>NC_090941.1:442459535-443207983 GCF_040938575.1 Ambystoma mexicanum
CAAAGAGCTGCACTGGGACTGTGCCCAGTATACATCAGAAGCTCCATACCTTTTGAAGCGCCCATAACCAGACAACCCTGGGCAGCACGGTACCCTATCAGACAGCTGTACCAGCCGCTGATACGAAACGAAGAGTACCTACAGACGGTCCATGAAGATACCCAAAGAGCCCTAATGGAAGGCCAGTGGAAATGACTCAAGGGCCTAAACAGACTTGTGAATAAACAAAAGCAGCTATCGAAGATAGCACGCCAGTGCGAGTAACTACGAAAATAAATGTAATAGACACAGAGAAGAGACCATGTTAAAACGTGAGGAAACGTTGCTATGGGACAAGATGGGAGCAAACGACCTGTCAAATGTGTGTAAATAGGTTTGGAACGCAAAAGGCAAAAAAAACAACACTGCTTGCAATGCTTAGTAGAAGGTTAGAGCGGCAAGCGCCAACCATATATCTACCTCAATAAGGCACATTATACAAGTGTACCCAGGCTGCCACAGGACCGACAGGCCAATTTTCGTAACACAGCAAAAGACAAGAGAAGTAGCAAAATCGAAACTCAACAAAGAGCGTCTCATGCCTAGGAAATCAAGGTCAACCAGAGAAAGGGAGGAGAGCATCAGCTAACAAGACTCAAACTTCAGAGCATACCAGCCTGCCTCATGAAGGTCAAGATAAGGGGGGCCCATGCAGGTGGTGAGGCTGAAACAGAATTAAATGCACTAAAAGCTGGAAACTGAAGCAGATTCATGGTGAACTAACACGTGACCAGCCAGGCGCGAAGAGGTACCACCGCCTGATGTCATCCAGGACCCGAGGATGCCATAACTTTTCCCGATAAGAGACTACAGTTTCGAGGCCATCCTTAGCCAACTAATTGACACATCGCCCCAAAACACTGATTGATGGAAGGGAGGCAGGGTGAAGCTTGGGACACCAGGCACATGGGTGTCCATTCTGCATGCCGCCAATTAAAATGGGGATTTATGTCTAGGGGTGTAACCTGCCCAATCACAATGGACCAAGTTATCTGACGTCCTATAGATAGTAGAACCAATAAGACGTCGTACTTGTAGTGACGTCAATCACGTGTGAAGTAGAGGGAGCGGCATAGAGGCCCACCCAATAAGAGTTATCCAATTCGCATTCCCTATTATCATATACAGATATAACACCTATACTTAAATTACCTTTCCTAACCAATTATATTGCATGATGATTTTGTTTTATAGAATTAGACGTCAGTGATGACGAGTTTTGCCTATAACAATGACTGTTCGACTGAAGTTCGAGGAAGTCGGAGCGAGACAGGTGATCGCAATGCTGCTGATTTCGATTTGTTTCTCTGTTTGATGTACTTGTCATTAAACGAACTTCACTTTGCTAACTTACTGAGTCCTCATTATTGAGTCATGTTGGAGTAAGTGAACCATGCACCCCCTGTCCTCACATGGTGCAGCTATCTTGTCTTACAAATTCTAGAGGGTGAGCGCTGACCTATGGGCCGTCAGTGAATTGCTCTCCTGAACAACCTGTCTAAAAAGGGATAGCAAAATATTAGCGCAAATGTCTACATTTTTATTAAAAACCCTATTGGAGACACAATTGGGGCCACTAGCCCTGGAATGTTTTAGTCTTCTGAATGCCTACTCCAGGTCTTCCAATCAAAATTCTGCTTCCATGGAATCTGGGATAACCCAACAGTAGCAGAAGTCACATCAACACCTTTAGAGAAGAGATTTGAAAAGTAGAGAGCCCAGGAGGATTCAGAAATACAAATGGCTTGACATGAGATGTGTTTACTTTCATGTCCATTGAATAGCCACCTTATTTCTCTGTTATCTTTCATGACTACCCCTTCATCTTAGTTTGATTTACTTTAATATAGGTATACATTTTGTGTGATGTATGCCAGTTTTTGTATTTGTGTCTAATCCTCCTGCCCTCTGCAACTCATTCTTTAATAGCCATTGATTTGTCCCCCATTGCTTTCCTCAAGTCAGAACGCAGTACTCTCTTTCGATTTTTAACAATGTCAAATACATGACCATCAACAATCATAAACAGATGCTTTTCCAGCTCTCAAATGACAATGGAGGGATTAGCCATTTCTCTAAAATTTTAGTGAATGGTTTAGGAGAACATTTATCCCATCTCTCTCGTGACAACCAGCTGTTCAAACACTTACTTATTCTTAGGTTAATTTCTTCGGACCTTTAATAGTGCTGTAGCAACCTATTTCATGAAATTTGGGCTGTAATGTTTTTGCACCTGGAACTGACCCGTTTCATCCCCCTAAGTTCAACCTAAATTGTAGAACTGTATCAGGGTCTTCCCAAGGCAGGAAACATCAGAAATAGCAAATATTACAATAAGGAGTACACATCGAGGAAGAAGAAACACTGTTTATTGCAGGTCGAGACGTAGCTGGAAGAGCACAATTTAATCAGCAAAGTGGCACAGAACTGAAATAAGGGAGCTGTTGGTGCCCTCTGCTGTGGCAAAAATGTTTATACAGTTTCACAAATTAGCATGACCAAGGCTTGCAGCAAAGGTTAAACCATCAAAAGAAGCTTATTGGCGGGACTACGTCAGTCCCCTATGGCTAGACATATGTTACCTACTCATGATTGGAGGAGGTTTTCTTGACCCCCACTGCCCACACCTCCCCACGTGACTTCACAAACCTTCCCACACCAAACTCCAATGACAAGAATTGCATGATATATTTGTGCTGACCACTAGAACTTTATTCATCTGCCAGTGGCCAGTTCTCAAGAGACACATAATCCAACGTAGGTTAAGCAATGACAACTCGTTCACACAGTATCTAACCAATGAGGTGCCCACCAGACATCGGCAAGGACACAAAACACTGTTGCACCCTTGGGACACTGAAACTCTCCATCTAATTTGTCCCCTGCCGACTCACCCGTTTGCCCCACAGCCCTCTTCCCAGGCCTGTCTTGTGAGTCTAGAAATTACCCTCCCATGGCAAAGGCGATGTATTTTGTTGGCCGAAAACCAACCACATCATGTGTTTAGCATCGTTTGTACAGCCTCATGAGCATGTCCAGAGAGCGTCCATTTTGTAGGAATAGAATTCGCCATTTTGATTAATTCTCGCTTCTTGCTTTCTGTTCAAACTGCTTTGCTGTAAGCGTATTCTATTCCGTTGTTGCTCATGCATAGAGCAAGGCCACAAGATACATGTTGAAACACAATGCAGGCAACCTAGACAGCAATGCCTGGTCTCCTCCCTCAAAAGTCGTTGTAAGTAAGCAACAAGGCATTTAATCACTACGCAGGTGCCAGCTAGTCTCGCTGATGCAGTCTCTATTCACCCATGTGACCGCTGTGCGCCCCTACTCCTACTTTCATCCTGTGAACTCCTCAAGCTGCACACATGGCACGTAAGTTCCATGGTGCAGCTGTCAGTGAAGCCCCCCATCTATGGATGCACCCTCCCCTTACCTATCATTCCTACTACTGATAAGCGTGCCCCTCTTGGCAGTGATGTACCGCATTCCCCCGTCTGATCAATCTATTGATTAAATTTGGCCCACCATGTTCTTACTTACCATCTTGGGGGCCTACAACCTTGTTACCCAGCTCATGTCGCCCCCTTATTCTTCATATTCCCTCATGATGATTCAAATACCGTACACTTTTGGCAGAAAATGCCACCCAAAAAGCATCAAATTCAACCACATTTGCAGATGGCACTGTAAGCACCACTCGCATATCTCCCTCAGTTCAATCAGACTGTGTGGCCTTTGCTGTATTCCCCTTTGCTTGGCCTCCTACCCACTGACCTTCATTGATATTATATACCTCATTCATCCCTTTATACATTTGCGATTTTGTCATAGCCGCTGCCCTGCACAGAAGGCGATGAGCACCAGGATGAGCAGGGGGACAGTCACCTTAACAAATTTGCCAACCAAGTGGGGACCCAGGAGATGAGAGAATCAAGCCATGTGTCAGCTGCCAGAGTCTGTGTTTCCTTTGTCATTTTTTCATGGAGAGTACATAGTTCCTCGATGGCCTCAGTCAGTGTTTCATCGGTGGCTTCATTGGCCAGAATCACTGTGCAGCAGCTACTGCCAATTCTGTGGTACACGCCACCCTCCATTGCTATCAACATGTCTAAAATGTATCTATTCTGCAGTGCCACTAATCTTATTGCACACCTCACTACATCGAGCCCCTTCTCCATCAAATTTGCTAGCTGCAAGAGCTCATAATGGGTCACCTGTAACCACTTTGCGTTGGTAGCTGCTTGGACCCCAGGAAGCAAGAGCGAGGTGAAGAAAACAGACACATTTGAGAAAAACCAAAAGTGATGGGGCATACCTTTCAAACTCTGTGACGAGGCCGCAGACCAATAGTTGTTGCTATGCTTCCTTCTATTCACAGTGTGCCCCGCCCTCTGTGTGCCTGCTGTTCCCCCATCATTCTGATTTTTAACAGTGCGGGTGAGTATTGAACAGTATCAGGTCCACTTGAGGCAATACCAGGGCTGGGCTGTTGAGCGTTACGAGAGAACACAGTCCCCCCTAAATCAGGATACAGCTGGGCATTTGCCTTGGTCCCACATGCCCACCAGTGGTCCATCACCGCCACTGTGCTGGTCTGCAATGGTGTGGCACTCATCATCCCTGCACAGGCAGATATGTTGTCCCCGTTGACCTGAAACATAAGGATAATCATATAAGAGGCTTTATGTGGTCTCATCTAACCAAGTTAAAGCACACACATAGTTATTCCAGACTGCCCCGCAAGTGTTGTATATTTTCACTACAAAATCCTCCTCAAATCCCACAAATCCTTCCACCCAACACTGAATCGTTCACCCCTCCTATTTGTCACCAATAAATACTGATCCATTTATCCTCATCAAAGGCCTTATATTGCACCACAGAAAGCCATGCCCTTATGAATTTTTGCAATGCACTCTCTCGTGATTAGTATACAGTTTCTCTCCTTTTCTTTCAAATTATTTTATATGTTCTACTATTATGTGCTTAGTACCCTCTTTTGGGGCCATCTTTTATAGCGTATACCTTTTCCCCTTCATCTACCAAGCGAACTGTCACAGAGAGGCCCTTAAAGAGACCTTGCATTCCCCTTAACCACAGGTGCATCAAGAATCCTTGTTCTCCTACTGATACCTCTTGCATAAAAAATAATTTGGGTACCCATGTGATGTGTGGAATGAGCGAACACACAAAACAAGTGTCATTAGCACTCTCTCTCCCCACACGCTGCATATCATCATACCAAACATTGTCAGATGCTATGTCGTGCCTGCCCCCAATTACATAATGGAAAACATCTGAATTGACTGTGTTCCTTTTTGCTCTAATATTTTTGTCATTATTATTTAGTGTGCTGTTGGCCCCTTTGTTCCTTCATCCTCCTCCACGGTCCTCCTGTACAATATAATAGGAGAGAAAAAAGTAAGTGACAGTTGGTGAATACCTCCCATCAAGTTGCCATGCTACTTTCCTCTTCTCTGAGGGAGTCAGGGCTGCTGACGCTGTTATAGCTGCTGTGTCGATGAACATATGACAAATGGATCCATGATCACTTATCAGTCACTTAGACGGCAGTGGGAGTCAAGCATACCACAAAGTGTGTCCCTGTAAACCTAGGCTTGAACGTGGACGTGCCTGATGGGTAAGGCAGGCAATTGTTTTGGTGAGTTCAGTCAGTACTTTTGAAATTCTTCCCCCAGTACTTGTGATGAGCTATGAGCATCTGGAATTGTATGTGCAGGAGAGGGAGGTGCATGCATTCTCCTGCCATTAACAATTTCATGCACAGTCAAATGGTGATCCGCGCCGGGCATTACATAATGCTAACAGAGAGAGAGGGAGACAATAAAGGCAGTTGTTGTCATTGTTACCATTGCCAAGTACTACTTAAGCATGCCATTTAGTCTCTCAACCACACCATTGGCTTGAAGGTGGTAGAATGAACATAGGCAATACTTTATCCGCAGGAGGGCTGTAATCTCCTTGAACAGGTCATTGGCGAAGTGTTGCCCATTGTCTGACCTTAATTCGTCACATATGCCCCATCTTGGAAATACCTCCCGCACCTCAAATGTAGCCGCCAATTTCACATCATTGCGGGCACAGGGTCCTGTGTCAGGCTAACATGAACAAGGACAGACAACAACAAGCATATCCCTGTAAGAGGTACACCTGTCTTGCATGTAAACATAGTCAATATGCAAGTGCCAGAAGGGCCCTTCCAGTCATGGTTTTGTTTCTTTAACAGTTTTTTACGTGTGCCCTGCCAGAAATCGTTGGCCAGTTTGCAATTTCCTGTTGTCCATTGTCTCTTTCTCTCTTTCTTTCTTCCTTCCTCACGTACAATAGTCACCTGTATTTTGGGCCACCTTTTTGCCTCTATACCTACTATCATGTCTAGGGACTATGCATATTTGATGGAAGCCCCTTGACCAGTATATGATCAAAAACGAGGCATATATTCATCCCAGGACTTCCGTGGTTCTAATGTCCAAATCTCTTGTACCTGTTGTATGTATTCTGCAGGGCCCTCGTCAGGCTTCATTCTATGGACCATTACAGCCCCAAGGTCTGAGGTATCAGGGTGCATACACCTCAAAACTTTACACACGTGGGCACAGCAGTTATTGAAAGGGGCTCCATCATGTACATTTGTGCTCAATTTTACCCCTTCGTACCACGCTCTATCCCATATTTTGTCTCCTCATTCCCTTATTATCACTGCAAACAGGCTCTTCATGTCCCATATTCCTAGGCTCACCCCTGCTGTTTATTTTTCGAGAGCGTACATACACTTGCTCGCTCCTGCCATAATTGACGGCAAGTTATAAATAAGGTTGCTCTGTCCATCGTCTGCCATGGTACATAGTGCGTGTCTCCCCTCCCCTTTTGTAACAGGGGCACTTGGGTTGTCCAGTTCTTTGGGTCCAGTCACTTGAAACACTTGTGTATAGGCGCGTTACAAATACCATATCATATCATATCATATCAGTCACCGCCCCTCCCCCGTGGCCTGTGCCATCCCTGTTTTTGCTTTTTGACTAGCGGAGGCTCGTCCAATTTCTAATAGGCCCCCTTTATCCCACTTCTTCTGTTGCTTGCAACCCCTCCCCCTTTCTTTATCTGCCTCTTAGGGGTCATCATCCACTGCGTTCTCTCTCGTCCTGTTAGGATAGGATACATTGTTTTCATCCTACCATCTTCCTCCCCTTTGTCAGACTCCTTGTTTTCTAATTTGAACTTTAAACTCTCTGACGTCCATCACTCTCCTCGCCCGGCGCCTCCTCATTCTTTTACCTTTCTCTACACCTACTTCTCTATCACCCTCTCTGCCTCATTGAAAGAAGTGTCACTTGTTGCTGCATGTCTCCCATATCCTTTTGTTCACCATGCTCGTCCCCCTTGCTTGTTCTTCTCATCCTTCTCAGAGTCCCCGCTGCTTGGGGACTTGCGTCATGGATTGGTGTACCCCGTGGCAGGCTTTAATGTTGGGTACAGCCCATAGGCAGGGGTCGGAGTGCTATGCGTTTCTGTCATGTTCCGATCTTGGCTGCTCTTTCATCGACTCTACATAGAGCTTCCAAAGTCTTAAAATATTTTGCCTGCTCTTGAGCTTTGATCCTTTGTACGTCACTAAAAGGTACGTGAACATGTGTTCTATTATCCTGCTATCAAACGTTCCCTCCTTGGTCCTTTCATGGAAGCACTGTCTCACAGTGTCTCAAACCCTCTGAAAGTGGTATTTATCATGATATTGTGGAAGCTTATTACACATGTGATCCAGGGGTGTATCCCTGAATGCCACGCCTTCACTGTGCACCCCACCTCTATTCTATCCTCTAAACATTTCTCTCCCCTCCTCCTTTTTGATGTTCTTCAAATTCCCCCTTTTCACTCTTCTTGTTCGGCCCCCCATATTTCCCCACACACACACACGTATACTTACCACTCCTTCAGCTCACACCGTAATCACATTCAATGGCCCTCTCAACAGACCCACTCACTCACAAATGTCACAAACACACCAGCCTTTCCCTCAGGCCCACCCACTCATTCAGTGTTAGCTCAACAATGCCCTTTCCACAGGCCCACCTTCATTCATATTGATATGATATGATATTTTATATATATCGCACTCGTACACAAGTGTTTCAGAACGTGACCAGACAAAAGGGCACGGGAACAAGCGGGAACAAAAAATATAACAGCGACCTTACTAGGCCCAGCGACATCTAAGAAAGTGCAACTGCATGGAAAAGGAAAAAAGGGGGAAGTGCATAGAAGGGGGGGTGAAAGTGCAGAGCTGAGGAGAGAAAAATAGAAATAAATATTAAATACAACAAATACATAAATAAAGGGCAATAAAACCCCTGGTAGTGCAACCAGCAAGTGGCAGATGAAAGTTGGTCAGATAAAGTATATCTGATAAGTGCAGAAGAAAAGTGGGAGGGGACTGTATGGGTACAGGTACAGAACCCTAGTTCAGGAGGTGGCATGGAGGCAGTGCAGGAGGGTGTCAGGGTGAGCAGGTACCTGGGTTCGAGTGACAGAGGGTGGCCAGGTGCATGAATCAAAGAGAAGAAACAGATCAACAGAGGAGAAGGGGTGCAAAGGCAGAGGCAAAGAGGTGTGTCTTGAGATTCTTCTGGAATCGGAGGTGGTTTTCCTCATGTTTTAAGGCGGCAGGGAGGGTGTTCCAAAGGGAGGCACCCGCAGAAGACAGAGATTACCCCCCGCTGATTTCTTTACAAAACAACTAACCCTGAGGGAGTTAGAAGTAGAGGGGCGAAGGGCTCGGGAGGGGAGGTATTTAAGGAGGGATAGTTGAAGGTATTTTGGACCCAGGCCCCATTGAGCCTTGTGGACAACGCCGAGGGTTTTAAATTTAAGACTTGCATCCACTGGGAGACAATGAAGGGATTTCAGGGCTGGAGAGATGCGATCCCTGGGCTTGATACCAAGGACAAGACTTGCAGTCCTGTTCCGGATTAGTTGTAATGGGCGGAGAGTGGAGGCAGGTAGGTTTAGAAAGAGGCTGTTACAGTAATCCAGTATAGAGAGAACCAGAGCTTGGGAAACAGTGAGCTTTTGAGGGAAGGAGAGGAAAGGCAGAGTACCTCTCAGGAGATGCAATAAAAAGTTTGACGTCAAGATGTGTGAGGAGAAGAAGAGTGTAGAGTCAAAGATAACCCCAAGGTTCTTGGCCACGATGGTGGGAGTCGGAGGAGGGCCAAGGGTGGCAGGCCAGAGAGTGAGGAAAGGATGGAGATGGTGTACCAATAAGGAGGATCTCAGTCTTGTTGGCATTGAGACATAAATCATTGGCAGCACACCAATTTTGAATGGTGCTTAGACAATCAGAGATGAGGGAGGAGAGGAGGAGGCTGAAGGAAGGCTGAAAATGAGTTGGGTGTCGTCAGGATAGCATTGGAAATTTGAGCAGAAAAAGGAGATGAAGTAGGCGAGAGTTGCCAGGTATTGGTTGAAAAGCCAGGGTGAGAGGTTAGACCCCTAGGAGAAACCGCATGTGGAGAGGGAAAAGGAAGATAAAAAGGACCCGAGTTGTTCCTGGGAGGGTCAATCAGAGAGAAAAGAAGTCAGCCAGGCCAGCGCCTGATCAGTGATACCCAGGTCATCATGGAGATGATTGAGCAGGTTGGTATGGTTGACCGTGCCGAACGCAGAGGAGAGATCAAGTAAGATGAGACAGAGGGAATGTTAGTAACAAGGTTAGAGAGCAGGTCTTCACGGCTGTTCAGGAGAGAATTTTCCCTGATTCTGGCAGCCCTGAAGCCAGATTGGGGGTCATGGAGTGAGCCAACAGAGTCAGAATGAAGGTTAAACTGAGAAATGGCCAGCTTTTCCAGGAGCTTACTAAAAAATGGAGTAATGGAAATTGGGTGGAAGTTTTGCCGTACATGATGGGTCAGTCATGCATTTCTTGAGGAGAGGATGCACAAGGGAGTGCTTAAAAGGGGAGGGGAAAGAGCCAGAGGCAAAGGAGAGGTTGCAGAAATCGGCATGAGTCGGAGCAAGAGTGTCAATGTGGTCCTTAATTGTTTTAGATGAACAGGGATGGACCTGTTTTGATGAGGTTTTCATAGATCGGACTTGTCTAGCTACCTCATCGGGGGAGAAAAGAGGAAAGGAGGAGAAGGGGGAGCGGGAGTAGCTGAAGGAGGGTCGATGATACGAGGAAGAGAGGGAGGAGGAGGGGGAGAGGAGGGGGAGAGGAGGAGAGGGTGGAAAGGATGTCCTTGGTTTTGGAGATAAAGTGAGAGGCAAGGGCATTGCAAATAGCCTGGGGGGTGAGATGAGGGGTGGAGACTGCAGCAGGGTTGGCCAGCTCCATGATATGATATGATATGATATGATTGTTTATTTATATAGCGCCTATACACAATGTGTTTCAAAGCGTTTCAAGGCAAGGGAGGGAGCAAGGGAAAATTCAACCACATTCTTACAGGCTATGAACAGTAAGGATGTGAAATTAACTATCGTACTCGGCCTGAAGACATTTCAGATAGTGCAAGAGCTAAGACATAGATAAGGAAGGGAGGGGGAGAGTGGGAAGGAAATGGAAACAGACAGGCGACTACCGCACTAGGTCTGACGACATTTCTGGAGAAAAACAAAAGGTGAGGGAGAGGGGTGCAGAAAGGGAGGGGACAAACAAAACAAGCGACTATCATACTAGGCCTGACAACATTTCGGATAGTGTTGGAGGCATAGTGGGGAGGAAAAAAACGGTAATGGGAGGGTGGAGGAAACAGACAAGGTTGCTATCATATTAGGTCCAGGGACAATTCTGATAGAGTAAGTGCATGGAATAAAGTGAGGGAGGAGATAAGAAATGGGAGAAGGGAAAGGAGGAGAGAAAAGAGAGTAAGCAGTCAAAAAGAATGGAGAAGCAAGAGTGGAGAGCGAATACAATTGCAGAAGTCATTAGTAACAGTAACATTAGTAATGTTTCAAGCCAGGATACAAGATGAAGATGGGAATAGCATGATTCAGGGCCACCATGAGTTCAAGATGCAAAGGAAGTCCAGCATGAGAGTTGAGAAAGAGTGACACACCGTGAATTAATGAAGTCCATAAAAGTCAAATCCAGCGTTGGCCACAAGACAGTGATGGTGATGGAAGGCACCAGGTGGGCGGGGATTCCTAAGTGGTGAAAAAGAGCAGCAGGCAGCAAGGCACCAGGTGGGCGGGGCTTGCTAAGTGGTGAAAAAGAGCGGCAAGCAGGAAGGCACCAATTGGGCGAGGCTTGCTAAGTGGTGAAAAAGTGCGGCAGGCAGGAAGGCACCAGGTGGGCGGGGCTTAGGCCAGGTGACCTAGATCCACTTGCACCTGCTCCCCATCTGCAAAGGAAAAGAAGCTGGAGGTCTCTTTAAGTAGGGAAACAGAGCGGCAAGCAGGAAGGCACCAGGTGGGTGTGGCTTGCTAAGTGGTGAAAAAGAGCGGGAAGCAGGAAGGCACCAGGTGGGCGGGGCTTGCTAAGTGGTGAAAAAGAGCGGGAAGCAGGAAGGCACCAGCAGGGCGGGGCTTGCTAAGTGGTGAAAAAGAGCAGCAGGCAGCAAGGCACCAGGTGGGCGGGGCTTAGGCCAGGCGACCTAGATCCACTTGCACCTGCTCCCCCAGATTTCGAAGAGTTCAACTGAATGAATTGTTAGATGCCGCAGAGATGCAGGCTTGTATGTGGACTCCCTTCTTAGTCCGGACAGCGAGTCTGTATTGCCTTTGGAGCAGGCGGCAGGCCAGTTTGTCAGAGGATGAGCAAGAAGCCCTCCATTTCCTCTCCGCCGCCCTACACTTCTGTTTAAGTATAGCAAGGTCAGAGTTGTACCAAGAGTTCACTTGGATTTGGACTTCAAAGGGATCCTCATGACAGGGGCAAGATTATCCAGAGTAGCAGAAATAGTGGAATAGAGAAGAGAGAGGGCCGTGTCAGGGTGTAAGTCAGCTTGGGGTGGAGGAGGGGGGAGACTTGGCTTGGGGGGAGGAGATGGAAAAATGGGAGGAGAGTAGGCAGTGATCACTCCAAGAGAGAGGAGTGATAAGGAGGGTAGAGAGGGGGAGGCCGGGTGAGATCAAGACATCAAGTGTGTGCCCAGCTGAGTGAGTCTGGCCCGAGGGAAGGATATAGAGGGAGAGTGAGTCACAGAGGTCGGGAAAGTGTGCAGATGAGGGACAGGTAGAATCAAGGTGGATGTTGAGGTCACCAAGGAGAAGAAGTTGAGTGATTGAGGCCAAGAGGGAGGAGGAGATGTCAGCCCACTCAGAGAGAAAAGAGGTGATTTGACCAGCGGGCCAGTAGAGGGTAACAACCATAAGAGAGTGGCTAGGAGAGAGAGAGAGCCTGCAGAC
The DNA here is from genome assembly GCF_040938575.1 of Ambystoma mexicanum. NCBI lineage: Eukaryota > Metazoa > Chordata > Amphibia > Caudata > Ambystomatidae > Ambystoma > Ambystoma mexicanum. Next base: position 442,471,944 of record NC_090941.1, read on the forward strand.
TAGGCATTCAAAAGAGTAGTAAGCTTGAGTGGGAATGAGAGGGGCAGGGATCCACTCTGGGAAGATCACAGCTACACCCCCCGGGCCAGTTGAATCTGGGGGCTAAGAGGATTTTGTAGCCATTGGGGAGGAGAGGGTCAAAACTAGTGACAGAGCTGGTCGTGAACCATGTCTTGGTGAGACCAAGGACATCGAGGTCAAGTTCTGCAAGGAGGTGACAGATGTCAGAGGAGTGTTTAACAGCTGCTCAAGAATTGAGAGTGGCAAGATGGAGAAGGTTACCAGGCTTAAAGACCTTCCGGGGAGGGGTACAGATCAGAGGTACACCCAGCGGAGGTGTGGAAAGAGCTAGAGAAGGAGCAGAGGAGGATGTGGAGGAGGGTAAGTTGGCCAGGGGAATAGAGTAAGGGACAGATGGAGATGATAGGAAGTTGATGAGGCGAGGGAACTGCCTATCAAAGAGGAGGAGATTAGCCTGAGGGCATTGTCCCATGATAGTACAGTTTAGATAGAGGTTAATGAAGACTCTAGAGGAGTCAAAGAGATCCATACGGACTTGCTAGCCGGTGCCACCATTAATGGGAGAGGAGGAGACAGGACAGAGCATAGAAATCATATGAGGGGTCCAGTGAGCTGGTGAGGGAACGAAAAAGACGATGGCCCTCATTACTACCTTGGCGGAGAACCATGGTGCTATTAGCACCATGGTCCATGGCGCTAAGCTGCCAACTCCGCCATGGTGGTTGGCGGACTTACCGCCCCATTCCGACCTTGGCGGGGCGGTAAGTCCCCAATCCCCATTTACCCTTCCCCATTCCCATTTTTGCCCCATAGGGCATAATGGGAGTGGGGAAGGCGTTAATTACGCCACCATAAATTACGGTGGCGTAATTAACAACGAGGTCCCTTAGCGCCATGGATTTTAACACCTGCTAAAAGCAGGTGTTAAATCCGCCATGGCGCTACGGGAACTCGTACTCAGGCGGTAAGGGTCGGCGAAGTTTACGCCGGCGTAAACCCCTTACCGCCTGGGTCGTAATGAGGGCCGATGTCATTGAGGGTTTATTTGGAAGAGGCGCTGGGATAGGTATCAGCGATGGGGAGACCTGGGTTGGAAACCAAGATATCCTTTTTGAATTTCTTCTTGCCAGACTTAGTGAGAAGGGAAGGAAAGTGATACAGAAACAATTGGAAAAGATAGGAGAATGATGGTATGCAAATGCCGGGCCATGCCCCTCCTGCTAGCCAGTGTCTTCTGCTACTATGCCAAACACCTATATACAAGTTATCTCTGGTGCTGACTCTTCCACCTCAGCTGACTCCACATCAACCAACAAATATTATACCCGCTATGGGAAAAACAAAACATCTAAAACCTAACCAACAAACAAATCCAACATATAATATTGCACGCATGTTCAATGTTTACATTTTTTTTTTTAAATAAAAGAGAGGATTCTATCTGTAAAATTGCCCACACTATAGACCACATGGGTTCAGTACGCTGAGGCCCAGACACCAGGTGAGTAAATGCATGTCTTCTTATATTTGGTATTCAGTTTTAGACGCATTGCCTGTGTTCCCCCAATATAGCAGTTGCACTGAAATAGACAATGAATAATCTCTTTATTTACATTTGCATCCTCAAGGAAACATACTGATTCCCTCCTGTGAACTCCGAAAACCCGCCTTTTTTATTAACAACTATAAAAACTATATGCAGCCCGATGCATATCCCTTTTGTACTCCACACAACCACACAAACTAATTCCAATAAATACATACATACATACATACATACATACATACATACATACATACATACATACATAATTACAACAATCAATACAGTCAACAAATCGTCCTCACAGTGTTTCGGAAAAAGTACAAATAACATATTGTGTAAAATAAAATATGTTGAGCCTTTCATTCAAAGGTAAAACATCTCAACCTTTGAATGTTGAAAAAAAACAATTTATCAACAAACAAAAAACGACTACCTCGTATGAACAATGAGCAAGCGAAAATGATATTGATACCAGCATGCAAGATGACAAATTGTCCTGGGAATAAGAAAGGTAAATTAGAAGTTGTATAGCCTTTGAAAGTTAACAGGAGTATAAATAATTGCTATGCTTAGGGACTGTGAAGCACAATGCACGCATTCAAGGCAAGGATGAAAGTAATCATTGATATTCGGCATCCAGAAGTTGGCTCACTTTTTCTAAAGGTCAAATGAAAGGGAAATGAATCGCAAGCATTTTCAGAGAGAAGATCTTACTTTGACATATTTGTAACATTTAAATCCCTATTCTCCTTCCTGTTTACATCCGTAGGCTTCTATTTATCATGCAAGTCTTGGTACTGGGCCAGCACGCCTCGACTTTCATTTCAGTATATAGGCAAACTTTCTGCAAATAGAACAGGCACTCCTTTGATGAGAAGGTACCCAAGTTGGGCAGAGACCCTCAAAGGGTAACAACAAGAAGAGAGCAATTGGGTCCCCTTGTCCGGTTTTCACAAAGTTGGGGAATGCTTCTGGAAAACGAGTTTAGGGGAGCAGATGGGGGTAAAGGGTATCCCTTGTATTTGCACGCAGAAAAGAGGTGTGCAAGGTGCAGAATGGGAAAAGCCCATTAACAGAAATGTGGAGGTCGCATTATAGCAGCACTGCGAATTTGAGTGAAAGGCAAAGCAAATGGCAAAATAGGAAGAACAACAATAAAATTACCTTGATCCACAGATGCTGATTTCATGAATACATGCCAATTCAAACCGAATCCCATTCAAAACCCTAGCACTCACCCATAAATGCCTCTCTAACACAGCGCTACAATATTTGATTTTCAAATTTACAAGAAACATATCTGACCGACCAACGAGGTCCTCACAGCCACACTGCCTTAGCATTCCCAGATTTAAACTACAGAATGCAAGGGCAGCAGCTTCCCTGTACTAGCAGCAAAATCATGGAACTCTCTGCCATTAGCCCTAAGAGCAGAACCATCCTTATTTTGCTTTAGGAAAATTGTAAAAATCTGTCTCCATACCGGGAGGCATCATAAATGTATTCTTCATCCTGTTACCCTGTATTTGTCTGTCAACTTGTTTATACCTGTGATGTACCTGTAACAAACTTTTGCACTGATTTTTTTACCTGTTTGCCTTTAATTCACAATGTCTAACCGTATGTAATTCACCTAGATACCTGAAGGTTGGGCGTGCTATATAAATATTAAATACATAAAAATGACAGTAGTTTTTAGTTGTAAGTGGTTTTAATTTTTTTTTCTGAAATTGCACAAGTGCTCAATTAGGCCATTTATAAAAGGTTAAAAAAGCCAACTAAACATACTTCCAATCTGCTATCCGAAATGCTTTCTGAAATTCAAAATATGCCAGTGAGGATCTTGAGAAGCATATTACAGGGCCTGTGATAGCGGCCCTGTAGTTATGGTTAAGTTGCTCAATCCATAGGAAGAGCACTTTTTGGGCGGTTTATAACTTTGCTCCCTGGACGGATCCTCACCAAACTTTTTTTTAAAAAAAGTATATGGCCCTCACAGATTGAATCCCCGAAGTCTGGTGATGTTTTGTTCAGGAGGGGCAAATTTATGGGGGGGTGTAAAATGTCTGGACGCAATGGAAAATGATTTTTCTCATGCCTACAACCCAAACCACTCAACGGATTTTCACCAAATGTGCAGCTATGTCCCGAAAGCAGGCTTTTGTAAATTTGGTGTAAATCTGTCCAGTAGTTTATTTTAAAACAGCCAAATATTAGGTACAAATTAGTGATAGCTGGGTTCGGTCCGCAGACTAACTTGCCCGTTCACCCATGCAGACAGGCCTCTGATTGGCCTAGAGGACATTGTGATGTCTGCGGACATCGGACGCGCCTGCCTATTGGATGGTGAAGAGCGTGAGGTGCGTCATATTGTTGGAAATGCCATCATGTTGGATCCGGGGACAGTCATCGGTGCCTGCGAACAGTGCAGTGGGGAAAAAGTGTGGAAAACATTTTGGGTTATTTGGTGGTGGGAATAGGAGTTGGGAAGGGTGAGGTTTTGTAATAAATATGATATATAGCTGTTTTTGTAGGTGACAAAAGTGGGTGCGGGTGCCGCCCGCTCCATGGACACTGTGGTAGTCTACGCACAGCGCCATAAACCCAATAATCTGTCCTCTGGCCACAATCACCACAATAGTAATATGTGTATAGTAACTAGAGGTGACGTAGTAGGAGTATGGACAGAATCACCACAGTAGTAATATGTGTATAGTAAATAGAGCTAATGTAGTAGGAGTATGGACAGAATCACCACAGTAGTGATATGTGTATAGTAATTTTAGGTAATGTAGTGGGAGTATAATGTGTTTGTAATATAGTGGTATTATATAATTGAGCTGTATATGGTATGTATGACTGTTATACAATTGAGGATAGTGCTTATAGAACATGTATTTATTATTTATTTGTATATAGTTCAAAGAACATTTGCAAACACAACACATTAAAATTACAAACAGCATATGATATAAAATTAAAATTAAATCAAATCCTGCAAACAAGTACAGGTGATAGCTACAAATCCAATTACAAATATCAATCTAGATACAAGTGTGAATACAGATAGAAGTAAAAGCCAACCTGGCAGGTTATACAGTACAGGTTTTGAAGAACATTACAAATTGGTCGATGACAGAGGGTTGGCGTCCTGCAAGGAAGAGGCGTGCGGGGCACCTCGGTGATGATAGTTCTGGACCACAAAGAGATGATGAAGAACTGTGGCCCAGCAAGGACGTTGAGTCGTTGGCGTCTCTGTGGTCTTTAGGTGGCGGGAAACCCACCGGCGGATGCTCCTTGGTGCGTCGACGGTCGGGCCTTCTCCAGCGGGATAAAGCGTGCGATGATGCAGACAAGAGCATCCGATGATCAAATGAAGTTCTTAGGCAAACGGGAGCACGGCGGCTCCGGTCGGCGACGGTGGTCGGTGACAGTGGCAGACAACAGTCCAGGTGCTTCTCTTTGGGATTCCACGGCATTCCCCGTCTCGGGTCGGCAGCCTGTCGTAGGTCTGTCTACCAGGGAGCTTTGGCAAAGATCAGCTGTGCACGATGGTCCCTCGTAGCTCGGGAAGAGGGCGCCTTACCAGGTCCTCTCTGGGTCAGTCCTTGGAGACACAGCAGCTTTCAGATTGTGAAGGAGAGCAACAGCACTACTTCTCGTTCAGCGGGGCTTCAAGGTCAAGCTTCAGTTACTCCAGTTACTCGTCGTAGTGGACTTCAGCTTCTGAACACGATTCCTAGCAGTGAGAGGTCCCCAGATATACTGTTGATCTCCCATTCATTCCGCTGGGTCACACTCAAGCATCCAATCACGACTAAGGGCATTCATGCAGGCAGGCAGCCAATCAGGCACACAAGGTATTCAGGCCATTCACTTCTCTCCAGACACTCACAACAGGTTATGTGTATTGGGACAAGTACCGAGCCATTCAACACTCCAAACTGCATTCATACCGGTATCGGGCAGGGCTGTCTCAGTCATTGTGTCAACCACCAGATACTAGACATCCACAAAACAGAATGCATATTCGTCACACACTCTATTCACCCAGGTCCCACCCACAGGAGGTACCCACAACATACATCACTGAGAAGGCTCCAGCTAGTCTGGCCGGGCCTTCACAACAACACCATATATGGCACTTCCATCCAACAGCCAGTCAGGGGGAAGGGACAGAGTCAGGGCTTCCCAGGACTTTGGGAAAACAAGGTAATGGGTAATAGAAAGCAAGAGGCCGCAGGGGCCATTTTGTTTTCCATCAGGAATCAACTGATTCCATGGCAGGGCCGGGGTATCCCAAAATGGAGGATATTCTGCACACCTGTCAAATTCAGCATGGAGCTGCCACCAGCCCATACCCTGCTCTGCGGGCCACCCACAGGTGCCCAAAAACATACACTAGGGGCACAGGGTTGTACCCCCACCCATGGGTGCCATAAGGGTATCCCATGGGTCTGTTCACCAAACCAAAAGAGAGAGCTGCACGGCCAGGAGTCCCACATGGACTCCTGGGCAGAAAACACGACAGAACACACAATCAAAAGCCGTAAAGGACAAGGATAGGGAGGCCCTGTCCCTCCGATGCATTTCCAGCATCACATTTACATCTGCAAGAATTTTAACCACCAGGCACCATGTGCGGAATAGAGCAAACTTAACTTTCTCAGATTCTGAATTCATACAATAATTGCAGAAGTCGTCTTCATTTATCACTTCACATTCCACACAAAGCTCCCCAAAGTAGTTATGTACTCAGCGCCTAACTTTTTGCACTGTGTAAGAACATGGCGCTGGTACATTACAAATACAAAATATCCTGTCTGCTTCCGGAATCTTATGCCCGGTGCCAAGGAATATCAACAATGACAGCTGATTTATTCAAAGTCTCAAAAGAAATGACTGCTGGGACATTGCTCAAATATCTTTGGGTTTGTAAATAAGAATGGGTCACATCCGCTACACATTTATAGTTAGTAGACAAATGCAAATAATTGTTCGTCCAATCACACTTGCATACTTTTAAAGTCAGGTGCCATCCTATCCTCTCATAAATCCTAGCCATTAGATTGCCATATTCGGTTTCACACTGTCTATTAAGGCGAGCTTCCGTCTCACTGAGGGTAGCTATTAATTGACGCTGTGAGCACGAATTAATGTTTATGTGCAATAAACCCTGTTTTATCATTAGTTGCCCTTTCAGGGAGACCAACCCCAATTCTAATACTAAATCAAGATGGAAGAACTCAGTTTTAACAGTCATTTCCAGAAATAGAGCTTGAGGCCATCTAACGACCTATAGTCACCCATACAGAGTGACTCCAGGCTACACAATATCAACACACAGAAGCATTGCGAGTAAAGTGCAATGATTCTTTCTAGTGTATAGCCCACTGTCTTGACTGAGAATGTTCTAATTAAAGCAGTCAGGTGCTGGGCCTTTATACCCTTAGCCTCCTTAATTTCTTTATAGGCCCTCATAGCACTCACCTCAACAACAGTTAGGGGTATGAGTCCACATAGTCAATCCTACCCAGGTTGGTATCAAAATTCATGTGCTTTATTCTTTTTGAGGAAATGGTCATTACCTTGGTCTTCCCCATGTTTATCACTAAATCATTATCCCTAGCAAACCCTGCTAGGGTTTCAAACATGGCACATGCACAAGAGAGGGTATGAGTAAACATGACCAAATCATCTGCATACATCATAAATGGAATAGGGCAATTACCAATCCTTGGGAAGCATCCAGCACCCCACCCAAAACACTTGGGTAAATCTGCCATATATAATTTATACAGGAATGGGCCTAAAGGACACCCCTGTTTAACTCCCTTGTGTATCTGCACCAATTGTGACATAGTATCCTGGTCATCTAATCGAACACGGGCATGGGTGTTTAAGTGCAAGCGTAATGCCCCTCAGGAGGTTCAGGAGCCATTCTGGGCACACCCATTTTTTTCATTTTAGTCCACACCTTCCCCCTTACACTGTCAAAAGTCGCACGGAAATCCACAAAAATAACATAAAGAGTGGCCCCTCCAGCGGCAGAAGCTCCCCAGGGAAAAACATCTAGAACCCTCAGATAATGTACCGTACTACATCCGTGTCGGAACCCTGTTTGGGTAAAATGCAATAGATGAGTGCTGGCAGCCCAACTCTCAAGGGCCCTCAGGGTAAATTTAGAGAAAATGTTCCCAGAGATATCCAGAAATGACAGCAGTCGGTAATTGTCTGGCATTAGCCAATCCCCTTTCTTATATACCGGCACAAGAACCGACTGCTGCCACAAACTAGGAATAGTCTGTGCACTACATATTTGATCAAATAGAGTCTTAAGAATGTGTGCCCATCTCATAGGATTTTTCTTTAGAACCAAGTTAGCCAACCCATTTGGCCCTAATGCCCTTGAGTCCTTAAGACTCCTTATTACCTTTTCCATATCATGTTCACCTATATCTAGGCACCACCCTTTAAGCAAGAAATTGCCAGGGCCAGCATCTACTTTCACCCCCCCTCCTGAATATGTACATTCCACCTATCTTCCTGGCTAGGGTTTAATATCTTAGCTCTAGAGCCAGATCTAGCTTTAGATGGCTCCACCCATATATTCCAGTAATCACCCCTGCATAACACAATGAACATATGTTGCCAGTGCAAATTTAGTTGGTTAGCATTTCCATCTTCGCAGCCAGAATGTATAGTCCTGTTTGATCTGTTTCACCCTAAGAGACCTCTCATTAGCATAGATCTCAAGCTGCCATAGCAACCTGTGTTTGTGCCGCATCATGCGTTTTGCATCTCTTAAAGCACCGTTGAAGTTGTGGGAGAGTTAGCACAACTATAGTTAGGTACACTATCATAAGAACCTATATAGATTGCAATGCACCTCATCCATGCAATTCCATTGGGGCCAAGCAGATCCAGACTTTCAACTTCTTCCTCAGTGAGTTTGCTAATGTACTCACCCACCTTATGGATTTGTCAAGCAGCCCAGTGGATGCGATTCCCCCCATGGGTAGTTATTAAGCCAGCTCCTCCCTGGTGCTTCACCTGGGAGGTATCAATGTTAAGAGTAATGGGCAAAATATTGTGGTCACTGCAATCATTAGGATCACCTTAAGTGCAGTGGCAGCCATGAGACACTGGTTATTCCCAAAATAATAATCTAACGCAGATTGGCGATTCCATGTGTACATCCCTAGGATATGACCTTTTGTCTAGCCATTTAACATTACCAGATCCCATGATCCTCCTTTTACCGTTGTCATTTCCCCTATTTTGAAGCATAGCACTGTGTTTGACTACATTATTACATTGGGCAAAGGATAATTTGACTTTGCATTAAGCATTAAGATCTCCTCAAAGGAGCATGTAAAAGTCGGCATGTGTGCTGGTACTCGCAGCAAGAACCGCTTCAAGTTGCTCGAATAACATTCCCATTATACCCAAACTTGGAGGGACATATACGTTTATAAGGAGCATCTTCCCTTTACTATCACTGGAGTCTGAATACAGTTCAACAGCCATCACATTGGCCCCTATTGTCACTGGGGGCACTCTGCAAGAGCAGATGTTGCAACTAACTCCAATGGCAAGTCCCCCAAGTATTTGATTGTACTTGGTATGGTTACTTAGTTCCATAGAATTATGGTGCTGGAATCTCTGGTTCATTGGGCCTCATTACGACCCAGGCGCTAATGGGTTAACGGCGTCGTAAAAGGCAGCGGCGCCATTAACCTATTAACCTATTAGCGCCTAATTACGAGGTCCTTTGTGGGACCCGACCTTAACGGCTGGTGTAGACCAGCCGTTAAAGTAGGGACCCACAAAGGGACCTTTGTGCTAATTACGGTTAATAATTGTATTGACATTAAATAATCATTGGATCATTGGGAGAAAAGAAAATCCATACTGGTTTAAAAAAGAAAAATGATTAAAATGATGTGAGTGTAAGTGTAATAGTGTATTAGTATGTTTGTTTGAAGTGTGCTGTGATTAAGGGAATGCTTAAAATAGTTAGATACCTGTTGGAATATTCTAACTACAATAGAGTTTAGAAGATGTTTGGTTGTATAAGAATTGTGATGGCGTTTTTGACGTGTTTTGCAATGAAGGGTATTTTTTAAGTAGTTAGATACCTGTATTCTAACTATATTGACCTCTAAAAGTACTATTGTAGTATTATGGATATTTGTTAGATACCTGTTGGGGTATTCTAATTGTTAATTGTGCTACAGTTTAGTGAATAAATTTGGGTTGAAGGAATATTAAGTAGGCATTAGTTAGATGTACTGCTAACCTATGTTTTGGAGTAACAGAGGTGTTGTTCCATCCACATTTGGCTGCACGCCACTTCCAATTGGACCCAGCTGGTGTACGGGAGTCTGAGAGTTCCTTTGCTTAGGCCCACACAATATCAGGCGCAGCTCTCCCTGGATCCGGGGAGTTATCTTCACATTTTCGGCCGCTGGTCGAACGAGTTTTCAGACATTTCTGGGAGGAATTTTGGCGTTTATGCATTCCGTTGTTTGCAGGAACCTCTGCTGGGACGCTGTTATTTAGTTCATACAAGTGGACCCAGCTTATAATTAAAGGAAGAAACGTACAGCCTTCCATTGTGTGAATGAAGAATATACTTTTGTTACTCCTGATTAAGACGTCACTACACTAAAGTATATACGTCGAAACCGGTTGAGTTTGGACTAAGTTGAGGTTGTGGTCAGAAAACTCTGGGACCCATCTTAATTGCCTAGGCCACTGATGTTACCTATTGTGGCCCGTCAAACAGATTTCATATTCTTTCTATAAACTTTTCAGATGAATCAATTGTGATGAATTGTCTTATAGATTTTATATTGTACATTTATTGGTGTTTGGTATGAGTGGTTTGTCTAATGGATGGATGAGGTTGAATGCTTGGATGATTGAATAAGATGATTTTTACTATATAGATGTGTACTTTTTAAATAAAAGTTGTTTCCTGCTATGTAAATTGTTTTTACAAGTGCAGATTTTTTCATGATTTGTTTCATACATTAAATTAGTATCAGGTTTAATAAAATCTTTGATACCACATTTCTTGAATTGTTTCCTTTGGATGTTTTTCCGTTATCCCGTTACATCCACACCAGCCACTTTGTTTTTTGCATGTGCAGTGTAGTGCCATGACATGGTTGTGGCACCATTGTGGTATATTATATCTACTGTTGTGAATGGTTTCTTTCCAAGAGATACTTGGCTGTGTTTGAAGCCTGTAAGCTTACAGTTATTTTTGGTATCATCTGCATTGTACTTCAGAAGCATTAGTATGACATATTGGGCCTCATTACACGGAAGGCAGTAAGTGTTAATGGTCACCGGTAAGGGTACCGGTGACCGTTAACTCTTACCGCCTTACTACGAGGTTCCTTTGTGGGACCCGACCATAACGGCTTGTGTAGACCAGCCATTAAAGTTGGGACCCGCAAAGGGACCTTGGTGCTAATTACGGTACCGCAATTTGCCCTATGGGGCAAACATGGCAATGGGGAAGGGCCATGGAGAAAGGGGGAATTACCACCCCACCAACCTTGGAATGGGGTAGCAATTCCCCTTTCCTCCATCGTGGTACCGGTATGGTATTGGCGGCAACCATGGTGCTAATAGCACCATGGTTTACCGCCTACCGTGTAATGAGGCCCATTGTCTATGTGTGTTTATTTGTATGGTGGAACGTTTGAAATGCAAAAAAGGCATAACATGCCATGATTTGCATTCTGCAGAAGCTGGTGAAATGGAATGGATTCAGAATTTGGTATGGATACCTATACAAAACTTTCATTACGGATGTGCTCTTGTGAACCATGGTTGCAGAGAGTGCATGTATGTTTCCACTTGTATGAAATCAGGAAGATTTCATTTATTGGGATGCTTTTGGTTTCCAGTAATTGTAGTAAGTACATTAGGAATTCTTGTGGTTCTTCTTTTGCGTTTAAGGGACATTTTAACATTCCTGCACAGTAGTCAAATTTGTATCTTATACCTGAGACACTGGGCCTCATTAAGACCCAGGCGGTCTGGAAATAACGGTGGCGGTAAACCCGCTGCCACCATTGTTTCCGGACCGCCTGAGTCCGACCCCTGCAGGCGGGAGGTGATGTTCCCGCCAGGTCTGACCTGGCGGGTTTAACACCGCCCGCCTGCAGGCGGACGAAGAAACACCGGCAGCATTACGAGATGCTGCCGATGTTTCCATGATCCCCATTCCCATCGAGTCCCATAGGACTCAATGGGAATGGGGATTAACACCATTCCGCCTCCGTGATTCCTGGAAAACCGGGGTTGTAATGCCCCGGTAATTCCAGGAATCACGGAGGCGGAATGGTAATACGAGTCCGGTGGTAACCAGGCGGTTTTACCGCCACGGTTACCGCCAGACTCGTAATGAGGCCCACTGTAAGTGTTGTCAGGATTAGTTGTGGCATTTACATGTAGGATAAGCATTTGCAAACAGAAGTGGTCTGAGTCTGTTTAGTAAATGTGAACAATTGGTGGCAATTGAAAGAGATTGATTGTTACATTAGCATACTAATTTACTCCAGTTGTGTTGTTGAATTCAAATGGACCAGAGCGCTCTTTTTTTGGATCATTTGATGGGACTGGATCATTTGATGGGCCTGGAGAAGAGACATGTGTGTCTTTGTTTTCTGATGGATGTGTAGTTGACGTTGTACCAGACAGTTTTGTGGTTGTATTCCTTGATGCAGAAGGAGTTGGTTGTTGTTTCTTTATCTGTATTGTTGAGAAACCTGTTATAGATTCTGTAGCCTGTTGTATTCCAGGATGCAAGGAATGTCAGTGTTGATTTTGTTTGCATAAACGTTAACTAGAAATAGACCATTGAGTGTACACAGATTTGAAAGTGCAACACAACTCGTACCTTCTTTAACGAATGTGCTGCTGATGTCAATCAATGATTTATCTAGAGTTAGACCTTGTGATTTGTAAATAGTGACATCATATGCAAGAGATACAGAACATTGTTCTCTGCGTACGTACATGTCTTTGAAAAGAAAGAACTTGCTATTGTGCGGCCAATTGTTTTAAAGTGGATATTGACAAACTGAATGTTGTTATCATGTGGTTATGTTTGGAAGCCAACAACTGTACAAATCTGCCATTGACTAAACCTTGTTCTATGTCATGGTTACATTTTAGAATTACTCTGCACTTTAGGAACCAAGTCAATATTTTCTCCAATCCAGCTGTTTTGGAGATACTTTTTTAAAGATATTTACTCGGACTGTTGCTTGTTGACACATAGAAAGTGTCCTGCTGTTCACTTCTAGGTTGTCTGTGGAGCTGATATGCAGTATGGGTTGCATTTCTTTTTTCAAAAATGCCTCGTTGAATTGAATACAGCTTGCAAGGGTTGGCATTAAGGACATGCATTTTAGATATTGTTGAGTTAATTGTTCCATGACATCAGGCGCAGATGTGTTTCGTCCCTACAGCTCATGGATTAGTCTTCTATTCAAGATTGATTTTGCATCTTTAGTAATCAGAACAGTTCTAATGCTTTTTAAAATGTTAGCATAGCTGAAGTCTGCAGACTGATGCATGTTTTGAGTTAGTTCTCTATAGTGAAAATGTTGCCAGATATTTACATTTCCAATGCTGCCGAGCATATTGCAGCATTGTTTGTGTCCCAATGTTTTGAAAATAGGTTGATGTTTTACTGGTTTTAACTGTAGGAGGTCTCCACAAACAATAACATGTTTTCCTCCAAACAGTTCTTCGTGGTTGTTTTTTAGGACTTCTTGCATTACGAGATGAATTAACATCTACAAGGTGCACTTCCATTTATTTTAGAATTCTGAGTACTTCAGTGGCAGCTTCTGATGATAGTTTTTAGTACTCTAATGTGTTTTGGTGTTCTACGAGTAGCAGTAGTTGGTGTAAAATTACACCTCCTATGTTGTAGGTCTCTAAACCTGTGGGGAATGTTACTACAGCTGGAAGGTTGTTGTTTGTTAAGTTTTGTAGAAATGTGCTAATTGTTTTATTTAAGAATGTTTTACCAGACTCAGCTTCACCACTTACATACAGGAGCAGAGGTTTATAATTTTTACAGATACAGGTTTTAGTCCCACGTTTAAAACATGCTCAATTTCTTGAATGACTTCTTGAAAAATGGTGAGTTGTTAATCCGGGCCTTTTGAGGGTGTCTGGCATGGAAATGGGACTGCAGAGACTGGAAACAGTCATGCTGTCTGCTGACATCGGGGATCTGCCAAGCAGGATTCCTGGGAGTGGTGTACAGGAAGAGAGGGTAGCAGGAGTTTTGTTGGCAGGAGTTGTGAGAGCACTGACAATGGCTATGGCTATTTCTTTGAGGAGGCACAGTGTGTGGACTTTGGAGGACTATTGGGTCCATTGGTTGAAGGTCTATGCTGAACAGTGTGGATTGCTACAAAATCTTGGATTCCTTGAATTTGATGTGTCACAGGATGGAGTGCGAAGGATGATGTGGGTGGACTTGCTCCCATTTTGTGCAGGTATGGTTCAGTTGAAACATCCAGACATTATTATTCTTCATTGTGGAGGGAACAGTTTGGGTTATGTGACTGGAATTCGAAGACATTGGGAAAGTTGAAGCAAATGTTCCCAAATTTGAAAATCATTTTTTATCACATTGCTCAGAGACGGATATGAATGCGTTTGAGTTTATTTGGTCCGCAAATGGAAAAAGCGAGACAAAATGTCAATAAAGCTATGTGTGCTTTTCTGCGAGATGTTGGTCATGACATCTTTTCATAATGAGAACACAACATTTAATATTGCTAACATTTTTGGCAGAGATGGTGTCCATCTAAATGATATGGGTAATCACATTTTTCTGGACAACGTTCAAAATGCTTTGAAGCAGTTTTTGTGGACATATTAAGTATGGATTTAAGTATTCTTTAGTAGTTGAAATAAAGAAAGTGGAAACAGGGGAACAAAAATATGCACTTTTTGTGAAAGTTCAAAGAAATAATTAAGTTCAGTAAAATGTTCCTTAGGTTAGTTTATAACACCAACAATTAAAAAAAAAATATGAATTCCAAAAACACAAAAAGGTTCTTTTAAGAGCCACCATGTTTTGACGCAAAAATAATTAAAATGATTTTCATGCCCAAACCCCACTCCTGCAATTTTTCTGATGTCCGCAGACTACCGCACTGTCCCCAGACAATGTAGGCTGTGCAGGGGCCTGTGACTTTTTTTCTGACTTCTCTTTTTGAACTGTGAAGGGTGGCTCCTAAAGCAACCTTTTTTGTATGTTCTTTTGGTTTTATATTTTTGTTTGTTTTTTGAGTTTTTTTGCTGGAGAGGCAAGGTAAGGTGGGGAAGGGAAAGGAGGGAAGGGAGGGAAGGGGCACCAACCAAAGAGACAGAGAGGTAGGTGGACAGGGGAAGATGTTGGGCATGCCTTACATTTCAAGTAGGGGGCAGTGTTTTGCATGCTCCAAGACAACTGCCTCAAAAGCACCTCAAAACTGACCCCCGCAGAGCGCTGTGTTGCAGTACATGCAGAACACTGTGACCCTTGAAAGGTAAGGATCCTCACTATCCCCTATGGACTGCGAGGCAGCTGGTAGGATCATCTTCCCCTAAAGGAGTACCCTATGTGCTGGCAGGAGTGGTTGAGGAAGATGGTTCAGAGGAAGATAGCCTGCTCCTACCTGAGAAAGAAACAGCCTTTCTAAGTGCAACCAGGTGGCTAGAACAGACATGGCAGCCCATTGATGTGGTCTCAAAGAAGTAGTGCACCCGTTGTCAGTGACTGAGTTTCACCCCACACTCAATGCACTCAACATGTGCAGCCTTTGCCTTCTGGACCCCATCCATGGTCTTAAAGAACCGCCACACCTAGGACTCCAGGTGCTGGAGGTAGGCACTTCCTCTACGTCATCTTCATCTTTCTCTTGATCCTCCTCTACATCATCGCGCCTGTTCCCCTGTACAGGCCCTCGAGGTGGTGATGGTGTTGGTTGGGGAGGATGAATGGTCATAGCAGATTCTACTATATAAGGGTACCTTGTACAGTCTTGATCACCCAGATAGTGACTGTACTATGACAGACATAAAGATCAAAACCAAAGAGGTCAACAGAACTGATTAAATTTACTTATAATCATACAACTTAGCTCTTAGGAATAAATAATTGCATTTTTTCAATATAAATTGCCTCCATTCGGTGATATATAATGTTTTAGAAAAAACATTTTCATACCAGTATTACCTTACGCTTCTATTATATGAGTACATGCATACCGAGCTGATCATACATACTCATTTACAACCACTCTCATCATAGCAATAAATTACAAACAATATAAACAAGTCCTTTAAATTAATGTGGGCTTTACAAAAATACGCTAATTTACATATTATACTACACCAAATGACTCATAAATAGCGTGTCTATTGCTTAACAACACACTTGTTGTCGACACATGTTTCAGCTAGAATATATGAGCCCTTTCCTATGGCCTTTTGATGCTCCACCATTCTTCAGGACACATGTGGGTGCCGTACTAAGTCCCACTGCTTGCAACTTTTTGTACTTGACTATCTCAACCAATGAGCTCTGGATGTAGAATTCTGTAATTTTCATGCTCCGGTGACTGCTTCACTTGAAAATTAACCCACAAAGCTGATGCTCAGACCAGTCACCAATGTAACCTCTCTTTCACACTGTCATTCAATCTGCCTGTCAGTGGAAAGAGAATGTCTCTAATTTGTCTCTCTGGCACAATGTTACAGTGATAGGGATGCCAAATGTTCAGTTGTTTCTTGTCTTTCTCACTGAAGCGCTCCGGTGGATACCCTCTCTTTCTACAGTATCTCTTATACTCCAGAGCTGCCATGCTAGTTTTCCTGCAATGCATGTGTCCCATAATATGTAAATAGGTCAATTCTGGTCCGGAAGGTCAGGGTGATCCTCTCAGTTGAGTACTTCTCCTTGAGTACGGTGCCCTGGCTCTTCTCCCTATGCAGTTGAGTCAAGGGTCACGAATGTGCCTAGCCCCTCAGGGGCTGGGATCACAGTGGGTGCTGCTGAAACAGCTAGAGGAGAAGGACCCCCATTCCCAGAAGTGGTCTTCTTCCTCTTGCTCTTAGCTTTCAGCTATCTGTGAGACCCTGTTGTACCTGTGACCTAGTGACTGCAGCAGCAGTCAGGGGTAGCCCATCTAAAATGATCCCCATTTCTACCAGATCATTACCCAATAAAATGTTGACAGGTGCATTGTCCTGAACCAGGACAGGAAGCTGTGCTGACTTGTCATCAATCTGAATGGTGACCAGAGCTGCAGGAGATAATTTTGGGAGGCCCACCAGCTCACCTGGTGGTTCTCAGAGGAGCACCTACATAGACCGCTGGCCTGAGCAGGGTCATGTCCACCACTGCCCCAGTGTCGCTCAAAACCATTGGAAGGCTGGCCATTTATGAGGACACTTCTCAAAAATGGTCTTGTGTTCTGTGGGATAGTAGCCAGTACTTCTGAGTACTGGTCCCAGGCCCAAAGGAACACTAAGGAAATCTCTGCAGGAGCACCAAAGCTGATTTCTGGAGAGGAGGGGACAGTGGCCTCCAACTCAGGCATAGAGTAAGGGTAGATCAGGGTGACAGCTTGGACACCAAGGGCCTCATCACAGGTTGGGCAGTATCCCAGCAGTATTACCACCGGGATACCGCCCGTGCTAATAGTGTTACCACCACCCGGTCCAGTGCTATTAGCACCAGATCAAGCGTTGGGCGGTAATGGGGATTCCCCATTGGACCAATGGGCATTTTCAGTGCAATTAGCACCCGAAAATGGGCGTTAGGTTGCCACCTTTACTCCCAGCTTAGATCTGGAGGTAAATGCTGCCAGACTCATGATTGGGCAGACCCTTAACTGTGGCAGTAATAGCATTACCGCTGCATTTAAGGGCTGCTGCCCAACTTGTGATGAGGCTGCAAATGCCTTACATTTACACTTGGGGTCAGCTTTTCTGTGGTCTTAGGACCACAGTCCCAACAGGTGCCAAGAATGTGATGGAATGGACTGGATCTACTGGGAACCTGCATTGCAGCAGGAGCACCGCTTCTCTTACTCCAAGCCCCATGAGACTTATCCCCACTAGATATATGGACCTTAGAGGAAGAATGTTTAGGTTTATTTGCATGTGGCTGCTTCTTGAAATACTCAGCCTTATGAGCGGTCCCTGTTTCCTTGTCCTTCCCACTGGGATCTTTAGGGAGACCCACTTATCAGCCAGCTTGGCCAACTTAAAGGGATCAAAGATATTCTGGTCAGCTATGTACTGGTGCAGCTCTGGTTAAAAAAAAAAAAAAGGAGGTGAGATAATTCTATAATAAAATACTTGGCTTTGTAACCATGAATTCATCCCATCATACTCATATGTTCAGCACTCAACCAATCAACCCAAGACATATGCTCTCTCTTTGTATAATCCCTGACTCTTTTAAGGTACTGGGCAGGTGTCTTGCCAAACTTGGCAATGAAAGCAGCTTCCATGCACTCATACTGACCTCTTTCTTCCACCCTCAGTTCCAGAATAAAATCATAACTAGTCCGAGTTACTCTACTCAACAGAGAAACCGGTTTCCACAGACTGTGGAAAACTCGCGTCCCCTGCACACCAAATGCATTTCTTTAACAAACAGTAGTTTTAGGATATTTATCTCAACTAGTATTGGAATGAATTCAATCACACAGTTTTATACAAAAAGTTGTTATTAAAGGTAATCAGAACATCAAGGACATTCAACTTCTTTAAAATCGAATCTTCAATATTTATACAACACCCGTGGTTCACAGAAAAATCTCTGCTCTACATGTTTTGGGACAACCGGCCCTTCCTGAGGAGCATAAATTCCCACTGTATGTCCTTCATAAACCTTCACTGTAATCTATAATTTCAAGTAGAGAGTAAAGAATACATCTCATTAAGTATAGGATATTCATATGATCATACATGCTACTATTTTCACAGACTGTGTCTATCATGACCCAGCATTAATCATTCACCTGGTGTAAATCAGGATAGAATATTCCAAGTGGATGTCCTTAGTTCTTAAGTACTTAGCTGGCAGCAATTCATCGACCTGTAAGGTGGATAGGTAATTATTGTGGTAATCTAGACCTTAAATCAACTCTATTAATATAGATTCCTCTGCATCTGGGGGTAGAAATTAGGTGTCATCTTACCTTACTCTAAGATTGTCTGTAGTCAGGATGCGTAGGTCTGTATTATTTATTTCTGCGTTCAACATGTGGAGAATAATGTCCCATCAGATCTACTGGAGCATACGTCTTACAATCTAACTCATAGCCACTGATTGTTAAGATACTGAAATAAATACCTTCACGTCAATATCTGGAGATGTAGGCACCCAATAGGGATCTAGAATGCCGTAGGAGCCACAAGAGCCTGCCCCAAACCTATAGGGATGAGATAACACAATTTGTGGCCTAGATTAGGCTACTGCCAATACTTAGTTTATAGTGTGCAGTGAGTTGCAACATCTAGAGGGCCTTATCTCTTAGTGGGCTCTCGAGTGGTAAGATGCGATGTATGTATATGGAAATTAGCAGGAATTCAATTTTGTCTTGCCAACTGAATGGAACCCTCTGTATAAAAACAGGATGAAAATTCATATGGTATGAGTTGAGAAAAACCCAGTAGGATATGGAGTAAAAAAATTTGCTTCCAGTAACCTTCCGTCTGTGTGACGTGGTGCGTGCTTCAGTACACTCGATCCTGTTAGTGCACGCCATTCAAAATGGGTGCTATTTACATTGCGTCATACCGACATGCTTGCGTGATGACGTAATTTGTAATCAAGTGACGTTGCGCGCAATATAGTGTATACGTGACAATTAGCTCTCGACTTAGATCTGTAAATGGATATTATAGATGCATTGTCTAAGTAGACATAGATATAGTAAATATCGTTAGGTACAATTCTACGGTAGATGGTGTAGCAGGCTTCCATAGTTATGATTACATCAAATTATGGGTATTAAACATGCATTTTAATCCATATATCAAGACAGTATATTGTGTGGTGGTCTCTATTTCCACAGTATTGGAATCAAAATAAGGTGTATATATACTCACGAGTGACCAAACACTCTCATTATGCATATGAAAGGCTCTGCCACTGATAAAAAAAAATGTGTTTGTAACCTGAGCACCTTAACGACCTGCAGAGCCACAGACTGTGTTTGTGTGTGTGTGTGTGTCGGTGCGTGTGGTGTGCGTGTGTGCCTACTACACCTGTATTCTGGTCTGCAGCGGCATTTACTATTCATTACAAAGATCTACATGCAATTGTGATAATAATATACTGAATGCTCTCAGTTCTTATCCCCAGCATTCCTTCCTATTCTAGTGCAAAGATCCCCACACGCACGCCTCATTTTTGAACTGCGGTATCAACTACTGTTATAGTGCAGGGATTTGCATGCAGCCTTGTCTGTTAGAACACCTTCGTACTGCAGTATATGAGTCTTCATATATCCTAAAACACACCCACTTCCTAGCAAGTGGCCCCCATGCTGCATATGGGTTCATTACAGAAATAGCATTGTTTTTACTGGTCAGGACTGAGCTCGCCTAGCATAGATGACTGTTTGAATTTTATTGCCTATCATGAGTGCTGCGGTGTAGGCTTGGGGTGCATAAGCAGAGCTGTAGTGGAGTCCCAGTACTGTAATAGTAGGGGTTATTGCATTGCAGGACTGAGGTCTCTGCATGTGTCCCCCCAATGATTGCAATGGGGGTTGCAGTAGGGCAAGAGGGGGGTGTATTGGCAGAACTACTGGCCCATGCACAGAGTTGTACTAATTGTAAATCCTGAAGAACAGGAAAAAAGCTTTTGCCATCCTTTGAGGTGTGAAAACAAAATCAAAATATCGAGGCTGAGTACCCCAAAAGGAAATACACCGGACACGGGTTACAAAGGAACATACAAAGTACTTTAATTTATACTGAATTCCGTTACAAAGAACCAAACAAAATCAGATAGCTATCGGCCCTCAGTGCAATACAACGAACTCCAGAGTGGTTCAGTGAGAGACGCTGTACATTAGAATTCATTGCTCTTTTATACTATTTGCGAACACGATGTCCAACCCTACTTCGGAATAATATTCTTCTAATACATTACTGATCTAGGGTTCATGCCGAGTTTGCATATCCACATGTAACTGGTTTGCTTTTAATACATATATCAACAAGCCTACATGGCAACTGTGTATTCTGGGATTTCCCATGAATGGTCTTCTCAAACATTAATACAATGGGCCTCATTACAAGCCAGGCGTTAAGGGTTTAACGGCGCCATCGGCGCCGTTAACCCCTTAACGCCTGATTACCATTTTAACGCCTGCTTTTAGTAGGCGTTAAAATGCAAGGCGCTAACCCGCCTTGGTGCTAATTACGGCACCGTAATTTACGGTGCCGTAAATTAGCGCCTTCCCCACTCCCATTATGCCCTATGGGGCAAAAATGGGAATGGGGAAGGGTAAATGGGGAATGGGGATTTACCGCCCCACTCACCTTGGAATGGGGTGGTAAATCCGCCATCCACCATGGTGTAAACAGAGTTTACACCATGGTGGTAAAGTAGGGAACTTACCGCCTGGGTTGTGATGAGGCCCAATGTAGTTAAACAAGTGTTCTACGTTCAGTATTTGAATACATTGTTCTCAACATATGCTCGTGGATTAGTTTCATTGCACAAGTAATCCTTTACACACAGGTCAACAAAGGACAAGGTCTCAGTTCACAACCTCAACAAGTGTCCTGCAGGCAAGTTACATATTAGCTACCTGCAGAGATCAAGACGGCCATCTTGTATTTCGGAATGATATCGTCCACCATTTTAACTCACAGGGTTACTTTACAAAGCGAACCTAAAATGGCGGATTGACCTAAAATGGCAGCTTACATTGATTTTAAGGTCAGGACCTTGCAACACGAACTTTTCACAAGTGACTTACAAGCAGCGTGGCGTAGGCCAATATACATATATTCGTTGCAATAGGAGGCACGATATACTTTCTCATTTGACAAACCCTCCTTTTGGCCTATGCCAAGTGCTAAACTACTTCTGATCTCCTTGCAAATAACTCCATTCATCATCGTCCATGCACCCTGAATCGCTGGCTGAAATATCTATCGCCATTATGTCAATCGCTAGAATTTCTTTTAACACATATTCTTTGGAAGTTTTGTCTGGGGCATACACTTTATGTCTTATCGTACCTACCGCTTGTGCGCAACATCCCCCTAGCATTGAACATATACTAGGTAGACACTGAATACAACAACAAAGGAACAACAGAATTCCCAAAATGATCAGTAAGACCGAAAGTACCTTCCAACCCCAAGATCACAAGAAGTCCCAGAACCAAGCGCTAAGATCCCAGTTTCCCATGGGAACATGCACTTCTAAGGACGTGCAGATTCTGTATTGCCTTGAA
This sequence comes from Ambystoma mexicanum, assembly GCF_040938575.1. Taxonomy (NCBI): domain Eukaryota; kingdom Metazoa; phylum Chordata; class Amphibia; order Caudata; family Ambystomatidae; genus Ambystoma; species Ambystoma mexicanum. Next base: position 442,494,039 of record NC_090941.1, read on the forward strand.
CATGGTTGGGGAGGAATCTGGCATGAAAACACAGCAAGCGGACCCCACTAATTTACACACTCCACCACGTTCAGCCAGCATGACATCTAATGCCATCCGGTTCTGAAGCGCTACTAATCTTATCGCCTTCTGTTCTAATGTCATATTATAGAGTATGTACGTGGTCTGGTTGATGGCTCTCTCCAGTACTCTCGCTAGTCTTCTGATATCCTCAGAATTCGTTATCTGCCCCCAAAATGGCACAGCTGGTTTTGCTATATCTCCCAAGATTTGTGCTGGAGTGTCACCATTCTCGTCCCGCCGTGGACGAGCCTTTGAAACTTCTATTGTACTAGCAACAAACCCCCCAGGTAACAGGATCCCTAAATAACAGGTTCCCTGCCATTCCCTGGGCAACCATGGAAATGCTACATTACCGCAGACAAAGTAGACAGCTTCACCTACATACAAAGGTCAGTTTTCCCCAGTCAAATTCGCAATGTTGGCACAACCTAGACAATCTCCCATTGACTGAGTGCCATTCCTCTGTATGCAAAAAGAAACTGAATTGGGGATATGGTTGACAGTATAAGAAGTATAAGAAGGAGGCATGGCATCCTTATTGCCTATCGGAGCCATTTTAAAGGAAATCAAAGATTGGAAAGGACGAGACAGTCTATCAGAAGGCCTAATAGAAGCAAAGTTAGGTTTACTCCTGTTTGCGAAAAGCGAGCATTCCAGGGGAGTCAAAACACGTTTCTCAAAACTTTTCAAATTAGTGCCGTCAAAGTTCCCTGAGATGCTATCATTCCAATGGCCAAAGAACAATGCTCTAAGAAAAGCATAACAAGCAGTTGTCAAAGGTAAAGGATGAATATACCAACCTAGCCCCTTATCCCCGTGTTGCGGTAAATGTGAGCAGACCCAACAGTTAGACTTATTAAAAATGGCATGTGTCGCATTCATGATAAGTAGCAGAATATTATTGTGGTACCTTTGTCTATGCTGAGAGTCCCTAGGAGACAGAGTATGCAAATGTAGAAAGGGAGTCGGAACAGTAGGTACATTTTCAGTCTGTAACAAGGATTCTAAAGGATGAGTTTCCTCAAGGTACCACAGTCCTAAGACAGTGACTATTAAAAACCCAAATATTATTAAACAAACAGAGCAATACGTTTTCGGGGCCCAGGTGAATTGTCCATTGTCCCGGTTGGTCACCCCATCATTTTACAAGTCCCATACGAGCGGTAGCGGTGGCAGGCATTGTAGTCTTCAACCGGAAACCCCAATGTCGGTTGCTGGCGACCTCCCAGTCCTTCCACAACCCTAGCCAACAGAATCCCCTTTCTCAAATTTGGGCAAAAACAAGCCCTCGATGATCCTTTCCTTCTCCGAATGCACAGCCGAACCGTGCCGTAAGTCTATCAGATGCACAGCAAAACCGTGCCGTAAGTCTATTTTCTTGGATGCAGATTGTACCTTGCTTTTCCCGGTACAGATTGATCCGGAAACAAAGTATTGTCACTTCCCGTTGGAAGCAACGTATCCGAGACAAGTGAAAATGCCGAATTTGAAACAACAGTTTCCGGATGCAAAACTTTTGGAGAGTGTGGAGACAAAATTGCTACTTTCCCAAGCCTCACGGGCTCAGAAAGATTCTCCAACACACTCTCGGCGCTATTTACTGCTTTGGGATCATTGGTTGCAGCGTTAGCGAGGGGTTCTGTTTCTTCTGTATCATGTGGCACAGGGTGAGGAAGTTTCTTGACGTGGGACGCGTGGATCCAATTCTTTTCTTTTCAACATTTCTTAACGAGCTACATTTAGGAAGGCTCCAGATATTGGCAGGTCTCCCCATTACCACCTCAAATGGAGAGAGCACAGTCTTAGTTTGGGGGGTTCTACGTATGGATAATAACACTATCGGTAGGGCGTCCAGCCATTTTAATTTAGTGCCAGCACACGTCTTAGCGAGCTAGTTCTTGATGATACCGTTGTGTCTTTCTACTAGTCCGGCGCTCTGAGCATGTCTGGCCGAATGGAACTGTTTGTCGATCTGCAATGCTGCACATATCTGCAGAATTACAGCAGCGACAAAATGTGGACCATTGTCCGACCAGATAACTCTTGGTAGCCCGAACCGTGGGAAGTACTCCTTTAACATGGTTTTCGCAGTAGTCATGGCTGTAGCATCTTTGACAGGGAAGGCCTCAACCCATTTGCTAAAAGCACAGATGACCACCAGCACTAACTTCATATTATTGCACCGCTCCATTTCAATAAAATCAAAGTGGATAACTTCAAAGGGGACAGAGGGTAGGCCAAAACTTCCCCTTGGAGTTGCTGTCCCCTTTCCCACATTGTGTTGTAGGCAAATCATGCAATCCTGGACATAGCGCTGCGCAATTTTCGAAATTTTGTCATTTGCCCAAACTTTCTCTAACATTTTTGTCACTTTCTGGGCACCTACATGCGTAGGACCCTGGGCCATGATGACCATCATCATTACATACGCGTCAGGGAGTAGCCATTTCTCTTCAACTATGTCCACCCAACACCCGTCATCATCAAGTTTCACCAAGCCTTCAGCCCACCTCTTGGATTCTTCTAATGTGGCATCAGCTTGGATATCCCGTACAGACCCAACACCCTCGTCCATTGCATAGGCATTTACATTCTCTCTTAAAACATACATCTCCGTACGGAGATCGGTAGCAGTTTGTCTAGCTATCTGATCAGCAAAAGCATTCCCTTTTCCTATATCATCTGTAATCTTTCGATGTGCTGCACATTTCATAACGGCTAACTGAGTAGGGAGCGCAAGCGCTGAGAGTAGTTGTACTATTAGGGAGCCATGTTGGATTTTACTGCCATGTGAAGTTAAGAACCCTCTCTCTGACCAAAGTCTCCTAAAGTTGTGAACCACCCAAAAGGCATACTGACTATCAGTATATATGTTTACTGCAAGCCCTTCGGAAAGTATGCAAGCTCGGGTCAATGCTATAATCTCTGCGGCCTGCGCAGAGTTATGCGTGATTTTCTTGGTTTCCACAACCGTGCTTAATGTGGTGATTGCATAAGCAGCTGTGGATGTACCATCTGAAAGTTTGAAGCAGGAGCCATCACAAATCAGCTCTCCTTGTGGATTATCCAAAGGAGTGTCTTTCAAATCAATTATACCCTTTGTCTCTTGTTCGGTAGTATACAGACTGTCATGTGACACTTCATCGCCGCAAGAAGTATCTTGCGTGAAAGGTTGGAGTTCAGCCAGATTAATAACACAACACCTCTTAATTTGAATGTGAGGAGCAAACAAGATAAATTCATATCTCGTCAACCATGCGGAAGTGAGGTGTTGCGTTTGGGTTCGGTTCAGTAGAACATCTACAGAGTGAGGCACCATTAGGGTTAGATCATGGCCTAGGACCATTCCCTCACTCTGATTTACAGGCGCAGGAGCAGCAGCGACAGCTCGCAAACATCTTGACAAATCGCATGCTACAGGATCAAGGGCGGAAGAAAAGTAACCGCACAGCCTATTCTTCCCTCCACGTTCCTGCGTTAATGCAGCCAAAGCACATCCATCACATTCATGCACAAACAACACAAAGGCCTTTTCATAGTTTGGTGTGCCCAAAACTGGTGCAGAGCATAATGCAGTCTTGAGCAAATCAAACGATTGCTGGTGTTCTGCGTTCCACGGCAATGGCGAAGAAATGCCATTCTTTATCAAAGCCAACATCGGTTTGATCACTAGTGAAAAATGTGGCATCCACAACCTACAGTAAGAAGCCATACCTATCAAGGCTCTAACTTCCTTCTGATTATTTGGGACAGACATGCCAGAAATGTGTTTTATACGTTCAGGTGTCAATCTTCTTCCCTCCTTTGACAGGAGATGGCCTAAATAGGCGACCTCCTGGCAACAATATTGAAACTTTTTAAGCGAAGCTTTGTGACTATGCTTAGCTCGATGAATAAGCAACAACACAGTGCCCTCCTTACAGGGGCTCTCAGAGTCAGCAGCTAAAAGCAAGTCATCAACATATTGAAGCAATGTACAAATAGAGGGCAATTCAAGGGTATCAAGCTGTTCTTTCAAAGCCCTATTATAGATGCTAGGACTCTCTGTGTACCCTTGAGGTGCACGAGTAAATGTGAACGAGCGTCCCCCTAAGGTGAACGCGAACAAGTATCTACTATCCTTGTGCATAGGAATACTAAAGAAAGCATTCTTTAGATCCACAACACTAAAGTAAGTAGCTGTAGCTGGAATCATGGTTAATATTGTCGTCACATCAGGTACAATTGTAAATTGCGGAGCAACGACTTTATTAATGGCACATAAATCAATTCTGAAATGGAATGGAATTGCATTTTCGCCTTTCGTGTACATGGGTAAAATCGGGCTATTGCACAAACTTCCTGAAATTTCTTCGATCACCCCGTGATGGACAAAATCGGAAACAATGCATTTCAAAGCTCGCTCGCCCTCAACTGAAATCTTATACTGGGGAATGCGTGGCAGCTCAATTCCATGTTTCAAAACTATCTTAACAGGCTCAATCTGTAAAACACCGACATCATTGTAGTCAACAGCCCATAAGCTCTCTGGTACATTAATGAATTCTGACGGCAAAGGTCTAGTCAAGAATTGCGAGACAGAAAATTGCTGTGGTGAAATCATCTAGCGCACTCCATCAGAAGAATAATAAATTACTGCATTTAATTCTTTTAACAGGTTCAACCCCAGCGAATTCTCTCCACAATTCGAAGTCAACAGAAATGGACAGTGGTCCGTAAAGGGACCCAAAGAAATAGGTACCGGTGAAGAAACTGGACTAACAACTGGTGTGCCAGAAAACCCTACAGAAATATTAATTTGCCCTGAAAGTGGAATGTTTGGAACCCGTGAATGATCAATGGAACACTTCTGTGCTTCAGTATCTTTCAAAAACTGATGTTTCCTATTTCCCACCACCATTTCAACATAGGGACCTTTCTGATTAACAGGAATAGGTGTAGGTTCCAAATCCTGCTTCGGGCAATCCTAACGAAACAGAATGTCATCAAAAGGAAGCTCTTCAGATAAATATGCAGCAGAAGGATGATCAAATATGTTCCTAGTATCCACACTCGAAGTCTGATTATCCTGTGAAAAAGGTTGCTGAGGATCCTGTGCAAACTGACCTCTACCAGGGCCCCCTACACCCGGGCGACCTCTGGATCGTCTACCCATATTCCCAAATGTGTTGTTCGACCTCTGTGAAGGATGGGGCATTGTGCACGCCAATGACCTTCTTGTCAACAATAGGCACACTGGTTAATGTTCACAGGACCCAAAGGCACATTCCCTTGTGGGAAATACTGACCTCTAACCTGCAAACTACCCCCTCTGGGGCCTCTAACAATTTGCTGTAATAGCACTTTAGTCTTTAAATCACCTTTTTGCTTTTCAACTCTATCTTTTTCATTATTGACATGATTCTCGTAGTACTGAGCCATATGCAGTACTTCTGTTTGGGAGTTCGCCTGCCAAGCACTCTCAGAATACATCATTTGTGACTGGATGTCAAGCAGCAATCCACTCACAAATTTGTGTACAAAAAACTTTTCCCAGACTCTGTGCCTAGGTCTTGTCCGCTGAAATCCGAGAATACCTGTTCGAACCGATTAAAGAACTCGGTAGCAACCTCAGACTTCCCTTGGACAAAGGCCGTAAGTTTGTCCCAAATAATTATTTTCTCAGGAATTATGGTTTTCAATTTTGCAATGATTCTATCACACAAGGTTAGTATCACCGGAGACGGTATTTCACCAGCTGGCCTTTCTCCATCGAGTGTAGTTATATTCGCCCACGTATCTCCCAACCCTGGCACATCATCTATAGTTCTAACTTGTTTCCACAAATCTACGGACAGGAGTACAGGAAATAACAAATCAATATTGCCTAAGGTGAAAACTGAGGACTGCAAGACGGACTCTATTTCTTTATAGAATAGTGTCAGATTTTTCCTAATATCAGGAATAGATTGCCTAATAGTATTCACTTCCTGTATCGAGAATGGGACGTGAACAAACTGCGATACATAATGTGCAGGAATGTTCACAGCAACTATACACTGTGCAACATCGGCCGCAACCTCAATCTTCGGGACAAATGTCGGAGGAACTTCTCTCATAGGCAACTGATAAGTAGGTGACTCTGAACGCTTACTAAGCAACAGAGCTAAGCCGAGCGCTAAAGCAGTCGAAGAAGTGTCAAGTGAAAAAGCTCTCTTATAAATACTCAATAACTCTGTGGGACAACTAATCTTTCTTTTTACACAATAATCCTGTAGTTACTCTATCATTACCTGTTTCACTTTCCTCTGGATTTCTGGCATATACTGACTATATGTGTCATATACTTCAACTGGAGTTATCGACATATCTGAAATCCATCTAAGCGCATCCTTCATACAAATTTGTGTTTCCTCAGATATCGATTCTCACCAAGGAAGGAACCGTTTCTGTACATACATACTTCCCCCCTCGTCCTCCTCATTCTGTAACCTTTCTAACTCCTTTCTATACCCAAATAACCTCTCGGTATGCTCATTTACTTTCTCCATAGTGTCTCTAGAAAACGCTAAAGTATTTAGATCCCTTAACCCTTGCGGGAGATCTGTATTATTTAATTTTCCCCACATTACACATAAATGAATCCCTAAACCTTCAATAAAAACATTTTTCTCAGGAAAATTATCCATATTATAAAGTGTGGCAAAAACATTTGCTTGATCATCCCTCTCCATACAATGCTTAGCAAATCACGTTTCTTCTCTGGTGGTACAGTATTGCGAGTTACGACATTTGACCCTGAACCTCGATATACTACAAGCGGCACAGGATCACTTGGAAGAGAGGGAGCAGGCAAATTCAATGGAGGTACTGTTACAGGTGTGATAAGAAGAGGTGGATGAGCTGGAGGAAGAGGAACATTAGGAGGAGCAGGAACAACAGCAGGTAGAGCAGGAATAGCAGGAGGAAGAGGCAAAGCAGCAGGAAGAGGAACATACGGAGGTGGCGCGGAGGCACCAGGCCTTTGTTCATTTAACAATTTGTCTATGAATTCGTCGGAAGCATGGAGGTCTTTAGAAGGATAGGTTTTCTGAATTCCAAGTGCGAAAGCCCTATCTATATTCCTAGTCGATTCAGAATGTTTATCTTGGTCATACAATAATGCTTTTTCGGCGTTTGTCTTATGACGGCGCGCATGTTTTTCTCTACTTTTAAGTTGCTGTAACGCTTCTTTTTTCCAATTCTGCAAAACATTGAATGCTGCAGGTCTAGCCTTTTTCTTTAATAGAATTGACTCTAAATACTCAATGCGAGGGATTTCAAAACTACCATTGATTGGCCACTGAAGTTCGGAGGCATGTCTGGTTTGTCTGTGCCAAATATCATTAAATACTATACTTCCAATGCCATGCTTACTGTACATAGTACAGGCCGGCGACCCCTTTTGTGGTGCGGGACGGCTACATTCCAAAGATTGTCTATCGCTGTGGAACAACGCCCTGAAGCAGGTAGACAATTTCCCAGGAATATCAAATTATTGGTGTTACCTGGTCAATAATTGTGTCTGCAGATACAATACGCCAAAATCAAATTATCAGGATTATATTAAGAGTCGAGTCACAACTCACCTGATCAAGCCTAAGGAGGTCCGATCGGATTTCAAAGAATCTTACCGAACTAATCTTACCTCGTGTATGGTGATTTCGGCAAATCTGCCCGCCTCGATAAGTGGACCCTCGTCAAGATGCCTTTCTTGGACCACAAGCTAATCGTCCAGGGATTGGGTCGTGCAGCGCTGCTGAGGTGTCGCGTCTCGTTCAGTGGGGCCCTTTTTTGTCACACGGTCCGATCCCAGTCCGATAGCGAGGATCAACCTTCGATAATCCGGCATCAATCTTGAGGGTCCCTATTTGGGCGCCAACTGTGAAAACAAAATCAAAATATCGATGCTGATTACCCAAAAAGGAAATACACCGGACACGGGTTACAAAGGAACATACAAAGTACTTTAATTTATACTGAATTCATTTACAAAGAACAGAACAAAATCAGATAGCTATTGGCCCTCAGTGCAACACAACGAACTTCAGCGTGGTTCAGTGTGGTCAGTGAGAGACGCTGTACATTAGAATTCATTGCTCTTTTATACTATTTGCGAACACGATGTCCAACCCTACTTTGGGTTAATATTCTTCTAATACATTACTGATTTAGGGTTCATGCCGAGTTTGCATATCCACATGTAACTGGTTTGCTTTTAATACATATATCAACAAGCCTACATGGCAACTGTGTATTCTGGGATTTCCCATACAGGTCTTCTCAAACATTAATACAATGTAGATAAACAAGTGTTCTACGTTCAGTATTTGAATACTTTGTTCTCAACATATGCTCGCGGATTAGTTTCATTGCACAAGTAATCCTTTACACACAGGTCAACAAAGGACAAGGTCTCAGTTCACGACCTCAACAAGTGACCTGCAGGCAAGTTACATATTAGCTACCTGCAGAGGTCAAGACGGCCATCTTGTATTTCGGAATGATATCGTCCACCATTTTAACTCACAGGGTGACTTTACAAAGCGAACCTAAAATGGCGGATTGACCTAAAATGGCAGCTTACATTGATTGTAAGGTCAGGACTTTGCAACACAGACTTTTCGCAAGTGACTTACAAGCAGCTTGGCGTAGGCCAATATACATATATTTGTTGCAATAGGAGGCACGATATACTTTCTCATTTGACAGAGGTACCTTCCCACGACTCTGCTGGTGCACTGTACTACTGTCACGTAGCATCTCTGACTGATTCCTTGCAGTACTGGGCCATAGAAAGTTCCATCATTGTCCTTCAATCCCGCCATCAAGTCCCTTTTGCAATTCCAGCACCATCATTCACACACAGTATGCCAAAGCACATCCATTCCACTCTCCAGCACCGCAACTTTTTATGCCAGTACTTGGATAACACAGGCAGCTCTGACAATGCATGTCACTCCTGACCACAGTAGAATCTTTTCTAGTACATTACTGAGACCACCCCAAAGCTCTGCCATTGTATCTTAATACTGACCTGTAGCACACCCTGCCATTCCTGTTCAATCGCCCACATACGCCACTACCAATGGCATTCAATTCTGACCTACTGCCTAGCTGTGACTGCTAGACAGACAGACAGGCACATACACACAGCGTCTAATGTGAATTGAGAAATCTGGCAGTGCTTGAATGACCGGCCTGAGCCGATCCTACATTTGGGTCAGGACGGAAATAACAAAAAGCATCAAAGACACATTTCTTGAGCCTTCCAATTAAATGTATGCTCTGTAAAAAGCAAATGGACTAGTAGTATGGTGTACCAATGATTTATTCCATTTTTGCAAATCAGCAAGTTGTGTGACCAGTTTTTCTCTGTTTCTTTGGGTGTTACACTTGCTAGCAATAACTAAACAGTCTTTTTGAGTGCAGACTACACCCAAAAAGACTGTTTACCTGTGCAGAGATGATTCCAGGGAAAGAGGCTGTTTTACAGGCATTGCTTTGTTAATAGTTTAGTTAAGGTAAGAATAACCATAAGAAGCAGTATTAAGGTGTGTTCAGCTTTTTGCAGATGGGAGAGAACATTTCTTTGGTAGAACACTTGCCCGCTCTGATTGTGATCACACTGGTATAAGTAGATTATTGTAATCAGGCAAGTAAAAGACTGTAATGTTTGTCGTCTCGTGCCAGAATATGATAGCAAATGTGATTTGACATTTTCCTCTCTTCAACTACCTAGAGTTCTGCACCGAAGCTGCCTCATCAGGGTCTTTGCTGCAATCGAGGGAATTCAATCAAGTCAAGGTAAGACATAAATGCAGATGCTGACACTGCCCTGAAGAGAACTTGTCTTTGGTTGGGTAGTCAAAATACTGAACCACAGGGAGTTCGGCTTATAAGTAAAATATGTTTAAATCATTTTTGAGTTTAAAAGTACAGAACCTATGTAGTGCGCAAGCTATTTAAGTGATGTGTTGCTTTTGTTTAAATACCCGATCTATAAAGTGCGCCCTGGCAAATAAACAAGTAAACTACAGTCATTAAGCTCTTTCTAAACATAAAAGATAGTTAATCTTTTATGTGTGGGGGCCACTGTTGCTGGTACATTAATCAGGTACAAATATTGCAATTGTCACTGCAGCATCTGGCCTATTAAAGGCTTACTACTTATTTTACTTTTAACAGAAGCAGACGTAGCCAGCCAGCACCACCACATGAGCGGCAGTGTCAAATTGCATTCTTAATTTACTGTCAGCAAAATGAATACAGTTCATTTGCTATTAATAAAGCCATTTGTGGGCTTTATTAACCTGAAATAAATATTTAAAAAGCTGCAAATGATCAGGGTAGACAGTATACATGCAAGTTTGCAGCAACCTGGTATGAGAAAAAGGACTGGCTTACATGTAGCACTTCTAAAAATGCATTATTCTGCTTTCCCTGCTTGCTATTCGGCAGGGAGGCTGCCTGGACAAAAAGAGGAGTTACTGACTTAAAACATCTGTTTGAGAAAATAAAAATACACAAACTTTGCAAATCCCACATGGATAACTTGTTAAAGTTGGGCATGTTTGGACGTGTAAATATAGCAGGCCAGTTAGACAAAGGCTTTCGTGTAAGCATAAGGAAGTATAATGAGGAAGTGCACAAAAAAATATACTTTTTGACAACATTAATAGACTGTATACGGTTTTGTGGTGCCTTTGAAAGTGCATAGCAAGGCCATGATGAAACAGAGGGTTCATTGCATCCAGGAGTATTTAGAGGATTAGTGGATTTTTTTTCAAGCCTAGACAGTGCAATGGAAGTTCATTTAAAAATGGCAGCAGTATTTAAAGAAACCTCCAAAACTATCCAGAATGAGCTTTTGGATTGCGTGATGGATGTCATGAGAGAATTCTACATTTGGCAGATATATCACGCTAAATTTGTGGCTATCTAAGCTGATGACACAACTGATGTTTCTAATGAGACTCAATCTGTGCTAGTGTTTATGTATCTTGATGAGAATGGAAAGGTAGTTGAATGATTTTATTGTTTTCTTCAATTAACAGATTCCTCGACTGATTCCATTTCTACAGATTTACTTCATGAAGTAAACCTTTTACTTCCAGACCCTCATAACAGACAAAAACTGGTTGCACAAAGCTACATTGGAGCCAGTGGTATGTGTGGGTATGCTGATGGGGTCCAAACAAAAAGTCAGGGATATGCACCCAAATGCACATTATATCCATTGCTACGCACATCAATTAAACCTTGTCATGGAGCAAGCAATACAGTGAAGATATTATTGAATGCCTTCATACAATTCAAGGCCTGGAGAACACTGGCTCCGTCACAATGGCCGAGTACCAAGGGTGTCTCTGATTCCTGGAAGACAGGCAGTTTATTTTCTTTCTCTTTCTATTCCACAAAGAGAGACAGAAAAAAGCCACACAAGACTTTGTCAGCAGCATCAAAAGGGTAAGGGAAGCCACTCACAATATAGATGCTAAACTGCCACATGATTCTGTGTTTGCAAATCACAGAACAAAGCTACATCACTTGAACCAATTGGCAAAGGAGGTGGGTGATATTATAATTGTCACTGTTACAGAGAGCTTTGTATTTACTGGACATCTATTAAGTAGCATATTATTGCAGGGTGACCAGTTTTAGAGACGCAATACATCTTTTCCTGTTGAAGTACTAAGTAAAACTGTCCAAGCATACCCCATTTTGAATAAAGACAAACTGCACACTGAATTATCCTTAATCTATGAAAGACCTGAATTGCAATGTGCTAACAGTGCCATTGTTTTATATAAGCTATTTATTTATTGATAACATTCTTGAAAATACATTTTCAGAGACTATCATTTTGTTGAGGATTCTCATGACCACACCAATGACCACAGCAGAATCCTAACAATGCTTTTAATCCTGAAACGGATTAAAACATTCCAGAGAAATACAGTGACCAAAGACAGACTTAATGCACTGGCTATGCTTTATATTGAAAAGCAACTTATCAATGCCATTCCGGAATTCAATAAGCAAGTTATTGAGAAGTGTGCACGTCTTAAAGATAGGTGTGCAGCATTTCTCTACAAGAAGTGAGCAAGAGTGACTCCTAACAGACAGTGCATGTTCAATTGTATTTAAGAATTGTAAGATGGCCCATAAGTTCTTCATAATGCTGACAGCCTTTGTACATGTAAAATCTTGATTTGGCATTTTGCAGAGCAAATCCCTTAGGAAAAAGCTTTTCCTTTATATATTTTTCTTAATGTTGCTGACATACAGGTAACTGCATTTAATGTTTATTTTTTGCCTGTAAAACCAATACATTTTAGTCTTTTTGTTAGAAAATGGCAATGTAAAATGCATACTTTTAACCCCTTTTTTCAAAATGATCTAGGGGGAGAACCCCCAAAGCTTCCCTAGATTGGTTTGTGCTCCCTCACTGTGCTCGGTCGTTACAGCATTTCGCAGAGACATATTTATGCCCACCAGTTAAAAAATGTACCAGCTGCCACTGTAGTGGGAACATATGCTCCTGAGAAATGGATGGTTGTTCCAAAATGCGTAGAGCAGAGATTTTTCTGTGAACCACATGTATATGAATATTGAAGATTAGATTTTGAAGAATTTGTATATCCTTGAGGTTATGATAATAACAGTGTTTAGTATAAAACTGTGTGATTGAATTCATTCTAATACTAGTTGAGATACATTTCCTAAAACTACTGTTTGTTACACAAACACACCTGGTGATGCAGGGGATGTGAGTGTTCCACTGTCTGTGGACACCGTTTACTATTATTGTCAATATGCAGCCTAGTGCTAAGGCTTTTACCTTTCCCCTGCACACTCTTACGTCTATAGAATATATTACATTGATTATCCTGAATATTAGAGTGCACCTGTACACCAGATTTGTGTACTCTACTTAACAAATACTTAGACAATCTCTATGGTCAACATCATGCATACCACAAGTCATTTCAAATGCTGCTATCCATTGGAGGATATCAGAACGCTCCACATACACCCCAACCACATCTTTTATAAACATGGTTGCTGGAGACCTGAAACTCTCAACTATTTTGGCTGAAGTGTCCACTCTAGCTGGATTCTCCGGCATTCAGTGTATCAGTCTTTGAGCATTACTTAATGTACCAACTCCTCCTTCTTCAACTCTGCTTCTGTCTCTAACTCTTTATATTTAAATGCCAAATTCATGTTCCAAGTCATCCCATGGAGAAACAATGCTGGGTTTGGGATAGAAGGGACAGGAGAAGTGGCAATCCCAGTGGCAAAATCTGTGACATCACTAGGGGTAAGGACCCTATCAGATCTCCCTCCCACCCATATTCATCATGAGTGTCACAATATGTCTGGTAATCCACAAGGGCAGCTAAAAGCTGTGCCCTAGACTTATTTTCAAACTCTATTTCTCTCACTTCACAAGCACTCTGGAGAGCCTCTAAGCTCATTCTAGTCAATTTACTATTTGCAATAGTTTCCATTGTTTGTAGTGTAGTTATCAGTATACTATAATAGAACTCTGATTTAATAAAAAAGTGTGTATATTTTGTAGTAGCTAGGTTAAAGACTGAGACTTAAAACCAGTGATCCCACCACTGCCACCGGTGTAAAGACTGAAGGTGGGTTTCTGTCCTTCTATCCTCTATATGGTAGGGTAAAGGCACAGAACACCCCGGCAAGGCTCTCAATTTGGTATAAAGTGGGAAGCAGCCAGGCTTAAGGATTCAGGAGGTGATGCAGGCAGGTTCTTAAGTAAAGTGTTTACCAAAATCCCCCACAAAGGAATGTCAACACACTATGCTAGGTGATAACACAGCTTATTTATATAAATATGGGTTGCTACTACGATCATTACATGGACGCGGTACCGTCTTCGTAGTTATGGTTAAGTTGGTGTTTCCATAGGAAGAGCACTTTTTGGGTGGCTTACGAATCCTCACCAAACTTTGCAAAAAAAGTATATGGCCCACTCTGAACTTTTTCGCAGACATAATGGGAAAAAACTTTGCGCACGGCTACAGCCCGAACCGCTGGACAGATGTACACCAAATTTGCGGCAGGAGCGGCGGCTTGGTCCAGAATGCGTGCTTTTGCAAATTTGGTGTAAATCCGTCCAGTAGTTTTTTCTAAAATGACCAAAATGCATGGCAAAAAAATGTGATATCTGTGTTCGCTTCGCGGATGGACTTCCCTGTTCGCTCCGCGGACAGCACCCCGATTGGCCCATGGGCTTGCGTCATGTCCGCAGACATGCAACGTGTTCGCTGATTGGGCGGTGTGGTGCGTGATGCACATCAGATTTTCTGTCGCGCCCGCCATCTTGCATTCGCCGCCGACCACGGACAGCGCGGTGAACTTGAATTAAAAATTGTATTTAGTGGCGTGTGTTGGTGTGTAAGAGTGTCTGGGGATGGTGGGAGGGTATGAGATAGGTTCAATGTTGTATTTTTGTTTATGTGCTAGACGCTTTTGTTGTGTTCGATTTGTCCGCTGAGAACACGGCTGTTCTGACATTTTGTAAATACACTAAATGGTGGGGTGTTCAGAGGACAGAGTATGTGTCCTTTTTGTTCGCAAGGAAGGTAAACTTGAGCTAAAAACACTTGCGGTGTATTTAAATGTTCGTAAATACACAAACTGGGGGTGTCCTGAGGACGCTGTCCGTATTGTAATCTGTCAAGTTGAATGTGTTCTAAGAACACTTGCAGTGTCCCGAGATGGTTGCAATTACACAAAATGGGGGTGTTCTGAGAACTTTGTTTGTATTGTTTGTTGTCAGGTTGAAAGTGTTCTACGAAGCCTCCTTTTGTCCGCTGATAGTACCATTTCCTATGGGCCTCACCCGACTTTTTGTCCACTAAAGAAACGATAAATCAGGCTGGTGTGCGCCAACATTATGTGATAATCCTATGACTGGCGCTATTGACCTGGCTGACTTGCTTTTGCGACACTAAATCATATCTCCCGCCCCTAAACCTGACATTATGAAAGCATTCATATTCCCCGTCTCTCTCCGTGACGTTACAGGGTGAGTCATCAAACGTGCCCAGTTGTCTCCAGTCCTACGCGACTTTACACAGAACCCGGAAGACAACACACATTATGTCACAACACAGCGCGCCACAATTCGGAATATGAAACTGGGATTTAAAAGCAAAGAGCAAGATTGTAAATTTTGTAAAGTACATTTATTTGACATCAAATGTTTAGAGAATATTCAGTGATTTGAATTTGTCTTTGTTGTCGATCCGCAAAAGTTCATGTTGAGCCACGCAATGTTCCTTTGCGGTACAGAGGGTGTTAGATCAGCTTAGAACACAGTGAGCCACAATTCAGAATATGAAACTGTGGTTTAAAAGTAAACAGCAGGATTGTACATTTGGTAAAGTACATTTATTTCACATGAAATGTTTAGTGAATATTCAGCGATTTGCAATTGTCTCTGCTGTCGATCAGCAAAAGTTTATTTTGAGCCACGCGCTGTTCCTTTGCGTTAGATAGGCTGTTGGTTTATGATAAAAGCAGTAAATGGTCGCACTGATAATTGGAAGGTTGCTCCAACAACGAGGCATTAGACCACCATAATGGTTGGTATGTTGCTTCTAGCCACTAGTACTGCGTAAGGGCATATTGGTCCTTGGCGATTGTCCCATAATATGGTGAATGTCATGAAGTTGCTTACATGGAGCTGCACCTGGCAGTTGAAGAATCCACCCGCTGGAGTCTGAAAATCGTGACATTGACAAAATGGGGCAACAAAAACATAAATTAGTCTCACTAGCCGATCTTTATTAAAAATATTCATTTTATTTATTAGGGCGTGAAACTATTTGCGAAGATAGTGCAATAGAGTATGTTAATAATAATAATAATATTTTTGCATTTATATAGCGCTAAGAACCGTCAGGTATCTCAGCGCTGCTTATTATTACCCACGGTGTGTGATGCTCATTTATCGACCACGGAAGGATGAAAGGCTGAGTTTGGCCGTGCCGGGATTCGAACCTGCATTAGCAAGCTGTGCACAGATGTCAAAGCGAGCGCTCTACTCACTGTGCCACTTGACCGGCTACAGTGAAGTGGCACAGCGAGTAGAGTGCTTGACCGGCTACAGACCGGTTACATTATTTCTATTAACCCACCCTGTGTCGTCTGCCTTTTTCAGAGCCCTCTAAACGACAGGGGATCAATTCGTCGGTGATAGTGCGCGGTAGAAAACAATATGCCACATTGAACGAACAAGTACAACTTGACCGGGCTTTAATGCCACGCTATTGTTATTATATTCCGGTATAAAATAATCTAAAGGGTTACTTACATTATAATTGCATTTTCCATTGTCCAAGTGTACTGCAGTCCCAAAATACGACTCCGCGTGTGCAAACGATCTTTTCCAAAGTGATATAATATATAAAAGTGGTTTCGTTTCAGAAATATCATCTTTATCGTGTCTTACGTTTTTGCTACACTTCTTCAAAAGAAGTCTTTCAGCACAATCTCTGTCTGTCAAGGTCAAATAAAAATAGAACCTTATACTGGGAGTCGTGGGCCTCTCCGGGCCGCGAGAAAAAAATGGAAGCAGCTGACCTTCACTGTGAACAAGCATAAATGCTTACTTTGCAACATTCTGTGTAAAGCCATCTGTGAAAACTTGCTGTTTACACTACATCTTTGTATATTGTTTGCGTGCTAATAAAAAAAGTTTGTTTAAGGGACGTTATGGTTCCAAGTAAAGCCGAAAAACCCCTGAAATTTGCCAGTTATGGTAAGCTAAGCAATCATAACTCGCGCCACCACCGTGCACTGCTAAGACTAACACCCAGGACATCAAAGATGGCATTGCAAATGTCATTGATGACATCACTGATGACATCACATGTGCATTTACTTTTCATGAAATTTGTGTACTAGGGATTTTTATTATAATGTTGCGAAAAAAGTGTCAAGGATCATTGCAATAAATATTCCGTAATTAGTGCTTTGAACGATGCATTGATACAAATAGCATTGTATTATGGGGTTCTATCTAGTATACTGAGCTACTAATGGAGAAACATAGCATTGTGTGCAGCGTACAAGATGAAAGTATAATAATTGTAATGTTAATATGTTGAATAATGAAATGATAATTGTCCTGAAATGTTCGAAAATAAACAAAATGGGGGTGTTCTGAGGACGTTCTTCGTATTGTGTGACTGCTTAGCTGTATGCAATGAGGGAATGGCACAGAGAGTAAAGTGGAAATGGTAGAAGGTGTGTCGAAGAGTTACGCGGTCCGGGGACAACGCGGCTGTCCGTGGACAGGGTGTGCTACATCTGGGGTTTTCCAGCAAATCCAACATGGAAAGAAGACTGTACAGATTAGCCAATCAGATGTCGAGGTTGTGGATTTGTGTTGAAAGAGACTGTGTGTGGTGAAGATGGCAGAAGTGGAGAAAGTCAGGGTGTTGGTGCTTGGAGATATGTTTGTGCATGGTTTACAACAGTACGCTCGATGCAGGCATGTTGAAAAGAACTTTGATGTGAAAGGAGTGGAGGTGGTGTGGAGCACTGTGCCTGATTGCAATGTACAGGGAATTGTACAAGTTTGTGAGGATATGGCCACGATGAACAGTCCGCATATGGTAGTTTTGCACTATGGTGCTTTCCATTTGGGCAACGTCAGTGCCCCTACTTTGTTGGCTGATTTGGAACGCTTGGTTCAAGCCGTAATGAAGATCCTTCCAAATGCGAAAGTAATTTTTTCTGGATTACTACCTAGGGCAATATGGGACAATAGTTCAGTTTTTTGTCCTCAGCAAAATATTGCTAGGTGTGTCATCAACCGAGGCATGTGTGCCTTCATGCTTCGAGCTGGTATGTTCTTCTGTAATAATGAGAATATTTATGCCAGTAATACTGTTAATTTTAAAGAAGATGGCATCTCTTTATCTTTTACGGGAAATGCCTTTCTATTTTGGAATGTAAGGGTTGCTTTGGAGAAGGTTATGTGAAGATTTTAGGAGTAAAGTAAGAAAAAAAAACAAGAAAAAAAAATACAAAATAACACGTGTCTGTCAAGCATCTGTAAAAAAACAAAAAAACGGCTCTTTTCAGAGCCAACTTCAAAGGGGAAATGTGGCACACTATTTAAATTTACATTCACCACTCTCAGATTCTCGCCATGTCCGCAGACATCAAAATCACTACGTGGGGGTTCAGTATGTTCTATGTTACATGTATATGAAGTCAGGGATATTATGGTTAAGTTGTGCTACTAAAAACCTATGAAATTCAGTGAAAAAACTTTGTTAAAAGGACGTTATGGTTAAGTTGCGCTACGAAAAACCTATGAAATTCAGTGAAAAAACTTTGTTAAAGGGACGTTATGGTTAAGTTGTGCTACTAAAAACCTATGAATTTCAGTGAAAAGACTTTGTTAAAGGGACGTTTTGGTTAAGTTGCACTACGAAAAACCTATGGAATTCAGTAAAAAAAGTGATGTCATTTGTGATGTCATCCTTGATGTCCTGGGTGTTAGTGTTAGCAGTGCACGGTGGCGCGAGTTATGGTTGCTTATCTTACCATAACTGCCAAATTTCAGGGGTTTTTCGGTTTTACTTTGAACCATAACGTCCATTTAACAACGTTTTTTTACTGAATTTCATAGATTTTTCGTAGTGTAACTTAACCATAACGTCCCTTTAACAACGTTTTTTCACTGAATTTCATAGGTTTTTCGTAGCGCAACTTAACCATAACGTCCCTTTAACAAAGTTTTTTCACTGAATATATATATATATATACATATAAATAATAATACTTTGTACTAGGAATACTTATTGAAAGAATGGTAAATATATTCACACTATGTGGTGCCAGCCATTGCTTAAATCCAGTAATAGATGCACTAACTGCAGACATTTTAAAATAGGCAGGTGGATTCTTAAGTTAGGTGTAACAAAATAGAATAGGAAATAAAGTCTGGTTAGGTATGAACAGTGGCAGAATACTTTCTTTAGACTAGACAAGTAATAATGAGTTAGGATCCCCCACCTGGGCAACCTGTAAGGGAAAAGGGATGGAGTAACATATTTTGGGGGTCATTCCGAGTTTGGAGGTAAGTAACTGCCCTTACCGGCATGGAGCAAATACCGTGTCCGTGTAGGCAACAGCCCACTAATAGAGGGCTATTACAACTTAGCGGGCACAAGCTCTGCGCCATGCCGGTAAGGGCATTACTGCCATGCCGTAAAAGGCCCGAAAAAGGCCCTTAGCGGCATCATGTAAAGCGCAGATGCACTACCGGCATGAATCAATGTGGCAATAGTGGCCACCGCTAATAGCCGTGACCGCTAATAACGGTCACCGTAAATAAGCGGAATCGGAAATAGCGTCATCTCACAGGAACGGGAAGGAGCATGGCGGCCATCTTTAAAAACACAATCCATTGCCATCCTCAGCAGCCAGGACCTGTAGGATACTGCTGTGTGTGAAATCCTAAACACTACAACACCACAATGGCCAAGGCTGTGAAGAAGGGCACCTCCCGCCAGCGCAAGGAGCGCTTTAATGAAGATGAGTTGACCATGCTAGCGGAGACCCTGGAAGAAAATGCAGATGTCGTTTTTGCCCAGAGTCTCAAGAAAGAGGCCATAATCTGTAAGAAGGAGATCTGGGCACTGGTGGCGCAAAAAGTAAGCGCAGTCGGTAACACCCACCGCACAATAGAGGACTGCAGGAAGAGGTGGGATGACTTGCGCCTGCGATTTCAGCCAACAGGAGCCAGGCCATGTCAACTGGTGGAGGAGCAATTCCCTGATAAAGCTGTCACGGTGGGAGGACATATGTGTGAGCCTGATCGGCATGGAGGCCATAGAAGTGGTTGGAGACATGGAGTGTGGCGCCACAACATCGGCGGATGGAGGTGAGTGTCCTAAGAAAACACTGTAATGCAGAGTCTGATGAAAGTCCACCAATATGTCTGTCCAAAGAGGCAAGTCATTGCCCAATACACACACATTCCCAGCAAAGTTGTCGGACGCAGCACAGACACATGCAGATGCCTGCAGAAAGGCAATCCCGTTCCTAACACAAACCACACTAAGATGTTAATGGCATAAGTCACACTGCATGTAGGCCCCAACAAATATGCATGTCACATACCATACGTCTACCCCAACATGAGTGACCCTGACATATGCCTGCATTACCCACTCATGTAGCAAGCGTGGTGATCAACCAAACTCAAATGCCCTCTATTGTGTAGATGAGCAATTATACAAATGTATGCATGATGCCTATCAAACCATCACTCATGCCGTCCCTCTCTTCGACCCCCACAGGCTCAGACCATGACAGCGATGCACAGGACTCACCCCCACAGCCAACCACACCCCGGAAGAGGACCCGGGATGAGGCCAACAGGCCTTCAACCTCGAAGGCCCAACACAAGGCCTGCCATGCACCACCAAAGAAACTACCTCAAGATGCCACGCCACTGGTGCCGCCAAGGGCCGTCGACACGGAAGCCGCAAACCCTGTCACACTGCCACAGCACACAGCTGAAGCTCCACACTCAGCAGACTCCAGTTCAGTTGGGGAGTTGGCAGCCACAGCACCCCTGGCTGAGGAGGAGGCGCAGGAAGAGGTGTGGGTGGCATTGGAGGACGAATCCTCCGGACTGCCCCGCACACCAAGTCCAGCACCATCCACCCAGATCCCATCTTTAGAGTCTGACCACGCCACTACCCCGGAGCAGTCTGGAGGGAGTATAACCAAGGGGCCATGAGTCCCATAGTGGAGCCCATTGAAGTCGAACATGACACCCAAGCACCCTCCACCTCCACAGGTGTACCGGCGGGGTCACAGCGGCATGTGGAGCCGTCTGCCCTTGTGCGTCAATTTGTGAATGACAATGCCCAATCAAGGCAGGAGTGGCGTGAAAACACTGCATCTGTGGGCAAGATAATTGCTGATAACACCACCTCCCTTGGCAAGACCTTTGCAGACAATTCAAGTAGACTGTGCTAGGAGGTATCCTCCCTGCGGCAGGTCCTCAGCCGCATCGCTGATGATATGGCGTCTGAATGTACAGCACCCCAGATGGAGAAGGCGGCCACACCATCCTCCTCCAGCTCAACACAGTCCAGCCTAATGCACAGGTCAGCGCGCACCCTGCGCCACCCGGACATGCTGCCACCAGGTGCAGGGAATGGCAGGAAGTAAATTGGCAAGCCTGATGAAGGCAATGGATACTTGTTTGGACATGTGTGGGGGAGTTTTGGGGAGAGCGGGAGGGGGGAGTAAAAAATAAAACATCTTGAGTGGACATTCATCATTGTGTATGTGTCATTTATTCATATACAGTGCACATGTACTCCCACACCCAGTGCCCTCTGTCAAAATATCATGTCACCCTCTGCAGCCATGTGTGTCAGAAATGTTGTGCCATTACTGAATGATGCACATCACGTCCCTCCTGTGCATCAGCACCACGATGATGTGCAGCCACATCTTCTTCATCCCCTTCATCATCACCAGGTGGTAGCAGTTCAATGTCAGGGGGTAGGGGCACGTTCCGTCGGATACACATATTGTGCAGCATTACACATGCCATGATGATCTTGGCCACCTTCTCATGCCGGAAGAGGAGTGCCCCACCCGACCGGCTAAGGCAGCGAAATCGTGCCTTCAACAGGCCAAAGGTCTGCTATATGACCACACGGGTACGGGTGTGGGAACGATTGTAGTCCTCCTCATGCCTGTTCTGTGGCTTGTGGACAGGGGTGAGGAGTCACGGCTTCAAGGGATAGCCACTGTCACCTGCATGGGAGGCAAAAAAAGGTACATGTCAGTCGAATCATGATGGACAGGTGTACTAGTCACACATGCCTGCAGATGATCATTGGTCACATGCGCATGTCCCTGGTTGTATGCACGCTATTGTCAGGCCCTCATTGTGTCCTGTGCCATGGGCTAATGGTGCGGGCTGCATCTTCAAGATGATACACGGTGTGCACCGCCGTCTTGTTGCACATGCATTGTGTACGCATACAGCTGTGTTTGTGTCTAATTTGTGATGTGTTGTCTTCTGTAAGAATTGCTGACTTGGAGCATTGGCAGTAGGCTCTGCAATGTTAGGCATTCAGTGCTGATTTCTGCCATGGTGACATGCTGCATTCCTGTGGTTGTGGCGGCCCTGTGACAGACAGTGTATTCCCTTGGTGTTTTGGTTCAATGCACTCCCATGGATGCTTGTCCTGTGCAGTGATTTGCTGGAGACAGCAACATAGTGCATATTCACTGCATGTTGCTGGATGGTGTTGCGGAAGGTGAGGTCCGCTGATGAGTGGTGCACATTTAGTGGGATGTAGGGGTGTTTGCTGTTTGTCATGTTGTGATAGGTGTCGACCTTACTTCTGTCCTATGGGATGTTGATGTCATGTTCTGTTTGGGATGCTTTGGGGCACAGTGTTTAGTGATGTGCACATCATGCTGTCCCATCAACATTGACACCATGTTGGTGTGTGCATCTCTCCCCCCAAATCAGTGCCATATGCCTGTCATGCAACTTACAAAGTAGCCAGGCATGTCATCCAGCATGTCGCTCCATGTAGCGTGGTAGCGTGGAGTTTCACAGGACCATAGAGTCATGAGTTGATCTGGGATATCGGGGGCAACAATGTGTTATGATCTTGCTGGCGTCACATAACATCTGCACATTGATAGAGTGGTATTGCTTGTGGTTGAGGTACACCACCTCCATGGCATGCAGGACCACCAACTCCACGTGGGTGCAGTCGAGGGCACCTATGCAATTTGGCATGCCTGCCAGTGGATGGCAGCCAACTTTGGTATCAAGAATCTCTTGGGGAGTCCGTGGTAGGGATATGTAGTCCCTTGTGTGCTTGAGGAGGGCATCCAGCACATGGTTCAGAATGCGAAAAAATAAGGGTTGTGATATGCCATGCATGTGCCCCACTGTGTGCTGGTAGGTCCCTGTGGCAAGGAAGTGGAGCACCACCACTACCTTGAGTAGAAGGGGGATGGCGGTGCGTATTTCAATGAGGCTGACAATGTTGTTGTGTGTCATGTCCACGATGGTGGTGATGGTGTCCCGGTCCAGACAGTACAGGGTGTGGATCTGCTCCAGGGTTAGGTTGAAAAGACTGGCTCTGATGCGAGGGATTAGGGGCTGCCTGTGTGGTACCGCTGGCTGCACTGGTGGGGCATGCTGGGCCTGTCTCACCCTCCTTCTCTCCTGCGTCTCCTCTGTGGTGCCTGCTGCTGCTGTTGTTGCTGGTGTTGCAATGCAAGCAGGTCCTCCAGCTCCAGTATTGCTACTACTATTGGAATCATCTTGGTGTGGAAGGGGTGTGGCATGTCGGTGTGCTCTTTTTGTACTGGCCCAGACTCCATTGCCACCACCTGTGCTGATTGTGTGCATCTGTGGCAGTTGGGAACACTGAACATAGCATTTTACGGTTGGTTCGAGATGCCGGTATTGCTGGCATGCCTGTATCCTCTATTGGCGCCTTCATGATGACGGTATTTGCTTGTCCGTCTGACTTATGATTTCCTCGCATTAGCGGCATGCCGTTATTACTGGTGTGATGGGGCGCGTGCCTGTGCCCATGCCGCTATTAGAGTCACCATTATTAACGGTTATTAACTGTTATTAATAGCGGGGTCTCAGGTCGGAATAGCCCGGAGCGGTAAGCGATGCCAGTAATCCTTCACCGGCATCGTTTTTACCTTACCTCCAACCACAGAATGACCCCTGTTGTCTTTTACAGCCCAGTGCAATACTGTTCAATAACCTTGTGCATTCTTTTAAAAGGTTCTACCACCCCAGAGTACCTGAGAGGCCACAAGAGAACAGGATCCAAGACGAATTTGGGACCCCTAGATGACTCCTGAGGCTAGACGATGCTCTTCCTCATCACAGTACCTCTCCATGGCAGGTGAAGTGGCAAAGTTTTGCAGCTTTAGTCTACAATTCCCTCTGAGAATTGACCCCCTTTGGAAGAAGGAGCCATTGGGATACTGAGTCCAAAAATAAAAAGGAACCAAAGTCTTTCTGAAGTGCAGAAGTTTGGTCCTTTGTGGTGCTCTCCTTTGGTCGATGATTTCACCAACTGTAGAAGTCCTGTGAAGATGAAACTTGCTGTGGGCTCCATAAAGGCTTGGCAGATGAATTTAAGACCCCCGGCACCCTTTGGTGACATCTGGAGGTGACGGGTACATGGATTGGTGTTGCGTTTCAGAATTATGACTTTTTCTGTCTTTCAGTTCTGCACTGCCAGACATCCATTGGCAGAAAACATAAGGAAAACACATACAGAGAAGTGGTAGGACATGGACTGGAGGCCATGTTGCTCCACGAGGCATTTCCAGCAACACCAATCCACCAATGCAGCCCGGGATGCAGTGCCAGGTGAGAATATCCTTGTGTTGCAGGCCATAATCAGCAGGCCTGCCAACTCTTCCAATGATGCTGCCGAATGTGATTTGGAGGGCATACTGATGGACTTAGTGGAGGGAAGATCACTGGGTAGTCTGGATGACATGGACCTTCTGGAGCTCCTTGAAGCTTCTGGGTTGGAGGAGGAAATCCAGGTGCCCCTGGGTCTGGCAGTGGGAAGCACTGCATCAATGATGGCTTCAGCATCTGAAAGATTGTGTTTGCCCATCATGGAGCCAGTAGCAGAGGCTGGTGTCAGCAGATGGTTGTAGAACACCAGCCAATGACAGTGCACTCATTGCGATGGGCCTGGGCTTCCCGGCTTAGTAGACCCCGCACATGGGGTGGATGTGTGCCTGCCAGATACTCAGAGTAGGAGGAGCAGTTGCTGTGTGCAAGTGCCCGATGTGGTGAGGTCCTGCAGGAGATGGCCAGGTACATCCATCGCCTGGTAGAAAATGTAATCTCCTCAAATGCTGCACAAACGGCTGAACTCTGCCTACTGTGGCAGGAGAGGTGAGAGGATACGCAACACCTGAGGCAGACAATTTACAATGATGGTTCGGCTTTGTGACAATCCCTGCATGATGATTTGTTGGCTCCACCGGGATTGGCCAGTGGCAGGAGATAGACACCAAAAGGGAAACCCTGAATCTGGAGATGTTGGCCTCAACAGAATCTCAACATCAATACACAGATTCCTTGATCCAATCTCTGAATGGTTAAATGTTTGCCACAATGGACATCCATTGCCAAGAGGTGGATTACTTGAGACAATCTCTCAACATGCAGTTAGAGAAGTCAAGGGTCAGCATCCTAATGACACTTTGGCCACACACGAAATCCATCAGGACCTTCTAGTAATTGGGGCCCTCATGTATGCATCCCTCCCACGAGTGGCCATAGCCAATTTATCTTATTGTTCATTTATAACGTGCTTAATACCAGAATGTGGTTTATAAGCATAGAATCAGGATTCAAACATGTGTTGCGCCGCGTTGTCTTGCTATCTAGATAAATGAGTTGCCAGTGAGCTATCCTTCCTCCTCTGCGTTTTCAGAGTGCCCCATCCCAGGATCCACCACAGGACGGAGGTCCATGTGAACCATGCAGGTGATGCCATTGGCCATGTACAAAAACATCCCTATCCTATTGCCACCACCACCCCTTCTTCATGCCCCCTGGTGCCCATGAACCAGTGAAAGGGGCATGGATAATGTTCCTTTATGTATTCCCCCCCTTCTACAGGGTAGACCAATTATTATATCTTGTTTTGTGTTCCTCCTTCCAAGGTGGATTGTATAATATGGTGTACCCCCATCCATGCTGGACTGTATTATTTTGTGTACACCCTACCAAAGTAGAGTGTATCCGTGTATCATTTTTTTGTCATCATTTCAGGGCCATTGTGCTCTCGAGGGCAGTGAGTGAACTGCTCATGGTACTGGGCACATTTACAAACTGGGGGACTTGACATGTGGCCATGCTCAGTGGAGTCAACTGACGTGGTCTTGTGGACTTCTACAGCCTCCCACATGCAGGTGAACAGTATATTCATCATTGATGTGTATAATTGCATTCTGTCAGACAGGCTCTTTCAGATGGTCCAAACAAATGTTCAATGTCCTTTCAGGTATCTTACCTCATTCAGTGCCCCCACTCCCTGAGAGGACCACAGAGCACCCTTTTCCAACAAAGTCCCCATCCACTCTGGTGCACACTGACCTTCCTAGCACCAATTCAGAGGCCCAATGTTACGTGGAGATTGTAAGGAATTCACTGCATAACAGCTATACCACCAGGTAAGGTTGTTGACTGTCATTCAATTTCATGGCTGGTGACATATGCATGGCAATGATTGGGTGATTGTCACTGTCACTGAAAATGTGGGTTGTCCTACATAATTGTGTGTGTGTGCGCATGTCTCCTTGATTAGCAATGCTTGTAATTTGTGTTAATAGTTACACCTCCACAATTTGGTGCTCGGAAGCAGTCTCCCCGGGATGTTCCTATGCACATATTTTTGGTGAGGGCTAATGCAGTAGCTCCTTTCTTATGTTGCATTACATTTGCACTCCTGTCATGTCAGCTTTGCATGCCTTCTGCCGACATGTTTCATGTTAAGTAGCCACTCCATGATCAGAGGTGAACTGGCCTATGGGGTGCCTGGTAATGTATCGGTAGACCTCTGCTTCCTGAGCCTCTTTTGTGTGCTATTTCCACATTTTCTCATGGGACAAGGGTTGGTCTTGTAGTAGAACTGTGATATCGGGCCATTTTCAGAATTCATTCCAGGGCTGCTTTTGGTTCCCAGTCCACCCCTTTCAATGATGCACAAGCATGCAAAACACCTGTATCCACAATCCATGTAGATGGATGATCCAGATGACAAGTATGAATGTGGATGATCTGTGAAGTGGGCTGTGCATTGCTGGTGGGATATAGGTGCTGGGGGCCTAATTGCCTTTCTCATGTGTCTTGCGTAACGTTGCTGCTGTTTTGCCATTGATATGTTCAGGGACAGTGGATAGTGAGGGGTGTGTAGCCTTGCATCATTTTATTAATGTGTGTATATCCTATGACTGGCTAGATAGTTTTATGGGAGATTTGGTGTGCATCTTCATGATGTGACAAGGGAGATGTTGATGGTATTGTAGAGATGCATGGGTGGGCAGCTGTTGATTTTCCACATCGTAGGAGCTTGTACAAGTCAGTGGTGAATAGTGGTGAGTTGCAATGGTACAGAGGGACCCAGCTTCAAAATGGCATTCCGGTGAGATATTATTTTTTCCCCTTTATACATGGGATCAGGGGAACACATGTGATGAGCCAACAGGCCAGAGGCTGGCTTTGCAATATCATGTATTGTGGGCATGTGACATGGACACATTTTCTTCCAACTTGACATGAGTGTGGAAATGGTTTGTGTATTTTATGTCAAGAATATCAATGAGGTTGCAATGTACTTTTAATGCAATGGGGAACACACCGTTTGAAAATCCAAGACGTGCATTCTCAGGATGTTGTTCTGGGCAAACTGGATTTGCGCGATTGCATCAATGTATGCCATCAGGGATGTGGCTTTATTGTGTGCGTTCCACAGGGGTTGTTAGTCATGTGAAGTAGGTTTGTACTACCTAGTTGCATGTGTCCTGTCCCTGTGCACTTTGGCCTGCAAATAGAATGGCTTATGCCTGTAGATGAGGACAGAAGCCCTCCTTCAGATTTACTGCTATGTCATGACGTGTGGCAATCTTATGGAGGACACAACAAGCCACCATGATTTTGAATTCTACAGGGCGTGCATGGAGCAATACGCCACCTGAGTGGGGTGAAGGGAGCGGAAGCGTAACTTAAGTACTCCAAATGTGGGCTCAACTATGCCCCTAGTGACTATGTGTGCTACCTTGTAGTGTGCATCACCTGGAGTGGCTGCATTTGTGATGGGTGTCAACAGGAATGGCGATAGCCAATAGGCACTGTACCCTGCAAAGGAGTAAATCATTATTTATTGCATGTATTGTCATTTCTTGTGTTTCTGTGTGTCATGTGACTGTGTGTGTGTGCGTGATAGTTGAAACTCACCCATGAGCCTGTTTCCAAAGTGTCCTGAAGAAAGGGAATGCTGGCGATGTAGCTATAATGCAGGCATTCTGGGTAATTGGCATTCAACTGCATAATGTTTCCCTTGACATCACAGATCACCTGCACGTTGATGGAATGCCAATTGTTCCTGTCGCAATAAATGTGATCTGTGTCTCTGTGGAGTATGGGGGTTACAGTGCTACTTGGGTGCAGCCGATGGCTCCCAGGACCCAGGAAAGTGTGCTAATGCTTATAATTCCCAGCACACTCTCTGCCTTGCCTTCAGTGTACTTGGCATGTAAATGGTCCTATGCATATTTGTTAGGATGCAGCGCAAAACCTGGTGGAGGCACCTTGGTTGTGTGGGCTGTGGTATACTGGAATGATCCTTTGGCCAGGAAGTGTAAGGCTGATAGCACTTTGACCAGAGGTGTCACTGCCTGTGGGCACATATTAGGTGATACAAGGTAATATTCCCACTCCCTGACCAGGTCTGTGATGACATTGGGAGAGAAGCAGTATCTTCCATGAACCTCCTCATCTGGCATCCCACACATTGTTGTTTGTGGATGGTAATATTCTGGCCCTTCTCCTCCTCTTTCCACCTAGTAATATCAGTGCTAGCAATGCAGGATCTGGCATTGTGGCAATTGTGCGTTCGATGGGATCACATTGTGGTTTTATGCATTAAACTTTTATTGTGCTTTGTGATGGGTAACGGGTGGCAGTAAGTCCACATCATGATTGTTCTCATTTGCACTCACAACGACTGTGCAGCAGATTCTGCAAATAGGGTTTTCGTAGTGCTTGATGGGCATGTTTGTTGTTTGTACGGTGCCTTCCTTCCCAAGCCCATTCTCTTCTGCATTTTCCTCATTTAATGTGTATTTTGCATGTTATGCCCCCTTTTGAGCCTTTGCGCTGGCCCTTTCCACACCACGCACACAAAGTGCTCCTGCAGAGCTCTAAGTGGGAAGGGCCAGCGCATAGTCCGATCTATGAATTGGAAATTGTTTTTAGCATGGTGCAATGTGTACTTTTACAGCACATAGTCACTTTGCACTGCACTAAACATTTTGTAAATGAGGCTCAAAGAGTGCCAGATGATATTCTCACTATGCCTTTTCTTAGATGCCTTTTCTGGGCTTCTGTCTGCCTCCTGCTCTCGTATACGACTTGAAGATGCAGGCACAGGATGGTGCGTGTTTGCCTTTCTGAATGTCTGGATCCCTGAACTCAGACATTTAAGAGCAAGAGCTTGTATTGCATCAGGCCCAAGGAAGTTGTTCCATGCTGGCATCACTATGCTCATCTATTCTCAGACTCTGCATATATTGGGGTGGACAGAAACTTTTGAGAGGCAGGCAGAGAGGATGACACACGATTCCAGGAGGATAGTGACTTCATTGCAAGCAGACGCCACAGCATCTACCCATTGATTATGCCTGTTGCTCCACTCCCAGGCCCACTTCTGGCAGGTTCCTATAGGGCATTATTTTCATTTGAATATATATATATATGCTTTGGTGGCTAAAATGTTAATTTTAATAACATGTATTCTAAGTTCAATATTCTTTAATAAAGGCAGAGGTCAAAGTGACCAGGAACTATTTGGAACTGTGTTACACTATATTTTATTTTTAATGTTAATAGTTCACTTCCTTAAACTGAAATCTGTTTGACCATGCATTTGACCATACATTCATGAAGCCTAGATGACATCTCAGCCTGGATGGACTCTCGCTGCCTTGCACTTATCCAGGGGAAGGTGGATGCAGTCCAGCCAAGGCTAAGCAGTCATTACGAGTCGGGCGGTAAGGGATACCGGGCACCGGTAAGGAGACCGGTGCCGGTAATCCCTTACCGCCCGATTCTGAGGTCCCTTGGAAGGACCCGTAAGGAACGTGTGGTCTGACCACACGTCCCTTACGGGCCTCGCTAAGAGACCAGGGCGCTAATAACGGGCTTGCCATTCGCGAGCCCGTTATTAGCGCCCTCCCCGTTCCCATTGAGCCCTATGGGGGCTCAAATGGGAATGGGGAATGGTTTGTTCAATGGGGACTTACCAGTCCCACCAGGGTCGGAATGCACCGGTAAATCCCCATTGAACAAGACCGGACTCGGACACGGGCCCTCATTCCGACTCAGGCGTTAAGGGGTTTACGGCGCCGTAAACGGTGCCGACCCTTAACGCCTGATTACAAGGTTCCCTTTGCGGGATGGCTTTAAACGGCTGCTTTTTGCAGCCGTTAAAAGCCATGCCGCAAAGGGACCTTGGCGATAATTACGGCACCGTAATTTACGGTGCCGTAATTATCGCCTTTCCCCATTCCCATTATGCCCTATGGGGCAAAAATGGGAATGGGGAAGGGGCCATTGGTGAATGGGGAATTACCGCCCCACTCACCTTAGAATGGGGCGGTAATTCCGCCATCCACCATGGCGGAATTGCAACCTTAGCGGCATGGACCATGGTTCTAATAGCACCATGGTCCTCCGCCAAGGTTGTAATGAGGGCCACGGTATGGGAGGCAGCCATGGTGCTATTAGCACCATGGCTACCACCCATATCGTAATGAGGCCCAAGAAGAGATCACAACTCTCACACCATCTCCTCCTTATACTAAGATCATTTTTTCACGTATTCAAGTTGATAATTTTGTAGTGCAAATTTCATCCAATATTGATAGCAGTCAAAAGGCAGCGTGCCGAGAAGGACACTTTGCGAGCCTGCGTGCAGAATAAAAAATGCGTGCCACGTGTATTCATGGAATTTACTGCGCAAAGTAACTGGGCCTCATTATGACCCAGGCGTTAAGGGTTAACGCCGTCGTTAACCCTTAACGCCTGATCCCAATTTTAACAGCTGCTTTTAGCAGCCGTTAAAATCCATGGCGCTAACCCGCCTTGGTGCTAATTACGGCACTGTAATTTACGGTGCCGTAATTAGCGTCTTCCCCACTCCCATTATGCCCTATGGGGCAAAAATGGGAATGGGGAAGGGTAAATGGGAAATGGGGATTTACCGCCTCACTCACCTTGGAATGGGGCGGTAAATCCGCCATCCACCATGGTGTAAACATAGTTTACACCATGGTGGTAAAGTTGGCGTACGTACCGCCTGGGTCGTAATGACCCCCACTGTATTTGAAAGTCGCATGCTGAATGCCCCTGACACGCCCACACGCAAAGCATAAACAGCCAGAATAGCTCCCTTTTCATCCTTCCCCGGGTGCGAATACACACACCCATCAAACAGTGCATGGGGTACCCCGCAAGCAGGCCTGCATTTTAGGGACCCAGCGCATGGTCCCCATAACTCAGTCTAAACTCAGAAAATATGTGTGCGAATGCTTGTGAATCTCTGTAAACCATGCCCACTCTCTGCGTGGTGTCTCACGCAAGGCACTCGACAGCTTTGGCAGACATTTCGGGCCTGCGCATACTGCACGCAAGTCACAAGAAAGTCCTGAGCAGTCAGTTGCATGAACCAACGAACGCGGATTTGCGTGCAGTTTGGTGTGCCAGTCCCCTATTTCCCACTTAAATAATTCCATGAATCAGGGCCCTAATGTTCACTTATTTGCCCTTAATCCTATTTAGATTTACACTAAGTTTTCTAGGAAAAACTATATTTGAGGCACATTTTAAATTTGGTAAAGGATAGTGGTCCGTCACCTTCTTTTCTTGCCTTCTTGTCTTTAAAGAAGAACATAAAAAGAAAGGGCCAGAAACGTTATCTATAACGGACTCCAAAAAGACTAATACATATTTACACAGAAATAGTAATGTTCTCAGAGTCCCCCTAGTTATTTTCTATTGCAGATCCTGGCAAAAAGAATTGTAAATCTTCACTATTTGTTCAGAGGTCCATGCATTTGAAAAATAGAATGCTAAGATGCATTACAATGCTAGTCCCCCAGTAACGCTTCCATTTTGTACATGATGTTAAATGAAGAGCTTGGTAGTTGACCATGCTAACAAATACCCTCGTGTCTGAAAACTGCTAACATATTTCAGCCACTGTGACTTTATTTTGCCTGATTCGTGAAGGGTGCCAGTGCAGGACCTTTTGTGCCGTCTCTTCAATCACCATGAGGCGGTAATGAACTTCTTATTTCCCTGGGAGAGCAGTAACTTGCTTCTTCCAGGCGATTTTCCAAGTCAAACACGAAAAAAATAGTTGGAAAGTCAAAGTGATTTACTTTCGTTTCACTACAGCAGAGGCGCCACCGGCGAGAAGCATCCTAGAAACAGTAAAGAGGGCTCTGCACCGTCAGCGGCTTTGTGTATATAAAGATGGGATGACAAAGGGTGATCTTCTAAATGTGGGCCTACTTTCAACATTTCGGGAAGGATAACATCGGGCATTTTGCTTATCATCTCAGTTAGGTGCTTAACTTCCTGTGCATAGAGAAATTTCAAAACCATTATATATATGCTACATCATTGTAAATAACGCGCTATTTAGCTTAGGTGTTTCCATTTACCAAGCACTTAGCCGAGGCAAGGTCCAGTGGTGCCAGAGACTGAACAAAGTAAACAACAGAGTGTGTTTCAACTTCACACCAATCCTACTTTGCAATGCTTGTTCACCTTGCTGAAATTAATGCAGAGCGTATTATTTTGACAACTGAGGAGACAAAAGGGATCATAGATAAGAAATCAATTTTGAAAAATCACTTCAAAACAAAGCTAGTATTACATTTTCATATCAGGCAATACAAGTGTAGATGTTCGTCGAAGGTTATAGTTTGTTTTTTGCATATGCATTTGAAGAGACAGCACATCAAACTTATGATGTCCATTGCTTAGGTCTGGCAGCAGCTAGCGTTCCTCCCTGGCAGAGTTAATGAAAAAAGCGTAAAATAGAAGGTTCCTGGTGTCAGTCAGCTGTTCTGTTAATCATATCGAGTGAAATATCTGTTACAGCAGTGGCCATTTGTAAGGGCCACTGAAGCTGGTGACGTGCATCAGTGCTTGGCTGAATGTGGCTTTAAAGAGGGTGGTTTGTTTCCTTGCTGCTTGGTACGATGAGGCGTTCGTTATGCATACCTCTTCGTTCTTAAATATTTTGGGCCTCATTACAAGTCCGGCAGTAACCCTGCCGGTTCCACTGGCGGGTTGCCATCGAACTTGCAATATTTACTGCACCTGGCTTGTGGTAACACCAGGGTATTACAACCCCGGCGTTCCGGGAAGTCAGGTGCCAGTAAAGTGTAATTCCCCATTCCCATATGAGTCCCACCAGTGCCGGTGCTTCAGTCTAACTCTGCGTAACTCTGTGTAACTCTGTGGACGGGGCCGTTCAACCCGCCAGGTCTGACCCTGGCAGGTGGTACTGCACCCGCCCACAGACTTGTAGTGTGCCGGTCCGGTAACAACGGTGGCGGTAGGCTTACCGGCACCGTTGTTACCAGACCGGCACACTTGTAATGAGGCCCATTGTCTTTGTTGCGTTTTATGCCTTCATGAAGATCTTTGTGTGTTTGCTCACATGAGCAAATACTCTACTAAATATTGAACAAACATCCATTTTGTTGTGGAAGGAACTCTTTGTACTGTATGCAGTAGTATTATGGTCTGTTTGCAAGCACACATGTGTGCATAATTGTCTAGCATTGCACGTTATTGCCATGCCTATAGGTTATGTGTAAGGTATTATCAATTACATGATAATGTGTTTGAATTAGTGATGTCAACATCTGAAAACGCACTATAAAGTTGGCATAGTTATTTAAGATAAGAGGAGGAGGGTTGGGTGCAACTTCGGAAGCCAGTGGAAAGTGAGCCACGTGCACAAATTCAACAGCATTATGGAAGAAAGCAGTGTGCGAGATTTAACAGTCAAGACACTCTTGATCACCAGAATAGTGAAGAGCAACCAATAACCATCGTCAGGAACAGTTCACCATGGAAGACACTTCACCATGGAGTGAGGCTTGCAGGCCACAGCCCTTCCTCCTGCTCCATGAGCAGATACACCATTTCAGGATCATCGCATTCTGTATTGGCATTGGCAGGAGACTGCTTCGAGGATGTGAGCATGCAACCACCAATGAATGGATATGTTTACCACCTACACTCAGTGTATGTCTGTGTTTAATGCTCAATGCTTAGGAAATGTGATGGCCCGATGTGGATGGTCCAGTACTTAATGACTTTTTTTAGAGCACATCTATCGGAGTTCACAGAATAGTGTTACACCCAAAAAGACTGCTTGTTCAGCTTTACTCTTTCTATTTTTCTCAAACAGGTGAACTTGAGGTAATAATGAGGTCCTGACATTTATGAATAGTGAGGGGCAGCAGACATATAGCATATTGTTAATTGGTATTTGGCACATAGTGGATGGGAAACTGGAATATACAGGAGTAATCACTTTTATTTGTAGAAAAAGTCAAATTCATCTGACATCTCTATAAATGGGGGTGTATGGCCTGCAATGGTTTTGCCTGTTTGACATGCACATCTTTTGGAGTGAGGACTCTCCTGTCATTCGAATCTCGATGAGTGGTGATTGCAAAAGAGTCATTTTTAGTTCTTCCACCTTTGGGCAATGTAAAGAAAAGTTGAATCTGGCATCATTTGAATTTGTGTTCGTACATCTGACACGTGTTTCAATTAAAAGAGAAAAGAGTGTGGACTTTGGTCTCGTTAAAATAATGATGAAATGACCTTAAGGACCTCATTACGAGTTTGGCGGTAGCCATGGAGCTACTAGCTCCATGGCTGCTGCCAAACCGGGCTCCTTTACCGGGTTCCCTGAATGGGGAATTACCGGGCCATTCTGATTTCGGAGGGCCCGGTAATTCCTCCCTCAGGGAACCGGGCCCGGACCTTCCCCATTCCCATTTGAGCCCCCACAGGGCTCAATGGGAATGGTAGAGGGAGCTAACAACGGGCCGGTCGTAATCGGCCCATTGTTAGCTCCCTCTACCATCTACCTCTCTCCGATTTCGGAGGGCCCGGTAATTCCTCCCTCAGGGAACCCGGCCCGGACCTTCCCCATTCCCATTTGAGCCCCCATAGGTCTCAATGGGAATGGTAGAGGGAGCTAACAATGGGCCGATTACGACCGGCCCGTTGTTAGCTCCCTCTTCCCCTGGCGGGACCCGGTAAGGACGCCTGGTTTTACCAGGTATCCTTACTGGGACCCGCGAGTAGACCTCGTAATTTTGCGGCACAGGTTTAACGTGTCCGCCTCCATTAGCGGAGCCCATTAACCCGTACCGCGAAGGTTATAATGAGGCCCTACATGTTTTGTATGGATTAAGTGAAAATCTGTTCGTTTCTCGGGAACAATTCTGCATCTTCCTAATGTCATGCATGGGTACATTTTTTGTAGGTAGAAATATGTATAAGAAGCAATCCATCATCATTTGGCATGTTAATATAGAAATCGCAAATTGGATTATAATTTGGATTATACATACAACAAAGGCATTTTGGCGCATTCTACCAGTTTCATGCTGGCATAAAGCCTGTCTTGTCAACTCTCTTGATTGCTATAACATTGTGCTATTTTGTGTGCATGCCAAATGTTCATGCTAAGGCTGGTTTGATAGTGAGGAAGGCACACCTAAATTGTGAGCTTTAGCGTTATGCGATGGGAAGCTGGTTTAGAGGTCGAGTTTCAGGTTGGGGGTAGCCAGTTTATGCATTACAGATACAAACAACAAAGAATCCGTTCTTATTCTCTTTGGTCACTACCAGAGCAGATGAAGATGCACACAGGAAACGGGCCTTGGTGCCATTCAGCTACTATCTCAAGCAAAATAAGGGCATCCTGCTGAAACTTCTGCTAAGGCAGCAACAATGTTGTAATGGACGGTGGAACTGTAAATCAGGCCAGGCTTCAGGAATTTTAATCTGGATGGGCCAGGTTTGTGATCAGGGGGGCCAAACATTTCTCAAATTTGTGATCCAGCAAACAATGTCTTCCTGGATCTGAAAAATCAATTTGCCCTTAATTTGCCCTTGACTTCTATAGTCTGTTAGACTGCTTTTTAAGGTGCAGAAGTCTGGATTCAAACCCAGGTTGTTAGTACCAGAGTTGACATATTTACTCTCAAGATTACTTGAATGTCTGATAAAGATGCTTGTTTGGATTGCACTCCCTGGCAGATTTAAGCCAAATGAATTCCTGGGCAAGGCTGACAGATGGTCCCGGATAGGTGTGGTATGGGTGTGAAGTTTATGGTGGGAGTCGTTAATCCCTGTCGTGAGTGCAACAAATGTTACATGTTTTTTAAGTTGTCTTTTCCTACTATTGGAGCTGTATGTTTAGGGGTATGACTCTAGCTGGAAACAGCCTGTTCACCTCAGCAGGTTTTGCTGACATGAGGTTATTTTCCCAGGTTTGTTTAATTTGTTCAAATGGTAAGCCTGCTCTCGCCTTCCACCTGCTCATCCCTTCCAAAATAACAAGCTCTCCAGTACCCTTCTGCTCTCTTCTCCCATTTGCTCCTTTGTTTCCTTCCATAAGCTCCCTCACTACTTTGACCTTCCATTGGCTACTCACTTCAACTTCCATGTGCTCAAACATTGCTATATGGTAAACGTTTGCCAAAAATGAAAAATGAAAGCTGTATACTACCCTTAACAAGAGTCTGAGAGATTAATCCCAGTTATTCATGGCCTACAAAATATGTTTTGTAGCTTTTTTCAACATACTGCTATAATCGAGATATAAAAAAACAGTACAGAGCAAAAGAGACGCAGAAAAATGAGTGTGGCAGTATCACCCCCTGTCACTTTCCATCAGCTCCCCCTGACTACCATTCCCATTAACATTTACTCCCACCTACCCCACCCTTCCCCCACCATGTCTTCTTGGCCTGGCTTGGGAGAATCGAGGATGATGCAACCTCCTCCTCTGCAGTGGCTGAGCAACGGGGAAGCCAGTCCTTATTCCATCAAACATAGTGTGCACTCAATAATACCTCCCTGAATACTGTGGCTACTCCCAGGAGGCCACGTATGAGGTGCATGTGGTCCAGCTATTTTGTTGTGAAAGACAGCCTGCTCCTCCTCGATAAATATTGAAGCAAGTAATAGGATATTTAGTTTCTTACAAATGACATTTTTAAGCACAACATTGTATTTTTGTTGCAATTTTGCAGCACATTTTAATTGAGTTGTGGGTGTGTGGGAGTGTTAGCATGCACGTGAGTGTGGGATCAGGAAGTCTTGAAGATTTGCATTGTCAAACAAACATGTCCAACAGGGCATAGCCCTCTTAGGAGTGCAAGAAGGTTTCCCAGTTGGCAACAACGGGCCACTTGATGTTTAGCAGGTTGTTACCTTCCTGCACCTGAAATATGAATTTAATTTTAATTTATCCTTTTTTTTTACCCTTAGGGACTTTGAATATTATGATACTCACATGAAAAATGGTGGAATTTTATGTCATAGAAGTAGTGTCCCTCTCCACACCCTCTTCTTTGATACATAATCCGATTTAGGCATCAAAGTGAGGGAGCACACCACCTACCTTTAAAATAACATATCATTTGCAAAAATTGACCAAATTACAAAAAACAGAGAAGAGACATTGGGATTTGGTGACGACGAGGCCCAGAGGATTCAGGGACTAATCAAAACTACCGGTGACAAATCGACTACATCAGAAAAACCAGACGCCTTAATAAAACAGCTTGAATGGAAAATACAACGTGAAATTAATTTGAAATTAAATGCCTCAACTGTCGCCCAATACCACAAGGCACAAAGGATCCCCAGAGGTTTACGGGTGAATCTAGAACCCACACTATGCTAGGAAAATCTGACGTTTGTGAAAAGGTGGCGTCAGATCCTTACCAAATGCTCGCTGGACCTCATACTCTTAACGATAGAGGAATTAGCGCACAACCTTGGTACCTTGGAGGAAGAAATTGACACTATCAAAACAGCCTGAACGTTATGTTCACAGGGGACCAACTTCAAAAAGTCCTTGATGACATTAATCTCAAACTGTCCAAATATAAAACATACCAACCACGGGCACCAAAAAAGAATACAAACACAGAACCTTCATTGTCAGAAGCATCAAGTACAGAACTCGATAATGTACACATTCTACGGTTAGAGGGTGAAGCCTCCTTCTCCATACCAGAGGGCACTGAAGGAGAGACAAGTGCTTTTTTAGAAAAGGACCTACAAGAAGGGGAGAGAAGAAAGAATCCACTGAGGAAAAAAAACACTCAATAAAATGTAGTACTGAACATCTCAACATACTAGCTCTCTAAGTTTGAATTAAAAGTATTACAAAAAGGTCTATTCTTTGTTGCACAATACTCTAGCATCCTCCTGAAAGAGAAGATAGATTTCTTCAAACTACTGCAGAAGATGAAACTGAAAGTTTTTTTTTTATTCTGTTGAAGAACAACTCAACATGGAGCCTATCTCTGATTATTTGGAGTTATCCCCGAAGAGTAAGTACATTTAATCCTCCAATACAAAACCATATCCTCACAGTATTTGAGAAAAAAGTTCTAGATAAATTCAGGAAACTTCAATTTCATCATAGAAACATGGCAATTTTTCGAAAGCAGAGAGTAGAACTTTGAAGAGACTATTGGACAATCAGGAAATCATATTTAAACCGGCGGACAAAGGGCAAGCACTAGTCCTGATGGATGAAACTGATTACTTAGAGGAAGTAAATAGACAGCTTGGAGATGAGGAAATTTTAGCTTTGACCCTACAGAGAAAGTGTGTGAACTCATCAAAGGGGTATTGGAAGAGGCAGAAGAGAGAGGAGTAATTTGTGAAAGAACACATAGGCCCTCATTACGACCTCGGCGGTAGCCATGCCGCCATTGGCGGCATGGCTGCCGCCGAAATCGTGTCCGGGTCCACAGAATGAGGAATTACCAGGCCATTCCGAGTTCGGAAGGCTCGGTAATTCCTCCCTCCAAGGACCCAGACCCGGTCCTTTCCCATTCCCATTTCAGCCCCAATAGGGCTGAATGGGAATGGGAGAGGGAGCAAACAACGGACCATTACGAGTTGGCCCGTTGTTTGCTCCCTCTACCCCTCGCGGAACCCGGTAAGCACGCCTGGTTTTACCAGGCATTACTTCCTGGGTCCCGCGAGGGGACCTCATAATGAGGCGGTACAGGGTAAACGGTGCTGGCACCTTTTACGGCACCGTTAATCCTGTTCCGCCAGGGTCGTAATGAGGCCCATAGATTTCTTGAGAAAGATCATATCATAATGGAGGTCTTTTATATACTACCAAAAATACACAAGAGCTTGGATAAACCGCCAGGTCGGCCCATAATTGCTACAACAGAGAGTATCTTAGAACCAGTGGCGAAGTACCTTGACAAAGTCCTGCAACCCTTGATACAGAACAGCCCCACGTATGTCAAAGATACCATGCACTTTCTAGCCCAGCTGAAGGATTTCCACTTTGTCTTCTGACGTCTGTGGCTTATCTTGACCTTTCTGAACATAATCCTCTGTTCTCTTCTCTCCTTAATTGTATCCAATGTCAGCCCATTCCAGTCAGATAAGACCTTGGCTTCTTGGCATGGTCATCCTTTAGCTGAGTTTTGTTCTGTCTTGATTCTCGATTTTCTTGCTGCGACACACTCCATCTGAGGCCTTTTGTAACCTTTGTTCAATTCTGCTTATGTGTGTAGTCGACTTACATTTATACATAAAGTGCTTCTTGAGGTACATTCTTGTAAATGTTGGCACTTGCCGCAATCTATCAACTATAAAGCATAAGCAAGCTTCATGATTTCTTTGCCTCTTGCAGTTACTTGCATCTGTACATGTTATAACTAACTAAATATCTTCATCATGTGTGTGGCATACGTCTTTTCATCTTGAAATCAACTTCTTCACCTTAGTCTCAAGATGTCGTTATCCATGGTATTTGTCAATATTCTCAGGTCATTAGATCTTCTATATGTACGTCAGTCCAATTTCTTATGACATCAACATTTATCTTCCTTCATTATCTTCTTTGCTTTTTCAGGTATTTCATTCAAACAACCATCATATTGTTTAGAATGTAGATATGGCTTTTTTAATGGATACCTTACTGTCCAGGTTTTCTTAGGTGTCGGTATATTAACAGGTGCTGTTATCCTGAAAGGTACTGGGCAGAGCCCATGTGCTGCTCTCTGCTGATTTAACTGTTCATCATACATCACATACTTTGGTGTGAACTCAATAGGTAATGGGAGGGGGGCAACTGGAGTGAGGACGATACTTGACACTTCTTCTTCACTCCCCCCTCTGGGTGATTCATCGACCACTCTCACTTCTTTCTTTGCATTAACTTTTTCTTCATCCTTCACTTTTATTTCATCCTCTGGATCCAGACATTTTGGTCTGAAGAGATGCTTCCTTGCGGTCCATATCTTTATGACTCCTTTCAAATATCCTGCTGTTCTCACGTGTTCATCCTTATTCTGTGTCATCAGTTGGCATTCTCCACTTGGACTGCAACAGATCCATCTTCCCACATATTTTCTATGACTTCTTGGATACAGGAACTTGGTTCCCTCTGGTGCATAAATGGTGGTTTTCACAAAGTCTCTTATATCTTCATCAGTTAGGTATTGGGCTTCCATCCTGACTCAACATCAATCACAATCTTCATCCCTATGGCTTTCTTTGCAGTCTTCTGGCATTGTGAGATTATTAATTTGATCACATAGAATGCAAATAATATCATCACAAGCAGGGCTCCTAGGAACTTGAATGCATCTCCCATCCATTGTGGAATCCATGAAAACAGTGCTCCAAACCAACTGTCATCATCAACTTGGTCAGCTTCATCTATCATCTCATTCTGTAGTTTTTTCAGCATGTCTATGGCCTCTGCTAAGGTTCCATTCTCGTCATTGTGTGAAGGTATAAATGTGCAACATGATTCTCCGATATTTGCACAAACACCTCCATCCATAGCTGTGATCATGTCTAAGATATATCTGTTCTGGAGTGTCATCAGTCTGATTGCTCTCAATTCTTCTCTGATTGCATTGAATCCTTTTATGGGTGTGTTGATGGTCTGCAGTAACTCCCATCTTGTTATCTGCAACCATTTAGTATTTGCTCCAACCTGAATTCTTGGCATCAGGATCGTCGTAAACACTGATGAGGTCAGGCTGAAAAACCTGTGTTTGTATGGGATAGCATCGAAAGATTCTATGGATTTTGTAGAGAAATAATTTTCCCTCTTTGTTCTCCTCATACGCTCCAGAGATCTCTTCTTTCTCAGGTGACTATCTACTTTTGGGAAATTGTCAATGTTCACATCATTTTTTTGGAATCACCAACGCTGGAACAGGGACATTCACCAATGTACATATGCCTCCCCAATTTTTCGGCAATCTCATGTATGCCTGGGATACACATGCCCAATAGTGATCCATGATCACTGCAGTACAATGCACCATTCCTGGAATGTCAAAGACTCAACTACAATTGCGATTCTCTCCCATTTTTCTTGTGCCTTAATTTCTAAAACAGAATTTTGGACTCTCCAATGGTATTAATTGCAAGGTTCCTCCTCTGTCCTCGATCCATGTCAGTAATTTAGCAAGTGTTCGTCATAACGGCTTGCATCCATTTTGCACTATGTCAATGGTAGCCTCGTAACAACTGATTACTACCAGGGCCGGTGCTATCACTAGGCAAGGTTAGGCGCTTGCCTATATGTGGAAAAGTGAGAGTGGCAAAATGCTGCTTTAACACCTCCACATTAATTGCATAACCTTGCCTGTGAGAGCACCAGCCCTGCGTCTGTCTGCAGGCTGACTGCAGTAGCAGACCAGGCAGCGCTGCACCTGAGGCACAGTGAAATGATTGGGGTCGGTTAAGGGTCAGGAGTGTGGTCATGGGCGTGTCAGCGCTCGCTCAAGCGCTGGCAACTGCACATTAGGCGTAACATGAATGAAGCACCACTC
Source organism: Ambystoma mexicanum (assembly GCF_040938575.1). Classification (NCBI taxonomy): domain Eukaryota; kingdom Metazoa; phylum Chordata; class Amphibia; order Caudata; family Ambystomatidae; genus Ambystoma; species Ambystoma mexicanum. The sequence goes on from NC_090941.1 coordinate 442,536,117, forward strand.
GTGCCACTGCCCCCTAGATTGTCCTTACTCTGACTGAGTCAGTAAAGCGAATGCTGCAGTCTGCTGCCTGCAGACAATTAACTCCTTCTTCTTTGACCCGGCGACTGATGCGGCCTGCGTCTCTGTCAGCTGCTGCCACCTGTGACCTGACCTGTCCTGGATTGGCCCTGCACTAGCTGCAAGCCTGCAGACACTTTCTGTTGTGCATGTGCTGCCAGGCCAGCAGGCCAGTGAGGCCACACATCCTGGTGGCGGTACCCCCTGTGCTAAGAGCGGCCCTGCTGTTCTGCAGAGAGAGTGACTGACACATAGTCGGCAGGTGAGGTGCTCTAATAAAATTCAATGTTATCTCTCTGTGTCTGTATGTCTATCCAACTATCTACCTACCTTTCTAGCTATCGACCGATCTCTATCTCTATCTCTATGTATCTCTGTCTACCTATCCACCTTTCTAGCTGTCGACTGAGCTCTATGTGTGTCTCTCTCTCTCTTTTAGCTCATTACACCGTGCATTTTCCATCGATTATAAATGGCGGCCCAGACGCCGTGTTTTATTGTTGATTATTTCTATGGGCCTCATTACGACCCTGGCGGAAATTGACTGACCGGACCGCAACAGCGTAAATAGCGTTTCCGCCATTGCACGAAGGAGCAAAGTGCGGCTAATTACGACCCATCGGGCACGAGCATTACGCCATGGCGGAATCCGAAAGGCTGCGATGGCGGAAATGACCCCAAAACGGCCCTTACCGCCGCCGTACGCTGCACCAGGTGCAATACCGCCACCCATCTTAGCGGTCACCGTAATGAGCGGTCACCGTAACGAGCGTGCACCGCAAATTACGGCCACCGTAAATATACGGAAACGGAAGTAAAAGCATGTGGCCGGAACGGGAAACAGCACGCCGCACAACTCTAAAATCCGAATCCCAACACAACCATAAAAATCCGACCCTGACACACATCCCAACCCGTTAGCAACCCCAGTCAAAAAAATAAATATGGGAAAGGTAGCCAAGAAAGCGTGTGACCGCAAGCGGCAGGTACACTTCTCCCGAGAGGAACTGACCGTGCTCACCGAGACCCTCCAGGAAAATGCCGCCGTCGTCTTCTCCAGTCAAATGACCAGGACGGCCCTTGCCAACAAGAAGGCCATATGGGCCCTGGTGGCACAGCGCGTAAGTGCGGTGGGGACAACACCCCGCACGCCACAGCAATGTCGCAAGCGGTGGGACGACCTGCGGATCCGCGTACGCAGCATACTTTCTGCGAACAGGAACATCGCCACAGCTACCGGGGGGGGTTCAGAGTCGCCCATCAAGTTGACCCCCTGGGAGGAAATCTGCGCCTCCACCATAGGAATGGAGAGCATAGAGGGAGTCGGAGGGATGGAGAAAGGAGTGCCGACATCCGGAGAATCAGGTAGGTTGGCCAAGAGAAACAATGCGAAATCCACAAACCACGAACATGTGCAGTACCATGTGACCCCATAGTGCAATACATACTTTGCCCTGACAGCGCCCTCTAAAAGTCAGAATGAACAAACAAATCAATCAAGAAGCCATAAACAACCCCTACATGTGCAGCATGCACCCCCTAACTGCAGGCAGCCAAATGAATGCATCCTCAATCCACACGAAAATGAGACCACCTCCAAGGCCCAGTCCCAAATCAGCCTCATGTACCACCCCAATGCATTTGATACGTTGCCATTCCAAATCCGACAGACCCATAACTAACGCTCGCCCCTCTTTACTCCACCACAGGGTCCGATACCAACGACGAGCTGCAGGACACCCCTACCAGCACGCCTGCAAAGAGGGCCAGGACCAACGTCCCAAGAGCCTCCACCTCAGGTGCAAGGATCAAGACACGGCAGCAGCAGGAATCAAGTGGCAGCACACTGGAGGGGACTGCAACAGGCACCCCAGCAGCCAGCAAGTCCACAACCCCAGCACCACAGGTCCCCCCCAAGAACGTATCTGATGGCACTGCCTCTGGTGGTAGCAGCACCATAGGTGACACAGCTGTCATGCCAGCATGCTCCGACACGGAAAACAGTGCTGGCGACGTAGGTACCATCCATGACCTTTCCCAATCCCCCTGCATGTTCCATCCCCTACACCATGACGAAACCACGCAGGGGCACCCTGAAGACGACGACTGGCCAACCCCCACAAGTCCTGTGCCAAGGCAACATGTGTTGAGCAGCCCCCCTGTCACACCACCGCAAATGTCCATGGCCCAGCAGAGGCAACAGTCCCTCGACCTGCTGATCGAGCAACAGCAGGAAGCGTCCACGCTACTCAAGGACCATGCAAATGAATGCGGGGGTTCCAGGGCAGCCTTGGAAACATCCACCGAGACACTCAGGGCACAAATAGAGAAAAGTAGTGAGAGCCTGAGAGCACAAATGGAGAAAAGCACCGAGAGCCTGAGGGGGGAACTGCATGCGACGTCCAAAGACGTTTGTGCTGAACTTGCTGCTGTGCGCCGTGTGCTCTCGGAGCTCTCACAAACCCTCAGAGACATGCATGGACGCGAGCAGGCAGAGACATCATCCGTGGCAAGTTCCGTCCAGGGCAGCCCCCAACGCAGATCTGGCAGGAACCTGCGCTCCACGGGCAGGGGTGCCCCTGATACCCGTAGAGGGGGCTTGCAATAGCGTCTACCCACGGACAGCATGCATATTCGGACACTGGTGTTGGGGGGGGAGGGAGTAGGGTGGAGGGGGTGTGTTGGGCTTCACTGGGTGGCGGGTCCATAGGGTGTATAAATCAAATCACATTAACAATACAGCACCTCATTATCATCCAATGACATGTGTGGACATTGATATTTGCGTACGAGGCCTTCATAGGCGTACAGTCCACAATGTGCCTGTACTACACACACACAGTGCCACAGGTCCCCTTTCCGTGTAATAGGCACCATGCGTGGTTGCTAGAAGCATGCATCTATGATGCTCTGTCGGATTGCACGTACATCCTGTGCCTCATGGACTCCTTGAGGTGCCTCCACATCCCCACCCTCATCATCATCATCATCTTCAGGTGCATGCAGTACAGCGTCAGGGGGCATGGGCACATTCCTACGTATGCACATGTTGTGCAGCATGACACATGCCATGACCATCTTAGAAACCTTCTCATGGCTGTACATGAGTGCCCCGCCAGACCTGCTGAGGCTGCGGAAACGAGCCTTCAGTAGGCCGAATGCCTGTTCAATGACCACACGGGTACGTGAGTGGGCATGGTTGTAGTCCTCCTCATGCTCGTTCTGTGGGTTCCGGATTGGTGTAAGGAGCCATCTCTTCAGTGGATACCCGGCATCACCTGTATGAGACGAATAAAGGGTGTCAGTGGAATGATAGTGCCAAGTAGCCCCCCCCCCCCCCTGCAAGGTCATTGACGCATCAAATGGGCCACGATGTCATGCATGGAATGAGACTCACCGAGTAGCCAGGATCTGTGCCCTGCGTGTCGCTCCATGTAGCGTGGTATTCTTGTGTTCCTCAGGACCATAGAATCATGGGTAGATCCTGGAAATCTGGCACAACAATGCGTAAATATCTTGTTGGAGTCACACACCATTTGCACATTGATTGAATGAAATTGTTTCCGGTTGCGGTACTGGACCTCCATGGCATGTGGGACAACCAATTCAACATGGGTGCAGTCGATGGCACCAATGCAACCCGGGATGCCGCCAAGTGCATGGAATCCCACTTTAGCGTTGGTAATCTCCTGGTACGTGCGTGGTAGTGTGATGTGGTCGTCGGCGTGCTTCAGGAGGGCATCGTGCACTTGGAAGAGTGTCCGTGAGAACAGTGGCTGTGAAATGCCATGCAACTGTCCCACTGTGTGCTGGTAGGTGCCTGTGGCCAGGAAGTGGAGTGCAGACACCACCTTCAGTAGGGGTGGGATGGCGGTTGGGCTATCTATCATGCTCACGAGGTCAGCATGTGTCATGTCCACAATGGCGATTATGGTGTCCCGGTCCAAACGGTAGAGGGTGTGGATCTGCTCAGCAGTGAGGTTGAACGGATCGGCTCGGAGGCGTGGGATTGCGGGCCGCCTGCGTGGTGGTAGTGGCAGTGCTTGTGGGCCTTGCTGACCCTGCCTTGCCCTCCTCCTCCTCCTTCTCCTCCGTCTCCCCTGTGCGCCCGGTTGTTGTACCTGTTGTTGTTCGTCGTCTTCTTGTAGTTGTAGCACTTGCAGTGCTATCTGGTACCCCAGGCCCAACATCGCTAGTCCTGCCGGTAGCATTTTGGAGTGGGAGTGGTTGTGGGAGGGGTTTGGGTCTGCAATATATGTGCTGTCGGCCTGTATGGCCTCCACCTGTGCTGATTGAATGAATCTGTGGCAGATGCAATCCCTTCTGGCCGAGCACGTCCCGCCCGTAAGGCTGCATTTGGCCGCATGGCATCTTGGGATTTGAATCATGTATCAAATCCCGATGGCAGTGTGATGTACTTTGACTGATCTTCATGCTATGCTCCCATTGTTACACATGCTATGATTGCAGCCGCTTACATACCTGTGAAGAGTCAGTGGCATGTAGGGCTCGATCGATGGCCGACCCTCATGCAGCACAGTAACGTACTTCACCGACGGGCGTGGCGTGCCATTTGTGAATGCAGCCAGTTAGCATCATGACACACAGCCGCACTACATTGATGTAATTGTGAATGCAAGCGTTCACAGAAGCCTTTTCGACGTAATGTTGCAAGTGAGGAATTCGAAGGCCAGCATTTTGGGTTTTGAAGTAGCGGCGAGGATACGCCCACAGGTCTGGCTGGAAATGTAACGTTCTATTGTAGAATGTCCTTGGGACATGGCCCATAACGAGCAGGCAATGAATGATATGAATTGAATGGGATGCGCAATAGCGTTGTGGACGATAAGGCAGGACGTTCCCAAATCCATCTTGCTTCACAACACTACAGATCCGGCCAGGGGCACAGTGGTTTTTGCGGACTGCATTACGCACAGACGCGATGGAAGTTTCACATATTATGTGAGTGAATATTCATGCGTTTTCATTGCGGGATGAGGGAATGATGTGTGGATGCATGGACTGATGATTCCGTTTAGGGTCTGCCATGTACATGGGTTTTTTGATTCACTCCCCTTCCCCTGCGTTATGTGATGCAAGGCTGCCATAGTGGGACATACGTCTATCTGCCCTTGTCGGATCCTCCCTGTCTCGACGCGCCTTCATACACTTGTGTCTAGGCACGTTACTAATCCCATGTCATGGGTTCTATCTTGACGGACGCATGCACAGTAACCGACGTTGACAGTGGTGTATTTAGCTCGATTGGTTTCGTTATGATTCGATACTGATTTAGGGGTGTGTATATTCCTTTGGAGTGGGCTAGCATGCATATGGGTGTGGATTTGGTGTGTTGAATGAAGATTGTAATGCATCATGAGTCCCGTAATGCAGTCGGTTGATTTGTGTTTCTTTTGGGTGACAGGTATCTCCTGCCCTATTGCAGATGCCATCTCTACGCCACTCCTCCAGATGGTTTTTACTCTCGACTCCTGCAGCTTCGGGTGAATCAGTGGAGCACCATTTCGATCATATGGGACGATCGCCAATGGGCCACATGCCCTTACGCTGTACTGGTGGCTAGGTGCAACATTTCGGCCTTTCAGCTCGACAAGTGCCTGCCTCATGGGACGGACCTGCGGTTCTTGCCGCTTCCATGTTGCCTTTTGGAACGTTGATGTAGGCCCTGTGTGCCATGATGGTACAGGGCGTCACACAAGTGGAAGCCGGTCAATTATTGCAGATGCAGCCCTCGGTGATGATGGTTGTTTTGGTGGTATTTTGCAAATTGCTGTGGGGCCTTTGTCATTTGGATGTGCATTTAAATTGTATTCCGATATTTGTCGTGTTGCGTTGTTCTTTGCAGGTGATGTGGCGAGTTTTCGCTTTGTGGCGGTATGTATTGCGTGATGATCTGCATTGTGTTCCGCCTTCTGAGTTGAGTTGTGTGGTACAGTACTGGCCGCGTTTGCCTACGTAGCACAGTATGGTCACGGATAGGGGCTGCCATTGTGACTGTTTACATGATGTGCTGTTCAGGGGCGGGGGATTGGCTTTTGGCCGACTGGTGCCTGTCAGCCAGGTCGATTGGTGGAATGATGGGTTGTTCAGAATGTGGCTGGTCACAGGTGACTGTGTTTGCGTGCGTTTGTTGGAGGGGGACTGGGGTCATGTCCATTGGAATAGCTTCTGTATTGATGCCATCTGTGCCCTGCAGCTCCCATCGGCCCCTCTTGGGATGAGCCTGGCTGCTCAGTCACTCTGCCGACTTGTGTGGTACATGCTTCTGCTGATGGTTGGTTTGTTTACTGGCATGAGTACAGGGCTGGTGCAATCCCCCTCAGGATGCTGTTTTGGATGTTGCCTTGCGCTGGTGGCAAGCGATGGGGGTCTACTGTTGTTTTGTGTCATGTGTTCTTGATTTTCATTTTGATGTATTGTACCTTCACATGCCTGTGCTGCGTCAGTACGGCTATGGTGACATGCCGTACATGGATGCCCACTCACGGGGCGCTTTGAGCCCCTGCATGCTTTTCTACGTTGGCATGCATGGGTGAATTGTGGATTTCACTGGTTGCATAGTGTGAGTACATTGCGCCTGCCAGGAGTTGTGCAATGAGGCCAGGGAGTGGAGTACAGGCACTCAGTGGGCCATTTACGGTTGGTTCGCGTTGCCGTATTTCTCGCCATGGCGGAATGGTACTTTACGAGGTGCTTGATAGCGTTCAGTACATGTCCGCTAGGGTCAGAATTCGCGTACCGTTGCGCCATGGCGGTGATTCCGGTTTTGCAAGGCGCGCGTGCGCGTACTTGGTGCAGTTAGCGTTGCCGTTCACTGCGGTGTCGCTAATGGCATCGTACTTTACGGTGACGGGTCATGATCGCAACGAGCGGTGTTCGATGGCGGTATTGCATTTCCGCCATCATTTTTCCATTTCCGCCAGGGTCGTAATGAGGCCCTATGTCAGAAAGGTTCCATTTTATGCTAGACTGCGCTAAAATGCATGCGATTTAGCAATCTTACTCGGCTTTTCAATTATACAAAACATTAGCTTCACTCACTTTGCACACCTGACAAATATGCAATGTTTTTGCAAACGTAAATGTGATTTTTTTAGATAGCGTTTCATACTGGCATTTGGTACACATGGAAAAGGTGAAGCATACGGGAAGTAAATGGTCAATGATGCATGCTGAGAGGAGACCCTACTGGCAATATCACAGGTGCAACTAGCCGCAAAGTGTGACTGCCATTAGGCTTGTTTCTTGAAATAATGATGGGTCTCCAGGGTCTGGCAGAATGCATCACGAGACGTTACTTTACAGCAGCATGGGATGGTCATGCTAGCATGAATGCATGACATTCACATTGCTTTTCATCTTCCTGCAGGTGTATGGTGTGGGTTATTCTATGCTTCTCTCTGATAATTGACTCCTATCATGCATACTAGTCGGGTTGCAAGTCCACTGGTTTGCAGAGTGAGGCTTATATGATGGCCTTCAGTAATTAACCACCTGATTTGACATGCATTGTTTGCAGTTTGTCGTGCTCCCAAGTATTTTTACAGAGGGCGAGGGGTGTGCAGTACATGCATTGACTCGATGCTCTCTCAAGTTGATTCCATTGACCTGCGATGGCTTCTTGCATGTAGCATGCTACCTACCTGGGGCAGAGTAATCACAGGCACTACACTGTGCTGATGCAGGCAAAACTATCTAGTCATCATGAACCTTGATGAAACCGTCTTAGGTGTTGACTCCATGTCCCTGGGTACACTGTCCAGGTGATTGGGCATGTGGCTTCTGGTATCTGCAGTGATTCTACCCTCTTTGGCACAAGTATGTCAACACTGAATCTATCCAGATGCAGCAGGCACTTTGGTCAGACACGGACTTGGTGTGGGGTGTGGCAATTGACGTAACAAACATGGAGTCATCGTCTGGACATTTGCTACGAACACGTGGTAGACGTTGCCCCCATATCATCTGTGGGGCAATACAAATGATCTGTCTTTGGTGAGCATACGCACGTGATGTCAAATGTCTATGAGAGCCAGTAGCTAGGTAGGTGGGCATTTATTTAAGCAGTTTGTCTCTGTTGTACCACTGCCAACATTATTTTTTTCAAACTGACACAGTCTGCAAATCACCTCCTGGATGTTTGTACTGCATGATTGATGTGCACTCAGCTTAAACTCCAGTCTAGAATTGTCTGATTCCCTCTAGGACACTAAGGTCTAACAGTCCATGCCTGCTTCTAACAGGGCCACAGATTCAGCTCTGGTGGTGGCTTACTGTCTTGGTGGTCAAGTACCCCCTGCGTGATCTGTGACCATCCTGCAAACACCCCTCTGTAGGTCCTAACAGCACTCCTCAGACCGGGAAAGAGTGTTTTCTGTGACCACTACTGCATTCACCTTGATGTGCGTGTCCTGTTCGTGCCGACTACTGCCGACACCATAGTTCATGCCCCCCAACCCTTTGCAATTATTAAATGTTAGTTATGCTTATCAGGACAGGCTGGCAGTGGCTGCAGGCCCTGGCCCTCACCAAGGATATGAGCCACCGGCACCCCCTGATATTTTCCTTTTACCTCTATCCCCCTGCCTTCATGTTTCCTCCGCTTCCCTCTTTCTTCTACCTACTTCACTCCCTATGTGCCTGCCGTCTCTTTCCTCTTCTTGCCTTCATCCGATTCCTGCATCCATACTATCCCCTATTACTCCTTTTCTTGCCCAGCCCTTCTTCATCGCCCTCTGTTTTCAGGCTTCATTTCCCTCTATGCAAGCCCTGCACAGTCCCCCATTGCCCTGATCACGCTCCTCTTTCTCCTCTCTCTCTCTGCTTCCCCATCCTTGTGTTACTGTGTCTCCTCTTACACCTACTCTGTGCTTTCCTGCCTCTCTCCCCCAGGTCTGTTCTCTCTGGCTCTCACTCTGAGTTTGAATAAAATGGGCCTTTTTCAGGGTTTCTGGGATAAAGGATTTGGTTTAAAGGTACCCAGGTTTGTTCCTCAGGTGGGGAATAAAATTGTTGAGTTTCTGGCCCCACTGATCTTTTAAGTTCTGGATAGCGGCTAGCGGGTGATTATATAAGTTTTGTGTATGAATGCTTCACATATGTTGCAACAAAATGAGTATTTTATGACACACGTTAACATGTATCAATGATCAACCAATTGTGTGAACTCAGTCATATGAAATCATGAACTCACAGAGACATCTCCTGTTAAGGAAAATCCTAAAATGCACATGTGTGTACCCCTACCTACGTTATTCTATTCCCTGTTCCTTCCTCTCCTCTTACTCATTCTTCTGCCATCCTGTCCCTCTGCTCATCCTGTTCCCTTTTTCCTCATTGTATATGGGCGTCCTTCTAAATTTTCCCTCATGCTGCATCCTCTGCCTCCCTACTCCTTCTGACTCGCCATAAGTGTCTCTGTGCCCTTCCCACTCTTTGCTCCTGCTCCATCATCTACTGTCTTACTACCCTTACTCCCTCATCTGCTCCTTGTCTTACTTCTTCTAAGCATGCTTGCCTCCTTACTCTTACACCATTCCTTTCCCCTGATTCTTTATCTTCCCCCAACCTTCAAACTCTAACTATACCTCTGCCCTCCTTTCCCTTTACTCTTACACCTTCTTCTTGTGCTTTACTCCTCCCCTCCTGTTTCCACTATCCTGTGCCTCCCTCAGACATCCCCATCCTGTTGATTCCCATCCTCGCCATTTCGCTCTTCCTCTTCCCACTTGTAGCCTGCCCCTTTTCTGCTCCTCTTTACCCCACCGGGTTGCGGGCTATGGTATTTCCTGTGCCCAATTAACTGACTAAAGAGCTATCCAGATTGTCATATTCACTGGCCGTTTTGTCCACTGGCCATATTGTACAATCAGGGAGACCACCACTGTTTCTCCCTCCAACGCCTCTGCGGCTTTGCAGCACAGCAGCACATCTGTGCATAGTTCCTCCACAAGCACCCTCACAAAGACGCGGTGCATGTCATAGGATACATGATCATGGACATGAACTTGCCTCAGAGTGGAATCTGTCTCTTATTGTCATAGGCAGATATTCTCAGAGGGCTGATGTGAGGGTGTTGCACTGAAATGTGGTCACCAGGAATATTGTTGATGGGTGTCTTTTTGTTGATGTTTGTAGACTGTCACAAAGTGTACAGAGATCAATTGAAAACTCCAGTCAACCACATGTGCAGGAATCATAATCTTTATTTGGGGTATTGCTACTCTTATAGATAAAAATAATAAAAAGGCTGAAAATCCTGAAAGCTTAATGGTCAGCGTAGCTTTTCCAAAAGGCCTGTATTATTCCCTACCCTTGCCTATGGTCCCATCCAAGTGATTACACATGTAGCCTTTGGGTGTAAGCAAAGTGTCCCTAAGCAACAGAGTCTGAGTCTTTGCTCCTTCCCAGTTGCTTGACATGACACAGGCAGACATTTCTTTAAATGATAGATTTAAAAGCGTGCACGAAATGAAAATGCAAAGAAACTCAAGCTAACAAACCCGAAGGCTTGTCGTTCTCAGCTTTGCAAACATATGTTGCTAAGAAATCCCCTTTTGGATTTTTGTGGTCTCCTCTTCACTCACAATCCGTGAGTTGAAGTGCTGTTCTTAGTCTGCCTGTTTTCTTGGTTGGATCATGTGTAGCAGGCATACGGTGGGCAGACAACCTCCCTGGGTGGCAGGTTCAGGGTTGTACTTGACAGTTGGTTCTACACATGATGCTAGAACTGAGCCAGACTTCGTCAAAGGTCCAACTCAAGCAAACAGGATGGCCCCTTACAGTTTCCAAAGGCTTCTTTCTTGGACTCGTGCCCCCTCCCTGTCTCGGGGTCCTGACTACTTCCCAGAAACCCAGTATTACCTTCCTCCATGACATCTTGCCACCTGCTCACACCTAGAGAAACCTTTCCTATACCTCTCTCGTCCTCTCGCCTCGCGCTTTCCCTGCACTTCTAGGCGCATCACCATGTGCTCCTTCCTCTAGCCCTGTCAGACACGCCCCTTTTGGACTAAGGATTCTCATCTCTCACTTCACTACCTTCTTTCACCCTAGTCTTCTCGGGCTTCATTCAGCCCTTCCCCAACCTCCCCATCTCCCTTGATGTTTTCTCCAACCACCTGTCTCTGTCTCTCCTTATTTTCCATGTAATTAACCACTTTTCTTCCTCTCCACTACTTTCACTCTTTTCTGTCCTCTGAATGGTATTCCTCCTCTCCCTCTTCACTCCATTAAGTGCAATGTTATCCATCCATAGCAGAAGACACGACCAATGTGTTAGGTGAAGGTAATGGGTTTGCGGCAATCGGTAACAAAATGAGGACAGTTGGTTGAGATCGGTTAGGATCTGGAGTGGGGGGGCGCCAATCTGACTGATTGCCTAGGGTGGCAAAATTCCTTGCACCGGCCCTGATTACTACCCCTGCTCTGCAGATCACTACTCCTTCTCCCCATCCGTCTGGTGAACACACTGTTCCCCAGATTTGCATTTGACCTCTGTTCTTCCATCTGCGAGATTCTTCTGAAGTCTTTCCTGTAGTTTCCAATTTCTTGTTCACTTGTCTTCTGATCTCTGCTACTTTTATTCCAGGTTTTTCATATCTGATCACAACATTCTGCGTTTTGGCATTGTTTCTTGTCTTTATGTCTTAGACATAATCATCTTCATCTGGATCTGTTTTTTCAGTCGCCCATTTGAGAGAAGCATCACTTCCCATGAACTGACCTCTGGTTTTGCACATTGCTATATGTGACAGCGTGCTGTCGGCACATCTATCTCAATAGCTACAAAGATGTTTCACTTTCCCATGCTGTAGAGCAAAAGTGCACATACAAAGCATTCCGCATTCGAAGGTCGTCTTCCAACTTCCTTCATATGTTGGTACCATATGTTGTTCCCAAAAGGTACTGTGCTGTCCAGATTGTCATGAAACCATGCTACTGCCCCCTCTGGACGTCCTGGTCCATATGGCAATGTACCAGAATTAAACCCCAATATGGTAGACACCGCTCTCGGATCCGCGGTCTAGCTCCTAGGTATACTGACTCGGCTAGATAAGCGCCCCGCCCTGCGATATCTAGTGTTCGCGTACCTTAGAATCAATTCCAGCGATTTCTTTCTTACCTTCCTAGACTGTTCGTCCGCGGCCTCGGCTTGCCTCCTTCCGAGGTTCCCACTTCTTGTGCTTCCCACCTCGTGGTCATTCTAGGATCGTTGAACCTCTTCCTTCCTGGGCTTCCTGTTGCAGCAGGGACTCTGTATCGCTGCTATTCCTCCCTGGGCTCCTCCATCCATGAACTTATGCGGCTCCTCTAACTGCGGCCCCTCCTCCCTGGGAACACTGTCTACTATATTGGACATTAGAACTACTACCAACCGAGTGGCGTCAGAAAAGGCCGTCCTTACCTCCACAAGGCACGCACCTCAAGGAAACGCAGGCAGCTCGAGTCTACGAAGAAGAAATACTCCAAGTCACAACAGGTGAGCCCAAAAACACGTTGTGATAGTTATGACAGATTGACACGCACACTTCTTGACAAGAGATCAGAGTTGGATCCTACGGTTCAGGATCTTTTACGAGGAATGCAGGAACACTCTACAGAGGTACAGAACCTTAAGGCAGAAAACGCAGCCCTGAAACAACTGGTTCTATCCCGGGAGTCTGCTTATCAGGATAGTACCTCTATGAGTGGTGTAGTAGATAAATATGATGGTTCTCCTAAAACGCTCTGCTCTTTCCTGGATTCATGTCTGGTACACTTCACCTTTAAGCCATATTATTTTTCCAGCCCTAGGGCCATGGTGGGATTTGTCATAGCCCATTTTACTGGCAATTCCCTGACTTAGACTACACCGTTGGTTTCCGCAGGAGATGCCTTGTTGGACAATTATGATGGATTCATTAAAGCCTTCAAGGAGATGTTTGACTGCCCAGACCAGGTTTATACTGCTCAAGAAAGGTTATTGGAATTCCGACAAGGTTCCCAGGATATGTTGTCCTATGTTACTCGATTTAAGCAGCTCGCTAAAGAAGCAGACTGGTCCACAGAGGCATGTTTTACTTTGTTCCATCGTGGCCTGAACAACAAAGTAAAGGATGAGCTGGCCAGAATAGCACGTCCAGGTTAATTCCAGGCTCTTATGGATTTATCCCTGCAAATTGAGTTCAGAATACAAGAAAGAAGGGTGGAAAAGAAAAAGACACAACACCCTCCATCCAAGATATCTCCATTTGCTCCTGCTTCCAGGGAAAACCCTTCTGCTGTGCCAGCATCGATGCAACTGGGGGCCATGAGAGGCCCTATATCAGCCCAAGAAAGAAACCGAAGATTTGACAGTGGTTTGTGCATGTATTGTGCTTCACACAAACACTTAGTCAGGAACTGCCCCAGAGCGCCACCGAGGCGTTCGGGAAAGGCCAGCTCCCGATCCTGAATGGAGCTCAGCTTCGGGAGAATAAAGATAGCTTCATCCCTCCCATCCTGTATCCTTCATTGAGATGTAACCTGGTGGTCCTTCAGGTTATCCTGACCCCTTCCATCGGAGCACCACATTCGGTCCTAGCCTTAGCAGACTGTGGCGCCATGGGTATGTTTATGGATGATGAGTGGGCTTTAAAGCACAACTTCCCAAGAGAATCCAAGGAATTTGTTCAGACAGTCGAAGGAACAGATGGCTCCCACCTGTTTTCTGGACCAATCACCCAACAAACCAGGAATGTTGTACTCTCTATCCACAACCATCAAGAAACCATACAATTTGACATTGTAAAAGCCACGCACTATCCAGTGGTCCTGGGCATGCCATGGCTAAAAAAACATAATCCATACATTGATTGGACTGCTGATTCTTTGTTTGTGGGCTCAGAGTATTGTTTATCACATTGCCTTGCACCAGACACCAGACCAGTTGTATCCACGGAAAGCTGAAAAGCTAATAATTCGCTTACCGTTTCCAATGTAAATCAATGTACCAGACATCTATCAGCAATTCTTGGATGTCTTCTCCTCAGCTATTGTACAGACCCTGCCTCCACATAGGCCGGAAGACTGTGCCATTGATACCGATGAAAATGTGATAATACCCTTCGGCAGGATGTTTATCCTGTCAGAACCCAAAAAAAGGGACCTACGAGACTACTTGGATACCAACCTTGCTAATGGTACCATCCGTCCTTCCAAGTCCCCTGCAAGGGCATCCTTATTTTTTGTTCCCAAAAAGGACACCAAGGAGCTACGACCCTGTTTGGACTATAGGGGCCTAAATCAATGCACCCGGAAAGACATATATCCCTTACCATTGATATCAGTCATCCTGAAAGCACTACGAGGTGCCTGATATTTACCAAGTTAGTCTTAAGAGGAGCCTACCATCTGGTGCGAATAAAAGAGGGCGACGAATGGAAGACCGCCTTTCGAACACCCTTTGGGCACTTCGAATATCTGGTCATGCCATTCGGTCTTGCTAATGCCCCAGCTGTCTTCCAACAATTTATGGATAGGGTTTTCTTGGGCATGCTGCTCCTCTTTGTTATCGTATATCTGGATGACATCCTGGTGTACTCAAGCGACCCAACATAGCATCATGAACATTTCTCTGCTGTTTTACAAAGACTAAGGGAACACCACTTGTTAGCTAAACCTGAAAAGTGCATATTTCATGTTTCTACAGTACGTTACATGGGATTTATCTTGACCCCCCAATGGGTGGCTATGGATCCAACTAAGATTGAAGCTATCACTTCCTGGCCAGTTCCGTGCTCTGTTAAACAAATTCACTCCTTCCTGGGTCTTGCAAATTTCTACAGGAACTTCATTCCCTCTTTTTCAGCTATTGTTCAACCGATTGTATCCTTACTCAAGAAGGACGTTCCCTTCGTAAGGACGTCTTCCCAAGAAACCGCCTTTCAAAAACTGAAGAAAATGTTCACTTAAGGACCCGTTCTGATACAAACCGACATTTCAAGACCCTTTCTGGTGGAAACTGATGCCTCGGAATATGCAATAGGTGCGGTTTTGAAACAAGAAGCCGAGGATGGTCTTGAACATCTTTGTGGCTTACCAATCCAATCCATGCGAGACACACTTTTCAGTCCTGGAAAAGGAACTACTTGCCATTCACCAAGCCTTTAAGGAGTGGTGTCATCTCCTTCTGGGCGCTACTCATCCTGTGCAGGTGCAGACGAATCACCGAAATCTACATGTCCTCCAGTCCATGGAGTGCAGAAACAGTCGACAAGCACGATGGGCTTTCTTCTTTGCTCAGTACCAGTTCCAAATCCTACATATTCCAGGTACCTCTAATGTCATTGCAGATGTCTAATCCAGACATCCTGACTACCCTTGACATGATACGCACAACCTACCCAAGATGTTTCCCAATACTGTGTTCATCGCCCAGGCCTGTGATATCCTGGATACCATTAGGAGTGAAACCACAACCTCTGATCTATGGAAATAATTTCAGGGACGCAACTCGTGGGCCCTGAAGAATAAAGATGGCTTCCTTTTTCGAGGTTCCCAACTGGTAATTCCTACCGAGGCTTTGAAGGAACGGATAATACACCTATACCATGACACCTTCCACTCCGGACACTGTGGAGTCAGTTGCACTCTTCTCTCCATTCACAGAAACCTCTGGTGACCTAAGATGATTAATGACGTTTAAGCTTACATCCAGGCATGTACTATATGTAACCTGAACAAGATAGCTAGCAGAAAACCAGCAGGACTGCTCCCCCAACCGGACCCACCTTCTCGACCCTGGGAAGTCATAGTAGCAGATTTCATAGTGGATCTCCCTCCCTCCAGGGAACATATGGTCATAATGGTGACCATTGATCTTTTTTCTCACATGGCCCATTTTGCACCGTTACTGAAATTGCCTTCGGCACCTGAGATGGCTGGCGTTTTTGTAAAACACTTTTTACGTCTACATGGGCTCCCATCTAAGATTATCTCTGACCGTGGGCCCCAGGATATCGCAAGATTTTGGAAACACCTCTGCAACGTATTAGGTATTCAACGTGCCCTGTCTTCGGGATACCATCCCCAGACCAATGGCATAACCAAAAGAGTCAACCAAACCCTTGAACAATATCTGCGATGTTTCACCACCAAGGTTCAGGACGACTGTTCTGTTCTGATGCTGGTGGCAGAATTTGCCTACAACAATTCTGAGCATTCAGCGATAAAATCCAGCCCTACTACCATCACCGAGTCCCGTCCCTTCTGTTGACTCCTGTACTGCTCACCTAGTATTAACCCATCAGGAGGCAAAGAACCATCTATCCAAAGCTAGGGAAGACATTAAGAGATTTGTAGATGCCAAAAGACGTTCTGTCCCGTCTTACACCATTGGGGACAAGGTCTGGTTATCATCTCGGTATTTACCAAGACATTTGAGACTAAACAAGCTGGTACCCTGAAATTACAGACCCTTCGTAGTATCCAAGATCATCAACCCTGTGGCTTACCAACTTTGTCTCCCTACAACTTGGAAGAGAATTCATCCTGTCTTCCATACCTCCTTGTTGAAACCGTACCATCAATACACCAAACATACTCCTCGTCCCCCTCCTCTGCTTGTTCAGGGTCAAGTCGAGTAAGAAGTTTCCCGGATCTGTGATTCCAGATACAGAAGAGGGCGTTTACAATACTTGGTGGAATGGAAAGGATATCTGCCAAGCGACCACACCTGGGAACCAGTCTCCAACCTCAATGCCCCAAGACTGGTCCAACAGTTCCATGGTTACATCCTGGCAAGCCAGGGGGTACGAAGCTTCGGAGGGGTATACTGTCATCAAACCATGCTACTGCACCCTCTGGACATCCTGGTCCATACGGCAACGTACCAGAATGAAACCCCAATATGGCAGACGCCGCTCTCCGATACGTGGTCTAGCTCATGGGTATACTGAATCGGCTAGATAAGCGTCCCGCCCCTGCAGTACGGCGCGTGTCAACGCTCGCAGTCCGAGTTCCGGTCTCTGTATCTAGTGTTCGCGTACCTTAGAATCTTTTCCAGCGATTTCTTCCTTACCTTCCTACACTGTTCGTCCGCGGCCACGCCTTACCGCCTTCCGCGGTTCCCACTTCCTGGGCTTCCCACCTAGCGGTCATCCTCGGATCGCTGAACCTCTTCATTCCTGAGCTTCCTGTTGCAGAAGGGACTCTATCGCTGCTGTTCCTTCCTGGGCTCCTCCATCCACGAACTTACACGGCTCCTCTAACCGCGGCCCCTCCTCCCTGGGAACACTGTCTACTATTTTGGACATTTGAACAACTACCAACAGAGTGGCATTGGAAAAGGCCTGTCCTTACCTCCACGAGACCCGCACCTCCAGGAAACGCAAGCAGCTCGAGTCTACAAAAAAGAAACACTCCAAGTCTCAACAGATGAGCCTACAAACAGGTCGTGATAGTTGTGACACGGATAATCATTCAATTCATTATTGTCATCTTGTGTGCTTCTTTTGGCTTTATTCTTTTGATATGAGCTTTCACAAGCATGTCACGTAATACTTCTGTATAGCTCCTTCTTGCTGGAGGATTCTCAGGCATCTCCATCAGTGATCCGGTTGTTTCCCTTTGTACTGATTGAGTAGGAGGTTGTGCAATTTGCTCCATCCTTTCAATATACCAACTAGGCATGAAAATGTCTCTTATAATTTCTGTTTGTGTCTTGCCTCCAGGCACTGCCCTGATATCATATCTCGCAGGGTCAGGTGCGCTTGCATGTGTGGTCTCTATTTGCTTATTCTCTAAAGCCTTTTTTCTCTTTAAAAGTTCAGGTTTCCTCATTTGTCTCTCAACTTCTCTTCTGTAAAACTTGTCATCGTTGTTTGTCCAAGCTTCCCCCATTCTCTGGAATGTGATTCTGAACTCATTGACACTAGACCAGGTGTGTTTGTACTCATTATATTCTTGGAACAGGAATGACTATATAAGGTCTGGGCCTCTTGCGGGTATCAAGCATGCATTCTCAGGTGGGTGCATGGGAACAACACTTTGTGGACCTATAAAAATGCAGTTCTTATCATTAATGACAGTAATACGATTATGAATATAATGCATGCATAAACAATGCAACGGTAGGTTATCTTACAGAATTTGTTTCTTGGGCAATATTAATGTCTCTCCTCCTGAGGGAGAACAATGCTGCTGCTCTGGCTTCCCATCTCGATCACCTAAGGAAGCAAAAACTGACTCTTTAATACATTTTCATTATTTCAAGCTGATCTGTTCAAATACTGCGTTAACAAAATGAGGACCGTTATCTGACAAACTCCCCATCTGACAAACACCTCCCTCACCAAAAATGTGGCCGCACAGGTAGAGTCTGGGTGTATACATGGACCTGCTTCTATTCATCTAGGGAATGGACACACCACAACAATTAGATGCCTGTACCCGTTACATACTTCAATCATATCGACATAGTCGATGTGCAAGTGCAGAAAAGGACCATTAGGCATTGGGATGACTCCTCTGATCACACGCAGTGTATGCCCAGCAATTCATTTCTAACAGGGTATGCAATTTATCATATAAAATGCAACATGCTCCGCTAGGTTTGGTACAAACCAGTCTTCGGCAATAGTTGCTGCTAGATTTTCTCTTGTTATATGCTCTGGATAGTGTAACTGTTCCAGTGCTATTTTCAGTTGGGCTATATGTATTACTGGTTTACCAGGGCTGTCCTGTCACCATAAAGCCTCAGAAGGGTTTAAAGAACACCCTCTTTGCTTCCAAACATTCTTTTCTTCCTGCGATGCCTCCCCTTCGAACACCATTAACTGAGTAATCGACATATTACTATAGTCCTCCGGCTCACTTCTCACCACAATCATTTTCTCATATACATCAGATATTTCCACATTCATCATTATTTCATCTTCAGTTGCCACACGCTTGGCTTCAGTGTCTGCTGCTTGATTTCCGCATGAAATATAATCTGCCCCTTTTGTGTGGGCTGTGTATTTCACGACTGCTATGCCCACTGGGAGTTGTAGTGCCTTAATCTAATCAGCCTGTCCAATAAGGCGGCGTGTTGCATTGGCATTCTGTCCGCTCGGAGTTAACCCCTCCTTTTCCAGTGCGCTAAGCCTACATGCACTGCCGATGTCACATAGGCAGAGTTACTGTTTGCCATTACTGCCTGGTCTTCGTGATTCTCAAACGCGAGTATAGATCTGCAGCCTGTGATGAATACTGAGAGGGTAAATGTGCACTAATAAGTACTCGAAATTCCCCATTTGCCATTTGCTTTACCACAGCAGCACCTTATATCTTTGTCTGTGACTTTGATCGATCCTTCAGGAACTGTCAATGAAGACGATTTCTCCTTCTGCCAATGCATTTTCCTTTACTCTTGTGATCTCATCATAGAATTCTTCATAGTTTGCGCAATCATGTATTGGCTCTCCTTCAGTTACTTGCCTTGCTATAAACATAGCTGGGTTCACTATTCTTCATTGAATTATTTTAATCACTGGATTTGATATGACCACTTCATAAGCAGAAGCTCTTTCTGATGTCAATGTACCTTTTGGTTTCTCTAAAATGGCAAATAATGCATGCTGAACGAATAACGTCATTGGGCACCCCATTACAATGGTTGCAGCTTTCTTTATGGTGAACGCGGCAGCAGCCAAACTTTGTTCGCATGGAAAATGACCTCTCATTACTGGGTCAAAAATCCCACTGTAGTATGCCAGGGGCTTCTACTCCAACTTGGTTTTCTGTGTAAGGACTGCTGTCATAACAGTACCATCTGTGTGTGAAAACAGGTAGAATTCCTCTGCATAATTGGGAATCCCTAAAACTGGTGCTTTGCAAATGGCCTTTTTTAGTTCATCAAACCCTTCTTCCACGGCCTTAGTCCACACGATTTTTTCTTCAGATGCCTGTGCTTTCTTTAAGGCTTGTAATAAGGGCCTGCATAAGAGCTGTAGTCAAAGACCCATGCCCTGACATAATTACATAATTCTAGAAAACTTTGCATTTGTTTTACCGTGTGCGGATTAGCTGTTCTCAAAATAGCTTCAGCTCTTGCAGCAGTAAAGGAGTAACCTGTTTTCCCTCATGTGAAATCAATTGTCCTATGTACAACACCTCTTGTTGAGAATACTGTAACTTCTCCTTGTCAAATGTATATCCTTTCTCAGCAAGTATAGTCAATAACTGAATGGAATCATGTCTGCACTCTTCCTCTGTTGCTCTGTTGTGCTGCAGATTAAAATGTCATCCACGTATTGCAAAACAACACTCTCTAATGCAATGTTGCTTAAGTCCATCTGCAGGACTCTATTGAAAATCGAAGGAGACTCACAATAACCTTGGGGCAACCTTGTGCTTTTCAGACAAACTTGCCTGAACATGAAAGATGTCAAATCTTGTGAGTCTTTGTGCAATGGGATTGAGAAAAATGCATTTTGTAAGTTAATCATCATGAAATAACGTGCCTCAACAGGTATCTTACATAGGATTGTAGATGGGTTAGGGACTAGAGGGAACTCGGCCTCTACTATCTGGTTTATCGGTCTTAAATCTTGCATTAAATGCCAAGACCCTCCCTTTGATTTTTTTATCAGATAAACCGAAGTATTGCATGACGACTCTGACGTCACTAAGATACCGTGATCCATCATGGCGGAAATTGTCTTGAAAATCCCTTCATCTGTCTCCCTAGACATGGGACATTGGCATGCTCTTGCTAAAATTACTCCTGGTTTCAATTTAATCTTCACTTCTCCAACTCTCTTTCGTAGGCCTACATCATAAGGGCCTGTACTCCATACTGAGATAGGCACCTTTGCCATGTCATCATCAAAATATTCAGGACGTTTTTGTGCCAGCGTCATCTTCTGGGGTACCTCTCATTTAATCATTTTCACTCAATAAATGAGATTAACCTCAAATGTAATCTCATCCTCACCTATTTGTTCTTCAAATAGATCATCATCAGTGACGTCAGTCGATCTGTAACATTCCCCAATGGCGATTATAGCGCACCATTGTCTGCCTTCATCATCACAGCCATCAAGCAAAGTCATCTCTCCTCGCACTATGGCTGCATGTATTGTCAAGGGAAACACTTGTCCCTTTTCCTCCTGTATAGGTATTCTTGGTCTGAACAGAAACTCATCTGGTGTTCTCCATGACATTAATATGCGCACTTCATATGCAAATGTCTCAGCTTCTAATAGAATAGCTCTCATAGCCACTCGTCCTGCATATGCTCTGATCATTTTGCACACATTTAAATAATGCATTCCTGGAGTTGAACACACTATCCCTTCCTCAGTAAACGACATTTTCATATTTAGCTTTGTCATAAAATCTCGTCCCAATAAATTGATAGGCATCTGTCTCGAATATAATAGTGGCACTTTCATGTCACATTCTCCTATAGAAACTGGAAGTTATTTTGTGAAAGGAACACGGCTTGTGGCTCCTGTAAAACTTTGGGTATTCATGGCGTTGCCAAATAAAGAAAACTTGCCTTCACGTATACATGAGCGTGTGGCACCCTAGTCCATTAGGAACGAAAATTCTTTATCCCCTATAGTGACATCTACCCTTGGTTCCTCGTGAGAGTTTGGTGTCACTGATAGGATGGGACACATCAGGTTTCCCAGTGAGCTGTCCTAGTCCATGTACAATTTTGTCCCACAGTTAGTGAATGGATTTCCTCCATCACCTGTGGCATTTCCTGCTCTAGAGCTCAATACCTGTCCTGCTGTCCTGTGCCTGTCGTCTGTAGAAGTTGCATTGAAGGCTGTTGAGACTGCCCTTGCGGGAAATTGGTCACAGTCTGTTGTGGCTGTAAGCTTTGCTGCACTCTCTGCGCTTGCTGCTGTACCCCCGCTTGTAAATTGGTCATTTTGCACCATCCCTTGACTTCTGCACATACACACTAGATGCCCTGTCATCCCACACATCCAACATGTTGGCGGTGGTCTGATCATTGGCCATTTTGCATATTAGGATTTACGCCTTGCATATTCTGAAAACCTCCCTGATTATTCCACCATCCCCTTCCGTGGTAGCCTCTTCCTCTTGGGCTGAACCCTTTATTGCTTTGATCAAACTGCCTTTGGTTATTAACCTGCTGCGCATTGTATCCATCTGTGCTAGTTTAGATTGCCAATTCAATGGCATATTTCGACAACTTTTTCTGCACTAATTTGGCTTCTTCTCCTTTTCTTGAGTCATTCATCTAGTGATTTTTCTCTTGCAGCAGCCTGCAATAATGCGCAATGTTCAATTGTATTTCAGACCATGGTTTAGCTTCATTTCCTACCAACTTCTTGAGCTGCTTCTGCACTTGTTCTGGCAGCCCTTGACATGATATATGGTAAAACACAGCTATAGATTTCCCCCAAGATTCACGAGTTTCTAGCACCCATGCGTCTTGGAAATTCTGAATTTAAATCAACGGATCATATCCCTCTTTCATCTTATGTGGCCTTAGAAGTGACCAGGCATATCACTCGAAGAGCTTTCCATGCCGCGGTTCTGCAATTGTTAAACAGCGCTCCGTCATGTGCAGTGTTGACTGTAGTCACACCGGGTTAACCTGCACGTGTCCAAACATCGTCAGCTCGCTCACCAAGTATGGCGATCAAAAGACCCTTGATATCTCCTATAGCCAACGTATTACCTCCTGTCATTTTTTTTAACTTGTTTATCCATTTCCGAGCTGCAGATGTCAACATTCGGAGCTTGGTTTTAAGATTTTCTCTATCCATTTGTGGCCATGGTATATACTGTGGCCTTGTCCCTCCCTTCTCTAATAAGGGTTAACTGTGACACACTAAACTCCTTTTCTTCTCTCATCATTTGCCTTTCTACCACAGGGGTAATATTCCCACATCGCCGTCTGCCTGGCAATGTCCTTTACCTGCTTACGTATGGCAGGGGAGACACCCCCCTCTAGCCGTATGGCAGTCCTTCATGCCGGTCTGACTGTGTCACTAATTCTGGCACTTTAGATGTGGACGCGGTTGAATCTGACCATCTTATTCCCTTTCCACTAGAGAAACATATCTCGTGACCTCGCTATGCGTCTCTCTTTTCTCTTTCTTCTCTTCCACAGGCTTCCCTTTCTTCGTGTGATATTTCCTGTGCCCAACTCGTGCAGCTTCTCTCATCTTCCTCATTTCTATTTAGTGTTAGCTGATCTAACAACAGCTCTCTATGTCTGCTGCTTTCTATGTCTATGTCTTCTAGTCCCATCTCATCATATATCTTATTGATTGTCTCTCTGATACTTCTGCTGTCAAAGTCATCTTCTAGATTTACCCTAGACGTGCCTTGTACTGAATTGTACTCAGGAAATAATTATTCTATATCTTCCTATTCTACTACTCGATCAGGTATTCAAACCTCCCTTTCCAGATATTCGAAATCACGTGTTCTCTGTCTTTGCTTATGTTCTACGTCATCATCAAACTCTGTACGTTTCCTCGCTTCCTCTCTAACCCTATATTACTCTTTTTTCCTAGTATCTATTTGTTCATTTGCCCTTCGTATTTCCTCATCTTTCCGTCTTTTATTCTCTTCTCTCGTATCTTTTGTTCTTCTTCTATTATTCTCCTTTGTTCTATTCTTTCCTGATCATCAGCTGTCCTTTGCTTGTATCATGTTTTCTTTGTTCTTCCACCTTTTCCTGTTTTCTAGCCTGTTCATCATGGTATAACTGCTCTTGTTTCTGCCTATCCTTTTTTCTCGCTCCTTCATCCCTCAATCATCCTGCCTTTTCCTTATCCCTTCTTTCTTGTTCATATCGTTCTCCCCTTTGTCTCATGTCCTCAATGCCTTTACCATCGTGTTTCAATAAAATCTGACCTTCCATCCATTTGTACTGTGTGAATGCCATCTCATCAGTTCTATCCTCATCTCCTTTCCATCTCTTTACCTCTCTTCCTATACCTAGCAATGTACTTGCTTGCGTTTGATCACCTTTTTCCTTTTCGTGTCTCTCCTTATCCCTCGGGACTTTGGAGGTAATATTTCTTTCCTTGTCTTGCTGTGGGCTTTCATCACTATTTTGTGTAGGTGACTCATATCACAGGTTACTATATCCAGTTGCTGCTTTAAGTTCTCTTAGTGGGTACAATCCATGGTCTTTACGAGCTTTGTTTTTGATTTCAGACGGGGCGGGTGGCGCAGAAGGCTCTTCACCCCCCTCTTTGCATATGTTCAGTATCCAATCTAACAGCAGCTGCCCCTATCTTTCTTCCTGGTACATCTCCCAAAGTTCTAAACTAGCCAGGCACTTGTCTAACTTTTTGCCAGTGTATGTAGCCTGTAAATATATTGTCATGTGCTGTAGGACCGCTTTAGATAGTGATCTGCCTTGGGGCCATGACATAAACTTTTTGTCAGTGGTCCCTTTAGCTCATTCCGCACTGTACTGTTTAAGCTTAGGTGATTTTTTCTGCAACTGTTTGCAAATGTGCATTAACGGAATGATATCTTCCATGCTTAACTCGTTTATTTTTTATTTCTATAACACTTGCTTATTTTTTTCTCACTTCATACTTCATTATAATTACCTCTCAATAATCAACAATATGAGCGAGCACCAATCGTCGTAAGCTCCAATCTTGTTATTTCAACAATATTTGTTACATTACGCTTGCTAAAAAACAACCATCAATCCATGTCATGCACCAATGTCCTTCTACAATCGTGCAATTTTCATGCTCTTTTTTCACAAAAAAAGTTTTCGATTATGACATCACGAGTTTACTTAAACACATTAAACAAACATGCAAACTCTGGCCAGCCACATGAACCTTATGCCGTCTGCTCTCTCAGATGCATCTTACCCCTATTTTTATTTCAACATGGAATTCAAGTCTATCCCTTTCAGATCGTCTTTAATCGATCCGGTCTTGTATGTCATCCTATTAATCACGACCTTAGATAAGGTCTTCTGCTAGCATTCTTTACTATCTAGGAACAGGGTGTATACTCTTTATCGCGGCCAAACTCACGATAACTCTTTATATTGCTCAGCCACACTCGAGTCAATTTCTTTCCCCTTATATATATATTACACTCTTATTGTGATGTTATATTTTATCCCACCTCCTTCCGTTACCTTCCCTTTACTTGTTTTCTAAGCCATGCATGCTTTACCAAAACATTCAGTCTTTTTTACTCACCGTTCGCATGTCTTTCATCTACGTACATTCAGGGTCACCGCCTTCATTACCGCCTCTCCGGGTCGCTTGTCCGATCTGCTGCTAGTAGAACTGGGAGTGGTTTTTGGGGGAAGCAAGGAACCCGTCACACCTAACCTGCAGGGTTTTTTAATTAATCTATCCACTATCTATGTTGAGCTTATCGTTCTATCAGCCGGATGGCAAAGGACGTGTGATATTGCGGAGGACCCGAAGTTACTTATGTTGATGGTCGATGGGTATCTTTATCTAATCTAACCATCTAATCTCTGCTACCAAGTGTACTGGATGATCTCCAACAGCCCTTTAAGATGAGTAGCAGTACCTTTGATATAGATAGGGATGCAGATTCATACTCATTCATCAAATAATTAATACAACTCAATAGTTTGGCAAAGGGAGTCAGTTTAATGACAAGTTCATAAAACGGGGAATACACCGAACATCAGCAACCGCTTGATCTTCTCGCTCTCTTTACTTTTAGAAAAACCCCAATATTTATAGCAAAAACTCATCATTGCTGACGTAAAACCTGAGCTTGTACTAACGTCATCCTACGTGGCAATCTTAAAAACCTAACATGCAACGTGATTGGTTATAGGAAGGTAACATAACATAGGTACTATATCTGTATATGGTAATGGGGAGAGGGGATTGGATAATAAACGTCAGGAAGGGCAACTAAGACCTCCCTTCAAAATGGCCACTATGAACATCAATAAAAGTATGATGTCCCATTGGGTCTACTCACTATAGGACCTTAGATTACATGGCCCACTATGATTGGGTTGGCATCAACCCAACTCATACTTTTCTACCTAAGTCTAGCAGCATGCAGAAAGAACATGCAGGTGCACATAAGCTCGTCTGCACACCATCTTCCCACCAATTATGCTACAATCAATCATCACCTCAGTGGTCATGTTTCAATTACTGCTTTGTAGTTTGGCCTTGTGTCTGTTCTGTACTCTGCAAACTTTCAAGAAGTATGAGCATGGCGGGGATCCATTCGTAGGTGTGATAGTTTCACCCTTCTAGCCTGACTTTGTCACGTGACTGGACACCGTGAAATCGTTTTTTCTCTGTGTCTTTTCGTATATTTGATTTAATTCTACCAGTCTTCTGATGTCTTTGGCTTATCTTGACCTTTCTAAAAAGTATCCTCTGTTCTCTTCTCTCCTTAATTGTATCCAATGTTGGCCCATTCCAGTCAGATAAGACCTTGGCTTCTTGGCATGGTCATCCTTTAGCTGAGTTTTGTTCTGTCTTGATTCTCGATTTTCTTGTTGCGACACACTCCATCTGAGGCCTTTTGTAACCTTTGTTCAATTCTCCTTATGTGCGTAGTGGACTTACATTCATACATAAAGTGCTTCTTGAGGTTTATACTTGTAAACGTCGGCACTCGCCACAATCCAACAACTATTAAGCATAAGCAAGCTACACAATTTCTTTGCCTCTTGCAGTTACTTGCATCTGTACATGTTTAAACTAACTAAATATCTTCATCATGTATGTTGCATAAGTTTCTTCATCATGACATCAACTTCTTCACCTTAGGTTCAAGATGTCACTTATCCATGGTATTTCGTCTCTTGTCAGTATTCTCAGGTTATTATATCTTCTAAATGTGCGTCAGTCCGATTTCTTATGACGTTACCATTTATCTTCCTTCATTATCTTCTTTACTTCTTCAGGTATTTTATTCAAATAACCGTCATATTGTTTAGAATTCAGATATGGCTTTATTAATGGATACTTACTGTCCAGGTTTTCTAAGGTGTGTAGGATATTTTGTGTAGATTTGGGGTCTGGCGGTATTTTCTTACCACCAAAAGAATAGTGGTGATTTAGAGATAGAGATACTTATCCTCACGTTTAGGTTGGGTTTGTCCTCACATCATCCTAGAGACCATACCTTATTATATTGTATTGGCTAATCCAGTAATATTACACTGCAACGATAGTGGCAGTGTAGTTATGGTTAAGATGCTGTTTCCATAGGAAGAGCACTTTTTGGGCGGCTTATAACTTCACTCCCCTTGGACGAATCCTCACCAAACTTTGCAAAAAAAGTATATGGCCCACTCCGAATTTCTTTGCAAAGTTTGGTGAGGATTCGTGCAGGGGTGGAAAAGTTATAGGGGGTTCCCAAAATGTCTGTTTTTCCCATAGACTGAATGGGAATAACATTTTGCTCGCGCCTACAGCCCAAACCACTGGACGGATTTTCACCAAATTTGGACCAGGAGCAGCGGCTTGGTCCCGAAGCGTGCTTTTGCAAATTTGGTGAAAATCCGTCCAGTAGTTTTTTATTAAATGACCAAAAAGTAGGTAAAAAAAAATTAGTGATATCTGTGTTGTGTCCACGGACAGACTTCCCTGTTCGCTCCGCGAACAGGACATTGATTGGGCCAGCAGCTTGCGTGATGTCCGCGGACATCTGACGTGCTCTCTCATTGGATGCGGTGAAAGCGTGCAGTGCGTCAGGCTTCAGAGACGCCCGCCATCTTTCTTTCCCGCATGAGAGGCTTTGTCAGATCAGCAGGAGCGTGTCTGTCTCCTGTTCCTCCCACCCCCGATCATGCCCCGTGTCTGCCCCACCACCCGCTCATGCCCCGTGTGTCCTTTCTGTCCCCCCCACCCCCGCTCATGCCCCGTGTGTCCTTCCTGTCCCCCCCACCCCCGCTCATGCTCCGTGTGTCCCCTGTTCCTCCAGCCCCCCGCTCACGCCATCGCACACTGTGGCCAGCAGAGGGCCGAGGAGCGGGATCTGCTGCACAAACTCATGTCGGTCCGGCATGTCCATGTTTTTGTTTGTCCCCCCATGCCCCGCTCATGCCCCGTGTGATTCTCTCCCTCCCCCACCCCCGCTCATGCCTCGTGTGTCTCTCTCCCTCCACCCCACCCCCCGCTCATGCCCCGTGTGTGTCTCTCTCCCTCTCCCCCACCCCCGCTCATTCCCTGTGTGTCTCTCTCCCTCCCCCGACCCCCGCTCATGGCCCGTGTGTGTCTCTCCCTCCCCCCCACCCCCGCTCATGCCCCGTGTGTCTCTCTCCCTCCCTCCCACACCCCGCTCATGCCTCGTGTGTCTCTCTCCCTCCCACAATCCCCCGCTCATGCCTTGTGTGTCTCTCTCCCTCCCCCCACCCCTCGCTCATGCCCCGTGTGTCTCTAGCCCTCCCACCCACCCCCCGCTCATGCCCCGTGAGTCTCTAGCCCTCCCACCCACCCCCCGCTCATGCCCCGTGTGTCTCTCTCCCTCCTGCCCACCCCCCGCTCATGCCTCGTGTGTCTCTCTCCCTCCCCCACCCCCCGCTCATGCCCATGTGTCTCTAGCCCTCCCACCCACCCCCCGCTCATGCCCCGTGTGTCTCTAGCCCTCCCACCCACCCCCCGCTCATGCCCCGTGTGTCTCTAGCCCTCCCACCCACCCTCCGCTCATGCCCCATGTGTCTCTAGCCCTCCAACCCACACCCCCGCTCATGCCTCGTGTGTCTCTCTCCCTCCCCCTACCCCCTGCTCATGCCTCATGTGTCTCTCTCCCTCCCCCCACCCCTTGCTCATGCCCCGTGTGTCTCTAGCCCTCCCACCCACCCCCCGCTCATGCCCCGTGTGTCTCTCTCCCTCCCGCCCACCCCCCGCTCATGCCTCGTGTGTCTCTCTCCCTCCTCCCACCCCCGCTCATGCCTTGTGTGTCTCTCTCGCTCCCCCCACCTCCGCTCATGCCCTGTGTGTCTCTAGCCCTCCCACCCACCCCCCGCTCATGCCCCGTGTGTCTCTAGCCCTCCCACCCACCCCCTGCTCATGACCCGTGTGTCTCTAGCCCTCCCACCCACCCCCCGCTCATGCCCTGTGTGTCTCTAAACCGACCACCCACCCCCCACTTATGCCCCGTGTGTTTCTCTAGCCTTCCCGCCCACTCCCCGCTCATGCCCCATGTGTCTCCTGCCCTCCCGCCCACCCCCTGCTCATGCCCCGTGTGTCTCTCGACCTCCCGCCCACCCCCCGCTCATGCTCCGTGTCTCTCGCCCTCCCACCCACCCCCCACTCATGCCCCGTGTGTCTCTCTCTCTCCCTCCCACCGCCCGCTCATGCCCCGTGTGTCTCTCTCCCTCCCCCCACCCCCGCACATGCCCCGTGTGACTCTCTCCCTCCCACCCCCCGCTCATGCCCTGGGTGTCTCTAGCCCTCCCACCCACCCCCCGCTCATGCCCCGTGTGTCTCTAGAACTTCCACCCACCCCCTGCTCATGCCCCGTGTGTCTCTAGCCCTCCCACACCCCGCTCATGCCCCGTGTGTCTCTAGCCCTCCCACCCACCCCCCGCTCATGCCCTGTGTGTCTCTAGCCCTCCCACCCACCCCCGCTCATGCCCCGTGTCTCCCTACTGTTGCCCCCCGCTCATGCCCCGTGTCTCTCTCATGTTACCCCCCACCCCCCGCTCATGCCCCGTGTCTCTCTCCTGTTGCCCCCCACCCCCCGGTCATGCCCCGTGTCTCCCTTCTGTTGACCCCCACCCCCCGCTCATGCCCCATGTCTCTCTTCTGTTACCCTCCACCCCCGCTCATGCCCCGTGTGTCTCTAGACCTCCCACCCACCCCCCGCTCATGCCCCGTGTCTCCCTGCTGTTGCCCCCCACTCATGCCCCGTGTCTCTCTCATCTTACCCCCACCCCCCGCTCATGCCCCGTGTCACTCTCCTGTTGCCCCCCAGCCCCCGGTCATGCCCCGTGTCCCGTGTCCCTTCCTGTTGCCCCCCACCCCCGGCTCATGCCCCGTGTCTCTCTTCTGTTACCCCCCACCCCCCTCTCATGCCCCGTGTCTCCCTGCTGTTGCCCCCCGCTCATGCCCCGTGTCTGTCTCCTGTTACCCCCCACCCCCGCTCATGCCCCGTGTCTCTCTCCTGTTGCCCCCCACCCCCCGGTCATGTCCCGTGTCTCCCTTCTGTTGCCCCCTTCCCCCCGGTCATGTCCCGTGTCTCCCTGCTGTTGCCCTCCCACCCCCCTCTCATGCCCCGTGTCTCTCTCCTGTTACCCCCCACCCCCCTCTCATGCCCCGTGTCTCCCTGCTGTTGCCCCCCACCCCCCGCTCATGCCCCGTGTCTCCCCTGTTCCACCCCACCCCCCGCTCATGCCGTGTCTCCCTCCTTTTCTCCCCCACCCCCCGCTCATGCCCCGTGTTTTCCCTGTTCCCCCCACCCCACGCTCATGCCCTGTGTCTCTCCTGTTCCCCCTCACCCCGCTCATGCCCCGTGTCTCCCTGCTGTTGCCCCCCACCCCCCTCTCATGCCCTGTGTCTCTCTCCTGTTCCCCCCACCCCCGTTCATGCCCCGTGTCTCCCTGCTGTTGCCCCCCACCCCCCGCTCATGTCCCGTGTCTCTCTCCTGTTACCCCCCACCCCCCGCTCATGCCCCGTGTCTCCCTACTGTTTCCCCCCACCCCCCACTCATGCCCCGTGTCTCTCTCCTGTTACCCCCCACCCCCCTCTTATGCCCCGTGTCTCTCTCCTGTTGCCCCCCAACCCCGGTCATGCCCTGTGTCTCCCTGCTGTTGCCCCTCACCCCCCTCTCATGCCCCGTTCTCCCTGCTGTTGCCCCCCACCCCCCGCTCATGCCCCGTGTCTCCCCTGTTCCACCCCACCCCCCGCTCATGCCGTGTCTCCCTCCTTTTCTCCCCCACCCCCCGCTCATGCCCTGTGTCTCCCCTGTTCCCCCTCACCCCGCTTATGCCCCGTGTCTCCCTGCTGTTGCCCCCCACCCCCCTCTCATGCCCTGTGTCTCTCTCCTGTTCCCCCCACCCTCGTTCATGCCCCGTGTCTCCCTGCTGTTGCCCCCCACCCCCCGATCATGCCCCGTGTCTGCCCCACCCCCCGCTCATGCCCCGTGTGTCCTTTCTGTCCCCCCCACCCCCGCTCATGCCCCGTGTCTGCCCCACCCCCCGCTCATGCCCCGTGTGTCATTTCTGTCCCCCCCACCCCCGCTCATGCCCCGTGTGTCCTTCCTGTCCCCCCCACCCCCGCTCATGCTCCGTGTGTCCCCTGTTCCTCCAGCCACCCGCTCACGCCATCGCACACTGTGGCCAGCAGAGGGCCGAGGAGCGGGATCTGCTGCACGAACTCATGTCCATCCGGCATGTCCATGTTTTTGTTTGTCCCCCCCATGCCCCGCTCATGCCCCGTGTGTCTCTCTCCCTCCCCCACCCCCCGCTCATGCCTCGTGTGTCTCTCTCCCTCCACCCCACCCCCGCTCATGCCCCGTGTGTGTCTCTCTCCCTCTCCCCCACCCCTGCTCATTCCCCGTGTGTCTCTCTCCCTCCCCCGACCCCCGCTCATGCCCCGTGTGTGTCTCTCCCTCCCCCCCACCCCCGCTCATGCCCCGTGTGTCTCTCTCCCTCCCTCCCACACCCTGCTCATGCCTCGTGTGTCTCTCTCCCTCCCCCTACCCCCCGCTCATGCCTTGTGTGTCTCTCTCCCTCCCCCCACCCCTCGCTCATGCCCCGTGTGTCTCTCTCCCTCCCCCCTACCCCCGCTCATGCCCCGTGTGTGTCTCTCCCTCTCCCCCACCCCCCGCTCATGCCCTCTGTGTCTCTAGCCCTCCCACCCACCCCCCGCTCATGCCCCGTGTGTCTCTCTCCCTCCCCCCACCCCCCGCTCATGCCCCGTGTGTCTCTAGCCCTCCCACCCACCCCCTGCTCATGCCCCGTGTGTCTCTAGCCCTCCCACCCACCCCCCGCTCATGCCCTGTGTGTCTCAAAACCGACCACCCACCCCCCACTTATGCCCCGTGTGTTTCTCTCCCTCCCCCACCCCTACTCATGCCCCGTGTGTTTCTCTCCCTCCCCCCACCCCCGCTCATGCCCCGTGTGTGTCTCTCCCTCTCCCCCACCCCCCGCTCATGCCCTCTTTGTCTCTAGTTCTCCCACCCACCGCTGCTAATGCCCAGTGTGTTTCTCTCCCTCCCCCCCACCCCCGCTCATGCCCCGTGTGTGTCTCTCCCTCTCCCCCACCCCCCGCTCATGCCCTCTGTGTCTCTAGCCCTCCCACACACCCCCCGCTCATGCCCCGTGTGTCTCTAGCCCTCCCACCCACCCCCTGCTCATGCCCCGTGTGTCTCTAGCCCTCCCACCCACCCCCCGCTCATGCCCTGTGTGTCTCTAAACCGACCACCCACCCCCCACTTATGCCCCGTGTGTTTCTCTCCCTCCCCCCACCCCTGCTCATGCCCCGTGTGTTTCTCGACCTCCCCCCACCCCCGCTCATGCCCCGTGTGTGTCTCTCCCTCTCCCCCACCCCCCGCTCATGCCCTCTGTGTCTCCGGCCCTCCCACCCACCCCCGCTCATGCACCGTGTGTTTCTCTACCTCCCCCCACCCCCGCTCATGCCCCGTGTGTGTCTCTCCCTCCCCCCACCCCCTGCTCATGCCCCGTGTGTGTCTCTCCCTCCCCCCAACCCTGTGCGTGTCTCTCACTCCCCCCCACCCCCTGCTCATGCCCTGTGTGTCTCTCCCTCCCCCCACCCCCTGCTCATGCCCTGTGTGTCTCTCCCCCCACCCCCCACTCATGCCCTGTGTGTCTCTAGCCCTCCCACCGACCCTTCGCTCATGCCCCGTGTGTCTCTAGCCCTCCCCACCACCCCACGCTCATGCCCCGTGGGTCTCTAGACCTCTCCCCCACCCCCTGCTCATGCCCCGTGTATCTCTAGCCCTCCCCCCACCCCCTGCTCATGCCCCTCTCTCCCCCCACCCCCCGCTCATGCCCCATGTGTCTCTAGCCCTCCGGCCCACCCCCGCTCATGCCCTGTGTGTCTCTAGCCTTCCCGCCCACTCCCCGCTCATGCCCCATGTGTCTCTCGCCCTCCCGCCCACCCCCTGCTCATGCCCTGTGTGTCTCTCGCCCTCCCGCCCACCCTCCGCTCATGCCCTGTGTCTCTCGCCCTCCCACCCGCCCCCCGCTCATGCCCCGTGTGTCTCTCTCCCTCCCTCCCAGCCCCCGCTCATGCCCGTGTGTCTCTCTCCCTCCCCCCACCCCCTGCACATGCCCCGTGTGACTCTCTCCCTCCCACCCCCCGCTCATGCCCTGGGTGTCTCTAGCCCTCCCACCCACCCCCCGCTCATGCCCCGTGTGTCTCTAGAACTTCCACTCACCCCCTGCTCATGCCCCGTATGTCTCTAGCCCTCCCACCCCCCGCTCATGCCCCGTTTGTCTCTAGAACTTCCACCCACCCCCTGCTCATGCCCCGTGTGTCTCTAGCCCTCCCACACCCCGCTCATGCCCCGTGTGTCTCTAGCCCTCCCACCCACCCCCCGCTCATGCCCTGTGTGTCTCTAGCCCTCCCACCCACCCCCGCTCATGCCCCGTGTCTCCCTGCTGTTGCCCCCCGCTCATGCCCCGTGTCTCCCTCATGTTACCCCCCACCCCCCGCTCATGCCCCGTGTCTCTCTCCTGTTGCCCCCCACCCCCCGGTCATGCCCCGTGTCTCCCTTCCGTTGACCCCCACCCCCCGCTCATGCCCCGTGTCTCTCTTCTGTTACCCCCCACCCCCGCTCATGCCCCGTGTGTCTCTAGACCTCCCACCCACCCCCCGCTCATGCCCCGTGTCTCCCTGCTGTTGCCCCCCGCTCATGCCCCGTGTCTCTCTCATGTTACCCCCACCCCCCGCTCATGCCCCGTGTCACTCTCCTGTTGCCCCCCAGCCCCCGGTCATGCCCCGTGTCCCTTCCTGTTGCCCCCCACCCCCCGCTCATGCCCCGTGTCTCTCTTCTGTTACCCCCCACCCCCCTCCAATCCCCCGTGTCTCCCTGCTGTTGCCCCCCGCTCATGCCCCGTGTCTGTCTCCTGTTACCCCCCACCCCCGCTCATGCCCCGTGTCTCTCTCCTGTTGCCCCCCCCAAGTCATGTCCCGTGTCTCCCTTCTGTTGCCCCCTTCCCCCCGGTCATGTCCCGTGTCTCCCTGCTGTTGCCCTCCCACCCCCCTCTCATGCCCCGTGTCTCTCTCCTGTTACCCCCCACCCCCTCTCATGCCCCGTTCTCCCTGCTGTTGACCCCCACCCCCCGCTCATGCCCCGTGTCTCCCTGCTGTTGCCCCCCACCCCCCGCTCATGCCCCGTGTCTCCCCTGTACCACCCCACCCCCCGCTCATGCCGTGTCTCCTTCCTTTTCTCCCCCACCCCCCGCTCATGCCCCGTGTTTTCCCTGTTCCCCCCACCCCACGCTCATGCCCTGTGTCTCTCTCCTGTTCCCCCTACCCCCGTTCATGCCCCGTGTCTCCCTGCTGTTGCCCCCCACCCCCCGCTCATGCCCCGTGTCTCTCTCCTGTTACCCCCACCCCCCGCTCATGCCCCGTGTCTCCCTACTGTTTCCCCCCACCCCCCACTCATGCCCCATGTCTCTCTCCTGTTACCCCCCACCCCCCTCTCATGCCCCGTGTCTCTCTCCTGTTCCCCCCACCCCCGTTCATGCCCCGTGTCTCCCTGCTGTTGCCCCCCACCCCCCGCTCATGCCCCGTGTCTCTCTCCTGTTACCCCCCACCCCCCGCTCATGCCCTGTGTTTCCCTACTGTTTCCCCCCACCCCCCACTCATGCCCCGTGTCTCTCTCCTGTTACCCCCCACCCCCCTCTCATTCCCCGTGTCTCTCTCCTGTTGCCCCCCAACCCCGGTCATGCCCTGTGTCTCCCTGCTGTTGCCCCTCACCCCCCTCTCATGCCCCGTTCTCCCTGCTGTTGCCCCCCACCCCCCGCTCATGCCCCGTGTCTCCCCTGTTCCACCCCACCCCCCGCTCATGCCGTGTCTCCCTCCTTTTCTCCCCCACCCCCCGCTCATGCCCTGTGTCTCCCCTGTTCCCCCTCACCCCGCTCATGCCCCGTGTCTCCCTGCTGTTGCCCCCCACCCCCCTCTCATGCCCTGTGTCTCTCTCCTGTTCCCCCACCCTCGTTCATGCCCCGTGTCTCCCTGCTGTTGCCCCCCACGCCCCGATCATGCCCCGTGTCTGCCCCACCCCCCGCTCATGCCCCGTGTGTCCTTTCTGTCCCCCCCACCCCCGCTCATGCCCCGTGTCTGCCCCACCCCCCGCTCATGCCCCGTGTGTCATTTCTGTCCCCCCCACCCCCGCTCATGCCCCGTGTGTCCTTCCTGTCCCCCCCACCCCCGCTCATGCTCCGTGTGTCCCCTGTTCCTCCAGCCACCCGCTCACGCCATCGCACACTGTGGCCAGCAGAGGGCCGAGGAGCGGGATCTGCTGCACGAACTCATGTCCGTCCGGCATGTCCATGTTTTTGTTTGTCCCCCCATGCCCCGCTCATGCTCCGTGTGTCTCTCTCCCTCCCCCACCCCCCGCTCATGCCTCGTGTGTCTCTCTCCCTCCACCCCACCCCCGCTCATGCCCCGTGTGTGTCTCTCTCCCTCTCCCCCACCCCCGCTCATTCCCCCTGTGTCTCTCTCCCTCCCCCGACCCCCGCTCATGCCCCGTGTGTGTCTCTAACTCCCCCCCACCCCCGCTCATGCCCTGTGTGTCTGTCTCCATCCCTCCCACACCCTGCTCATGCCTCGTGTGTCTCTCTCCCTCCCCCTACCCCCGCTCATGCCTTGTGTGTCTCTCTCCCTCCCCCCACCCCTCGGTCATGCCGTGTCTCCCTCATTTTCTCCCCCACCCCCCGCTCATGCCCCGTGTTTTCCCTGTTCCCCCACCCAACGCTCATGCCCTGTGTCTCCCCTGTTCCCCCACACCCCGCTCATGCCCCGTGTCTCCCTGCTGTTGCCCCCCACCCCCCTCTCATGCCCTGTGTCTCTCTCCTGTTATCCCTACCCCCGTTCATGCCCCGTGTCTCCCTGCTGTTGCCCCCCCACCCCCAGCTCATGCCCCGTGTCTCTCTCCTGTTACCCCCCACCCCCCGCTCATGCCCCGTGTCTCCCGACTGTTTCCCCCCACCCCCCACTCATGCCCCGTGTCTCTCTCCTGTTACCCCCCACCCCCTCTCATGCCCCGTGTCTCTCTCCTGTTGCCCCCCAACCCCGGTCATGCCCTGTGTTTCCCTGCTGTTGCCCCTCACCCCCCACTCATGCCCCGTGTCTCTCTCCTGTTACCACCCACCCCCCGGTCATGCCCCGTGTCTCCCTGCTGTTACCCCCCACCCCCCGCTCATGCCCCATGTCTCTCTCCTGTTCCCCCACCCCCCGCTCATGCCCTGTGTGTCTCTCCTGTTGCCCCCCCACCCCCCGCTCATGCCCCGTGTCTCCCTGCTGTTGCCCCCGCTCATGCCCCATGTATCCCTGCTGTTGCCCCGCTCATGCCCCGTGTCTGTCTCCTGTTACCCCCCACCCCCTCTCATGCCCCATGTCTCTCTCCTGTTACTCTCCACCCCCTCTAATGCCCCGTGTCTCTCTCCTGTTACCCCCCACCACCCTCTCATGCCCCGTGTCTCCCTGCTGTTGCCCCCCACCCCCCGCTCATGCCCTGTGTCTCTCCCCTGTTACCCCCACACCCTGCTCATGCCCCGTGTCTCCCTGCTGTTGCCCCCCAACTCCCTCTCATGCCTTGTGTCTCTCTCCTGTTAACCCCCACCCCCGGTCATGCCCCGTGTCTCCTTGCTGTTGCCCCCGCTCACGCCCCTTGTCTCTCTCCTGTTACCCCCACCCCCGCTCATGCCCTGCGTCTCCCTGCTGTTGCCCCCAACCCCCGATCATGCCCCGTGTCTCTCTCCTGTTGCCCCCCCAAGTCATGTCCCGTGTCTCCCTGCTGTTGCCCTCCCACCCCCCTCTCATGCCCCGTGTCTCTCTCCTGTTACCCCCCACCCCCTCTCATGCCCCGTTCTCCCTGCTGTTGACCCCCACCCCCCGCTCATGCCCCGTGTCTCCCTGCTGTTGCCCCCCACCCCCCGCTCATGCCCCGTGTCTCCCCTGTACCACCCCACCCCCCGCTCATGCCGTGTCTCCCTCCTTTTCTCCCCCACCCCCCGCTCATGCCCCGTGTTTTCCCTGTTCCCCCCACCCCACGCTCATGCCCTGTGTCTCTCTCCTGTTCCCCCCACCCCCGTTCATGCCCCGTGTCTCCCTGCTGTTGCCCCCCACCCCCCGCTCATGCCCCGTGTCTCTCTCCTGTTACCCCCACCCCCCGCTCATGCCCCGTGTCTCCCTACTGTTTCCCCCCACCCCCCACTCATGCCCCATGTCTCTCTCCTGTTACCCCCCACCCCCCTCTCATGCCCCGTGTCTCTCTCCTGTTGCCCCCCAACCCCGGTCATGCCCTGTGTCACCCTGCTGTTGCCCCTCACCCCGCTCTCATGCCCCGTTCTCCCTGCTGTTGACCCCCACCCCCCACTCATGCCCCGTGTCTCCCTGCTGTTGCCCCCCACCCCCCGCTCATGCCCCGTGTCTCCCCTGTTCCACCCCACCCCCCACTCATGCCGTGTCTCCCTCATTTTCTCCCCCACCCCCCGCTCATGCCCCGTGTTTTCCCTGTTCCCCCACCCAACGCTCATGCCCTGTGTCTCCCCTGTTCCCCCACACCCCGCTCATGCCCCGTGTCTCCCTGCTGTTGCCCCCCACCCCCCTCTCATGCCCTGTGCCTCTCTCCTGTTCCCCCCACCCCCGTTCATGCCCCGTGTCTCCCTGCTGTTGCCCCCCACCCCCAGCTCATGCCCCGTGTCTCTCTCCTGTTACCCCCCACCCCCCGCTCATGCCCCGTGTCTCCCGACTGTTTCCCCCCACCCCCCACTCATGCCCCGTGTCTCTCTCCTGTTACCCCCCACCCCCTCTCATGCCCCGTGTCTCTCTCCTGTTGCCCCCCAACCCCGGTCATGCCCTGTGTTTCCCTGCTGTTGCCCCTCACCCCCCACTCATGCCCCGTGTCTCTCTCCTGTTACCACCCACCCCCCGGTCATGCCCCGTGTCTCCCTGCTGTTACCCCCCACCCCCCGCTCATGCCCCATGTCTCTCTCCTGTTCCCCCACCCCCCGCTCATGCCCTGTGTGTCTCTCCTGTTGCCCCGCCACCCCCCGCTCACCCCGTGTCTCCCTGCTGTTGCCCCCGCTCATGCCCCATGTATCCCTGCTGTTGCCCCGCTCATGCCCCGTGTCTGTCTCCTGTTACCCCCCACCCCCTCTCATGCCCCATGTCTCTCTCCTGTTACTCTCCACCCCCTCTAATGCCCCGTGTCTCTCTCCTGTTACCCCCCACCACCCTCTCATGCCCCGTGTCTCCCTGCTGTTGCCCCCCACCCCCCGCTCATGCCCTGTGTCTCTCCCCTGTTACCCCCACCCCCTGCTCATGCCCCGTGTCTCCCTGCTGTTGCCCCCCAACTCCCTCTCATACCTTGTGTCTCGCTCCTGTTAACCCCCACCCCCGGTCATGCCCCGTGTCTCCTTGCTGTTGCCCCCGCTCACGCCCCTTGTCTCTCTCCTGTTACCCCCACCCCCGCTCATGCCCTGCGTCTCCCTGCTGTTGCCCACAACCCCCGATCATGCCCCGTGTCTCTCTCCTGTTACCCCCCACCCCCTCTCATGCCCCGTGTCTCTCTCATGTTGCCCCCCACCCCCCTGGTCATGCCCCTTGTCTCCCTGCTGTTGTCCCCCACCCCCCACTCATGCCCCGTGTCTCTCTCCTATTACCCCCCACCCCCCGTTCATGCCCAGTGTCTCCCTTGGTTACCCCCCACCCCTGGTCATGCCCCGTGTATCTCTCCTGTTCCCCCCACCCCCGCTCATGCCCTGTGTCTCTCTCCTGTTGCCCCCCACCCCCTGCTCATGCCCCGTGTCTCCCTGCTGTTGCCCCCTGCTCATGCCCCGTGTCTCCCTGCTGTTGCCCCCACCCCCGTCTCATGCCCCGTGTCTCTCTCCTGTTGCCCCCCACCCTCCGGTCATGCCCCATGTCCCCCTGCTGTTGCCCCCCGCTCATGCCCTGTGTCTCTCTCCTGCCCCCAGTCATGCCCTGTGTCTCCCTGGTGTTGCCCCCCGCTCATGCCCCGTGTCTCTCTCCTGTTACCCCCTCTCATGCCCCGTGTCTCTCTTCTGTTGCCCCCCACCCCCCGTCATGCCCCGTGTCTTCCTGCTGTTGCTCCCCACCCCCCACTCATGCCCCGTGTCTCCCTGCTGTTGCCCCCCACCCCCTGCTCATGCCCCGCGTCTCTCTCTCCTGTTACCCCGACCCCCCTCTCATGCCCCGTGTCTCTCTCCTGTTACCCTCCACCCCCTCTCATGCCCCATGTCTCTCTCCTGTTGCCCCCCACCCCCGATCATGCCCCGTGTCTCCCTGCTGTTTCCCCCCACCCCCCGCTCATGCCCCGTGTCTCTCTCCTGTTATCCCCACCCCCTCTCATGCCCCGTGTCTCTCTCCTGTTACCCCCCACCCCCCTCTCATGCCCCATGTCTCCCTGCTGTTGCCCCCCACACCCCGCTCATGCCCCGTGTCTCTCTCCTGTTCCCCCCCACCACCCGCTCATGCCCTGTTGTGTTCTCTTTATACACCCCGCCTTCCCTTTCCATGGTGGCCATCTTGGTAAAAGATTTTCCTTCCTGCACCGGGGCGCCATAGGCGTCCCGGTTTGGGAAGAAAAATCTTTTTTTTACCACCTGGGGTTCCCACTTTGAGGACCTAAAATGCTAGTGGTCTTCATCTATTGAAAAGGATGTTATGGTGACGTTGCACTATTAAAAACCTATGAAATGCAGTAAAACATAATTGTGTTACAGGGACATTATGGTTAAGTTGCACTAATAAAAACCTATGAAATTCAATGAAAAAACTTTGTTAAAGGGATGTTATGGTTAAGTTGCGCTACTAAAAACCTATGAAATTCAGTGAAAAAACTTTGTTAAAGGGACGTTATGGTTAAGTTGCGCTACTAAAAACCTATGAAATTCAGTGAAAATACTTTGTTAAAGGGACGTTATGGTTCCATGTAAAACCGAAAAACCCTTGAAACTCGCCAGTTATGGTAAGCTAAGCAACCATAACTCGCGCCACCACCGTGCACTGCTAAGACTAACACCCACGACATCAAAGATGACATCACAAGCCCAGCAAAAACAAACTGCCTTTCCCCAGTCCTTGTTCCCCCAGGAAAGCTCAGCACCGTCCCATTCTGCCTACGTAGCACAACTGCAGATACACTGCTCCAATCAAATTGAAGTCAGCATCACCCTTCCTTTAGAACAATAGACCAGTTATACTGTAACTAATATTATTTCCTGGTATGAAGGCTCTCTGCTTACTGCGAACACAGAACAGTAAGGGAGAAAATGCATTGCACGTTTGAAAAACGAATTTCAGAATATGTATTTTCACGCCATTTGCCCATAGAGATTACATTACAATGTTAATAGGTTATCTCTAGTAATTAGTAATTGTTAATTAAGTCAGTTAGTTAGATGAATAATGTAGTCCCCTATGTATGAGGTATTTCAAAGAAAAGAGAAAAAAAATTCTGGTGCACTTTTAATCTACAGCTTCACATTGCTTTTTGCTGTATTATAAATTCTGTCTCCAGCCACAAACTCACATGTTTTGCTAGCAACATAGACTGACTATATGTGTATGCCACATTATTGCTGGCACCAAAATGCTATAACATTCAGTGAGGCGCTATACACTTCAAGGTGCTATAAATCGCTTTTTTTGCATTCAGGGAAGTGCCACACACTCCAAGGCACTATAAAGCGCTTTATACTACTACATTATCCCTCCTTTTCTGACAATTTGGCAGTGTTCCAAGCCACAATTGGAGGAAACCCAACTTGTGCTCCTTTTTTTTCATCATAGCAATTCAACAAAACGAATATTGACATTTTCACAATAAATCACTGCTTAATCACTATGAAATCAAAACTCATCTCAGATGAGTCCATTAGTGTTAGGGAGAATTCTCTGTTTAGGCTGAATTTCCTAACCTAGTGAGTCCCCCAGCAGCTTTGCTGGATTTCTGGAGTTTGTTTTTTTCCATCCTGCCAATAGTGAGACTCTTTTTCTCCCACTCTTGGACATGAATGTGTGTAATTCCTTTGAATGTCAATGTGTTCTATGGGCTATGGGGTCTTTTACTCCATAGGTTCTCATATGTTTTGCTATGTGTGTTACAACGTGCCCTCCGTGCCGTAACACTGGGGCGTCCTAGAGGATCCCCACCATAGACTCCATACCCTGGGACTGACTACTGTCTCCCCGGGCATGTAAAGTCACCATTGGCTTTACTAGACCTAAATATACTAACAGAACTAGTACAAACCATCCTATTGCGGACGTACTAGTAGGGGTAATTCGATTACTCCTGGGTCTGTTATTCGAGGGGGCACTGTCCCGTCCCCCCTCGTCGAGTTTTGGCTGGTGGCAGTGGAAACTACTTGTTATATTCAATCCCGAATATAACTCTATGGGATTCTTCCCATTGTTGGAGGTAAATACTTTTTCTCGTTAATCTCTGGTATTTTCTGTCAGAACTCGGTTTTTAAAATGGCGTCTGTGTTCGTCTCTGTGACTCCTAAACCAAAGGTTGAGCCCTTTGTTCCACTTTTGGCGGGCCTCTACACAGAGGCCCTCCAAAGTGGTGCCATTCTGTCTGGGTACCACAGGTGGTGAGGGAGGGGGTTTAGGCACCCTGGACTGAGTTGCCTTGCCAACTCAGGTCGCACTCTGGTGTGATTGGCCCAAGTGGTGAGCCACCCCACTCACCACTTAGCATGTTTTGATTGACAGCTAGGCTGAATGAATGGGGGTTTTCTGCATAAAATCAGGGCTTTTGGGACTGGATCTTCAGAAGTCGCCACAGGACCTAAGAATCCGACGAGGGTAAAGCTGAGCCGACCTGCAACGACGACACCTCCGGTGGAGCCCTGCTGAACCGACTCACTACTTCCCGACGACAGAGGAGATCTCCCTGCCACAGAGTCTCTTCCCCTGACTTGTGGGAATAACCAGTCCCCTTTGATTTTTCTTCACTCCAGGACGCAGTGGTCGAATTGCCCGTGCAGAGCACCTCGGCAACCGGATAGCCACTCCCCCTGTACTGCGACCAAAAGGTGGTGCCTTGTGACGGTGCACTCCGCGCCTGGTCTCTTCCCTGGTGGTGCAACGATCTTCAACTTTCCTCCGACGACGAGATCATCTCTTCTCTTGGCAAAGACCCGACGTGCATCCACCACCAGGAACAACTGCCCCCGCCGGAGCTGTCTCTCCACAAACAAGGTACCGTGTCCGCCTGGCTTCCCTTTCTGCCGGACAGAGTGAGGTGTCTTAATCCTCGCCTCTCCATTGGGTCGCCCCCAAGCTTTCTTAACTTTCTTTTCTGAACTGGTCCAATCTTGCGATAACAATTTTGTCACAAAGACTCGAAGTGCATTTCCACTGTGATACTTTTTGTTTTGGGACACATCGCCTTGCCTCTCTCCGAGTGGGCCTGGCCTCTGAACTTTGCGATCTACAGTAGACCCTGCCTTACTTGCCCTGCATTTGTTCGTAAAAGTATTGGTACCGAGTTGATTTCATAACCTGCCTTATTTTTCTCTCCCGTCCTAACGAATACTAGAGTGCCATCTAGGTTAAAGCATACACCTCTGTCTGCAAATAAGTGATGCCGTTGAACCTAGACTTGTCGAACTATTGTTAGGGGGATTGATCTTTTTCTTATAGTAATTGTGATTGAAGTTGTTGGCCGTATTAGTGCCAGAGTGTTTTTCATAGATGTGTTTTTATAAATAAATAACTATATATCTTTACACCAAAGCCTTGTTCCGTGTTTGCTTGTTCTACTGTGTAAATTGCTCTATTTTGTATACTCCACATACTGCCTAACTCTTCTTGAGGGAAGTCTGACTGCTCAGCCACAGCTACCAAGTGAATCTGTGTGGTACAGACTGCTACCAAGTGGGTTTACTGCCAAACACCTGTAGTCCTAAATCTTTTGCAGTGAGGTTTCCGCCTAACAATTAGTTCTTATAAAATATTGTACATATTTCTTCCCAACTGAAGTGTCCGTAGTCCAATGTTTTTTTTTTATCAATACTTGATGTCAATCATAACATCATAAAATAAAATAAATAATTAAAACAAAGAATTAACATAACACATTAAAATAATTAATTAAAACAATAAAGGTGTGGAACTCCATACTTCCATGATGCATCCAAATGAATACACCCACAATGCTGCTGATTCAGTTCAATATTGTTTCTTTAATTATGTC
Organism: Ambystoma mexicanum; assembly: GCF_040938575.1. Taxonomy (NCBI): domain Eukaryota; kingdom Metazoa; phylum Chordata; class Amphibia; order Caudata; family Ambystomatidae; genus Ambystoma; species Ambystoma mexicanum. Next base: position 442,579,554 of record NC_090941.1, read on the forward strand.
CATCTCTGATACGTCCCGACCAGCAACATCACATCATCTGGTTCATCTGGTGAATTCTTTCATCCTGGCACCCTTGGATGCTTTTCTACAGGAGTCATCTCTTTTGGCTTCCCGGTTACTTTGTCTTCACCTCCATCCGGAGGCAAGCATTACTTGATCTTCATCCCGTGGACTCCAGGTCCCCATTATCTCCCGTGTCCTCTGGTCCTGTGACCTCCGACCTCAAAACATAGGTTAGTGATTCAAGATCAGATAGAAAAGAGACAGATTAAGTACATAGCACAATACCAATTTCACCCTTTTACCAAAAATAAAATATCCATAAATATTCCAAAACATTTCACCCTTTTTCTTTTCGCTTTCTGAAATTAAGCATATGTTAGAGAGAAAACAAACATACACAAAGCATCATTGATCATTTAACATATTTCAACTTTGTAAAAATAATGTCATTAGCTTCAGCCCCCTTTTAATGATCATCACATATAGTAATTTTATTTACATCTATTCCATTACAACAATCACCTCTATTTTTATTTCTCTGGTATTGGGCCCTATAAATAGACTCATGTGTTTTCTTTCATGTATTTACGGCACTTGATCTGTTTCTACTCGCTCAAGTCTCCTTACTTCATGTTTGGGATGCCAGGGCTTAATATGGTTAACATGAACAAACTGCTCTGTTACCGTTTCACCCTCTGTTTTTAATATTTTATAAACCACTGTAGACACCTTATCTATGATTTGAAATGGCCCATGCCAGGCAGGCAGACATTTTGAATTTCTCTGTTTACCTTTTCCAAAAGAAAATTTATACACCTGAGCACCCACACTATACTCTTTGACAGATGTCTTTTTATCATAAAAAGACATCTGTCATTTTGCATTTTGCACTGTCAGCGGCCCTTTCCAAATTCTGCTCCACAAAAGCAAATGCATGTTGTAAATGCTTCCTCAGTTCTTCCATATATTCATGAACTGTAGATGCACTTACAAGTGTCTGTTCATGTGTTCTGTATGGCAGGTGTGGAAACACCATCTTCCTACCTGTCAATACTTCATGAGGGCTGATACCTGTTGCTTTGGCAGGAGTTGATCTGATTTCCATCAAAACTAGAGGTAAATGTAAATCCCAGCTGGAACCTGCCTCTGCTACAAACTTCTTTAATATATCCACAACAGACCTATTACAACGTTCAATACCACCAGAAGAGGTGGGTCTGTATGCAATATGCAGCTTTCTTTTCACTCCCAGTATTTGCCACACCTTACTCATTAAAGCGCTTGTGAAATGACTTCCTCTGTCTGATTCTATTCTTTGTGGTAACCCAAATCTTGAAAATATATGATTTACCAGTAATGTAGCTGCTGTTTGTGCACTACAATCTGGTGCAGGAATACACTCTATCCATTTTGATATTAAACAAACCACACTCAAAATATAACGGTTCCCCCTGCTTGACCTTTTTACAGGCCCTACATAGTCTATTTGCAGATCTGACCATGGAAGAGTTAAGACTCTTTTCATTAATGGGGCTCTAGGCATTGGTGAAGCAGGTTTAAATTGGGCACATAATAGACATCCCCTAGTATATAATTCCACATCTTGGGACATATGTGGCCAGTAAGCATAACCTTTTAGCATTTCTAATGTCTTTTGTGAACCTCTGTGTCCTGCAGTTATTGCATCATGTGCATGGTGTAGCATTAGCCCTCCGAATGAAAGGGGTACCACCCACTGTATTTGTCCTGTTATGGACTCCCTAATCATGAGTCCATCCTGTAGTCTGATTTGTTTTTTATTCTTTAATAGCACCCTCAACTCTTCTTTTCCCACACAATCATTTTCTGTTAAAGGGTTTTGTTCAGGGTCTATCAAATCATTATAATATATTCCCAAAATTGGATCATCTTTTAGTGCCTTAATCAGATCTTGAGCTGGTGTATCATAACTCCATTGTACTACTGGTTGATCTACCTCTTTTAGAGCTTTAGAGTGTGTAACTGCATCAATTTGCATTTCACCATGTAAATGTTCAATAGGTAGCAACTCTATCATTACAGCCCCAATTTTAGCTAAATGATCTGCTTTATCATTTCCCTCCGTATCCTCTCCTGGAGTTTTTAAATGCCCACAGATGTTCCTACAATATATTGTCAAATCATTCTCTGACACCAATTTGTCTATGGCTTGTATCATTTTTCCATGTTTAAGGGGCTTGTATGTAATCATGCCTCTTGCTTTCCAGCCAGGCAAATATTCCACAAAGCTATTTCGTGCATAATCAGAATCAGTCACCAAGACAATTTCACTAAATTTATTATTAACTACAGTAATAACTGCTTTATAAATGGGTGCTAATTCCGCTACCTGACTGCTCCTAGCCCCAATTCTCATCCCTACACTGGGGATATCTTCACATCTCAACCAGACATTTCCTATTCCTGACACCAATTGTTTATTACTGTCATTTTCAATGTGAAAAGCACAACCGTCAACATATACAGTTGGCTGTCCAAATTCCTGTAAACTAGATGCCACTTTTACTTCATTTGATACATGTTCAGCTGCACAGTCATGTAGATCTGCCAAACCTTGAGCAACTGGGCTCTTTTTATTTTGGCCATATCTCACTTCTACAGGAAAGCCTTGCAATGCCAGGGTCCATGAAGTAATGCTGGACTGTGCTAGGTTGCCTGAACTAATTATTTTACTCTCTAAAAACTGCAATGGTTGAGGTCTTGCCTCAAAGATTACCTTTTCCCCCTGAACAATGGGGCGGAAATGCTGTAGCGCCCACACAGTGGTCAAAAAGGCCTTTTCACATTCACTGAATTTAATTTCAACTTGGGAAAATGCCTTACTTGCATAAGCGACGGTTTTATGATTCAAATCATGTTTTTGTGATAACACTGCTGACATACAATGTTCAGAGAAACCTATTTCTATAAAGAAATCCCTATTCTTTATGGGGTATTCTAAACATGGTGCCTTCATAAGACACTTCTTTAACTTAGCCACTTCCTCAGATTACTCTTTTTCCCATTTCCAGGGTGTATTCAACTTCAGTAGTTTAGTCAATGGCTGAGTAATTTCAGCATCATTTTCAATACACTTTCTGTTATATCCTGTCATTCCTAATAAACATTTCAAAACTTTCACACATCTAGGGTCTTTTAGTTTTTGTATGGCCTCTACTTTCTTCTTTTGTGGGTTTAATCCATGTTCAGTCACTTCATGGCCTAGAAAATCCACTTTTTTCTTGCACCATTGTGCTTTTTGTAAAGATATTTTGGCACCTGCCTTTTGTAATTGGCCAAGAACATGTCTAATTAAATCAAAATGGTTTTTTAAGCTTTCATTTTTTATCAGGACCTCATCCACATAAACTATAGTCCCTATTTCTGCTGCATCAGCATAGCCTTTCTTAAAAATATACCAAATTCACTCCCACTATTGACATACCCGAATGGAGTTCTAACCCATGCGTATTGGGTTTTATCAAATGAAAATGAAAATAAATTCTGAATCTCATCTGCCAATGGCACACACCAATATCCAGATGTGAGATCTAATGTAGTAAACAACTTTGAGACATGTACCTGAGCTAAACCTTGATCAATGAATGGCAGTGGCCATCTAGACACTGGCACTCTTTTATTTAATCCTCTCTAATCTGCACACAGAAGCCATTGACCATTTGGCTTTAACACACCCAAAATAGGTGTGTTGAATGTGCTATGAATAGGCCTGATAAATCCCAGAGACTCCAACTTCTTAAATATTTCTGTCAGGGACTCTAAACATGCCAGTGGTAATCTATACTGGCGCACAAATACTGGGCTTCTACTACACCCTTCCGGTAATGTGGCAACATGTTAGTTAGTTACTCGACAATTGTATGCATCTTTAGCAAAGACATCTTTAGACTCCATAAAAAATGTTCTCAATTCAATTTTATCTTCATCGCTATCACATGCATCTGCTGACAAAATCTGTTCCTCTACCATTTTTGAGAATTCTGGGAAATTTTCCAGTGGAGGAATCTCTGTGCTTTCTTCCAACTGTGTGGCTGTGTCTCTCTGTAAAGCTGCTGCTTTCAAATATTTTGGCATATCAGCTTCCACTTCAATGGGCTGATTTTCTGTTTCATTTTCATTCAAGTCAAATGCAATATCATTCTCTTGGTGATAACATACTGTCTCATTTGAATTATAAGTTTACACAGAATGAATTTTAAAGATCCCTTTGGGCTGAGAATCCAGGTATTCTGGCAACACACCCCCTGCTATTTCCAATCACCATGTTTTTCAGATCTGCTGTATAATGTGATTTTTGTATGGACATTCCCAATGAAGAATTTTCCTCTAAATGAATATCTTGACACCCTTTATTATTCACCATAATATTTACAGACCCTTCACCAAAATCTATCAATGTAATGTATTCATAATCCAGGCCTTGATGTTTTATGGATTCATTCAAGCACACAAATGCATCAGAATCTTTCATCTGTTGTCCATCTTTGCATTTTAGCGTTATTGCAACATGATTGGTGAATGCAGGGATAATAGTATCCTTCCTCAGCTGTAATTCAATTGCATATGGGACCATTTGTGAGCAATGATAAGCCCTTCTTTTGTCTTCAAATGCAGGTGCAGGCCCACCTAGCCGTGACCATATTTTTTGATTAAGGAAATCTAACACCATACACATTCTGTGCATATCATTGCACATGTAAAAGTCATTTTGTGTTTCACTCACTATCCACATATTATGGTAAATTGTTTTCTGTCCAATACTAATCTTCAGCATGCATCTACCTGTAATTCGGTTTTCAAAATCTGAACTGTCCAAACCAGAGACATATTGGTTTTTAATTCTAAATTTTGCTATCTCCTCCCTGTCCATTATTGTTTGCAGTAATTTCTCATTAATAAAGCTTCTTTCCTGTTCAAGCGCTGAGGTGGCTTTTATTATTTTAGAATAGTCATTTATACCAATGTGAACCCATGGTTGCTCATCTTCCATGTGTATTTCAGCAAGAGTAGTAATGCGTTTTTCTGTGTCTGTTTTAGGAGTAGTATTCTGTTTGCATGTCTTCTCTTTTAAATAAAAGCGTAATGTGTGCTCATCTATTTCAGTTTGCTATTTTTTCCTAGGATCTAAATACATTTGTACAGATTTTTTCTCATTTTCACTTTGCATTTTATCTTGACACATCAAGATAACAGTGACGCTATGTATACAGCTTTTCTGGAGATATACCTCCACTGCATCATTTGTTTTGGCAACGGTGTGGCATTCATTTATATTGCTTTTTTGTGATTTTATTTTCTTAGGTCTCAATGGTTTTTTTGTTAAGGACTACAGTACTCCATTCATCCCATCTATAAGAGGAGATAATCTTTTCATGCAATATGTCCCCATCAGAAATGGAATTTCACAAATAGATGTGATCAATACCTCCTGTTTCATTCTGTGTTTTCCTATCTTTATGTCAACCTCTGTAACACCTATAATAGGCACCTCCCTCCCGTTAAAATTATGCACGTACCTTCATTTTGCCTCACTATGATCTGACTCTGTGGAGATCTCCCTTTGTTAATATCTCATCCACATAAACTATAGTCCCTATTTCCGCTGCATCAGCATAGCCTTTCTTAAAAATATGCCAAATTCACTCCCACTATTGACATACCCGAATGGAGTTCTAACCCATGCATATTGGGTTTTATCAAATGAAAATGAAAATAAATTCTGAATCCCATCTGCCAATGGCATACACCAATATCCAGATGTGAGATCTAATGTAGTAAACACCTTTGAGACATGTACCTGAGCTAAACCTTGATCAATGAATGGCAGTGGCCATCTAGACTCTTTTATTTAATTCTCTCAAATCTGCACACAGACGCCATTGACCATTTGGCTTTAACACACCCAAAATAGGTGTGTTGAATGTGCTATGAATAGGCCTGATAATTCCCAGAGACTCCAAGTTCTTAATTAATTCTGTCAGGGACTCTAAACATGCCAGCAATAATCTATACTGGCGCACAAATACTGGGCTTCTACTACACCCTTCCGGTAATGTGGCAACATGTTAGTTAGTTACTCGACAATTGTATGCATCTTTACAAAAGACATCTTTAAACTCCATAAAAAATGTTCTCAATTCAATTTTATCTTCATCGCTATCACATGCATCTGCTGACAAAATCTGTTCCTCTACCATTTTTGAGAATTCTGGGAAATTTTCCAGTGGAGGAATCTCTGTGCTTTCTTCCAACTGGGTGGCTGTGTCTCTCTGTCAAGCTGCTGCTTTCACATATTTTGGCATATCAGCTTCCACTTCGATGGGCTGATTTTCTGTTTCATTTTCATTCGAGTCAAATGCAATATCATTCTCTTGGTGATAACATACTGTCTCATTTGAATTATAAGTTTACACAGAATGAATTTTAAAGATCCCTTTGGGCTGAGAATCCAGGTATTCTGGCAACACACCCTCTGCTATTTCCAATCACCATGTTTTTCAGATCTGCTGTATAATGTGATTTTTGTATGGGCATTCCCAATGAAGAATTTTCCTCTAAATGAATATCTTGACACCCTTTATTATTCAACATAAGCTTTACAGACCCTTCACCAAAATCTATCAATGGAATGTATTCATGATCCAGGCCTTGATATTTTATGGATTCATTCAAGCACACAAATGCATCAGAATCTTTCATCTGTTGTCCATCTTTGCATTTTAGCGTTATTGCAACCTGCTTGGTGAATGCAGGGATAATAGTATCCTTCCTCAGCTGTAATTCAATTGCATATGGGACCATTTGTGAGCAATGATAAGCCCTTCTATTGTCTTCAAATTCAGGTGCAGGCCCACCTAGCCGTGACCATATTTTTTGATTAAGGAAATCTAACACCATACACATTCTGTGCATATCATTGCACATGTAAAATTCATTTTGTGTTTCACTCACTATCCACACATTATGGTAAATTGTTTTCTGTCCAATACTAATCTTCAGCATGCATCTACCTGTAAATCGGTTTTCAAAATCTGAACTGTCCAAACCAGAGACATATTGGTTTTTAATTCTAAATTTTGCGATCTCCTCCCTCTCCATTATTTTTTGCAGTAATTTCTCATTAATAAAGCTTCTTTCCTGTTCAAGCGCTGAGGTGGCTTTTATTATTTTAGAATAGTCATTTATACCAATGTGAATCCATGGTTGCTCATCTTCCATGTGTATTTCAGCAGAGTAGTAATGCGTTTTTCTGTGTCTGTTTTAGGAGTAGTATTCTGTTTGCATGTCTTCTCTTTTAAATAAAAACGTAATGTGTGCTCATCTATTTCAGTTTGCCATTTTTTCCTAGGATCTAAATACATTTGTACAGATTTTTTCTCATTTTCACTTTGCATTTTATCTTGACACATCAAGATAACAGTGACGCTATGTATACAGCTTTTCTGGAGATATACCTCCACTGCATCATTTGTTTTGGCAACGGTGTGGCATTCATTTATATTTCTGTTTTGTGATTTTATTTTCTTAGGTCTCAATGTTTTTTTTGTTAAGGACTACAGTACTCCATTCATCCCATCTATAAGAGGAGATAATATTTTCATGCAATATGTCCCCATCAGAAATGGAATTTCACAAATAGATGTGATCAATACCTCCTGTTTCATTCTGTGTTTTCCTATTTTTATGTCAACCTCGGTAACACCTATAATAGGCACCTCCCTCCCGTTAAAATTATGCACGGTACCTTTTCTCACTGTGATCGGACTCTGTGGAGATCTCCTTTTGTTAATACTACTTACCAATTCTTTGGACATAATTGTATAACTTCCTCTAACACACATAAGAAGTGCACATTCTTACTGATTTCAGGACTCACCTTTCTCAGGCCTTTTCCACTTTTGGCTAAGCACATTGGTAAATGGAAAGATATTTTTCCCTCCTTTCTGTCCATTTCTGTGTGAGAGACTCTATTCATTTCCCCATGTTCAGAGGTTTTTTGGAGTGTGGCCACTGTTCGCCCATCCAACCAGGTATCATCAGAGGTCACATTACAATCCTCCAACTGAACATGTGTAACAATATCACTTGGCAATTTGTCATTGTCTAATTCTGTGCATTTGTAGTTATTTAGTATGGTACCAGTCCTTTTAACTTCTTCAGAAATATGTGGCTCAAAGAATTCTTTGGGTGATTGACCTGTACCCTCCTTTAGAGTATTTATTTTTTCTGCCTGTGTTTGGTTATTGTTTTGATTGCCCAGGGAATGAGTTATAGGATCCCCACTTACTCCCTGTTCACTGGTATTCCCCATGCATGAGTCATTATATTTTTATTTGTCTCTTTGTTCTTTTGGATTTTCAGGTTTTCCTGTTTCATTTGTACAAATCTCCAATGGTTGATTTACCTCTAGGTTAAACCGAACTTCTTTTTTATAAGTATTTGCACTTTCTTTCACATGTTCATTTGCTGGTACTTTCATTTTTAAAGCATTAGGCTTCTCAGAGTCATTATGCAAACTCAAATCAGAGCAATCTGTTTTCTTGGCAATGCAGGTATCATAAATACTTAGTCACTTACCAGAAACCACCCGGTCAATGCTATGGCATTCTGCCCCCTCCTTTGATGACTGTTTTTGTGCTGTACAGAGCTTTCGTACTTGCTCAGCCAACATTTTCACTTGGGCCTTGAGACACTGGAATCTTTCCATTTCTCTAGAATACTCTCTCTGTGGCCTAGATCGATATTGGTTGTTTTCCCCCTGACTGAGTCTATTCTGGTACCTCTCAGAAGAATGACTTCTCTTGGGATTGTTTCTGAACTCTTGATTCATGTGTGGAGGGGAGCGGGGTGCACCCATCCTTTGGTTGTAGTCTCTTGGTGGTGGTGAATCATTGCATTGACGTGGAACATAATTCATATTCTGCCTCATGCCTGTCTCTCATGTTGTGGGTACTGACCCCTTTGTTGATTCCCATTATCAGTAAATCGATCCACATATCGGGGTCTATCCTGATTACCATATATTATGGTGTTGGGATCAAATCTACTCTGTGTCCCCAATGTCTGGTAGGGACCACTTTTTCTTTGATACAGACTTTGTCTCTGATTATTATTCATACCTGCCGCATCAGGCCGATATCCTGCCCGGGGCCTATCTCCTAAGTACCTAGGGCTAATTTAATTCTCTCTATTATTAGTGTCATGTGATTGAAACATTGGTGCAGGGAGTGACGATCTCTGTTGATTACCCCTTTGTTCAGGTGTCAAATTATTTTTACCTGACTTTGTGCAGGTACATTTTGGCTGACCTGATTTCCATCACTGTTGCTGAGGGTTCCTTAGATTTCGGTCTAGTGTCTTTCATTTTATCATTTTCTTTACCCTGACAATAGAGTACCTCATATAGTTTTGGGCTTTGGTGTACAATCCACTCAAGTGATTTGTCACGGTCAAAATCACGGACCAACTGTGATATGATGTCTTTCTGTAGCCCATAGAAGTAGGCAGTTTTAAACTCATTGGAATTGGGGTCAAAAGATACATCAAAACGAGAAAAATCTCTTTTTAAGTCTTGCAAAAACTGGCGAGGGGATGTATTAGGCCCAGCCGTAATTGTGTAAGCAACTTTCTTCGCCTCCTGTAATGACTGGAAAGAAGAGAAATTACATCTAATCTCTTTTTCAATCTCTGCCCATGTCATATTCTGCTGTTCATTTAATCCCCTAATGATACTGGCTGTCGGGGCGCCCAGAGTTAAATGAAAATATTGTCTGTATTGTTCCTTAAGTATCTGGAGGGCTTTAAATATGTCATACACCGCTTCTAGGTGGTCCTCTATGCAGCACACCCCTCCCTTTTTAAATGGTTTGATCAGAGTTTTGATGGATTTCATTATCTTTATGGGTCTGTTATTCAATCCTGGTTTCAGGTGTATGGGATTGGTGGCGGTCCAATCACTGGGGCACTAGCTCTTTGGGTAGAAATAGGATTCACCTCAACTCCATTGAATGTGGTGCCCTGCCGTCTTTCCTGGGACCTCGAAATGCACATTTGCTGTTCCAAATCCTTACACTTCTGAAGGAGCCTATCTGCCTCTTTTTGCAAATAGTTGTTTTCATCACTCATTTTATTAATTACCCCCTGCATATCGCACATTTGCATTTGGCATTCATTGAATTCTTTGTTTCTCTTGTCTCTTTCTTGAAATATTTTAACCATTTCCTGTTCAGCATTTTGGAGATCACTTTCTTTTTCACAATGTTCTTTTTGCAAAATCTGCATTTCCGAAACAACCTCATCTTTGTCTTTTCTAATATTGTCTACCAACGCTTTCAAATGTACCAATTCTTGTCCACTATCCTCAAATTGTTTCTTGCTTTTAGACAATTGAGCATCAAGATCCCTACATTTTAACTGCATGTCTTTTTGACATACCTCCAATTCTGCTCTTAACATTTCCTCTTTTTTACTTGCCCCATCCAGATCAGCTTTTAACCTGTTAATCAGCTTAGTATAATGTTCTTGCATTCGCAGGGATCTATTCAGGAGAAACCATGCTTTGGCACACAAACAATCTTTCTCTGCATGTTTATCAGCTGCATTTAATAGTCTCAAAAAGCAGACCTGAATTATGCTGCCTTCTGCAAAAATGCTGCCTAATGGTTCTTTCTGTACTTCACCATGAATGCAGTCATGCCATTCTGAGGCATTATTTGATGACCATGTCCCATGTGCATATAACTTTGCCTCCAATATTGCACTAGCTCTGAGAATGTGGCTTCCATTTGAGACATTCTGAAATTCACTTTTAGTGTCACACTGCTATTATGAAATGGGTTCCCTCTAATGCACGGATGGTAGTGTGAGACACACTTGCCACGCCCAGTAGGTGCTCTATAATCACTTTCCCGGCCTGCAACGCACCATATATGTAGGATATTTTGTGTAGATTTGGGGTCTGGCAGTATTTTCTTACCGCCAAAAGAATAGTCGTGATTTAGAAATACTTATCCTCATGTTTAGGTTGGGTTTGTCCTCACATCATCCTAGAGACCATACCTTATTATATTGTATTGGCTAATCCAGTAAAATATATATATATTGGTGGCGGTATTTGGTGGTAGTAAATTACTTAGAGGTGAGCATGATTTCCTTCCCTACATTATAGCCCCATCATACACAAAACTTTCCTTACTATTATAATACTCTCAGTGATCTATAGAGGGCCTTGGACATACATTCAGAGACACCACACTTTCACATAGAGTGCCACCTATAACCTGTGGCTGTTATCACTGATTTATCTACACCAGTGAACTATGCGTCCATAGGCCTCATTACTGGTTCATAGACCCCCAGTAATCTGTATATTGTATCAGATTTCCCACAGACAACATGCACTGGGGAACACACGCATACAGCTATTTATCACCGCTAGGTCTTATTTTAAGACAACTTATTCTGTCTGTTATTTTATCTACATGGGAAAAATGACAAATGTACTACCTAAAAAAAAATCTTCCCCGTATCACAAATGCTATTCCAAATGCACCAAGAAGAGAGAAAAACAAAAACTCTCTACACAATCTGCTTTTATATTGTTTGTATTATAAACAATTGCAATTCAAAATAAACATCTTACCATGTACATTGCATTGTTATCTGTAATAAAAAGCAAGAAAAGAAACAATACAGAGACAGAGCAAAATTCACTTTGCAACATTATCATATGACAAATTAAATGCAAGGGATTTCTTTTGGCTACTCTGCCTACATGACATTTTTAGATTGCTATTGCTCATTCGCACGAAAGTTCACAGCGACCTCCTCACTTCAACTTGGCTGCTTACCAAAGATTTGTAGTTTTCTCCCCCAGAAGACCTCCATTCAGAAGAGCAGGCCCAGTCAGCAGGGGTTGCCTCTGTAATCTCGGTGTGTGATATGCACGGCGAAAGTTCCAAGCCAGTGCCGACACTAAGATCATCTATCTCTCGAGCCCAGCAAAAACGACTGCCTTTCCCCCAGTCCTTGTTCCCCCAGCAAAGCTCAGCACCGTCCCATTCTGCCTACGTAGCACAACTGCAGATACACTGCTCCAATCAAATTAAAGTCAGAATCACCCTTCCTTTAGAACAATAGACCAGTTATACTGTAACTAATATCAGTTCCTGGTATGTAGGCTCTCTGCGTACTGCGAACACAGAAAAATAAGGGAGACAATTCAGTGCACGTTTGAAAAACGAATTTCAGATTATGTATTTTCACCCCATTTGCACATAGAGATTATATTATAATGGTAATAAGTTAGCTCTAGTAATTAGTCATTTTTAAATAAGTCAGTTAGTTAGATGAATAATGTAGTCTCCTATGTATGATGTATTTCAAAGAAGAGAGAAAAAAAACGATTTCTGGTGCACTTTAAATCTACATCTTCACATTGCTTTTTGCTGTATTATAAATTCTGTCTCCAGCCACATACTTACATGTTATGCTAGCAACATAGACTGGCTATATGTGTATGCCACATTATTGCTGGCACCAAAATGCTATCATATTCAGTGAGGCGCTATACACTTCAAGGCGCTATAAAGCGCTATTTATTGCATTCAGGGAAGTGCCACACACTCCAAGGCACTATAAAGCGCTATATACTACTACAGGTGTCGGTATATTAACAGGTGCTTTTATCCTGATAGGTACTGGGCAGAGCCCATGTGCTGCTCTCTGCTGATTTAACTGTTCATTATACGTCCCATACTTTGGTGTGAAATCAATAGGTAATGGGAGGGGGGCAACTGGAGTGGGGATGATACTCAACACTTTCTCTTCATCAGAGTTGTCAACTCCATGAAGGTCTCTTCCAAACTGGTTGCCCCTTGCTCATCCAGAACCATCAAGGACAACATTGCATCCCCTGCTCTCGCTGATCGTTGTAACCACTCCTTTGCTACTTTTTCTTTTCCATCCTCCCCCAAGCACTCCATTGTGTGCCCCCTCCTTAAAAAACCATCAGCAGACCCTTCCTGCCCAGCCATCTATGGCCGTGTCTCCATCATCCCTTTCCTGGGGAAACTGCTTGAGAAGCTGGTCCTGCCCCAACTTAACTCCCAGACTGGACTTTTTTGCAGTCTCCACGACCATTGATCTGGATCCCGAGCATCCTAAAGCACAGTGGCTGCTCCTCTGAACACCTGAGAAGAACTGCTTGCCTCTCTTGATTCCAACGACCCCCACTGTTCTCATCCTCCTTGATTTCTCTTCTGCATTTGGCACATTGAACCACTCCATCCTCATAAAAAGGCTCCATGACACCATTGGTATCTCGGAGCGGACACTGGACTGGCTTACCTCCTTTCTAAATGGGAGCTCTGGGCACTTTCTCCTCCCTTACTGCCTTCTCCACCTGTGGCATCCCCAAGGCTCCATTCTTTCGCCTTGGCTCTTTAACATCTACCGTACTCTGCTGGCATGCCTCATTTCCTCCTTCTGCTCCATCTTCCAGTGCTATTCTGATGATACACAACTCTTTTTCAAACTCCCTAGAGATGCCGTTGCACACTCCATCATCCCCAACCACCTCTCAGGCAAACAGGCCTGATGTACTTCTAATGTGCTCTGTCTCAATGCCAGCAAAACTTACATCCTCCCTATTGGGACCCTGGCACCCGACTTCTTCCTTTCACCCTAGCCTACTTCAATGGGCTCTCCCCCTGCTCCCTCTGCAGCCTCCCTGCCACTCCAAAACTTGAGGCAAACCATCGCTGGTTCAGGAAGCATCTCAAGACAATCCTCTTTGCCTCTGCCTTCGCTCCTCCTCTCCCCTGCTGATCTGTTCTCTCAGCATCGCGCACCTGGTTACCCTCTGACTTTCGGGCCCAGGTACCTGCTCACCATGCCACCCACCCACACTGCCTTCTGGCAATCCCTTGCACTGGGGTCTGTATCTGTAACCCTACAGTGCTGTCCCCTTTTTCTGCACTTTTCAGACACACCCTGACTGTTGCCTTAAACCTAGCACTTGCCATTTGCTTGCTGCACTAATAGTGTTTGTGGCTTTTTTTATTATTTATTTATTTATTTATTCATTAATTATTTTATTCCTTTGCTCACAACTTTCCACTTGTCCCCCCTTTCCACTTGTCCCCCCCTCCCATGCACTTGCACATTCTTAATGTTACTGGGCCTTGTAAGATTGTTGTTTTGTTTCCCCCTTGTTCCCCTCCCTTCCCTTGTCGAGGAAAATGCCCTAGAGTGGGGGGAGATCATGTAAATTGATGGGTACTCAACAATTGACCAGAGTGATGGGGTTAGAAGGACAGGAGCAGAAGTGGTTAGGCTGACAGAGGATTGGATGTATGTGCCAGTAAAATGTGTATGGCTGCCGCAACATTACTCGGCCCAAGCGGCAGAACTAGTGGCCCTGATCCTCGCACAAAAAGAGAGCTATGATAAAAGAGTAACAATATATTCAGACAGTGCATATGTGACATCAACGTACACTCAGGATTAAAAAAATGGCAATGAAGGGGGTTCAGAAGATCTGATGGTAACCCAGTACAACATGGTCTTTCTTATGCTGGCGTACATTTCGATGGCTTGTGTGCAATCATGTGCGTAGTCACCATCTTCAACTACCTCTGCTATAAACCTGGCTGGGTTTACATTGCTGCACCTTACAATTGTTAATTCTGGTCTAGATAAAAGTATTTCATAGCCTGATGCTCTCTGTGTGGTCAATGTTGATTTAAGCTTGTTCAATATTGCAAAGAGGGTATGTTCCACAAATAGTGTGGTGGGGCACCCCATCATTATGGATGATAATTTTTCCACCGCACAGACTGCGGCAGCCAAACTCTGTTCGTAAGGGAAGTGACCTAACATTACAGGATACAGGTGTCCGCTGTAAAATGCTACAGGCTTATGTTCCATGCTTGTCTTTTGTGTCAGTACTGCCTTCATTACTGCTGAGTCGCAATGTGAGAAGATAAAAAATTGATGGTCATGGTTTAGAGTGGCTAGTAGTGCAGTTGAGATGGCGTGTTTTAATTTGTCAAATGCTTCTTTCATTTCTCCTGTCCACCCCAACCTTTTGTCCCCCTTCTGTGTCTCCCTGAGGGCCTCGAGCAGGGGTCCTATGTATGAGCTATAATCAAAAACCCATGCCCTGCAGTAGTTGCATAGGCCCAGAAACTGCTGCAGTTCTCTCACTGTCTGTGGTTGTGGTGTGTTTGTTATCGCTTGTGCCTTTTGTGGTGCAATGCTCCTTCATTCTGTGAGATAAGCTGACCAATGTAGAGTACCTGTTCTTGGCAGTACTGTAGCTTTTCCTTGTCTACCTTGTGCCCCTTCTCAGCCAACACTGTGAGCATCTTAATGGAGTCCTTCCTACACCTTTCTTCTGTGGTGCTGCAAAGTATGATGTCATCTACGTATTGCAGCACCGTGCTCTCCATCTCGATGTTTCCCAAATCCATTTGCATCACTCTGTTGAAGGTGGATGGTGACTCACAGTACCCTTGGGGCAACCTTGTGTGTTTCTATTTTGTGTGTTGCGGTATGTGAAGCTTGTCAGATCCTGTGAGTCTGGGTGCATAGGTATCGAGAAAAAAGCATTTTTGAGGTCAATCACGGTAAACCGTGATGCCTCTGCTGGGATCCCACATAGTATGGTAGCCGGGTTAGCTGCTATGGGGTACTCTGCCCCTACCATGTGGTTCAAGGGCCTTAGGTCCTGGATAAAACGCCAAGACCCTCCTTTTTGCTTTGCGTACAGGGTACACAGCAGTGTTGCAAGGTGATTCTGATGGTACTAGTATACCATTGTTTATTAGGGCGGTTATTGTTTCATATATGCCTTCAATTGCCTCTTTTGATAGTGGGTATTATTTCACTCTTGGTAGCATTGCTCCTTGTTTTAATTTTATTTTTATGCCACCAATGCTCTTGATGCAGCCAACGTCATATGGACTGGTGGCCCACAGTGATGTTGGTTCAGCTGCCATGTCTTCCTCGTAAAATGGCACTGGTGTAGGGGCAGGTGCCTCGAGTGCCATTGCCATTTTCTGTGCCACTTGCTTGTATGTTACCTTCAACCAAATGTTAATTCTCATCCCAAACACCATCTCTCCATCTCCATTGTCGTCTGAGAAGAGCTCCTCATCAGACACCTGTGTAAGCCTGCATCCCTATGCCTAAGGTTATTACAGCTCTCCAAGCTCTCCCCTCCCTGTCCTGGGCATGTACTGCGATGTAGTCAGCAGTTGCCATAATGCTCTCGATGCTCACTGAAATCATTTTCCCCTCAATTTCACTTGCTGCTGTCTCTGGTCTAAATAGTTATGCTGCTGGCCTCCTCCAAATGTTGCCCTCAATTCCAGGCAACCATGCAATTGCCATGTCTGTCCCATATTGGAAGATCTCTGCATCTACAGGCTCAGCCCGGGCCACTGTTTGGCCACAGTAAGCCTGCAGTATTTGTCGTGCTGTGAGCATGTTAATTCCTGGTGTAGGGCAAATTATGTCCCTCCCAAGTATGTTTACTGGTGACTCCTTCGAGTACAGGAGTGGGAGAGACATGTCGTGATCTCCTATAGATAAAGAGATGTTATCAGTGAAGGGAACCAACCCTTGAGCCCCTGAGAATTCTTGAGTGTGCATGGCTTCACCTGACATCTTAAATTTACCCTCCCTTATGCAGGACCTAGTGGCCCCAGTGTCAACTAGGAAGGAAAATGTTTTGTCACCTATCGCTACCTGTATGCGTGGTTCCTCCGCAGTATTAGGTGTTACAGATAGGATGGGACACATCAAAGACATCTCTGGGCTGTCCTATTGTGGATATAGTGACTGACCACTTCCTGTGTAGGGGTTGTGACCCAATATTGTCACCTTCCCCAGCTGTGTCTGCTGTAGTGGTTCAGCAGTTGTTGATATTGCATTTCCTGTATTTGTGTAAGCTGCTGTGCCGGTTGTACTTGATGTTGTTGCGTTGTTATCGCCTGTTGCTGTGGTGGTGTGTATGTTTATACCTGCTGTTGTGGTTGTTGCAGTGGCGCTTGTTGTTGTGGTAGGCATTGTTGTATTCCTTGTTGTTGTTGGTAAACTTGTTGTTCCCCCATAGGCCCTTTCTACCCTTGTTCCCCCCAGGCTGTTAGTGTGGGCCTCATCCTGCATGTGCGTGACATGTGTCCCACCATCCCGCAAACCCAACATATTGGTGGTTCTCTGGCTTGCCATGGGAAATCCCCTGTGTTGTCCAGGTACCCTTGTTGTATGTATGTGTAGTAGCCCCGGAGCCCTCCCCCTTGCTGTTGTGCAGGTTGGCCATAGCTCCTCCCTCTTATCATGCTGCCCCTCCCTCTGTAGTTGTTATAATATCCATTTCCCATTGTCATATATCCTCCTCCTGCGTTTGCCGTGTATGGTGCGGGCGGGGGCATCTGTTGTGTTATAATTGGGGCTGGCTGCTGTAAATTGTGCTACCTGTTGTTGTGTTGTGTCTTGTGCAACCGTTCTTGTGTGGGGGTTGGTGTTACTACCACAGGCGTTGTTATTAGTGCTCCTTCCATTGCATATTTAGATAACTTTTTCTGTACCAATTCTGCCTCCTCTGACTTTCTATCTTCCTCCTTTTGTCTAATCTTTTCCTGCCACATCCTGCAGTGGTGTACTATGGTTAGATGTATTTCTGGCCAGGCCTTGCCTTTAGCCCCCACTATTTTCTTCTGCTGTCTCTGTACTTGCTCCGGGAGCCCTTGTACTAATATAGGGTAGAAAATTGCTAGTGTTTTATCCCACGGCTCCCGAGTTTCTAGGCGCCACTTCTCCTGTATCTCTTGGATGTAATCAACAGGAACTTCATTCTCATGCATCTTACGTGATGTTATAGCTCCTATGTCTGACGTGTCTGGATACTGGACCCTTAGAGCCTGCCACAGCGCATGTCTGTAGTTGGCAAATGGCGCTCCATCGTGTGATGTGTCAGTTATAGTGACCCCTGGGAAGCCCACCCTTTTCCAAATGTCATCTGCAGCATCCCCCAATATTGATATTAGGAGTCCCTTCACGTCCCCTACTGCTAATTTCTGCCCCGCAGTGTGTTTTTCCATCTCATATATCCACTTACCTGCTCCTCCACTTAGTGATAGGAGTCTGCATTTAATATTCTCTTTATCGGCATGCTTCCAGGGGACATATTGTGGTCTGGCCCCTCCCCTTTCCAGAAGTGGCATTAAATTGTACCCCCTAATTTCCCCCCATGCCCGTGGGGTTATGTTTGTTTACTCATCCTCTTCCTCTGTGTCGGGTAATTCTTCAATCCTATCAATATTACAGCTAATTGCTCTATCGTCCTCTTCATTTTTCTTCCCTTTCCTGTTACCTTCTTCTCTCACTGTGGGCGTTCTTACCCGTTCTTCCTGTCTGCATCCGGGAGGTCCCTAAATCTGTTGACATATGGGGTGTGCACAGGGGTTGGTGTCAGTGGGCATGGTGCTGGAGGTCGTGTTGTTAGAGTGCGTGGCGTTTGTACTGGTGTCAGTGTTAATAGTTGTGACGGTCTCCTTGCTACCTCTTTTACCTTCTCTTCACCTATCATATCTTCTTCCCTCCTTTCGCACGACCATGGTGACTCGTGGTTGGTGCGTGTAATGTTCAGTTTCTCTAAACTTTCTCCATTGCCATCTCCTCCACTTTTTCCTAAACATTCTTCCTCCTCGCTGCAAAGTCCATCAGGAAAAGACAATCTCCACTCTGTGCGTTTTCCACCCACTGTCACCGTCCTTAGATCTATTAAGTATGCTTCCTTGTGCCCTCCTCCTTTAACAGCTGCCCCTTGTGTTGACCGTACTCCACCCTCCTATCTCCACTCTCCACATCCTTTTTTCCTATTATTTCACCACCTATTTCCGCTCTATTCCTTTTTTGTCCTTCCAACACCTGCGCACTTACCTTCGCTAGTATCCTCTATTCCTCTTCCTTCCTTTCCCATTTGGCACTTTCATTTTTAATATGCTCTCTATTACTTTACCTTCTTCATATTTCCAGGCGCTTTCAGATAGTATTTTCTTTTTCCACAGTTTAATTTCCCTTTCTTTCTCTTCCTCCCTCCGTTTCAGTTCTCGTTGCTCCGCTCGTGACACCCTCTCTGCTATTGCCTTCATCCACTCTGCTTCTTTCTTCCTTTCCTCCAATCGTTCCTTCATCCTCTCCTGCTCGTCCCTATTCTCCTTTCTCTCCTTCTTCCTTCCTCGTGTTTCTTGCTCGAACTGTCTGATCAGTGCACTTCATGCGTCTCTTATTCAGCCAACCTTTCCTCCAACATTTCTTCCTCTGCCTGTGACAATTGACCTTCTCTTGTCTTACTTACCTTGGTCCCTGTCTGTTTGATACCCATTTCATCCTTTGTCATCCTCCTCACTACGTCCTTTTCTTCCCCTGTTAACGTCCATCAGAGGTTTAGGAGCACCTGTGCTGCTACCCATTCGTCTGGTCCTATGGTTGCGATGTGCTCCCCACTTTCCTTCCCTCCCTTTGTTCCTGCCTGTGTGGAGTTTAAGTTCATCGTGCTCGTCACCTCCTCCCCCCTCTGGTAGATATCTGTAGGGGCATATGGCGGAGGGCTGTATGCGGGGTTGGAGTACCCCTCAGCGGCTGTCAGTTGTTGTCTGGCGGCTTCTCTTAATTCCGTTACTGGGTACAACCCCCCTTCTTCCTTCTTCTCTACCTTCGCCAAAGGCATATCTTCTGTCCCTTCCTTTTTCAACTTCTCTTCTGATACTGTACCCGGTCCTTTCCCTCTTCTGCGCATAGTGCGTTGCTACTCGCCGTGCCCCCTCCGTTCTCCTTCTCCTCTTTTCCTCCCTTCGTTTCTTTGCTCCCTTTCTCCTCTGCTCCCCCTTCCATAGTAAACATCCCCATTGCCCCTGGCCTGGCTCCCTGAAACATCTTCCATAAGTTAAACCTCTCTATATGGTGAGCTAAATTCTTTCCTTTGTACGTGTTGAGTATATATGTCAATAACGAGTTTTGTGTGTATAAGTCAAAACTGCCGTTAGGCGGCCATGGTGTCAGTATTTTGTTGTCTGTTCCTTGTGTCCAGTCGATACTGTACTTGATAATTTTCTCCTTGTATGGTGATAGTGACATGCAAATGTGTTGGAGGGGTGTGGTTAAAGCATTTCCCCTCACCCCAGACCCCGACCCGTAGTATGTGGCCATGTTACAGTTTTGTTTTTCTCAATATCAACCACCTTTACCTGGCCCTGTAAACTGGGGACTTCCGATCGTCTGCTGAAAAGTAATACAATTTCAAAATATACAGTTCTTTTCCTTTATTATTTGTCCCCCTTGATGTCACCAGTATGCCCCCCTACGGCCATGGCGCACGAAGCCCCCTGCGGCTGCGTGCCCTATGTGGCGTGCTTTTACAGCCACCCCACCTTTCCTTCTTCAAACCTCTCCCTCCCCTTTTCCAACCCCCTTGCTGAGCGTGACTGGCGTTCTCTGTGCGCGGCCACCTCTCCCCTTTTCACCCCTCCCTTATCAAGAGTCGCCAGCGTTTTCCATGCGCGGCCCTCTCACCTCTTCTATCCTGCCCTTCCCATTTTCCTATCCCCCGGCCACTCCTTAATCAACCCAAGATGGTTGCGGTGCCCTATACAAGCCCTGCGGTTCACGTCACCACCTTCTGCAAATATTACCAGTAAGAAACCTTTATAAGATTAAAAGAGCGTGCAATATGTTTTAACCCTTTTGACCCCCGTAAACCCCACAGCTGTCCTCTCGCTTCAACCGGAGCAAGGTAACTCACAATAAACTCTTATAATCGGACTGCTCACGCTGTGTCGCCTCGCGTGTGATACGCCCCTCACCAGGGGAGCTTAATCAGCCAATTATCTTCCACACTTGGAATCAAACTAGCTACCTCCTGCGGGGAAACTTCATCTACCTAACGAGCTTCAACACTCAATTAGTAGGGATCCTCATCTACTCATTGATCTATAATGCCAATTCATAGGAAAGCCACACCCCTTCCCTACAGGTGCCCACGATCTAAACAAATCAGTGCCTTCTGATAACCACACATGGTACCTTTCTGCTCCACCCAATTCGCTCCATGACGCGGTAGGAGACAGCCCTCGTGCCTGTCCAGCCACTGCTCAATCGTCTATCGTCACTTATTTATCAAATATTTTGCGGCACACTGTAAACACCTCCCTCCTCCCTTTTCACAGTTCCTCCCCCCTCCCGCACATCATAACATTGCTTGTTGGGTGTGTCATACTCACCACGTCCTCTTGAGGCGGGGACGCCTGACTGCGTGCTCCCCTCGAAAGCAGCTTGCCACCTCCCCTCGTCTGGACCACGTCTGGACACTCGCCAACCACGGGCAGGGTACTTCTCAAGTCGGCTCCCGAGGGCCAATATTCGGATTGCGCTGTCCGGTCTTCTCGCAGTTCCACGATGGTCCTGTAGTCCTCAAAAGGGGGCATTGGGAGAGGGGGCCATGCTGCTGGGTCTCCCCGTTGCAAGAGGTCTTGGAGTGGTGATCTCAGGGTAATAGACCTCAAACAGATCTCAGCAGTGCCTCCAACTTGATGGGGTGATCTCCCGGGGGCCGGCAAAGCCGTCCATGGACCTCCAGGGCTGGGGAGGCCCCAACTTCTCCCGCGTCCCAAAAGGAGTATGAGACACACACAAGGAGCCAGGCAACTACTGCTGTTTATTAGAGTAATGGCAGGGATACGCTCAGTCCGTATGCATCCGGAGTGGCTCTCGTCGTTAGCGGGGCTCGCAGGCCCCTTTTACAGCAGTATGACGCGCTACTTGCATCACCTGAGAAAATCATCACAAAACCTATGGCCACTTCGTGTTGGTTCCCCGAGTGGTATGGTTAGTATAGATCCCCTATGAGGAGAAATGTTAGTGGATGAGGACGGGTGAGGTGGTACACTTGGGTTGTCCCTAACAATTGTTACAGTGGAATTGTTACAAGGGGACCTTTGGTGATTGGCTAAGAGTAATAGCGTCAGTGATGAGCCCCCCTGTATTCTGATTGGTTCTCCCGCGAACCCCCAAGCCTGGGACCATCGTCATTCCCAGCTCGTGGTGCACGTGACATTAGCAACAATGTGCAACTTTGTGTTTGTACGGACAATGGACAGGTCTTCTTTCGGGCTGGTGAGCAAGTCTTTGCCATCGCTGTAGGTGTCCAACTTGCCGCTTCGTTGTTGCAGATTGTGTCCCAGACGTGGGACCCTGGCGGTTCTCTGTCTCGTCGGCTTGGCACCTTATCAGTTCGGCTTAGTAACATGTGGGGAGACCGTAGCTGGAGTAGAATTATGAGCATTAGATTTTGTATTTTGTCTCTGAGGGATTGGTACCTGTAGGTATAAGCTTGGCGCTCGGTGCCCGGCATGCAGGTTGCAACATCGTGGCCTTGGCTGCGGGCTCTCGTCGGGGCTCGTTCTGCGTGGTCAGCACTTGCATTTTGTTCTGAGAGGATTTTCGTTTGCGAGGCTCCTGCCTGGGGACTCTTGCTTGCGGCCTACTTGGGCCTAGTTCGTGGGCGGCGGTACATAATCCATAACGTGGGTGTCGCAGGGTGTCAGAGTGTCATACGCAGTATTAGATATACATGGTGGTATCTTCATAGTGATAGGTAGCAAGAAAGCATCGGCAAGCATACAAGCTCTTCAGGCGTCTTGCGTTTATGCGGTGCTGTAGAAGGCCTATGTGAAAAATAACAATGATGCATGTCCGTGGGTATGTCAATCCGCTACGTCATAGCACTGAGTATATTCTTTAGATTGCTGATCTGGTTGTTTGGTTAACATCATTCTGATCTCCGAGTTATCTGAACTTGGACCAGATTGTATATAGTTCTGATTTATTAAAAAAAAAGATAAAACAAAGGATACACTCAACTACCACCCCATTGCTCTCCTCAACACCTCATACAATGCTGGATTCATTGTTATTAAAGGAAGGTAGGCCATGTGTTGTTGGCACCATGTTTCGGTGGGTGGGAAGAGGGAAATGTCTGAAAATTGTGTTTCTTTTTGCCAAATTTCGGACTTTGCCGGGGATTGTGGGTAATGGATTCTGGGCCGATACGCGCAAATCAGATCTCTGTGGATTCCCACTGGTGTCTTCTTTTCGGAAATGCATGAGGATCCCTGTTTTCCTTGGTGGCTTCGACACCCTAGGGCCAAATCTGTAGGTTGTCCACATCAGCAAAATCATGCAAAATCTGCTCTGCCGAAAGACTTGGGGTAACCAGTGGTTTAGCTTTTTCCCTTTGCGTCCAGGTAGGTGCACCCACACATGTGAGGTACCACTTTTGTCGGGACACCTGTGAGAACGCGGGACGGTAGGACATGTGGTTTTGGCAGTGTGTTTTGGTGGGTGGCCAGGGGGAAATGTCTGAAAATTGCGTTTATTTTTTGGCAAATTTCAGATTTTGCCGTTGATTTTGGGTAATAAATTCTGAGCTGAATCGTGCAATTCAGACCTCTGTTAATTCCCGCAGGCGTCTTCTTTTCAGAAAGGCATGGGGTTCCCTGTTTTCCTAGCTGCCTTCGACACCCTAGTCCCAAATCTGTAGGTTGTCCAAAAGAGCAAAATCCCGCAAAATCTGCTCTGCCGAAATTCTTGGGGTTACTAGTGGTTTAGCCTTTTTCTTTTGCGACCAGGTAGGTGCACCCACACATATGAGGTATCAGTTTTGTTGGGACACCTGTGGGAACACGGGAAGGTAGGACATGTGGTGTTGGTGGCATGTTTCGGTGGGTGGTCAGAGGGAAATGTTGGAAAATTGTGTTTTTTTCCACCGAATTTTGAACTTTGCCAGGGATTGTGGGTAATAAATTCTGGGGAGATTTGCGCACGTCAGACTTCTGTGGATTCCCACAGGTGTCTTATTTTTTAAATGCATGGGGTTCCCTGTTTTCTTGGTGGCTGCAACACCCCAAGCCCAAATCTGTAGGTTTCAACAAGAGCAAAATTCCTCAAAATCTGCTCTGCCAAAAGAATTGGGGTTACCAGTGATTTAGCCTTTTCCCTTTGCGCCCAGGTAGGTGGACCCACACATGTGAGGTACTGTTTTCGTCCGGACTCATGTGGGAAAGCGGAATGGTAGGAAATGTGGTGTTGGCGGCATGTTTTCGTGGGTGGGCAGAGGGAAATGTATGACAATTGTGGTTTTTTCGCTGAATTTCAGACTTTGCTTGGGATTGTGGGTAATACATTCTATGGCGATTCACACAAGTCAGACCTCTGTTGATTCCCGCAGGTGTCTTCTTTTCGGAAATGCATGAGGTTCCCTGTTTTCCTTGGTGGCTGCGACACCCCAGGCCCAAATCTGTGGGTTGCCCACAAGAACAAAATTCCTCAAAATCTGCTCTGCCAAAAGACTTGGGGTTACCAGTGGTTTAGCCTTTTCCCTTTGCACCCAGGTAGGTGTACCCACACATGTGAGGTACCGTTTTGGTCAGCACACTTGTGTGAACATGGGACGTAAGGCAATGTGTTGTTGGCAGAATGTTTTGATGGATGGGCAGAGGGAAATAGCCGAAAATTGTGTTTTTTTAACCAAATTTCGGAATCTGCCAGGGATTGTGGGTAATAAATTGTGGGACGATTCACACAAGTCAGACCTCTGTGGATTCCCAAGGGTGTCTTATTTTCAGAAATGCATGGGGTTACCTGTTTTCCTTGGTGGCTTCGACACCCTACACCCAAATCTGTAGGTTGTCCACATGAGCAAAATCCTGCAAAATCTGCTCAGCCAAAAGACTTGGGGTTTCCAGGGTTTAGCCTTTTCCCTTTGCACCCAGGTAGCTGCACCTACTCATGTAGGTACCGTTTTTGTTGGGACACCTGTGGGAACGTGCAAAGGTAGGACATGTGGTGTTGGCGGCGTGTATTGGTGAGTGGATAGAGGGAAATGTCTGAGAATTGTGTTTTTCCCCCAAATTTCAGACTTTGCCGGAGATTGTGGGTAATACATTCTGGGGCGATTTGCGCAGGTCAGACCTATGTGGATTCCCACAGGTGTCTTCTTTCCAGAAATGCATGGGGTTCCCTGTTTTCCTTGGTGGCTGCGACACCCCAGGCCCAAATCTGTCGGTTTTCAACAAGAGCTAAATTCCTCAAAATCTGCTTTGCCAAAAGACTTGGGGTTACCAGTGGTTTAGCCTTTTCCCTTTGCACCCAGGTAGGTGTAACCACACATGTGAGGTACCGTTTTGGTCAGCACACCTGTTGGAACGTGGGACGGTAGGCAATGTGTTGTTGGCAGAATGTTTTGGTGGATGGGCAGAGGGAAATAGCTGAAAATTTTGTTTTTTTAACCAAAT
The DNA here is from genome assembly GCF_040938575.1 of Ambystoma mexicanum. Lineage (NCBI taxonomy): Eukaryota > Metazoa > Chordata > Amphibia > Caudata > Ambystomatidae > Ambystoma > Ambystoma mexicanum. The sequence continues at coordinate 442,604,954 of NC_090941.1, forward strand.
TTCGGAATCTGCCGGGGATTGTGGGTAATACATTTTGGGCTGATCTGCACAAGTCAAACCTCTGTGAATTTCCACGGGTGTCTTCTTTTTGGAAATGCAGGGGGTTCCCTGTTTTTCTTGGTGGCTTCCACACCCCAGGCCCAAATCTGTAGGTTGTCCACAGGAGCAATATTCTTCAAAATCTTCTCTGCCGAAAGACTTGTGGTTACCAGTAGTTTAGGCTTTTCCCTTTGCACCCAGGTAGGTGCACCCACACCTGTGACTTACTGTTTTCATCGGGACCCCTGTGGGAATGTGGGAAGGTAGAACATGTGGTGTTGGCAGTGTGTTTTGGTGGGTGGGCAGAGGGAAATATCTGAAAATTGTGTTTTTTTTGGCCAAATTTCAGAATCTGGCAGGGATTGTGGGTAATACATTTTCGGCCGATTTGCGCAAGTCAAACCTCTGTGGATTCCCATGAGTGTCTTCTTTTCGGTAATGCATGGGGTTCCCTTTTTTCCTTGGTGGCTTTGACACCCTATGCCCAAATCTGTAGGTTGTCCACATAAGCAAAATTGTGAAAAATGTGCTCTGCCGAAAGACTTGGGGTTACCAGTGGTTTAGCCTTTTCCCTTTGCACCCAGGTAGGTGCACCCACACATGTGAGATACGATTTTCATCAAGAAACCTCTGGGAACGCGGGACAGTAGGACATGTGGTGTTGTCAGTGTGTTTCGGTGGGTGGGCACAGGGAAATGTCTGAAAATTGTGTTTCTTTCACCAAATTTCAGACTTTGCCGGGGATTGTGGGTAATACATTCTGGGGTGATTTGCACAAGTCAGACCTCTGTGGATTTCCATGGGTGTCTTTATTTTGGAAATGCATGGGGTTCCCTATTTTCCTTGCTGGCTGCAAAACCCCAGGCCCAAATCTGTAGGTTGTCCACAAGTGCAAAATTCCTCAAAATCTGCTCTGCCAAAAGACTTGGGATTATCAGTGGTTTAGCCTTTTCCCTTTGCGCCCAGGTAGGTGCACCCACACATGTGAGGTACCATTTTTGTCGGGAAACCTGTGGGAATGCAGGTAGGTAGGACATGTATTGTTGGCCATGTGTTTCGGTGGGTGGGTGGAGGGAAATGTCTGAAAATTGTGTTTATTTCACCATATTTCAGACTTTGCCAGGGATTTGTTGGTAATCATTTATGGGCCGATTCACACACGTCAGACCCCTGTGGATTCCCACATGTCTCTTCTTTTCAGAAATGGATGGGGATCCCTGTTTGCCTTGCTGGTTTAGACACCGTAGTCCCAAATCTGAAGGTTGTCCACAAAACAAATTCCTGCAAAATCTGATCTGCCAAAACACTTGGCGTTACCAGTGGTTTAGCCTTTTCCTTTTGCACCCAGGTAGGTGCACCCACACATTTGAGGTACCGTTTTCATGGGGACAGCTGGCGGAATGCGGGAAGGTAGGACATGTGTTGCGTTTTCGTTGTTTTCATAACATTTTAGAAAATGTGCTGCTGCACTTTGTCACACAACCCTTTCATTTCCCGAATGTGAACTACATTTAGTCGCTGCTTGTAACTTTTGTAACCTGCACAAGTCACCTACCAGTCAAAATATCTGCCTTTGCTCTTGTAAAAAATGTATGCGTGCCCTTCCTCACCACAATTGTTTTCTTTACTTATTAATGCTAATTACGTCTGTTCAGGTTATTGCTTATTTTGTGAAACATTATGAAAAATGTGGGATTTCCTAAATGGAAGAGTCGGGGGAATGTAGCAGGGCATTGCTTTTCTCAAGATGTATAGAAGCCATTGCCGTACCGGGCCAACCATGTCCTCCACATGCATTTTTTTTCTGTCATTTTCCCCAACTGTGGAGTTTGTCGCTACATAGTTGTTGCTTGAACAGCACAAATCACCCCTTCTTAAACTTGGAATTTTGTCTACTTTTCAGAAATGTATGCCTTTCTGTCTTCCCATTCAGCTTTTCTACCCTCCTCTTCTATTCCGTCCACACATGTCCTATTGGAAAAAAAGGACATGTACTTGAAAGCCTGGAAAATGCCGAATTCAGCACATCTAGCCATTTGTTCTTAGCTCTTACAAGGAAAAAAACCACAGACTTCTTTGTACATCATTTTATTGGCATTTTCTGAAAAAACACAAAATGTTCTCCCTTTTTGGTTATTTTTTCTCATGCCCCTACAGAAAACTAGGATTCCTTGGTGGTGTTACGACCGCTTACATGTGGAAAAAAAAGGGGCCAAATTTGGCAAGATACCTCATGTAACAAAAAAGTTACAAGGGATTGAATGGCGACATACCGAAATCACCAAAAAGACCTTGGCACTGGGGGGGGGGGACACTTGGCAGTTAAGGGGTTAACAACAAGCTTGCAGTTGAAAAAGTATTTGTGGAATTCAGTGATAATGTATTTAGGCCTTTAAATATGTTATTAGGGTTGGACAATGTAGTAACAGTGCTTATGATTTCAGTGTTAAAATGTTGTGAAGTTTATTAAAAATATTTTCTCTAACATTTAATCACAAGGCTATTTTACATTTTACATGAGTGGCACTATGTGTTAAGCAATTTTCTGAGGGGTGTTTTATACCCTAGAGGTTGAGAGCAGTTGCAGTCTGTTTTGATGTATCAAACAGCTCAAACATATAAAAGCTATATTTGCAATTTAGACTCAGGGCCTGGAGAAAGTCCTACAATTGACATTATTTTGTTTTGTGCAAGCAAAGAGCTCTATGTGGTAGTGAAGGTTTAGAGTGTGAGGACTCAATGTTTACATCTGAAAGCTGCAATGTGCGTTTTGTTAATTGCAAGATAGATGTGTGATTGGGTGTGCTAGCAATTTAAATGACAGTTTTTACATTTTGCTATGTTTCACACAATATTGACAGTGCTGACAATGTGAATGTATAGTTTGGCTGGTTGGCCATGACAGGGTTTGAGTATGTGTCAGAGAACACACATTTGGTGACGTGCTGCAGATGAGATTTCTTCACACAAGTGGAAGGAAATGTTGATAGTTTTAAAAAATGGCACAAGTGCTAGTGTGCTGCTTTGGATTAGGACATGATCAGTGTCTTTGCAATACGTTGTGTGTTGCTACAGTTGCAATATTGTTGGTTAATATTTTTAAAGAGGTGTTTGGTCTTAAAACTGGCTTCTTTTAAGTTTTTAGGACAGTGTCATTCCATGCTGTACATGGTGATGGGCTCTCAATGTATTTTTAAGTATATGCTACAACTTGCATTTTTATTTGTGGGAGCAAAGCAGTATAAAAGACAACGCCTGCTTTGTGCATGCAAGCTGCACAATTGACATGGTTTTTGTGCTGGGTGTAAAGCAGTAAAAAACTAAAGAAATGTGTGCCTAATTTCTGTGTGCTAGGGAAGATCAGAGTGCTAGGACTCGATTTTTACATGTGCAATTTGCAATGTGTGCTTTGTTAATTCTGAGATAGATGTGTGATATTGGGTGCTATCAATTTAAATTTCTGTTCTTAACTTTAGCATTGTCTTTTCCTTAATAATGGCAAAGTCACACAGGCAGTTGAAACACTGATCCACCGGCATAGCATACTTTTGAATGGTAACTGTAGTTGAAAATATTGGGTACTAGCAATTTAAATTACAGTTTTTATCTTTCGCTGTGTTTTACAGAATATTGGCATTGCTGACAATGTGAATTTATAGTCGGCCAGCTGAGCCTGACTGGGTTTGAGTATGTGACAGAGATCACACATCTGGAAAAGTGTGATAGCCGCAATGCTTTTATATAAATAGATTAAAAATTCAGTTTCATAGGGTACCCGTGCTTGATTGTGATGCTGACATTGTAACACACAGTGCACTGCTAGATTTGTAATATAATTGGTGAACATTGTAAAATGCAGATTTTCAATGGGTAATTGTCTTTTTAGTGACATCATGCACTCCAACAGATGGAATGCACAGAGGGCAGACTCTTTGGATGTGGATTGTGACAGCCAACAACCGTAGCTGTTGGATTTATGGTGAATGATGCATCTAACAAAACATGCCGAAATCTGCTTTCAGGGCCGGCAAGGGTCAATGGAATCTCTGGGCTCAGACTCTCTCCGGCACTGCTACAACACCTCTTCTCATTTACACTCTTCCATGAGGAGTTCCTGGAGCATCCTGCAACTCCCCCCACCCACATCAGGTAAGCCCTGTGGGGCTGGGCCACTCGTTAAGCATTTTGTGTTTGAAAAAGATAAAAAGCGGTGAGTGCTTTCAGTGGACCTAAATGCCATAGGATGGTGTACCTTCATAATACTTTGTGCAAAAAAGCTTTGTCTTCAAAATCAAGTGCTCTGCGCACCTCCTGAAGCCCTGTTGGTCTATTTGATTATCCTTGCTTAAGAGACTCGGAAATTGCCACCATGCTCGGCAGTCCTTGACTGCCTAAACTGCTATCCATTGATTTGTCTCTCCCTATACTCTTAGGCCAATCCCAGGACCCCGAAAGGCGGTTGCTGGCTCTCCTCCAAGGCCCACACACAAAGGCCCCTGTCTGAGCCTTGCCATTCTCAAATCCTCTCCAGCACTGCAACAACACCTCACCTTGTATCCACTCTACCACAAGGTATTCCTGGAGCATCCTGCTACCCACCCACCCACATCAGGTAAGTCCCATTGGGCTGGGCCTCTGGTTAACCATTTTGTGTTTGAAAAAGCAAAAAAGAGGCAAGCGCTTTCAACTCACTTAAATGAGATCGGATGGTGTGCCTTCAAATACTTTGTGCAAAATAGCTTTTTCTTCAACATTAAGTGTTCTCCGCATCTCGTGAAGCCCTGTAAGTCTATTTCATTATCTTTGCTTAAGGCACTCAGAAATGATTGCCATGTTCTGCAGTCCCTAACTGTCTGTACTGCTCTCCATTGATTGGCCTCTCCCTTCACTTCTGGGCCAATCCAAGAAGCTGACAGATGGTTGTCAGCACCCCACCATGGCCCACACACAAAGGTCCCTGTTTGAGCCAGTCCAGAGCAGGGAGGCTCCCCCTCTTGCCCCCGTAGCACCTCCTTCAACAACCACTAATCATGCAGCCTGCTACCCCACAAACCTGTGCCTCCAGAACCCTGCTCTCTCCCCCCAAGAACACCTGTGAGTCATTGCTGGACATAGTTATCACCTTTTTACTAACCTAAACAGCAGTTGAAATGCCAATCTGCCGGCCTTGTTTTACTTTATCCCTCTTTCAATGCATTTCTCTGATTTTTGGTAATTCAAATCCTGTTGTGTTTTTTAACATCACTACACTCCATTTTGCATTGCATTTCTGTGCTTTTTGGTAATTTGAATCCTGGGGTGTTTTTAACATCTCTGCACCCCTTTTTGCATTTAATTTCTGTGCTTTTCAGTAATTTGTATCATGGTGTGCTTTCAACAACTCTTCACCCCATTTTTGGTACTACATTTTTTCCATTGCATCTGTTTTCTTGCTTTCTTTAGGCTACTAGGCTGCCTGGTGAGTTTGTGTGCATGCTTTGCTGTGCAGTCCCTTTCTCTGTTTTCCAACCTATCCTCTGCCACCGCTGTGGCACTCACCATTTCCCCTATCTATTCTAACTACTACACTATCACCTATCCTCACTCTCTCACGAAATCTGGAATAAAAAAAGCTTAACAAAGACATTTTGACCACGAACCCCGGTCTACATTGTAGACACCTACGTCAGCACAAATACCAGACAGATTTCCACTGATATTCTCGTTTCTCTCCCTTTTTCAGATCTATGGACTCCTTACCTTATCTGTACTCTTTCTCCTATAACATCTTCACCCATTATTGGCAGCACTAGAAGGGAAGTACTCTTCACGGGCTTCTCATCATTAGGGTATATCATTAATGTCTATTGCAATGGGTCCTCAATCCAACCTCCTCCTCTTTGACCAGTGCTTGCCGTCACTCATCAACTTCCTTCCAACCCCTGCTACTCCTTCTTCCTATCTCTCAATGTCCCCGCTCCGTCAACTGGTGTACCACGCCGCAGTACCCCTCTTTGGAAAACCTTCAAAGGCAGTGACCTCTTTCATCTAGCCATGCTTAATGCTTGCTCTGTTATCAAACACTCTGTCAATATCTGCCTCCTCCTTAAAGACCTTGACCTACATATACTCACTCTTACCGAGACGTGGTTCAATGCCTTCTCCGTCACTGCTTTTAACTCCCTTCTCCCTGATGGCTACAAGATCATCTCCATGCTTCACCCTAACTTTGCTGGTGGTGGGGTTACCCTTATTTTCCCTGATTGGGTCCCTTCTTCCCTCATTCCCACTGTTTGTGCCCTCCCCGTCTTTCTCATTCAAATTAACTAAACTGTCACACCCCTGACGGGGAATGAGGCAAAGAGAGCAGGCTGCGAGAGTTCAAGGCAAGGTTTATATAAGTAAATGGCATTCAAGATCTCTGTTGCCTCTGAGAGCGCTCTGAGCGCTCTGACCAAATTAAATGTTACAATACATTTCATAAGACAAATGATGCAACTAACATAAGATACTATGTCCATATGGTGCCCAAGGTGTGGGTGGCATCTCTTCCTCTGGGTTGGCTGCTCGGTTGGCGGGAGGGTGGACCTCAGGCATCTGTGCTACGAATGGGTGAAGGTCAGGTTGCTGTGAAGCATGGTGGTCACTATCTAAGCTAACATAATATATTCTCAAAATACATGCACTAAATAATAATCGTTCATAGTGTTTGAATAATTCATCATGACCCTATAAAAGTCACACGTATATCTATACTATCAATTACATAGGATTATAGAGGCTTTAGGTTAAGAGTCTTGACCACCATAATAACGCTGGTTGAAGTTAGAGTCTGCGTTCATAATAATCTCTGGTATGTGACATTTGTTAGTGGTAGACAATGATATACTACAGCAGGGGTCTAATGTTAGTTGGGGATCTGTTGGGTGGGCATCATGGCTTGGTCAGTGATCTGGCACATGAAAGGAATACCTTGCAGGGGCACAAGGTCACTATGGCAGTAAGTTTCCACTGGCGAGGGTGCGGGGGCAAGGACACGTTTGTGGAGATGAACAAGCTATGTGCTTATTTCAGGCTGGTTCACATGCAGTACAGTGATCTCAGAGGAAGAGTGATGTGCTACATTTGTTATTTGTTGCAAGCACCTCCGGCTTCAGCGTGAGAATGGAGCCGCAGAGTTTTTCAGTCAGGGTGGGAATGATGGTGGGGGCCATGTGCCCTGTGCGTCTGGCCGTTGCGAGAAAGGGAAGAGAAGCGTTTTGTACTATCGCAGTGAGGCCTAGTCATCAAGATGGAGTTGAAAGGGGGTACAAAAATGGATGCCCTGTGTCCTGCACAGTTGTCCCATCTACGCGAATGTTAACCGAAGTCGACATTGTATAAGGGCGAGGGGCGAACCCATCACTGGAGGCACTTGGTCGGAGTTTTGTACTGAGAAGTAAAGGACGCGAGGGGCCTAATGGCCCCTCGCTCCCACACATTCCCCCCTTTTGTTACATCTAAAGTAACAAATTATGACACTTATTTCTTTCATTCTCCCTTCGGTAGTACTCAACTTCAGCAACTGCTTCTTCCCAGGCTGGGGTACCCTTTATTGGCATCCATGCTCTGCATACACTTCTCAAGCTATTCCCTCTTCTTGCATATTCATCTGGAGTGCATTTTAAGTATATCCCACCATCCCCGTCCAGGTCTACCCATACCTCGTTGTACCATTGCAATTCTGTTGGTTCCTTGATTGTGGTGTGGTATAAATTATCAACCCTGTCCCCATATTGCCTGTAGATGGCAGTCATCCTGTATTTTGGAGTGTTGTGTTCCCCTGTTTGTATTTGTGCATCTATCATAGTTGCTACCGTTGTCGGTCGACCCATTGTTACCATCATCATAGTTGAGGTAGGGATACTTTTTGCACAACACCAGAGTCCTAATTGGCACACGCAGAAGAATAGTAACACAAAGACGATGATAGGAACGAGTATTTTCATCATCACATTTACCCATGATGGTATCCAGCTGAACAAGTTGTCGAACCATGTGCTTTCTTCTGCTCCACCCTCTGTTCTCATCCTCTCTCCTAAGTTATGAACTGCTGTTATCACATGTAAGAGTGTCCCGTTATCTGCATCGTCAGATGGCACGAATGTGCAACACGCCCCACCGATTTTTCGGCAAACACCACCACCACCACCGATCTAGAACATATCGGTTTTGCATTGTCATTAGGTGCAAGGCACGGAGCTCTATTTTTATAACATTGAATCCTTCTTCAGTGTCGTTGGCCAGTTGGATTAGCTCCCAGTGCACTATTTGTAACCATTTGGCATTTGCTCGTGCTTGGAGCCCTGGTGCTAGGAGCGATGCGAAAAATGTCTCTGCAGATGAGAAGAACTTGTATTTTTGTGGGACCTCAGCAAGGAGTTTTGATGATTCAGATGAAATATAGTTGGATGATCTTTTGCTTCGTGATAACTTTGTTTTCAACTCGTATTCTGACAACAGTTCATAAGCTGGAAGCTCTGTGTTTACTTATTGGCGCGTTGTCGATGGGTCAGCCGATTGCCCTGCTGCCGATCTGCCAGCCCATTCTCCTGCTGCCGATCTGCCAGCCGATTCTCACGCTGCTCCTTGGATATGGCTTTCTGGTATTACCATCAGGGCTGTATGGAGGAAGCTAAGGCACAAGTACCTTTCCAGGATGCAGGTAGATGCAAATAGGCTTGTTTGCCACAAATCCAGTACATGTCCATGAGGGCTGCGGTGCCTTTCTTCATATCAGGTATTATTACTGTTTTGTTGCATCTCTTTGCTTCCCCCATGTTCTTCCCCATGGAAGCAAAGTTTGTGCAGTATTTCTTTTTGTATTTTTATAGGCTTTTCCAGTGCAGTGATCCATGTTAGCTTAGTGACGTGCTGTGACCAGATAGGGGCGCACACTTCTTTTATCCATTGGAACGTATCCTCAGATAATCCCCGGAGTGCTTCTGCTTTGCATTCGATAGTTTCATTGTGCCATTTGTTTTCTGCATACCTCGTCCCTATTATGACAAGAAATGGTTGTCTGAGGCATATTACTCCTTGACACCGGCTCGTGCATGTCCTCTCACTTTCCAGCCTTTCTAGGCTGATGGTGTGTGCTTGGAAGGTGCTTTTTATCCTACATAGAACTAAGTGAATCAAACATTGAGCCTCCGACAAGGGCACTTCCTGTGGTTCCAACATTTTGGTGTCCCTGATGCATATGGTATGAGTGAACAGACATAGCAGCTTTCATTTGTTGCTTGCTTTGCTGTAGCACTCATGTCCGAGTACCATTTGTTAGATTGATCAGGGTGGCGGGGGTCTTCTATTTCATCTAACCCCAGGTCATGAGGCATGTCGTATCTTCTCCTTCCCGCCACCATTTTTCTCTCCTTTTCCCTCCCTCCTTATAGCTTCTCACTTTTTGGTACTGTATTGGTAACATTCCAGCCCAGGCAGTATCATTGCTGTTGAATATGGCATGTGTATACTCATTAGTAGCAGCAGCATAGTATGAGGTAGGTTCTAGGGTTGTCTGTGCATGCATACTTGTGTTGGCTAAGTTACTCGGCCAATAGTAGTCGCCATTATATTCATTTGATTCATAATCCTCACTCATATTTATTCCAGGATGTAACAAGGAGACAAGTGTTGGATTAGTAGTGGCGTGCTCTGATGGTTCTGTTACATTTTTATTGTTAATACTAATGATATATGTTTCTCCCCATATTGTCTTTACTCCAGTCCATATTAGGCTTGAACCTTCTCGTATCAGCTTAGCCCCGCTTCCCCCCTTGTGCATGTCATTAACCAGAGACAAGAGAGTGTAGTACCAGGCCATGAAGAACAACATCCCAGAAAGCAAACCAGCAGCGCATTTCAAAACACATTCAACATTGCTAAACGTATTAGCTCTAATGGCATCCCTATTGCTATCTAGCATTAATGTGTTCTCCGCGAATGTACTTTGTTGAGCCATTTTGTCACCTGGAGGGACAATATAAATTTGTTAAGTCACCAGAATATGTACATTATTTATATATTTACACTTCATGTTTACTCATTGCTTTTATTACGCTTGCTGCACTTATTATTATTATGCGTTTTTCTGTCATTCGCTTCATCCTCTCTTTTTTGTTTTTGTAGCAAGAGAAAGATATAGTGATGAATAGGAAGGTGAAAAGGAAAAAAAAGATAGAGACGTAGGGTGAGGCAAATCACAGGACACATCATTTTCTTTGCGCCTTACAACTTTCTTTTTATTTGATCAGTTTGTCATTGCTGCTCAACCTCACTTGTAGTACCACTTGCACATTCCTGTTCGCTCTGAGGGAGTGTACTATCGTGTGCCCTCCTCACATCTGAGAGGTGCACCCAATATTTCAGTCCCTTTACTTTCACTGCAGTGGGCGTACTATAAATCACTTAATAGGGGCCATGAAACCTTGGTGAATTCCATCTCCTGACAAAACTCCTCACATATACCTGTGTCCCTGGCATCAGCGGCCCAGTTGGGCTATCTGTGGCTGGCGTGGTAGTATCAGTTGCCACATTTTCAGTAAAAGACAGTGCTATTTGCCGCGCTATGCTGCGTACTGCGCACGTCAACTGAGTCAACTATTCCTTGAATTCTTCCCCAGCACTGTGGCAGCCCTGTGTGCATCTGATGCTCTCCTAATTGGGGAGAGTGGTGTGTGTATTCGCCTCCCAGTCACAATTTCATGGGGGCTCAAATGGTGGTCCTTGAAGGGTTGCGTTCTGAGTTGGAACAGTGCTAGGGGTAAGCAATATACCCAGTTTTTCTTCAATGTATTGCACAATTTTGATAACTTACTCTTGAGCAGGCCATTGATCTTTTCCACCACTCTATTAGCCATCGGATGATAAATGGAACACAGTTTGTTCTTCACCCCCAAGAATGATGTCACTTCCTTGAAGAGGTCATTCACAAAGTGTGTGCCATTGTCTGACCGTATCACATCACATATTCCCCACCGGGAAAACACTTCTCGTACTAGAAACTTTGCCACACACTTGCCATCTGGGTGGGGACATGGACCCGCCTCCACCCACCTTGAAAAAGGACATGCTACCACAATTAGATACCTTGCCCCATTACATCTCTCTCCCATATCGGCGTAGTCTATGTGGAGCTCCCTAAATGGCCCTGCTGGCCGTGGCAAAGTACCTCGCAATGTCCTCAATGTCATCCCTGAATTGTATGTTTGACATGTTGTACAATCTATGATCAATATCATAAATGTTCCTGTAGGTTGGGGACAAACCGATGTTCCTGGATGTCTGCGGCGATGTGTTGTTTCGCTACATGGGCTGGAAAGTGCAACTGTTGGAATGCTAGCTCTAGTAATTCTACCGGCATCACTACCTTCCCCGTTGTCTCCTGTCTTCAAATGAGGTCTGTGGCTGATTGTTTGCACCACCTCTTGCTCCACAATTCTTGCTCCTCCGGTGGTGCTCTCCTCTGTAGCCGTATTAGTGTTACTATAGGCTTCTTCTAGTGGCTCTGTGGTAGCTGCTTTCACAATGCATTTGGTTGCTGTTGTTATATTGAAATACGTTGCCTCCTTCGCTGCTGCGTCGGCTGCCGTGTTTCCCAATGAGATCGCATCTGTGTTGTGTGTTGGTATGGGCTTGGCATTTTACCACTGCCACTACCGATGGCTCTGCCAACGCCTCTATTAATTCATTTAATAGCATGGCGTGCTGTATCTGCTCGTCTGAACCCTCTTTTGCGCCAGCGTGATAGTCCTGAATGGACAGTGGTAGTTGCATATGCTGAATCTGAGTATATAGTCACTGTGTATCCTTTGGCTGTACGTAATGCTTCAATTAATGCGGTTAGTTCAGCCACTTGTGCAGAGTAATGGGGCGGGAGACGCTTTTGGACCATTGTTTCATAGCTCTTCCTCCATTCATACTACTGCCATCCCTACATGCTTCTCCCCTGTTTCTGGGTTTATTGATGCTGAACCATCTATGAAATATATTTCTCCTTCCTTCAGGGTGTTTTCACTCGCTTTGGGGATATCATCACCCTCCCCCTCATAGGTGGCACAATCGTGTTCCTGCATGTCCTCCATTGTATATGGCTCTGTAATGAATGTTGCTGGGTTTACTGTTTTACACCTGACCACATGCACGTTGGGGCTTGAAGTTATTATCTCATATGCGGTTGCTCTCTGTGTTGTCAGGGTTGATTTTGACCGCTCAAGAATCGCAAATAATGAATGCTCTGCATACAACGTTACTGAACATCCCATTACAATTGTTGCACTTTTTTCAATGGCGAATGCCGCGGCTGCAAGGGCCTGTTCCCACGCGAAGTGACCTTGCATCACTGCATCTAGTGTTCCACTGTAATAGGCCAATGGTGTGTGGCCTAATGATGTTTTTTGTGTCAGCACTGCCGTCATCAGTGTTCCATTGCAGTGGGAGAACAAGAAAAATTCCCTCTCATAATCTGGGTTCGCGAGGACTGGGGCATCTGCGATAAGGTCTTTTAGTCTGAAGTACTGAGCCATCATGTCATGTGTCCATTTTATTGGGGCTCTACTTGTTTGCGCTTCTTTTAATGCTTGCAATAATGGGCGTGTGTATGCTGCATAATCAAGGATCCATGCTCGGCAATAGTTACATATGCCAAGACATTTTTGCATGTCCTTCACTGTCTTTGGTATTATTATGTTACGTCTAGCAGGTGCCCTATCAGGGAGTATTCATTTTCCATCTTTCGATATCAACTGTCCGAGGTATACAACCTCGGCCAGGCAATATTGTAAATTCCCTTTATCAACCTTGTACCCCTTGGCAGCTAACACGTTTAACAGAGTTATGGAGTCTTCTCTGCACTTTTCTTCTGTTTTGCTACAGACGAGTAAATCGTCCACGTATTGTATAATAGTGCTCTCTACATATATATTTCCAATGTCTTCACGTAGTACCCTGTTAAAAATACTTGGGCTTTCACAATATCTCTGTCCGAGTCTGCGATGTTCATATCTGTTATTTCCCAGTGTGAATGCTATGAGATACTGCAATCCTGGGTCAAGTGGTATGGAGAAGAAGGCATGTTTTAAGTCAACCACAGTAAAACATGTAGATTCTTTAGGTATGCTGCACAGTATGGATGCCAGGTTAGGCACTAGTGGGAACTCTTTTTGAATAACGTCATTAAGTGGGCAGAGATCTTGGAACATCCTCCACGCCCATCCTTTTGCTTTTTTAATTGGAAAGATGGCTGTGTTACATGGGAGTTTGATGATACTATGATACATTGGTTCAGGTGTGCGTTTATTGTCTCTCTAATTCCTTCCTCTGCTTCTCTGGATATTGGGTACTGTTTCACTTTTGGCGGTATGGCACCTGGTTTAAGTTTTATCTTTATTGGTGTTACTTCATGTAATAACCCTACATCATGGGGGCCTGTAGTACAAATTTCTGATGCTACCTTTGCCATGTCTTCCTCAAATATTGTTGGTGGGTCATTAACACTAGCCATAAGTGGGTTGTGTACTTCTCTCTACTGGATCATGATGTCACATGGTATGCTTATTTCCATTATTATCTCTCCATCATCTTCGTTGTCAGTGAATAATTCTTCATCAGTTAGGTCTCTTAATATTACGTTTGGATCTATGCATAGCACAGTTTTCCACTCGCACCCATGCGTGTCCAGGCCTATGACCACAATACGTTTGCTCGATACCTGAATTGCCTCGATTTCTATGGACATTATCATGCCTGGCACGACATCCGTATTTACAATTGGGCGGAAAATGAAGTCTGATGGTGTCTTCCATTCTTTTCTCATTATCTCGGGTACTACTCGGGCTAACACTTTAATGCCATAGATAAACATGTCCATATCAATGTGTATCCCTCGCACCACAACTTCATTCATCATCGTACTGATCATTAACATTGCTCTCACTGGGAATACTCCTGGGGTGGAACCATCTATGAAATATATTTCTCCTATTCCCCGCTCGGTAAACGAAATGGTCATGTTCAACTTACTTAGCAAATCTCTACCCAGCAAGTTGATTGGCGCATCTTCGTGGGACAATAAGGGTGTGCGCACTGTTTTACCCCCCACTGTTATATCAAGATCTTTGGTGTAAGGAACTTTTAAAATAGCCCCAGAGAACCCCTGCGTTTCCAAATTCCTGCCTGAGAGCGGAAACCGCCCTTCCCTTAAACATGATTTTTCTGTTCCTGAGTCTACCATAAAGATAAACTGCTTATTTCCTATCTCCGCCCCCACTAGTGGTTCCTCTTCAGCACGTAGGGTGGTGGATAGGACTGGATACGCACGTGCTCCCTGTGGGCTGTCCTAGTCTGTGTACCTTTCTTGTCCGGGCACTGAGAAAATATTATCTCCAACTACTGTTGCGCCGTGGAACGGTACAGGTGCACCATGTGTAGTCGTTGTGAATTGTTGCTACTGGCGTTTCCTACAATGTTTTGTCTTGTCATGGGCTGTGATGCACTGTGATGTGGTTTTGAGGGTGGTTGTCTTTGCTGCATTTGGGCTTTGTTATAACATTGGTCTTGTGGTCTTCCTCCTCCCATTGGTAATCCATAGGGGCTACCTGGATGTGGGCATCCCCATACCTGTTCATTGTCCATGGGTGGTTGCCCTTGGAAATACCCTGAGGGTCGCATTCTGCAATCCCATGAATAGTGCCCCCATCTCTCACAGTTCCAACATGACCCTTGCTGTCCTCCTCGCATCCCTTGGCCACCGAATCCTCTATTCAACATTCCTCCAAACCCTCCTCTGTGGCCACGGTACCCACCTCTTCCTCTTGCCGGCCTTTCCTGCCACTGTGGTCCTCTGTGTGGCTCCTCTCCGTTCCACGGTCCTTGTTCTCCTGCTTCCCACAGTGCTGCTATTCCGACTGGCCTGCTTCCCGCACTTTCATCCCCCTCGTTCTCTCTATCTGATTCTACGTTGGCGTTTATGGCGGTAACTTTCAATAATTTATTCTGTACCAGTTTGTGCTATCTCCTTTTCTCTCTCTTTGATCCTCCTACAATGGTGCACAATTATACTCTGAATTTCAGGCCAACCCTTGTCTTCTATCCCAGCTATCTTGTCCAAGGTCTTCTGTACCTCCTTCAGGAGCCCTTTCTTGATTATAAAATAGAACATGGCGGTGGATTGGTTCCCCGCCATACCAGTTTCGCTTCTCCACAAGTCTTGCACTCGCAATATGAATTGCGTAGGATCCTCTTTCTCCTCCATCGTACATTGCATTACCAAAAGTAAATCTGGAATATCTGGAAATGTGCGCCGCAATGCGTCCCATACTTGTGCTCGAACATTGTTGAAGGGCGATCCATCGTGATGGTCACAACTCATTGATACTCCTGGGAAACCCGCCTTTTCCCACACAGCGTCTGCTTGATCACCAACGGCGGACACTAGCAAACTTTTTACATCACCTATGACTAATGGTACTCCTGCTGTGTTCTTCTCGAATGCATGTATCCATTTCCCTGCTCCTCCTGCAAGTGGGGAGAGGAGCTTCAACAGGTTGTTTTTGTCCATCTGGGCCCACAGAATATAGTGTGACCTACCTGCTCCTTTGTGTATCAACGGCATCTGCAACTTATGCTTTTTCCTGTTTTACTTACCGTCCCTCTCTTTGTCTTACTTACCAGCATATTCCCTACTTGCTGCCTTAATCTACCCTGCCATCGTGATGGTGAGCGTGGATCTAAGTCATCAAAACGATGTGGCAGTGGGGATCCTACAGCCGCCACTCCTTCCTCGTATTCGTCGAGATCACTCCACACCTCCTCTACTTCTTCTTCTTGCTCATCATTCTCCTCTTGTTCTTCCCCTCGCTGACTTTCTGGGGTGGCTGGGCGTATGATTCTCACTGGTTTATCATTCAGATGGAACAGGAACTCTCCCGATCGCCATTCTTTTTCTCGCCCTTGTGATGTGGGCACTCCCTGAGATAATACGGACTGCGCTGGCTCTGGCATCGCTGTGGCTAATTCCCCTGTTGCACTTAGCGGGGGTGTGAGATCTGCTACGGACAATGGTGCTACTTCCCCTCCCCCGGTAGCATTTGGCCCCTGTCACACAGTGCCCTTAGCCGTGTTATCTCCATTTGTGCATGCGCTAACTGGCGGTCTAAATCTCTGGTTAATGGCGCTTACAGGGGGTGCGCTTGTCGGGCCATAAAGGCCTCTTTTGTCATATGGTAGTGGCGCAGTGGCTACCGCTCCATTTGAGGGAGTGGGGGTGGGGCACGCTGGTATATACAGAGGCTCGCTATATCCTACTGCCGGTCTTGTCATTAAGGGGTATATTTTAGTCTTATCGTCCTCAACTGTGGTCGTTGTGCATTCACCCTTTGGTGTTCCACTTACCTCTCCCTGCGTTTTCTGTTTTTCGATTGTTTTTTCTATTTCTACCTCTGATGTAGGGGTAACTTCCTCGAACATTCGCCACAGATCCAATACTTCTCTTCTGTTCTGCAACTGTTTTCCTTTATATTTTGCCAACAAGTGTGTGGATACTAGATCTAACACCCTTTTGTCAAATGACCCTCCTTCTGGCCAGATTGGTGTCACGCTGTCCCCTTTTATCTCCGTCACCCATTGATCGTGGTATTTTTGTATCTTGTCACTATATAGTTGGAGGTGTTGGCAAATGTGAGCTAATGGTGTTATTCCCCCCATGATGGTGTTTCTCTCTTCGCTTGTGTGTGTGCACTTGTATCCGATCCTTCCTCTAAATGCACCTTTCAACCACCCTTCCCTTTCTTATTGATCAACAATATATTGAACGTTTCTCAATTATTAGCAGCTATTGTGCATCAATATTCAACGTTACCTTTGTAATCATTGCATTTCCAAGTTCAACAGTTCACTTTCGCATATATAACCCCTTACCAACAAATCCCTTACAACATTTTGACATACACGACAATAATGGACAAAAAGAAAAAGACATATAACACATAACATGCACATGCACTACCTGCGCGCTTTTATCTCCCCCTTGCTCCCGTTACTGAACACTTTTTACCCTTCGCCGTTTTACCTGCTCTTCTCATTCACTCCCCACCTCTTACACTCTCTTACTCTTTCCCCAGAATTCTTGCTTACACAGAAAAAGAATATTCTAAATAACTATTCCGAGTCTACTCAATACACAAGACTTCTACTATTTTCTATTTATCGCCACCTATTTATCTGCACTGGATGAGACAATGCTACGCAGCGCCGCCTTCTACCCCGTTCGGGCTAGGATACCTCTTCTCTTCTTCTTCTTCTTACTTTTCACAAAAACCTAATGGCCATATAAAGGACAGATCAGAAAAGCCTCAGCATCACTCACACAGTCCCTACTCTTGGCTTTAACCCACTATCACCTGTTCCCCCTTACCTTTCCTTAGGAACCTTCACAACCGGCACTCACGTCTTCAGTCAGGTAATCCGAGGGTCACTGTTCACGGTCTGACCCCAGTCAGGTCCACACCCCAACCAAGCCGTGGCCCGCCTCGGCGAGCAGCTTTTTCAGTTGGGTATTCGTCAACTGGGAACCCTTGACCCTTTCTCATAGTGCACACAGGCTGGTCAGCTGCGGAGGCGATGGTTTTGCTGTGGGGCGTCCCGGATCTCGCCGCACGGTGCGGGCCTCGAGGCACCTCTCCAAATCATGTCACAGGGGGTCACCAAATGTTTGTGCCCTCCCCGTCTTTCTCATGCAAATGAACACAACTGACACACCCTTGACGGGGAATGAGGCAAAGAGAGCAGGCTGCGAGAGTTCAAGGCAAGGTTTATATAAGTAAATGGCATTCAAGATCTCTGTTGCCTCTGAGAGTGCTCTGACCAAATTAAATGTTACAATACATTTTATAGGACAAATGACGCAACTAACATAAGATACTACTCTGGTCCCGGATTGGACATTCCATATGGTGCCCAAGGTGTGGGTGGCATCTCTTCCTCGGGTTGGCTGCTTGGTTGGCGGGAGGGTGGACGTCAGGCATCTGTGCTCCGAATGGGTGAAGGTCAGGTCGCTGTGAAGCAGGATGGTCACTATCTAAGTTAACATAATATATCCTCAAAATACATGCACTAAATAATAATTGTTCATAGTGTTTGAATAATTCATCATGTCCCTATAAAAGTCACATGTATATCTATACTATCAATTACATTGGATTATAGAGGCTTTAGGTTAAAGAGGTAGTCCAGCTAAAAAATTTATTTACAAAATAGATAGGCAACATTAAAAATCAAATACTAGCACTTTTTTTTTTTAAACTTCCTATGTAAAATTTTGAGCTATTCAAGCTCAAAATTCGCAAAAGCAAGCACATTGGCGCATCCATTTTGTGAAATGGATGCCCGCCTGTGCTGGCTTTTGCATTTTGCGGCACTAATGAAGGAAAAGTCAGCCAGCTGTAGTAAACAAAAGCTACCGCTGGGTGGCTTTTCCTTCATTGGTGCTGTACGCGGAGGACGGGGACCGGAGACCAGAGCAGGAAAGATGCAGCTGAATCTCGGTAAGTGCTATATATTTAAAAAAAAAAAAATAGGCACTAGCTGCGTTTTTTTTTCTAAGTTTTCCGGGCTGAAGGAGCCCGGAAAACTTAGAAATAAAACCGCAGCTTTAAAAACATTGTATTTATGTTTGCGGTCGCTTTTGAAGCGACCGCAAACATAAACACAACGCGGTTGTGTTTGAAAACGCTGCGTTTTTTCTTTCCAAGTTTCTCAGGCCCCTCCGGCTCGGAGGAGCCTGAGAAACTCGGAAAGAAAAACCGCAGCATTTTCAAACACAACCGCGTTGTGTTTCTGCCTGCCTTGGCTTTCACTTTGGGTCTCCGGTGCTCCCCTAGCACCGGAGACCCAAAGTGAAAGCCAAGGCAGGCAGAAACACAACACGGTTGTGTTTCTGCCTAAATCCGCTGTCCCATTTGGTGCTCTCGGGCTTCCCACGGGGTGCCCGAGAGCCCCAAATGGGAAAGCAGATTTAAGCAGAAACACTGCAGCATTTAGCATTTCCCATTTGGGGCTCTCGACCCCCCGTGGGGAGCCCGAGAGCCCCAAATGGGAAATCAGCTGTAGGCAGAAACACTGCAGCATGTAAACACAACCGCGTTGTGTTTCTGCCTGCTGTGGCTATCACTTTGGGTCTCCGGTGCTCCCACGGGGGAGCACCGGAGACCCAAAGTGAAAGCCAAGGCAGGCAGAAACACAACGCGGTTGTGTTTGAAAACGCTGCGTTTTTTCTTTCCGAGTTTCTCAGGCTCCTCCGAGCCGGAGGAACCTGAGAAACTTGGAAAGAAAAACCACAGCGTTTTCAAACACAATAACGTTGTATTAATGTTTGCGGTCGCTTCAAAAGCGACCGCAAACATAAATACAACATTTTTAAAGCTGCAGTTTTATTTCTAAGTTTTCCGGGCTCCTCCAGCCCGGAAAACTTAGAAAAAAAAACGCAGCTAGTGCTTATTTAATAGCACTTAACGAGATTCAGCTGCAGCTTTCCTGCTCTGGTCTCCGGTCCCAGCCCTCCGCGTACAGCACCAATGAAGGAAAAGCCACCCAGCGGTAGCTTTTGTTTACTACAGCTGGCTGGCTTTTCCTTCATTAGTGCCGCAAAAGCAAAAGCCAGCATAGGCGGGCATCCATTTCACAAAATGGATGCGCCCATGTGCTTGCTTTTGCGAATTTTGAGCTTGAATAGCTCAAAATTTTACATAGGAAGTTTAAAAAAAAAAGTTCTAGTATTTTTTTTTTAATGTTGCCTATCTATTTTTTAAATACATTTTTTAGCTGGACTACCCCTTTAAGGGTCTGGACCACCAAAATAACACTGGTTGAAGTTAGGGTCTGCGTTCCTAAGAATATCTGGCATGTGACATTTGTTAATGGTAGACAATGATATACTGCAGCAGGGGTCTAATGTTAGTTGGGGATCTGTTGGGTGGGCATCATGGCTTGGTCAGTGATCTGGCACATGAAAGGAATACCTTGCAGGGGCACAGGGTCACAATGGTGTTAGGGAGAATTCTCTGTTTAGGCTGAATTTCCTAACCTAGTGAGTCCCCCAGCAGCTTTGCTGGAATTTTGGGGTTTATTGTTTTCTCCTGCCAAGAGTGAGACTCTTTTACCCTCACTCTTGGGCATGATTTGAGTGTGTTTCTTTGAATCTAGATGTGTTTAATGGGCTATGGTGTCATTTACTCCATAGGGCTTCATGTGTTTTTGTGATGTGTGTTACACAGCACCCTCAGTGCAGTGACACAGGGGTGTCATAGTGACCCCCCAGTATAGACTCCATACCCTGGGACTGACTACTGTCTCCCAGGGCATGTAAAGTCACCATTGATTTTACTAGTCTTAAATTTTGAACAGAACCAGTACAAACCATCATATTGTGGACGTACTGGCTGGGGCAATTCAATTGCCCCGGGGTCTGTTAGTCGAGAGGGCACGTCTCCGTCCCCCCTGATCGAGTTTTGGCTGGTGGCAGTGGATACTACTTTTTATATTCAACCGCGAATATTTTGCTATGGGATTTCCCATTGTTTTAGGCTACTACCTTTATTTAATTATTTACGGTAGCCTCGAACATACCGCCGGTTTATTTAATTAATATTAATTCTCCAGTTGGTATTTTTTGCCAAAACGTGATTCTAAAATGGCGTTTGTGTTCTCTTCTGTGACTCCAACCTGAGCCCTTTGTTCCACTTTTTGGCGGGCTTCTCCACAGAAGCCCTCCAAAGTGGTGCCACTCTGTCTGGGGTACTTAGGAGGGGTGGAGGGGAATTTAGGCACCCTGGACTGAGTTTCCTAGGCAACTCAAGTCGCACTCCGTCCTGATTGGCCCAAGTGGTGAGCCGGCCGGCTCACCACTTAGCATGTTTGAGTGACAGCTAGGCTGAGTGAATGGGGGTTTTCTGCATAAAAGCAGGGCTTTGGGGACTGGAACTTCAGAAGTCGCCACAGGACCTAAGAATCCGATGAGGGAGAAGCTGAGCTGACCTGCCACGACACCACCACCGGTGGAGCTCTGCTGGACCGTCTCACCACTTTTCCCAACGACAGAGGAGATCTCCCGCTGGAGAGTCTTCTTCCTTTGACTGGTGGGGATAACCAGTTTCACCGTCTTTTCGCCTTCCCGACGTACCTCGTGGCCGCCTTGCCTGTGCCAAGCACCCTGGCAACCGGGATACCACGTTTTACCACGTCCACGAAACAAAGGTACCACCTTTAACCAGAAAACTCTGCGGCTGGTTTCTTCCCTGGTAGGGCAACGACCTTCATCTATCCTCCAAGTCGAGATCTTCTCTTCCCCTGGACGACGACGCAACTTGCACCCACTGCCAGGAACAACTGCCACCGCTGGAGGATCCTTCCCACTTAAGGTACCGTGTCCCGCCTGGCTTCCCTTGCTACCGACTGTACAGGGTAGATTTAGCCCCCGGCTATCGAACCTGGGTTAGCTTGGGACACCCTGGCTAAACTTTCCTAAAGCCTCTCTAAACTCTTTTTGAACCCTCTGCAAGACTTTCTAAGCCTAATGTAACTGTGTGATCTTGGGCGCATTTGTGCTCTGCTCTCTCTAAGAGTGGGCCCAGCCTTTGGACTTTAGCTCACCAGTGACCTTTGCTCTTCTGCCTTGCTAACAGCGTTCCTGAACCTTAGAGTGGTGTACCTTTCCATATTCTGTATTTTTCCCTCCCTTTCTCACAAACTTATTGGAGTGCCATCTAGTTAAGCGCTCACCTCTGTATGAAAATAAGTGGTGTTTTACTGTGACTTATCTGATAAGGAAAAAGGGGTGTATATATTACCATAGTAACTGTGTTTAGAATATTTTACAATAAGAGTGCTGGAGTATTTCAAACAGTGTGTTTTTAAATAAATAATTATATACTTTGATACCAAAGCTCTGGTCAGTATTTGCTTGTATTAGTGTGTCTGAGTGCCTATTGTGTATACTTTGCATACTGCCTAACTCTTCTTGAGAGAAGTCTGACTGCTCAGCCACAGCTACCAGGTAAATCTGGGTGGTGCAGACTGCTACCAAGTGGGTTCACCTGTAGTCTTAAATCTTTTGCAGTGTTCCCTAAAGGATCTGCACAGGTTTCTGCCTAACAAATGGCAGTACGTTTCCACTGGCGAGGGTGCGGGGGCAAGGACACGTTTGTGGAGATGAACGAGCTATGTGCTTATCTCAGGCTGGTTCACATGCAGGACAGTGATCTCAGAGGAAGAGTGATGTGTTACATTTATTATTTGTTGCAAGCACCTCCAGCCTCAGCGTGAGAATGGAGCCGCAGAGTTTTCCAGTTAGTGTGGGAATGATGGTGGGGGCCATGTGCCCTGTGCCTCTGGCCATTGCGAGAGGAGAAGCGTTTTGTACTATTGCAGTGAGGCCTAGTCATCAAGATGGAGTCGAAAGGGGGTACAAAAATGGATGCCCTGTGTCCTGCACAGTGGTCCCATCTAAGCAAATGTTAACCGAAGTCGACATTGCATAAGGGCGAGGGGCGTACCCATCACTGGAGGCACTTAGTCTGAGTTTTGTAGTGAGAAGTAAAGGACGCGAGGGGCCCAGACTTACTCTTCCTTCAAGAGCCTGGTATGCAAGCTGGCCATCTCTTCCACTTCCTCCCTGACCATTCCCACTATCTACAGGGCACCTGGCTCTCCCACCCTGTTCCTAGCTGGATGGGCTGATTTCACCTCCTCTCTCCTCACATCCACCTCTAAACGCCTTCACCTGGGTGACTTCAACATCCACTTTGACTCCCAATCATGGCATCTACTCTCTTCCATGACCTCTGCACCTTGCTCTCTCTTTTCATTCTCCCCTCTGGTTATACCCACTTGGCTGGAAACACTCCTGATGCCGTCATCCATACTGATATTTTGTTCTCCTGCCCACTCACCACACCACTCTCCTGGTCAGACCATTATCTCCTCTTCTCTCACTTGGGTCCTCTTTGCTGTTAGGGAGAATTCTCTCTTTAGGTTGAATTTCCTAACCTAGTGAGTCCCCCAGCAGCTTTGCTGGATTTCTGGAGTTAGTTTTTTTCTCCTGCCAAGAGTGAGACTCTTTTTCTCCCAATCTTGGACATGATTTATGGTGTTTCTTTGACTATTAATGTGTTTTATGGGCTATGGGGTCCTTTACTCCATAGGGTCTCATGTGTTTTACTATGTGTGTTACACAGCACCCTCCGTGCAGTAACACAGGAGTGTCATAGTGACACCCCACCATAGACTCCATACCCTGGGACTGACTGCTGTCTCCCAGGGCATGTAAAGTCACCATTGGCTTTACTAGTCCCAAATTATTAACAGAAACCAGTACAAACCATCATATTGTGAACGTACTGGTCGGGGCAATTCGATTGCCCCGGGGTCTGTTAGTCGAGGGGGCACGTCTCCGTCCCCCCTGATCGGGTTTTGGCTGGTGGCAGTGGATACTACTTTTTATATTCGACCGCGAATATTTCCCTATGGGATTTTCCCATTGTTCGAGGCTACCAACTTTAATTATTTAATTCTCATAGCCACGAACATACCGCCGGTTTATTTAATTATATTAATTCGCCGGTTGGTATTTTTTGCCAGGACTCGATTTTAAAATGGCGTTTGTGTTCTCTTCTGTGACTCCAACCCAAGTCGAGCCCTTTGTTTCACTTTTTGGCGGGCTTCTCCACAGAAGCCTCCAAAAGTTTTGCCACTCTGTCTGGGTACCACAGGGGGTGTGGGAGGGGGTTTAGGCACCCTGGACTGAGTTACCTTGGTAACTCAAGTCGCACTCTTGTGTGATTGGCCCAAGTGGTGAGCCGGCCGGCTCACCACTTAGCAGGTTTGATTGACAGCTAGGCTGAGTGAATGGGGGTATGCTGCATAAAAGCAGGGCTTTGGGGACTGGAACTTCAGATATCGCCACAGGACCTGACAATCCAACGAGGGAGAAGCTGAGCCGACCTACCACGACAACACCACCGGTGGAGCCCTGCGGAACCGACTCACCACTTCCCGAAGACAGAGAAGATCTCCCGACTGGAGAGGCTTCTTCCCCTGACTGTTGGGCACAACCAGTTTACCTTCTTCTCTTCGCACCCCAGACCGGTCTGTGGTCGAAATGCCCGTGCCAAGCACCCCGGCAGCCGGATAGCCACTTACCACTGGACCGCGAACCAACGGACCGCTCCTTGTACCTGAGAAACTCCGCGGCTGGTTTCTTCCCTGGCAGTGCAACGGACTCCTGTCTTCCTCCCCGACGAGATCCTCTCTTCCCCCGGACGAAGCACCGACTTGCATCCACTGCCAGGAACAACTGCCCCCGCTGGAGTAGTCTCACCACTTTAAGGTACCGTGTCCGCCAGGCCTCCCTTTCTAAAGATTGCTACAAGGTAATAATAAACCCTTAACCTTCTGGACTGGGCTGGCCGCCTTGACCCTCTAACTGGTCCCTTTCTTTGGTCCAACTCCTTTTTGAACCGTTACAAGACTTTTGTGCACTGCAACCGTGTGACCTTGGACACATTTCGTTTGATCCTCTTAAAGTGGGTCCGGCCTACTGACTCTGAATTCACGGTGTTACTTTGCCTTCCTCTCTTGTTGTGTTCGTGAAAAAGTGTTGGGATCTGTTTCAATTGATTCTCTGCTTTTCTCTCCCTTTTTAAAAATGAATTATTAGAGTGCCATCTACGTTAAGCGCTCACCGCTGTCTAAAAATAAGTGGGGCTTTACTTAAGACTTGTCTAATATTTTTTTAAGGGAGTGTATATCTTTTAGTGACCGTGTTTTTGAATTAATTACTATTAGTGCCTGTGTGTTTTTCTAGATGTAGTTTTAAATAAATAATTGTAACTCTTTTACACCAAGCCCTGGTCAGTGTTTACTTGTTCTATTGTGTTCTCTTGACCTATTGTGAATACTCTGTATACTGCCTAACTCTTCTTGAGGGAAGTCTGACTGATCAGACACAGCTACCAAGTGAATCTTTGTGGTACAGACTGCTACCAAGTGGGTTTACTGCCAAACACCTGTAGTCCTAAATCTTTTGCAGTGGTCCCAGAGGGAACTGCACAGGTTTCTGCCTAACATTTGCTGCCTGACTGCACCTCCCCCAACCCTGCCAACCTCATTCACTAACATCCGTCCGATGAAACGAGAGTCAGCTGCTGCCTTCACATCTACCTTTATCCCCCCTCTCGTCCAACTGCAGACTCTAACTCTGACTACCCTCTCAGCAACCTCTATCTTGCCATCACTAATACTCTTGACATCCTTGCCCCAGTCATGATGATCCACCTGAAACATGCCTCTAAGTGTATCACCTGGTACGACTCTGAAATTGCAGCCTTGAAACGCTGCGCAACGGAAGAGACAGACCTCAGGTTCACCCTCTGACAAATTGGCCTGTCGCCTTCTCCAAAAGCAATGCAGACTCTCCATTCACTCCAAGAAAAGGGCCCACATCAAGACTTGTGTATGTGGTGCATCCAACAACACGGCTGAACTCTATCAAAATCTACAAGGAACTGATCAAAACTCCACCTCACCACTTCCCTCCCAGGATCTCGTCGATGCACTGGTCACACACTTCACTGCAAAAACTCAGCACATCCTGAGCACCCTCACTTCCCTTTCCCCCTCCCCTTGCCCCACACACCTGCCACCTATGTCATCACATGCCCCCTACACCTCTATCACATCTTAGGAGGTCACTAGAGTTGTCCGCTCTATGAAGGTTTCCTACAAACTTTTCTTTGGGGAAAATAAATCCAGTACTTTAAAAAAAAAGTGTGGCAGACAGCACATATCTCCCTTGCTGCTTTTCAGGCACAGAAGCTTTTCAGACTTGGAAAGCCACAATGTTTTATTCTCAGAAGTGAGGCATTCTCACAAGTATTCTACAGGAAAGCGACATCATCGCAAACGTAAAATGATATTAGGATAGAGTGAAGGGGGTGTTTGCCTTCAGCTTGGCAGTGTGATGGCAAAGCAGTGGCATTTTGGAAGTTTTCAACTTTGTGGTGGGTTATGGTTTATTCCTTTCTATTTGCTTTCATTTTCTTTCTCATGAAATGTGGCATACCCATGAGAATTTGATCTACTTATTGAAGTGTGTCACAAGAATAGCAAATCGTGTAAAATTATATTAGATGAGTGGCTTGAGGAAGTTTGATTTAATAGTGGATGTAGGGAGGATTAAACAATAACATTTGGGCACATTTTGAGGTTGTGGATGTTTGGGATAAGATTTTGTAAGCATGTTATTCTCAAGAGAAAACTATTGACATATTAATGAGAATCTTGTGCATGAGCAACATTGCGTTTTTTTTAAGAGGCACAAGGTCTCATTAGAGGTATCCTTATGATTAACAGGAAATATATATTGATTTTCATGAGAACATCTTGTGAGAACAACTTTGGAAATCACAACAAATTGTGAATTCTGCTACAATATAGCAAATATCATACATGCTCCCTTCCCTGTTCCTCTTTATAACAAAATGGTCACTGACTGTGGCCGCAGACCATGGCCAGAGGGCAGAGATGCATAATGGAGGAACATCCCATGTTGCATTGCATGGTTTACAAATATATAATCATATAGAATATTGTTAGGCAGAATCACCTGCAGTACCCTTGTGGAACAGTACAGGCAATTAAGACTACACGTGTCAGTACCATTTCACCTTTGGTACAAGCCTGTACTACACAGTTATGTGGTAGCAGTGGCTGAGCAGCCAGACTTATCTCAAGAGTTGAGTGAGCAGTAGAACAAGTTACACAAATGACCAACTAATACAGTGATTCAAATAGACACTTACTCAAAGTTTCTTGGTAAAAGAATATACATGTATTTACTCAGTCACTTAGAAAACGTTACACTAGCACAAGCAGCTCAATATTACACATTAATACACCACAAAAATCCAACCGGTAAGTAAATGAACAAGTTTAGCTCCAAAATCAAGTGGGAGCAAAATGGCACTTCAGATACTTAATAAAGGAGGAAAAAGACAAGGTTATAAGAATAGACAGGCCAAATATGCTCATAGGCAGGGCAAAGGGTTTTAGTTAAATACAACCAGCAATTCTTCTCAATAGGTCTGGGCCAAGGTCAATGGTTCAGAGTCTTTTGTATAGGATAGCACAGTTCTGGTACACAACGGTTAAGTCTTTGCCACAGAGATTAGAAGAATTTGGGTAGGTGAAACATTAGACAAATGTTAAGGGAAGGACAAGCCTTCGTAGTTGAGGAAAGTTTCACATACTTTCTCGATGGTGAAAAGATTTCCTGGCCGAGTTTGCACAGTACCTTGTCAATGAAGAAGAGCTGCAGCTGAGGCAGTTGTTCCTGGCAGATCCTGCAGACCTCGCTGTTCCTGAGCTTCAGTCGTGGGGACAAGAAAGAGGACATCGGGAGGTTCCTGCACTGCCCAGGGAAGAGGCCAAAAGCTGTAGAAAAATGTCGGTTAAGGGTGTGAGTGCCTTAAAGTCCACAAGCTGATTTCCTTCCCTCTGGCTATCCGGTTTTCAACAGCACTCTGATGAAAATTCAACCAGATGGTAACGGTGTCCAGGTGGCTTGTGAGTTGGTTGTTCCCACCAAACTCAAGGGAAGAAGTTAACCTTGAAGGGCTTCTCTGTCGTCAGAGTTTCAGGTAATTCGGACCTGTAGCAGGGCTTCATCGGTCATCCAGGAGTTGCAGCAGTCCTCTTCCTTCCTCTCCTCTTCAGTTCTTTTGTTCCAGTGGTCGTCTCTGCTTTCCAAGTCCCAGAGACCTGCTATTAAACAGTTTTCCCCCATTCACTCCAGCCTGGCTGTCACTCACACAGCAGGGTGGCTGTCCTTGCCAGACAGCCAGCCGGCCAATCACACCAGAGTGCATTCAGGTCTCCTAGGAGACTAAGCACAGGGAGTTTCGGGCGCCTCCCTCACATCCTGTCCACCCCAGACACCCTGGCGCCAGAGGAGGGCTTCAGCACTGAAGCCCGCCAAAGGGCAACAAACAAAGCGACCATACCTGGTTTGGCACACAGAGACAAACACAAGATGGACCTTTCCTAAAAGAAATGGTGAAAAATGATGACCGGAGTCTGTTTTTACAGATAGGTCTTGGGCGCCATATTGAAAAGCATGGCTGACCCGATTTTTAGCTAGTGTTAGCGGTCGGGAAAAATCATGGTAGTTTGATCTAAACCACTGCCACAACCCATTTAAAGTAGGAAAGGTAACATTTTACAGTTACATGAGTGTTTTGACTCAGGGGAAGCTAAGCAACCCCTCCAGCAATCTATAGGAAGATAGTGTGTGCTGCGTCAGTAAATCTAAAGAGACTAGCAAAGTCAATTTAACTTTACATGCTCTGGGAGGCAGTAGTCAGTCCCAGAGAAGGTATTTAAAACTTGGGAAGTCTGAAAGACATCCCTGTGTCACTGCACTGAAGGTGCTGTGTGACACACAGAAAAAGATGATGCCTTGGAGTTTGCTTAAAACACCATAACCAAAGAACACAAAAGTAAAACACATCCAAAATACATGAAAGAGTGGAAAAAAAAGGCTCACACTCTTCCCAGGTAAAAAAAATAAAATCCTAGAAATCCAGCAAAGTTGCATGGGGGTCTCAAAAGCTAAGGGAAATTAGCACATATTGAGAATCCTCCCTAACAAATATGCCATCTTTTATGAGATGAAAAGAAAATACTTTATTGCTACGGGTTGTTGAGATATAGCATTACAAACTTGGTTAATGTAACAAAAACTTGAACTCTGGCATTTCTTTTTGCAGCCCAAATGCATACAGATGACATCACAGATGATAACACAAATGAACTGTCTTGTGGTATCACATATTACATCATCAACTACACCGCTGGAAACTTGTGCACACATGATGACATTGTAATTGATATCACACATGATATGCTGGGAAATTGCCTGTCAGGCTAAACCATTCTCTTGTTCTAATTCAAGACATATGATAAGCATATTCCATATTGTATGTGTATTGAATGCTACAGAGATGTAATATAGCAGCAGACCCAAATGTGAGGTAATTTGGCCACTGAACCTGGCCAAAGAACAGGTCCAGTGACTACATGTGTGGCCAGGCAGGGCCTAATGTATGCCCAACGGCCATGCCACAGGCAGTGTGGCAGTATTCACTGACACACTGTAGTGAAAAGTGCATTCTAGTTTGCATTGATGTCATAGGTGATGTAATAAATGTAATGTCATCAGTATGCTCATGGGCTGTGCAATGGGGGCTTGACTTAAGGTGGCAGAGGGCCTGATTCATGGAAGTGCTTTATAAAGGCGCCATCCCACAGGAAAACGTTCCACGGTTCAGGCCCAGAGATTCCAACTTGTGCTGAATTTCAACGTTTTTGTTGCGTTAAACTGCCCCTTTAATGACACTTACATAACATATGTTTTAGCATATATATGCATGCATATGCATGAAGGATCTACAGTGCTATGATTGAAGGATTGTTCTGAGAGCCTAACGTAAGAGCACACGTAGTTAGCAGTCAGGGATAACAGTTTGAGATGTGTTTGCAAGAGGTAGGTTTTTATTAGTTTCTTGAAGTGATTTAGGCACGGTTAAATTCTTGAGGTGTTGGGAAGGCTAGTTCTAATGTCAGAACTTTGGACCACATAGATTCTACCTCCTCCTGATTTTAGGTTGAACCTCCTGGCTAACAGAATCTGTGCTTCAGAGGAACTTCCATTTCTTTTTGGATAAGATGGTAAAGCAATCATATTCAAACAGAAGGGGATTTCTGATAAAGGCATTTTTGAGCAAGGTTGATATTTAAATTTAATTCACAGTTGCGCTGGGATCTAATATAGTCTGGATAGAGGATAGAAAAGGCATGATATGAGTGAAATAATATGCATTGACTTTGACATGTGATATTTGACTTTACAATACCTTGTACCTGTTAATGTTATGTGTGCAGCTGACATAAAAGGCATTGCAGTAGTTTAATTATGCACCCATAACTTCTTTTGCAATATGTCAGAGATGTTGTTAAGACAAGTAGGGACACATATTTTTAATGTGATGTTACGCACCCATTC
The DNA here is from genome assembly GCF_040938575.1 of Ambystoma mexicanum. NCBI lineage: Eukaryota > Metazoa > Chordata > Amphibia > Caudata > Ambystomatidae > Ambystoma > Ambystoma mexicanum. Next base: position 442,635,120 of record NC_090941.1, read on the forward strand.
GCTCAGGCTTTTAACCTCGGCTGCCGGTCCATTAACACACGTTCCAGTCGCGAAATGGGTGCTTAATGCCAAAGCGGTAACCCAGGGTGCTAAACAAAAAAGAAGAGGATTTAATTCATTACAGGGCCACAAATGAAATCCTTTTCCAAGATGGCTGCCATGGAAAGGGGCGGCAGGGCTCTTCGGGAACCTCTCTTCCCTTTCCATGGGGGCCGGAGAAGCGGGGATGGAGCTGCGGCCGTGACAGTCTGTGCTGCCACAACAAACAGGTAAGTGGGGGTTGGAAAAGGGCACCAAATAAAAAAAGAATGGAACGAAGGGCGGCGGGAGAAGCCAGCCTCCAGGTGGAATGGAACATGGGCTACAACCAGCGGTTCAAGTCTGCGTTCCTAGTCACCTGATTGGTTGGTTCCTTCAGCCACGGTGCTAATGATATGTGTGTAAATAGGTTCTAATGCTTGTAACTAAACTAAGAGGGCATATCCATCATTGACTTCAACAATCCTAGAGCTTTGATCTTGAGGGATTCGGAAGACACAGGTACTCTCAATAATGAACTGGGTGACAGTGGTCTACTTTTTTTTTAGGTTGGCTGGTGTCCCTACAGAAGAAATGTTATTTTTGTAACTATTAAGTCTTAGTCAATTTGGATAAAAAATAGTATTTAATGAGAGATGATATAGCATTGTGTCTAAAGTTTTCGAAAGTGTTGTTGCCTGACATTTTAAAATGTTTCTGTGTATCTTTGGCATAACAATGAAAGCCAACATTTTGTGTGGAGGTCTTAAATATATATTGAAGAGAAGGTGTGATAGTTCTGGATGCTGCGGAATGCCAAAACTATTGTTTTATTTGAAGTGATGAGATCATTTTACAAAAGACATGTTTGTCTATTTGGAAGAAAGAAAAAGAAAACACCCTTAAGTAGTGTACGACACATAAGTTGCCAAGTAAAAACTTTTCATAATAATTTGATCGTTCAGGATGTCACAGACAGCTGAAAGGTCTAGCATCTCCAACAAACTGATGGTCATCTATGCTACTGATCAGATTTTCGTGACCATCAAGGCCAACTTGGTAACTTGGTGAGATTAAAAACTCCTAGGAGAGTTTAATGTTCGATAAACTTCTGGATTTTTTGGGGAAACCACTATTTCCGAGTAGTTACATAGGAAAGGGGAATTACCTATTGGCCATAATTGGATCGGATGCTGGGATCCGGAGTGCATAGAAGTGGTTTAATTGCAGAGATTTATCCTGGATCCGGTAATATGTTTTGCTTTAGGGAATCATTAATGGAGACCACAAGACCATGCAATCGTTTTTCTAGACAGCCTTGGCAATGATATGATATGGCATTTGTGACGCGCCTATACACAAGTGTTTCAAGGCGCGACGAGACAAGGAAGAGGGAACAGATGGTGGACAGAGACAATGATCTTACTAGGCCAAGTGACATTGCGATCACGCAAGTGCAGGGGGGGAGTGGAAAATTGCCTGGGGAAAGGGGAGGGGGCAGTGCTGTACATGGGATCAAAATAATAACAAGAAGTTTTGGCCAGCAGGTGGCAGGTGCAAGGGTAAGTGCAGACAGCAGGTGTCCAAAAGTAAAGTTAGGGGAACTGTAGGATTACAGATACAGACCCATGTGCAAGGGTTGCCAGGAGGCAGTGCGGGTGTGCAACTGGGCGGGTATGGGCCTGGGCCCAAAATCAGAGGGTAGCCAGGTGACCAGTGCCGTATAAGACAGGACATCAGCAGGGTAGAGGAAGAGAGAAGCAGAAGCAAAGAAGAAGGTCTTGAGGTGCTTACAGAACTGGAGATGGTTCTCCTCGAGTATCAGAGAGGCAGGGAGGCTGTTCCAGAGGGAGGCCCCAGCCGAAGAAAGAGATCTACCACCAACTTGTTTCTTGGAGAAGTGACTGACCCTGAAGGAGTTGGTGGCAGAGGAGCAAAGAGCTTGAACAGGAAGGTAGGGTGGGCTTTGGTCAGTTGGACATGCAATGACTTAATGGATTCAGATATTGGTGTTAGATTCTCTTTTGGTAGGTTTTTAATTTAGAAGCAGTGGAATCTCCAAAGTCAGGGAGTGTATTTCCGCCACCAAGAGGGTATGATGTATAATAATACACTAGCAACCCATTCCAGAGACTATACCGGGGGTAATGGCCTGGCAGCCTGAGTTAAAGGCCCTTCCTAAGCTCAGGCCTTTTATGAAGGCACCAGGACGTTAACTCCCGGTATAGCCCAGCCCGTGGAACAGGTTACTAACTCTATTAGCACCCTGGGTTACCAAAGCGGTAACACAGGGTGTTAAAACAATAATTTTCATTCAAAGAACAGGACAAGCACAGTATTCCAATTATTGAATGAACGTATAGTGCAAAGATGGCCACCATGTTTGAGGAAGGCGGGGCTCTGTTCAGAGCCGCTCTTCCCTTTCCATGGCAGCTAAACTGAGCAAGGAGATAAGCTGTAGGAGATGTGGTGGTGGTTGCCGCTGCAGCAGCTGACAACTAAGTGGGAATTGGGACTCAAAATGACTGCAGTGGCGGTGCGGGAAGACGGTGTGCTGGGTAGCCGCTGATCAGGTGACTTAGAATGCCTTTCTAGTCTTCTGATTAGCCTGCTGCCACCCTCAAGGTGGTAATAGAGGCTTGAGGATAATTTTTTGAACAGTGATTATTTTGGAAACAATCACATCTTGAATTAAAAATTATCCATTAGAATGGGAAAGTTTGTTCTCTAGAAGTCTTGATTAAAGAAAATATGCTTAGCAGAATTTGCTGCTTGTTCAGTAGAGGAGGACACATTCTTTAGTTTCTGAAATTATTGCATCTTTGGATTACTTCAAGCGGCTTATTAATACAACTAAATGTTGGGGTTTTTCTTTATGTAATCAATATGCAGTGAAGTCGGCACTTTACCATGACTGTGTTGTTGTTTTTTTAGATTCAGTGCTAGATTTTGGCACTTACACATATGGCCAGTTCCACCACAATAACACCACCAGCATTTTTAATGTGTCGGGTAGTGCTTCACAAAATGCTGATTCCCATTACCCAATCTTGCTTCCTCGAACACCTCTCCCTGGCTACTAATCTGCACTCACTCTTGGAAGCAAGTCGCAAGCTGTTGGGCCATGCTGTCTATGTCCTTGCTTTCTGAGACACTGACTTTGAAAACCACTCACTCCAGGATACTGCTTGACATCTCTCTGTGTGTATGAACATTAGGATGTGCTCACAGAGGGGGCATGCTTTTGCCTACACCAGTGAATTATACAGACACTTTGCTGGGCCTGTGTTGTTGATTGTACAATTGGTTCTTCCCAAACATGGGTAGCCAAGAACTTACCCCCAATTGACATCTGGTATTTGGCAAACTCAGCAGTTTTGATCTGTGTTTTTACAACTGACTGCATGATCTTAATATATTATAAGTACCAAGACGATAATGGAAATGTGGTAAGGACATTCGTCCTGTCCACCATGCACGTCCATAAGCATTCCTGGGCTTCTTTTGCAACATTATTGTGCTTAGTTCTTTCATTTACTTCCTTACCCCATGCAATTGGCTAACTACCCATTTCTTTATTGCTCACATACCTGTTTGGTGCCTCCACTCTCTTCCCTTCTCCATCACCCTCTCACTTGCATGCTCCTCTTCCTCCCCATAAATCAAGCTTTCTTGTCCACACTTTCCTCCTCTACGCTCCGCTCACCTCTATGAGGTTGTATTATTACATATTATAAGTATTAAGAGGATGATGGAAATATGGTAGGGACATTCCTCCTATCCACCATGCACATCCATAAGCATTCCTGGGCCTCTTTTGCAACATTATTCCGCTTAGTTCTTTCACTTACTTCCTTACCCCATGCAATTGGTTAAGTACCCATTTCTCTATCGCTCACTTACCTGTTTGGTGCCCCCACTCTCTTTCCTTCTCCATCACCCTCTCACTTGCATGCTCCTCATCCTTCCCCATGAATCATGCCACTTGTCCACACTTTCCTCCTTTACCCTCTGCTCACCTCTATGCGTCTCCTTGTTCCTTGACTCCACCTTTTCCTTCCCCTTTGGCTCCTTATCATCACCATTGTTCCCATCATCACTACCGGATCCATCCTCACCAGCAGTACCACTATTAATCCCACCAACAACCAGAGAACAGCAACATCTATTGGAAGAGGATGTGTTGTGTTATATTAAAACCACCCTTTACCTGGGGAGTTAATTCCCACCCCCAATCAAAGACCCCTGCAATACTCACTTGCATTTTCTTTAGTGCAGGCCTTACTGAAGACTCATATAGAGTCATACAAATCTCCCCCCAGTGCCCACAGTGAGCCAAGAGCCAGGCTGGGGGACAGCAAATAAATGTGTATTTATTTGAATGACAAACAATGGAGATCACACTAAAACAACACACACCACCTTCTTTGTGGCTCACAGATACATTTCTTGTTACAGAAATAATCACAAAAATTGGTTGGAAAAACACAAATCACAAATATTCTCATTCTGCAGATTACACTTCAATAAATAATGAAACTGTTCAATGAAAAAAAGCCATTTACGTAGGTGTGCAATTTTGATTTTCTTGCACATTTAAAATGCTAGCAGTTTGGTTTATATATTGATACAAATGCATATGGCAATTATGATTTCAACCACACTTCTGCTTTAAATTTTTAAAATAAACACGGGGTAATTAGCAGTTTGTTTTCAAACCCCCACCCACCCGCTTAAAGGTCTGTGTTGGAGAAGTTGAAGAGAAAAATTGTAATGATTTGGGAATTTTGGATTGCAGACACCCCTACAGTTAAAAGGCTTGGGTTGGGGAAGCCGGACAGAAAAATTGGGATGATTTAAGAATTTCTGATTTTCAGCCCCCTCCACTTAAAAACCTGTGTTAAGGGAAATTGAAAAGAAAGATTGCCCAATTAATTACAGGCTACCGTTTTCAGGGCACACTGGGAATGTGCTTTGATAATTTAAAATGTTAACAAAAATTATCCTGTGGTGTTCTACCAAATATGTAATTAACTAAATCAATATTTTTTGTTAAATATGCTACAGCTCTACACAGTTTTCTCCCACCACCACTCACGATAAAGTGAAAGCATTTAAGGCAAGCAGACTCCCTACATTATGGTTTCAAATGTGCAATTCTACTTACATTTAAAAGCTCTGTTTAAAGTCCAGGAAAGCCAGCTGCATTTCAGGACCCTTTGGGAGGACAGGGCATGGGTCTGGTCACACCACTCTGAAGGATGATCACTGACTCTTCACCATAGGACACAGTTTGCCTTCCCAGCAGTAGATCATTCCACCTAGATGCAATTTAAGCAACATCTCCTTTTGGGGTTTCCTTGCAGCTGTCAGATGGTTAATTGCAGCAGTTCCGTTCCTAAGTCATCCACTTTATATACCAGTGATGACACCATCGATATTTCAATTTTGGAGAGTGACCTGCAAGAGTTCTCACCACCAGGATTGGACAGTTACCCTTCTCTCTCCTCCCAAGTCCATCATCTCTCTAAGGATTGGTTTAAGAGTCTGCAGCAGACATACATAAATTTCCATTTGCAATCCCCTTTTATTTTCATGTCAACATTTGGCAAAAATCTAGTTAAGTGTCAAACACATTGCGATTTACTAGTAACTACTATAATTACATGGCCTGTGGGAGCAGCCGTGTAGTTATGGTTAAGTTGCGAAACCCATAGGCATCTTATAACTTAGCTCCACCTCGATGAATAATCACCAAACTTTGCAAAAAAAAGTATATAGCCCACTCTGAATTTCTTTGGCAAGTTTGGTGAGGTTTCGTCAAGGGGGAGAAAAGTTATAGTGGGGTCCCAAAAAAATTGTTTTTTCAGAGTCTGAATGGAAAGAATTTTGCTCACCCCTACAGCCCTAACTGCTGGATGGATTTTCACCAAATGTGTAGCAGAAGCGGTGGCTTGGTTCCGCAAGTGTGCTTTTAAAATTTGGTGAAAATCTGTCCAGTCTTTCTTTTTTTAAACAGGCAAAATGTAGGTCAAACAAATTAGCGATATCTGGCTACGCTCCGCGGACCCACTTCCCTGTTCGGTCTGTGGACAGGAACCCAATTGGCCTAGAGGGAGACGTGATTGGATGGCGAAAAGCGTGAATTGCGTCAAATTTTTGTAAATGCCCGCTATGTTGGATTTGCAGACATCCACCGGTGTTCACGGACATCGCAGTAAAAACATGTAAAAAACAAAACACAACATAACACTTGTCAAACTTATCAGACAATCTCTGGAGAGGTGAAGGGTGATGAGGATGTTATGAGATATGGCCATAAGAAGCCAAATTACTGGTGTTTTTCACCAAGAAAGTTGGCAAACAATCTGCAAGTTTGCGGCCACCTGAGATGCTCAGGGACATATGTGCCTATTCCTGCATTACAGGGTTCATGAAACACAGTTCATATACATGTTTTTCTAAAGTTGGATGGGGTTTTGTCAGGATGGGCTAAATTAGTGGGGGTCTCAACATTTTTAGATGGCTTTTAACCTTGTTGCCGTTTGACAAATGTGGACAAAGGTTTTCAGAAAGATTATAGACCTAACCTTCAATGTTTGTGAATGGATTTTGTCATATGGGGGCTAAGCTACATAACAATTGTAGATACATTTTGACACTTTAGAACAAATCGTAGATGGGCTGATTTCAAGGAAACCCGTATAAGGAGCATTGGCAAGGACCTTAAAGCATGGTTTTGCAAATGTGCCCGTGTTTTATTTTTTTACAACTGTCATAGGTAGAAACAATAGTGATATACCTTTGATGACTGAGGTATAGCATGTGGCCATTGGCAGTGGCCAGATAGTCTGGATCATGGTATAAGGTCATGACCCAGACAATCTAGCTACTGGCCATGACCGCGAGGGATGAAAAATGGGCTTAAGGTGGCCTTGTCCACCATAGGTGGCTATGTAGTAAAGTTATTAGAAAGTGGGATAGGTTTGAAAAGGAAAAAAGAATGTGCTCCTGGTAATATGGTCATAGGGTTCTGTCTTCACCTTCTGCAGGCTGCCAAGTAAAGGGAAGAGGGGCTCTGTACAGACCACCGCCTTCCAATTTCCATGGAGGCCATCTTGGAAAAGGATTCGTTTAGGCCGATATCTTAGGCTGCCAGGCCGTTATCCCCCGTTCCGGTCTCTGGAACGGGGGATGAACCTCACATATTTCCATTAGCATAGCACAAAATGCTAATGGAAATGTTGGAAAAACGTATTGAGTCTAAGTAATTTACTAAGAAATGTAAAGTGGTGTCTATAAGATTTCTTAGTTCTATTTTTTAACTGTTAAAGGTTGTTCCTAAAGGAACCTTTCTTTTCTTGTTTTAAAAAAAGAAATGTTTGCAGTAGAGGTTAGAATGTAAAGGTGAGGAGGGAAATGAGGGAAGAGGCACCAAGCACTAATATGGACGGGCAGGGCGACAGAGGAAGATGTTGTGCGTGTGTTACTTCTAATCTAGTGGGCAGTGTCTCTCATGCTCCTTGATTACAGCTTCAAAAGCACATCAAAAATTGCTTCCCGCTGCAGACTGGTGTGTTGAAGTATATACAGAGGACTGTTGTCTTCCAAAGATATGGATCAAAAGCCTCTTTTATTGCTTGCAAGATAGCTGGTGGGATTTTGTGTCTCAGAGAAGTAGGCTGTGTGGTTACAGTATTGGTTGAGGAAGATGATATGGAGGAAGACAGCCTACCACTTGCTAAGAAACGAACAATCTTTCTGACAGCATTGCATTTGGTGTGTGGCACATGGAGGTGGTCCCCCTAGGAGTAATGTCCAGGTAGTCCAAGACTGAGTACAAAGTTGCAGTCAGTGCATTTCACTTGTGTATCTTTAGCTTTTGGTACATTCCCAACCGTGGTAAAGCACTGCCACACCCATGAATCTCTCTGGGTGGTAGAGGTAGGCACTTCCTCTACCTCATCTTCTTGGTCTTCTTCATTGTCTTTGGGAATACTGTGCTTTTGTTGTTGTGTGGGTCCTCCAGCTGGTGGCGGCGGTGGCTCTTGGGGAGGAGGAATGGCAAAAGCTGATGCCATTTTTACGATAAATAGCAGTTTTGCTACTATTCTTCCAAGTATGTGCTTTGTACTAGATTGTTAATTGATAATGAGTTAGAATAGGTGTAGGAGCTGTCCAAGGGTGCATTTTGAACTTGAAAGTTCCTCGATCAGTAGAAAATGCAGTTCCGAACTGTCCTCGAAACAAGGACCGGAGCGCGAAGTGCATACGCCTTCATTGACACGTCATCATGCTGCGCGGAAGTGCATGGTTACGTGATACTGTCCGGAAGTTCCACAATGACGTCAGACCTTTGCTGACGGAATCAAAAACAGTGGAAAAAGTATAGAAGTGTTAGAAATGATGCTAGACGGTGGGAAATGGCAGAGTTTAAACGTAAATTGGACAGAAATGTTGCTAAATTGGGGTAAGTATGATATTAGTAAGTTGTAGGAAAATAGCATGCACTGGTACAAACTCATGGAATTCTCTGAAAAAAACTTTGTTAAAGAGACGTTATGGTTAAGTTGCACCAATAAAAACTGATACAATTCACTGAAAAAACGTTGTTAAAGGGACGTTATTGTTACAAGTAAAACAGAAAAACCTCAGATATTTGCCAGTTATGGTAAGCTAAGCAACCATAACTCGTGCCACCACTGTTCACTGTTAAGACTAACACCCGGACATCGAAGATTACATCACAAATGTAATTGATGACACCACTGATGACATCACATATCTGACCCACTTGTTTTTGTTCACTGAAATAACTAGGCCAGGTGGTTTTTTTCACTGACAGTCAGAATATTAAAATTCAAAAGGTTGCTGTATATCTAGACGTTGACCTTGTCATATGTTCTTAAAGTACTTTCCTTAGGGTTTGGTCTCAGCTCATGGTGCACATACATGGGGCAATAGGCATGCCTCAAACACACAATTATTTTGTATACATGAAGATAAACTTTAATGCTATTAACATTTTCTGATGATGCTGCTTCTTTCTTCCTTACTTTAGTTTCCCTGTATGTGCCTCTGATTTGTATGCATTGTGGGTCTTCATATGTATTGTTTATACTAGCAGAAGTGTGTAGTAAGCCTTGAATTGTTAGCTAGTCACTACATGTTTAACAGTACACAATCACGCTTGACGTCATGTTACCAACATTATAAATACAACCCCTTGTAGGGACTTTTCATCAAAATTAATTTCACATGTGATGTAATCAGTGATGTCATAGCAGTCATTAGTCTTAGCAGTGCACGGTGGTGGCGCGATCTATGGTTGCATAGCTTACCTGAACTGGCGAATTTCTGAGGTTTTTCAGTTTTACTTGTAACCGTAACGTCCCTTCAACAACTTTTTTTCATTGATATATATATATATATATATATATATATATATATATATATATATTCACTGAAAAAAAATTGTTAAGGGGACATTATGGCTAAGTTGCACTAATGAAAACCTATCAAATTCAAAGAAAAAACAATTAAAACGAAGTTATGGTTACATGTAAAACCGAAAACCCCCAGAAATGTGCCAGTTATGGTAAACTAAGCAACCATAACTCGTGCTACCACCATGCACTGCTAAAACTAACACCCAGGACATCAAAGATAATATCATAAATGTCATTGATGACATCACTGATAACATCACATATGAAATAAATTTGATGAAAATTCCCTATAAGGGATTGTGTTTATAATGTTGATAGAAACATGTCAGGGGTCATCGGGAGACCTATCATGAACTACTTAATGTATTCAAGAATGTAGTAATCTAAGCAAAACATTATTTGCCCGATTCATGGAATAATCTGCTCTTAAAATACAGGACTTGCACGTTTGTCGATTCATGGAACACAATGCGCGGGGCTTACACGGGACTTGAAAGGAATCTGCACCAATCCAACACATCACTGCAAGCCGACAAATGCCTTGCACAAGACTCCTCGGGAAGGGCCGGCCAAGTCAGTGCAGCTACCTAAAAAGGGGGGTGGGACACATAGAATGAGGAAAAACAAGCAAAAATGTGGGCGATACGAGGGAAATTCCACCGTCAAACAATCGCACCTCCCATACACGTGCAAATCAACCGTATTCATGGAATTGAGCAGGGAACACCGGCATGCGAAAAACCATGCGCAGATCTTGAGATATCTGCACCTTGCCATAGCAGGCGTAAACATCAACGCGCAAACTAACAAATGCATAAAAAGCAAGCACGATCACCAAACGCACATATACAGCCATGATGAATGCACCCTTTGTTGCAGCAGTCATCCTGGGACACTGCTGGAGGAGGAGGATGGCAAGAGCCCGGATCTTCCACCCAACAACCACCCTTTTTGGGATGTCTGATGACCAGGTCTGTGCCAGGTAAAGGTTGCTGCCATATCATACTAGACCTGGCCACAGAGTGGGACGATGACCTCACATCACCCACCATGTGCTCCCAAGCACTGAGCCCCTTGTAAAAGGTACTCACTGTTCTGCATTTTTAGGCCACTGGCTCATTCTAGCGGACAACTGCCATTGTCAGTGGCATCTCCCAGGCAGTCACGCTGCTTACACCAGGTGTTGGCTATCATAACTGCACCTCCAGGATTGTTATGGGAAGACTCACTTCCCAAAAGTGCTAGGTGCCATTGATTGCACACATGTTGCTCTACATCCACCTCGAGCAACAGAGAACATCTACCGCAACCGGAAACATTGCCACTCCATCAATGTTCAGGTTGTGTGTGATGCCAAGCGCATTATTATTAAGTATGTGCCAACTATCATGGCAGCACCCATGATAGTTACATCTTCAGGATGTCCCCGGACACTGGGCCCTGGGAAGTGGGAAGCATGGCAACACAGGGCTCATTGGTGAATATGAATGGACATGCACATGCATGGTTGTTGCACACAGACCAATATATACTGTCAACAAATGACAATGACTACCATTCTCACATCTAGAGGGGACAGTGCCTACCCTCTGAGCACATACATGATGATGGCCATACGCAACCCCAACACACCTGCCCAGGTAAGGTACAACACTGCCCATATTGCAACTTGGGGCATAGTGGAGGGCACATTCAGAGTGCTCAAGTCACGTTTCCTCTCCCTAGATCACTCTGGTGGTGTGTTGCTATACACCCTACCAGTAGTTTGCAGGATCATTGTGGCAGCATATGTCCTGCACAGTGTTGCATCACAGCGTGGCGTCCCGGTGGACAATGTGGTGGCACCCCATCCACACCCTCCGGCACACTGCTTGCGTAAAACTGGGCAAAGAACATGAGGAGTGGCTACACGTACCCAGCTTGTGCAATCTAATTTCACCTAAAATCCCTCCTCTGTGGAGTGCACACAATCCAGCAACATCCCAGTTGCCATTCAATGATGACAATGGGCCAATCCACTGTACCCACCAAGCCACCCTGAGAAAGTGTCTTTGGAAGTGCAAATTAGTGTGCATCCCTTAGAACTAAAAAGACATGTCTTTTAGTGTTTCCAAAAGAAACACATTGAATAGTGATGACACCACAACCGCCATGCCAACCATTTCATTAAATCACCTCTTTGCCACCAAATCCATCCCATGTGTAAAGTTAAAGGATATTGATAATGTGCACTATCTCCACTGTAGTGGTCCCCTGGTGCTCTTGCAGATCTGACTAACTAACATACCTGTCAAATGTGTAAGCATTGATAAATCCTGAAACATCATGCCTGAGCTGCAAGCCGTACATGTCCTTAACAATTTACATGTACACAAAAGACAACAAGCACAATTTCAAATAGCTGCACACATGTCCTACAATGTGCATGATGTCCACAACCAAGTCCCTATTGTGGGATGCAGAAAACAGTGCAGTATTGACACACAAGTTACTCAACATGTCAACATGACTACAATAAACCCTATACACAAAATTAATATTAACAAGATGTAATAGACAATTGTGACAAAGAGTGTGACCCACCAGAATGACCACATCCAGACATGCAGCAACTAAAGTAGCCATTCTATAATGAACAAGATAAATGCACATTTTACCTGTCCCCTTGGCATGCAATCACCATTCAAATTTCATCCCATGAAATAGCCATCATTCTCTGGCAGAAGGATCTCCAGACAATGAACACAATGGAACTGCATGCAGCTAACACATCCATGCACCCAAAAATGCAAGACCCACGGGCACCCCTCAGTGACATACAACACATGCAAACAACAACTCACAAGACAACCATCAGCATGTGTTCCAGGTCACATGCAGCAACACCTGCACACTGCATGCAAATCAAACTCACAAAACACAGATACTGACAAACAACATCCCCCAAACTGACCCTCAATAACATGCAGCAAATGTTAATGTCACATATCCCCATTCACTAGCCGATGGCACGTGCACAACACACTCATCAGTCAACATGCTGAATGAAAATGAGAGGACATCACATATCACAATACAAAGCATTCAGAACAACACCCTAAGAGCAGCACTGAATATCCCAAACAATTAAAATATCTTTGATGCTAAATGCACTGCCCATTGGCTACCCGTTATAAACTAGATCAAATTTAAGACCCTCTCCATCACACACAAGTGCATTGCTAACAGAGTCCCACAATACCTCACCAACAAAATTACCAAACCCACTCTGAGAGACACCCCCGAGCCATCACCTCCCAGATCCTTACCATGCCTAAATTCAAAGGAGCTAACGCAGGTGGCTGTAGCTTCTCAGTAGTGGCGGCCAAACAATGCAATGGCTTACCCCTCTCACTCAGATCTGACCATTAGCCACAGTCCTTCCACAAAAAAACGGAAAACCTAGCTCTTTACACAAGACCTGTAGCTTCACTTGATAAAGCTGCATCATCTCGGTCATTGTTATATTGAATTATGCCACTAATCCATATCATGCAATATGCCAGTTGACTGTTTCACGGGTGTAATATAATAAGCGCCCATATACCCCCGGGTTAGACACATTCTACAAATTGAAATAAATCAAATAAACATATAAAATAAATATGCAGATAATTGAGCACACAAAAAGGCAGGGACACCCCTGGAAGACTAACAATGACTTGACAAGGCATGCCATCGCCTGCATAGTATTCTGACAGTGTACGGAACACAGTCGTGGGAGCACATTTATTTATTAATTTATGTATTGTTCACTTGTTAGGATCTTATACAATTATCAAAACAGTTTCAAAGCGCCCACAGGGCAACAGGGTCAGTACAGGGGAAGTTAGACAATGTATCATGAGAATAAATGGCAGGGGAGATGAACATACCATGCCTTTTGAGCGTTCAGAATGTGCAAATGTAGACGGGAGGGGGTAAGGAGAAAGGTGATAGGTGCACATGGAGAAGTGCATGTAGTGAAGTGCTAAGAAAAGAAATGAAAAATGTAAGTACAGCATCCCGTGGTGAGGCTGAGCAAGTGCAGTATATAGACAGTGGCTTGGATGAGAGATGTGGGTGGTCATGGCCCAAAGAAACATAAGGGCCCCGCACATCAGTCACGTGGTGGTATGATTACCAGGGAAGAGAGGTTGAAAAGGAAGAGAAGACAAAGATCGTCAGGCTTCTTGGGAACTTAAGAAGGTCCTGCTCAAGACGCAGTGGGAGAGGGAGGCCATTACACAGAAGGCAGTCCACCGAGGAAACTGATCGACCACCAGCTGTCTGTTTAGCAAACCACTTCACATGCAGCGAGCTGGTGCCAGAGCAAGCCAAGAGTCTAAAAGGGGAGTATTTGATCAGGCAGCATTGAAGATAGAGTTGTCCCCGGCCCCAGATGGCCTTGTAGAGGATACAGATGAATTTTAATGTAATGTGTACATAGACTGTGAGCCATTGAAGGCTTTGTAGCGCAGGAGAGATACGGCCACTGGGCCTAAGGCCAAGGGTGAGACTTGCTGCCCTATTCTGGGTAAGCTGAAGGGGTTGTAGGGTGGACAAAGGAAGATTAAGGAGGAGGCTGTTGCAGTAGTCTAGCCTGGAGAGAAACAGAGCATGGGTAACATTGAATCTCTGAGTGAAGGTGTGGAAGGGTACAGTTACTTTGAGAAGGAAGAGCTGAAAGTGAGACTTATTGACATTATCCCAAATATGAGGGATGAAGGAAAGGGTGGAGTCGAAGATGACTCCAAGAATCCTGTATTCACAGGAGAGGGCAGGGAGGGAGCCCATGAAGGAAGGCCAGAGTTGAGAGAAGAAGTAGGGCGCAGGGGATCCAATAGGGAGGCTTTAGGTTTTGCTTCCGTAGAAGCAGAGGTCATTTACAGTGCACCCTGCCTGGATGGCGGAGAGGCAGTCAGGGATGAAGGAAGGCGCAAGGTTGTCAGTAGGAATTTTGAAGATGAGTTGTGTGTCATCAGTATATATATATATATTATGAAACAAAGCATATCATTGGAATTTGGGGGACAAGGAGGCAATGACACATTCCAGCAGGAAAAGGTATATGTTAAAGAGGCAGGGCAAAAGAATGGAGCACTGCTGTACGCCACAGGTGGAGGTCGAAGTAGGGGAGGTGAAAGGGCCAAGAATGGTTTTGGAGGAATGGTCGATTAGGAATGAGATAAGCCAGTCCAGTGCCCGCTCAGAGATACCAAGTGTATGATGGATACTTTTTATGAGGATGGAATGGTTCACTGTGTCAAATGCTGAAGAGAGAGATGATATATTTATTTGTATAGCGTCAGTACACAATGTGTTTCAAAGCGCTTCAAGGCAAGAGAGGGAACAAGGGAAAATACAATGACATTCTTACAGGCCATGAACAACAAGAATGTGAAATAACTATCGTACTCGGCATAGTGACATTTCAGATAGTGCAAGAGTTATGACGCAGATAGGAAGGAAATGGAAAACAGACAGGCGTCTACCTTACTAGGTCTGATGACCTTTCTGGTAGAGCCGGAATATTACAATAGGTGAGGGAGAGGCGAGGACAAAGGAGGGAGAGGAACAAAACAAGTGACTATCGTACTAGGCCTGACAACATTTCAGATAGTGCTGGAAGGGGGAGGAAGGAGAACAAGTATGGGGGGAGACAAACAATTGTTGCTATCATACTAGGTTCAAGGACAATTCTGATAGAGTAAGTACAAATAAAAAAGTAACAGAGGCAGGAGAGAGGGAGAAGGGTGAGTAGGAGAGAACAGAGAATAAAACAGTGGAAAGAACAGAGAAGCAGAGGGGAGATTAGAATACAATTGCAGAGGTCAAGGAAACACATACTGTTGCAGGGAACAAAAAAAGGTAGGCAAAGGTTCAAGAAGACGAAGGGCACAGCATGATTCAGGGCCAATCTGAGTAAGGGATCCAGGGAGGTCCAGGCTGAGAGTTGGGAAGGTGAGGCAACAAAGTCATTGTGTCCATAAAGTCAAATCCAAGCATTGGCAACAGGTCAGAGATGGTGAAAACCATAGTGAGTCAAGAGATCCTACAGTGAAAGGGTGTTAAGGGGCGGGGGTGGAGGAAGAGAGCAGGACAGCATGGGGGTGAGGGGGAAGGACAAAGGAGAGACCAGAGGGGGAGGGGCACATGCAAGCATCACGAGGAACCAGAGGGGGGAGGGGGGCACAAGCACGCATCACGGGGGACAAGAGTGTGGTGGGGGCACAGGTACACATCACGGGGGACCAGAGGGGGAGGGGGGCACAGGCATGCAACATGGGAGACCAGAGGGGTGTGGGGGGTACAGACACACATAACAGGGAACCAGAGCGGGGGCACAAGCACACATCACAGGGGACCGTAGAGGGGAGGTGGGCACAGGCATGCATCATGGGGGACCAGAGGGGTAGCAGGGCACAGACATGCATCACAGGGGATCAGGGGGGTGGGGCAGCACAGGCATGCATCACATGGGACCAGTGGGTGAGAGGGCACAGGCACACATCAAGCTGTGGCACAAGTATGCATCACGGGGGACCATAGATGGGTGGGGGGCACAAGTACGCATCATGTGGGACCAGAGTGGGGAGGGGGCACAGGCACGCATCACGGGGGTCCAGAGTGGGTGGGGGCATGCATCACGGGGGACCAGAGGGGAGGCACAAGTATGCATCATGGGGGACCAGAGAGGGAGAGGGAAAAGGCATGAAACACAGGGGACCAGATGGGGGTGGGGGGCACAAGTATGCATTGGGGGGACCAGAGGGGGAGGGGGCACAGGCATGCATCACAGGGGACCAGAGGGATGATGGGGGCACACGCATGCATCACAGGGGGCCAGAGAGGGGAGGGGGCACAGGCATGCATCATGGGGGACCAAAGGGGGGCACAAGCACGTATCACAGATGACCAGAGGGGGTTGGGGGGCACAAGCATGCATCAGAGGGGACCAGAGGGAGGAGGGGTCAGAAGCACGTATCACAGGGGACCAGAGGGGGGCACAAGCATGCATCACATGGGACCAGAGGGAGGAGGGGGGCACAGGCATTCATCACAGGGGAGCAGAGGGGGAGGGGGCACAGGCACACATCATGGGGGCACCAGCGAGGGGTGGGGTGCACAAACACACATCACAGTGGACCAGAGGGGGTTGGGGCACAAACACGCATCACAGGGGACCAGAGGGGGGGTTCACAGGCATGCATCACAGAGGACCAGAGGGTGGAGGGGGGCACAGGCATGCATCACAGGGGACCAGAGGGTGTGGGGTGCACAAGCACACATTACAGGAGACCAGAGGAGGGAGGGGGCACAGGCACACATCACTGTGAACCAGAGGGGCGGTAGGGGGCACAAGCATGCATCACGGGGGACCAGAGGGGCTTGGGGGTTCACACACGTATCACGGGGACCAGAGTGCGGAGGGGGGCACAGGCATGCATCACAGGCAAAGGCATGCATCCCGGGTCCAGAGGGGATGGGGGCAGTAGCAAGCATCACAGCGGACCAGAGGGGGAGGGGGGCAGAAGCACACATTACAGGGGACCAGAGGGGGAAGGGGGGGCACAGGCACACATCACAGGGGACCAAAGGGGTGGTGGGGGGCACAAGCATGCATCACACGGGGCCAGAGGGGGAGGGGTCACAGGCACACATTACAGGGGATCAGAGGGGGCACAGGGACACATGATGGGGGACCAGAGGGGGTGGGGGCACAAGCATGAATCACAGAGGACCAGGGGGACACAAGCATGCATCATGGGGGAGTAGAGGGGTTTGGGGGCCACAGGCATGCATCACCAGGGAACAGAGGTGGGAGGGGGGCACAGGCATGATTCACAGGGGACCAGACGGGGAAGATGAGGACAGCAGTGGTTTGTGAATTCAGGGATGCAAACAGTTTGTCATGGGTGTTCAGGAGAGCAGTGCCCATGGCTCAGGAAGCCTTGAATCCACAATGGTAGTCATGTAGACAGCCAACCAGTTTGGTATGGGCATTGAGTTGGGGGAGGTCCAACTTAAAGCAGTTTTCCCAGGAAGTGGGTGATGGAAATGGGATGGTAGTTAGCTGGGCTTGAAGGGTCTGCAGATGGTACTGTAAGGATGTGCCGCTCAAGGGAGTGCTTCTGGGAGGTGAGGGTGGATGGAAAAGAACCAGTAGCAAAAGTGTGGTTGCAGAGATCATCAAGAGCAGGGGCGAGAGAGGAGATGTTTCCCTTGATTATTCGTGATGAGCATGGGATAACCTGTTTGGAAGAGACATTCATGGATTTGCCAACTCTGATGACTTCTTCAGGGGAGACAGGAGCAAAGGAGGATAAAGAGGAAGGAGGAGATTGGGTGGTAGTGGGGGCAGAGCTGGCAGGGTTGTGCTGGGAGAGTGCGTGACAAGGATGTTCAGTATATCCATTTTTTTTTTAAGAAGTGAGAGCCAAATGCATTACAAAGTGACTGTGAAGGAGTAGAGGTGGGAGATACAGTGGTTGTGTTTGCATGTTCCCTGCACATTTTGTAGAATTCAACCGTGATGCAAAGCACAAGAATACAAGTACACAAATACTCACCTCTTGCACTGTTGACAGGATAATACTTGCTGCTTCAATTCACAGAGACTTCCAGCCCTTTAAATAGAGTAGCAATACACTGGAGATGGATGGGGATGCAGATTTTAATCAAAAATCAATAATTCAAATGACACAAATAGCTTGGCAAAAAGTTTGGCTGTTTTAATGTAAGTAAAATAGGGAGTACAACAAACATCAACAATCGCTCGATACTCAACTCTCAATTATTTCATAACAAAGCTGGGTTCTTTAACCCTAAATTGGTCATCGCTGATGTGCTGACCTGCGTCATTACCAACGTCATCCTACATGGCAAACTTCTAAAACTGGGATTGGCTCTAAGTGAACTACTAAGTATAGGTGTAATATCTGTATAGAGTAACAGAGAAAAATTATTGGATAGTCAACAACAGGTGGGGCAACTAAGCACTCCCTTTAAAATGGCCACTATGAATGACACTAAATGTACGACGTCCTATTGGCTACACAAACTATCGGACCCCAACTACGTGGTCCTCTACAATTGGTTGCCTTCTAACCCCCGTCAATAACTTTCAACCTACGTGAGCAGCATGCAGACTGAACAACCAGGTGCGGGAGAACTTGTTTTTATACCAGCTTCCCACCAATTAAAAGTATACTCTTTCACCACTTCAGTGTTTCAGTGTCAATTAGTGTTTGAAGTTGGCCTTGAGTCTATACTGTTCTCTGGGATTTTTTAAGGAGTATGGTTACTGTCTGGCTTCCGTGCGTAGGAGTGATCTCCTCATGGGTCCAACTTTCTTCCATCACATGACCGGACACCACGATTTGAGTCTTTTCGTGTATTTGATTTTATTCTTCAATAGTCCTCTGACGTCTTTTGTTTTCACTTGACCCTCTTGAACAGGAGCTTCTGTTCTTTCATGTTAATTGTAGCTAATGTCAGCCAATTTTAGTTCTGATAAGACCATGGCTCTTTGGCTCATCCAACTCCTTAACTGAAATATGCTCTGTTTAATTCATTTGCTTTTGTAATTGTGACACTGATTTGAGGCCTTCCTCGTTGTTCAAGACTGCTATATATGTAGTGGAACCTTCATTCTTTATTCAATCCATATGTATCTATGAGGTATATTTATGTATATGTTGGCGCTTGCCTTGATCTATTTAGTATAAGCATTTGGCTAGCTTCATGATTGCCTTGCTGCTTGCGTTTCATTGCATCTGTGCATGTTTAAACTAAGTATCTTCATCATGTTCATGGCATACATCTCTTTATCTTGATCTCAAGATATCACTTATCCATAGTACTTCTTCATTCTTCATAAATCATCTGCCTTTCTGGTCTTGTTATCTTCTATATATGGAGTCAAATCAGTTCCATATGACGTCACCATTCATCCTGGTCATTCAGTTTTTTTGTTTCATCATGAAATAACATTCAAATGGCCATCATATTGTCTTAGATGTAGGTATGGTGTCCTTAATGGATACTTCACTTCCCATATTCTCTTAGGTATAGGTGTTCTTATGGGTACTGCACAGAGTCTTTGCTCTTCTTCTTTCTTTCTTATTGGTGTAGTATATGTCACACACTTTGATTCATACTTCACGGGTAATGTAGGCAGGGTAGGTGGAGTAAGGGTACTTTGCTCCTCCTCTACAGGCCGATGTCAGAATGGAAGGCTGGCCACTCAGGCAACTGCCATGGAAGACATTAGCAGACAACACAAAGAAATGTGATACAGCAAGCAAGGATAAATGCATGCTAAATGTAGGATGCAAACAATAAGTGCATGGTCAATGCAGACTTCATTGTGACAGAATACAAATGGTCAAATACTACATTCAATTTAATGCAGCAGTACCATGCACCCAGATGCGGTCAACTTGAAGCTGCAAACACCATGGTGCAGCATGCATGGTACATGCAAGTGAAAACACCACTAAGCCTAATGTGCTGGTACATAACATAGCATTCTGAAAATGTGCATCAATGTTCACATGGTTGTAGCTTGTAACTGGTGCTGCACACCATAATTGGGGTACCCTAAGCAAGAGAGGCCAAATATGCCATCGATCCATAACCCCACTAACATAGCAAGGAATGTGAAGTGTCACTCAGTACACATGGTCAAAGTGCAATGCGACACACAACAGCAGAACCATCAACACCTGTCAGAGGACACAAACATCCGGCCCTGCAACCCACACCTCAACACCCAAGAACTGTCCACACAGTTGGAACTGCCAATAATTTTGAATATGAAACTAGTGGCCCCATCAATACAAGGAAACACCACCATGCCAAGACCTATCACCAAAACCACACCTTGTGAATCATGCACCCATTATGAAGTACTGGTGACCCACAAGACACGTCCATCAAAGTGATCACACAAAGTGCAACACTCCCAGGAAAACACCACACAAGCGTTTGCAAATGCCCTTCACTTACCTGCACAAGGTACCCACCTGCCTTGCATACGATGCACACCATCGGGAGACGCTTCAGACCATCGGTACCACAACAGAGAGAGGGAAGACCAAGCAAATGCTACATCAAGGAGTATACTGCCTGGATTGGAGATGGGCAATTACATGCACTACACCACAGTAGGTGCGCCCATAGATGAATTGACCAAGGAAGGTGACACAGTGACATGAGTACAACTTAAATAACCATACCGGCATGTTAGCATGCAAAGCACGTATGGGTTATGTTACACATGCGGCAAACATGGTGACCAATGACGCATGTTCAACATGCAAGACAGTGCTAATGCTTACCTGCTGACTGCATCAGCATGGTGTGAATCCCGCATCAACTTCACCTTAAACTCCAAATTAGGTACATGAGGGACAGTGCCTGGTGGAGGGCATGGGGAGCATGGACGTCAAAGGGTGCAGTCACTGCCAGATCACTGATTAGTGAAACAACATGGGAGAAGAGATTACAACAGGCATAGTGAAGTACCATTCACACAGCACACATGTGCGAGGGAACACTGAACCTATAGTTACCTGCGCATGCCATCCTGTGCACCACCATTTTTACTAATCCTCTGTTTGATAAATTGGACAGACTGGGTGTCACCTACAAAAATTATGCAGATGACACCCAGATCCTCATTCCCTTTTCGGGCAACTTTCTCGAGGACACAGCTTTAGTAAATAAGATATACCTCCTCATTCAGGCATGGATGGCATCCCACAGCCTCTGCCTGAATGACGAGAAAACTGAGATACTGATCCTAGGATCAGAGACGAACCTCAAAAAACTTAGCCCTAGTTATGCCTCCTTCAATATTGACAATAACTCCATCAAGGTGATGCCTGCTCTTAAAACTTTAGGTTTCTACCTTGATCCCACACTCATCTTTAAGAAACAAGTAAACTCACTTGCATCTTTGACAGCCTACACTTGCAAACTGATCCGAGCCTGCAGACCGTTTCTCTCCGAAACTAGCTGCATTACCTTGGCCAATGCACTCATAATGTCCAGAATGGATTATTGTAATGCCTTGTACTCGGGGGCCAATAAATACATCTCGGATAAAATTAAAAGATTGAAAAATAATGCCCTAAGAGCAGCGTTAAATATCCCCAACTCTCAATCCAGAATAGACGTCCACTGTTTAAAAATAAATGACAGGATCTTTATTAAAACAGTCTCACTCACATCTAAATGCCTGAATAACTTAGCACCTCCATATCTATCAGAAAGAATAAACGGAAAACATGTGTATCACATCGATGTCATGTAACAGAATGCAGGGCATGTCACCATAAGAGAAACAGCATCCACACATTATGTACAAGAAGATATCTGATCAGGGCATATGGAGACTGGCAACAACATTCCTTGCTCAGTGCCATGATGCCAGTGTACACATTGGCAACATACAGGGTTGTTAACAAGCACACTGTGACATATGGCACAGGTAATTGTTGACTAATCCCATTGAACTGGACATGGCCATGCGGCTCTGTGATGTGCAATTACATGACATGTCAACAGGCAGACACACATATCCACAACCAAGTCTGCATCCATCACATGCCACACCAGTGTTGACCTGGCACAGGGACTGCACACAATGGGAACATGCCGTAAGTGTAGGACAAAGGAAACAGTACCATTTGATATATGACTGTAAGAGTACCACCTAGCCAGAGTCTGTGAATTGGAGAGAGTAAGTAATGGAGTTGGAGAAAGGAACATGGTACAGTGACCCACAAAATGGACAGGGACATAGGGCCTCATTACGACCCAGGCGGTAAGTTACCGCCTGGGTCGTACCTTTACCACCATGGCGTAAACAGACGCAAGCACATGTCTAGCAGAGCAGAGTCACTGACATCAAGTATGCAACCAACAAGAGGGCACTTTGTGGAATCATGTTGCAGATGTTGTGTGGGTATGCTTGTGGGGGATGAGTACTGTGACATGGCGATGTTCAATTGATGTACAAAACATGGGTTGTATCCACTCTTGTGTACACTGGACAGAAGTCATTATACCACAACATGGTTCACCCGGGGCAGTCATTCAAATGCAGCCAGATGCGCACCACAATCATAAATCTTGGTGATGCTTCACTATGTGTACTCAGGATGTAAAATCTCGGCCACTTACCAGACGTGCGCTCGTAATTTCCCAGGCCTCCCATGCCTTGCACCTGCTCCATTAGAATGAATTGTCTCATAGCCTATTCATGCGTGGTAAGCTCCTCCTCCTCAGGTGACCCCCCTCCAGTTGCCAGAGCTGAGGCGAGGTTGGCACACAGCTTGGACTTGGTGCAAAAGGTGCGGTCATTCCAGCGCTTCACTACCTGACCAGCAGTGCGCTTCTCAAACCCTAAGGCATTGATGTCATCCGTGATATGCTGCCAATGCACCATACAATGAGCAGGTGTATGTGTGCTTCCCAGTTGCTGGAACATGTCACAGTTGGGCACGGTCACATAGTCCGTGAGGATCTGGAGATCTTCATCATGGAAGTTGCTCTTCCTCAACGTGCCGGTGTCCTGTGCTGTGCCATGGGGTTGAGCATGTTCCCAGGGAACACACTGCATGCAGGGAAGTGTAGTTTATTTGTGCTTCTCTGTCCCTGGGCATTCTGCCTGAAATAGGGCTCAAGAAGCCTCCTAGAATAACATGTGGATGGTCTGCACAGAAGTCTGGCTGCATATACTTGCTTACAGAGGGTTAGAACTTGGCCTACAGTGTTAGTAGCATGCCATCCCTGACAGTACTCCCCCTTCCCCTCGGGGACTCTGGTTTTGTTGGGTTATCACGGTGGAATTTGCGAGGAGCCGAGGAGCATGCAAGTTTGACACAGGTTCCCATGACTATTCTTCGGGGCGGTACCCTTTCCAATCTACTAGATACCATCATTTTTTTGTTTCCTGCATGAATCCAGGATGTCCCTAACCTCATATTCAGGATGTCCATCTACCAGGATGGGTGGAGGCTTCATTAGGTTGATGGATGTAGGAGCGGACTTTAATAAGGCCACATGAAACACCAGATATATGCGCATATGCCGGGGTAATGTTAGGCGCACTGCCACTGGGTTCACTATTGCTTCAATCGGAAATGGAAATATGAAACAGGGTTGAACATTTCTTGGACCTTGTAGGTGCAGATTTCTTGTGGAAAGCCATACTGTGTCGCAAACCTGGTAGAGTGGACTCAGTCTATGTTTCTTAACTGCATACCGTTTATAGGCTTGCTTTGCTTCAGACAGGTTGAATTGAATATCATTCCAAGCTTCCTCAAGTTGTTTCTTCCGTTCCTAGACTGCTGGAACCATGACAACTTTGGTTTGTGGTACAGGCTGAAAGCGTGGATGATACCTGTAGGTGCTAAAAAAGGGCGTCATCTTTGTTGAAAAATGCACTGTGTTGCTGTAGGCAAACTCTGCTAACCAGAAGACTTCTGCCCAGGACTCCTCCTTGTCTTGAGGCATACAATGTAGATATTGCTCCAAAGTTTGATTTAAGCGTTCAGTTTACCCATCCGTCTCTGGATGGTAACTAGTGGATAAGCATATCTCGATTCCCACTGCCTTGCAAAAATGCTTTCCAGAAACGTGAGGTAAACTGTGGACGTCTATCTGAGATAATGCATTGCGATATCCCATGTGATCGATTATATTTTCAGAAACAAATTGGCTAGTGTACTGGCCGGTGTTGTGCCTTACATGGTATAAAATGCCCCATTTTTGTTAAATAATCCACGACCACAAGGATTAGTAAACCCTTGGGTTGGTAACGGTTGAAGCATGCCTGCTGGTTTTTGATGTCCTGCCATCTTCCTCAAACAGATCTCAAAGTGGGTGATATAGTGCTGAACATCCTTCCTCATGTGGGGCCACCAAAAGTGTCTATTGAGGAGCTTAAGAGTCTTGATCATTCCTGGGTGTCCTACAAAGGGTGAGTCATGATACCAACAGATTGCCTGTTGTCGTATCCGTGCTGTGGGCAGATAAATATTTGTCTTGTAAAAAGGTAATCCTTCCCTCACAGTTTGGTCCTTGTGACTTGTGACTTCCAATGCACCAGGTCCTCTGCCTTCATGGCCTTTCTGATGTCTTTGAATATGTCATCCACCGTTACACTCCCGATTACTAGGCTTGGGTCCACTATGGGTTTTGGTTCTTCTGGATTTCCTGCTTGTTCTGTAGTTGGTTCCTGGTAATGAGATAATATATCAGCTTTTGTGTTCTCTACGCCAGCTCGATAGGTGACAACAGAGTCAAATTCAGTGAAATACATCGCCCATCTTAGCTGTCGAAGACTTAATGCTTTAGCTGACTTCAGGAATTGCAGATTTCGGCACCCCAAAATACGTGATAGTATGTGGCGCCATCAAGTAGTGGCGCCATGCTCCAAAGGCAGCCTTTATTGCAGGTGGTTCCCTGTTGGCTATCACATCATTTTGCTCTGCTGGTAGTAACGTTCTTGAGTAGTAGGCCACATGGTGTAGTTGTCCATGATCATCACGTTGTGATAGAATAGCCCCAATGGCCTAGCTGGATGCGTCTGTTTCCACTACATAGGGTCTGGCTGGATCTGGGTGCATTAACTCAGGTGCTCTGGTAAACGCATTCTTGAGTGCTTGGTATCCTTCTTCTGCCACTGTGTCCCACTTGAAATGTACACCTTTTTTGAGAAGATGAGTGATTGGATGGACCTTCTGAGCAAAACCTTCTATAAAGCATCTGTAGAAGTTGGCAAACCCCAATACCATCTCCACATCTTTTACAGTAGTAGGAGATGGCCACTCAAGAATGGCTTGTACCTTTCTTCTATCCATGGTGACCCCCTCGGGTGACAGGATGAAGCCCAAAAACTACACAGTCGACTGGAGAAACTCACATTTCTCTGATTTAGCATACAACTGATGTTCTCTCAACCTCTGCAAAACTGCAATCACATGGTTCCGATGTTCTGCAAGTATATCCGTATGTCGTCTATGTACACGACAGCGAATGCATCCAGATAACCCTGCAGGACTTCATCGAGGAAGTGCTGAAATGCAGCTGTTGCATTGCAAAGCCCAAAGGGCATCTGTCATGTGCTATAGGCATCAATGGTTGGTATGGCAATGCTGGAAACATGTCTCGCCTTCAACCAGAGCTTCCCCTATCATGGCGTCCTGAATTGCGACACCTGCTTCAGTGTCTTGTGTGCAACTGACATCTAAGACTCCACCATGTGGTTCTGCGAGGACTCAAACAGAGCCATCTCCTGCATCTTGTTGCGTAGCTTCTCTGAGCACACACTCTGTGAGTTCGTCTCTCTGTTTCCTAAAACTTATCTACACATTGTATCCTTCCTTTTCCAACATTTGATCTTGCTCTTGTTAAATTCTCTCTAGATTCCGTGTTTGCAGACAGCCCAACAATCTTCTTTGATAACCGATCGTCCGGAGCACACACTTCCGGGTAGGTTAGCATTCCATTCCCTAGGCAACCAACACACTTACCAGTCGCCATTTCATGGCTCCTGTTTTTCTTCTTTGCAGCTGACGAGCTGCTTCTCCTAGTGATCCATAGTGCTTATCGAGCCACGCAGAAGAACGCTGCCTTTTCTCCTGCTATAAAATGCTTCTCTCATCTATCCATGCTGCTTGACCCACTGACACAAGTAAGTCTAGAATCCGTTACAATCGGTTCTTTTACTTCCTTCTCATCTGGCCACTCTCACAACTCCTTCCTTCTGTTTGCGTATTATATAGAATCAGTTGAAGTTCTTTACCATCTTCCAAGTAACCCTGAGCCGGAATCCTCACCACAGGGTAAGAGATTGGTCAAAGGAGATTAGCTAAAGGGCAATACACTGTATGACCAAGCTCCTTCTTTTTTCAACATTCAGACATGGACAGACTCCGTTTTGCCAGCAGTTTGGGTTAAGGACTTCACATAGCGTTGTAAAAGCAGGAAGTTAGAAACCTCTACACAGCCACAGCAGACACTTCTTCGCAACAACATCAGTGACCAGACAATGTTTTGTTCCCCAGATGGTTTCCCTGGAATCCCTGCTACGTCTCTGCTATTCTTAGCTGCAGGGTGCAGGGTAGCATCACCTGGTAATCGTACAAACCATACTTGTTCCGGAATGCCATCTTCCATTCGTCCCCTTGTCTTACGTGGATGAGGTGATACTATCCACGTAAGTCTAGTTTTGTGTACACTTGGGATCCTTGTACCTGGTCCAACAATATAGGTATTAAGGGGAGACGGTATCAGTTCTTTATGGTGATACAGTTAATCGCTCTATAGTCGCTACAAGTCCTCAGGTCTCCTGTTTTGTAGGGGACAAAGAACAAGGGGGAAGAGACCGGCAAAATTGAATGTCTAATGAAGCCATTTTCAAAATTTGCCTCAATATAGGTTTTCAAGTGTTCATTTTCTGCCTCTGCTGCATGGCAATACGGCCCCAGCTTCCAGGTATATTCTGCAGTCAAAGGGTCGATGTGGGGGCAGAGTCTCAGTGGCCACTTTACTAAATACACCCCTATACTCGTCATATTCTTCTGGTGATGTGTTGTCTGTACTCCCCCGATAACATGAGTGACGCTGCTTTCTGGTTTCCTGCAATGTTCCCCTGCTCCTTGCTGACCAGCGGAAGGCCCAAATGCCAAACCACTTGTTTGTCGACAAAGTTGCCCGTGGCCACTGAATATACCATGAGAGACACAGGAATACATTTGTTCTGCCAACCTATGTGGCCCTCCAACATCACATGTGCCGCCTCACTGTGATGAGTGTTTGCCAAGCTTCTCAGGGTGTCTTTAACTGAGCTCGCCTGGGCCACCCTCACTGGCGAGCGGTGGCGTTTCCCAACGGTTCTCCCTTTGATGGTTTGGTGGTGCATTCTTGAACAAAATGTCCTGCTTTGACACAATACAGGCAAAGCTTCTCTTGTATCCTTTTCTCCTTTTCTTCTTTGGACAATGGTCCCCAAAAAGACCCAATCTGCATGGGCTCTTCGGTGCTTTTCTCAGATGGTTTGGTGGTTTTCTGTTGGTCCAGCGGTACAAATGGCTTAGTTTCCCACTTCCATGTGGGGGTGTTGAGGTGGGGGTGTTGAGGTGGGCGGGCCTACTGCAGTCCTGTACCAGGTGCATGAGGCTGTGAAGGCCACCACAGAAGTGCCTGTGTAAAATCTAGTCCTTTGGCCACTGTATGCAGCAGTATGCACCTGCCGGGATGCCTCGACGCAGACCCAACACCTGGTGTTGACTGATGTGTGCACCCAGACCAACACCCCCTTACCATGTGGTGTTGACATTCGGGACTATGTGCTACCCCTGCAGGCCGGGTTGGTGAGGCGGGCAGCCGTAATTTGTGATGATGTGCAAGATACATGTAGTATGCTTGCACATCATCACAGTGAGGTATCCAGTCTCATCGGCTGGCTTTCAACATGCCTGTTCCATGTTGTGCTCCATGGGATGTTCACTGCTGCAACCTCATCCAGGTCTTCCTCCTCTGTTCACCAGTCATCCTCCAGGGTGCCTTCCAGCCCAGACCACCAGGGCCCCCTGTGCACCAGTCTGGTGGAGCCAACATCTCTGCCTAAGTTGGGAGTGCAAGATGAATCAGCTGAGGTGGTCACTGTGCCTACCCAGTCACCGACAGGGTCACCGGCAATGGAGGGACAGCAAGCACCTAGATGCAATGCATGTGCCGTACGCTCCTGGGTAGCGTCATCAGCTTGGAGTGCGTACACAAATAGCAGGCATTGAGCACTGTGGCAGCAGGTGGCAACAAGGAGTAGGCTATCTTTGACAGGACAGACCATCCAAAGGGGGCAGGTATGCAGTCTGAGGCTGGAGGCACACGTGGACCTGAGGGACAGGATGTCTTCTGTGTTCAGAGGATATGGGCAGCAGATCAGAGCAGAGAGGCAGCGGGCTCAGGAAGCAAGGGTTCTGTTGGCAAGGGCTGAGATTGCACTGCATTGGGCGAGGAGGCAGACTGCCATTCTCGAGGCCACTTGCAGGGAGGTTGAGGTGATAGAGACACACATACTGGAGACCATGCAAAACCTCTAGGCAAGAACAGAGACCTGCATAATGAGTGAGGACGTGGCACTGGACTCAGCCCTGGTGGAATTGCTAAGTGAGATTGGAGAGGAGGAGTTGGACTAGCCCTCTGCCTGTGTACATAGTTATTTAGGTGTAGGTTTCCTTTCTTTATCTATTATTTTCCTCAGACTTTGAAGACATTCTGTCCCCGTTTTTATTGTATATCTTTGTTTAGGCATAAGATATTCATGTTATTACATATGTACCATGGACTAATTTCCACTTCATTCCAGGTTTATTCTTGTGCATATTTATTTCAAATACATTGTTCTGTTTGTTACATTCCATGCTTCATGCAGTTCGTTTCTGTGTTGGCCTCTTTGATAGTTCTATTTTCAGCCAGTGTACCTCTCCATTGTGAGTCAAGGGTCTTGTGGCATGCATGCCTGTGTGGTGTTGTTGCTGGGATGGTTGTGGTTGGCAGGATACACATGTGCCTGACATGTGGGGTAGGTCCATCAGACGAATGGCAGTGCGCTGTATTTTTTTATTAGCATTTACCTGTGCAGCGTCACTGTTTGTTTGGCATCAGTGTGTTTGCGGTGGGTACACTGTGGGAGTGATCCATGATCACGTTCATAGCACATTAGTTTGTCATTGCTGTGTAAAACTCATGTCATGCAAACACGTTCACCAGCATGTGAAATCACACAATGCCTTCTCTCATGTGTTGCTTAACCTCTACCACTGGAATGCAGTAGTGGACCATGTTTGCTCTTCCAGAGCGGCAGCACAATTCTCGGTCTCTGTGAGTCATGCCCTCTCTGACGACCCTACCATCACCCGTGCATGGCCCTGTCATGTGATTGTTCACTGACAGGTAAGTTTGCACACAGGTCACTCATGGTCAGGCTGTGACATGCCTGTCCGTTGTTTTGGGATTTTGCAACAACTTTTGGTAGGTTTGATTCTTTCGTGGGCACACATTCTGTCACTGTGCTTTGCTGCCTTGGCAATGTGCCATGGGAAACATACACATGTATTTGCATTCCCTTGTCACATGAGTTTAGTGGGGGATGATTAGGGCCTGGAAGGGTGTGTGAGCAGATGCTCCACTCATGGATGGACCTCCGGTGCTTCCAGTTGGTCGGATTTGTGGACTACTTGTTGGTGTTGCACTTCATGGTGCTGTCAGACCACTTACGTTCAGGTGAGCTGCAGACATGCATTGCACTGTTATTGTTTGAGACTGTCAGAGTGCTGTCTGGGGGGGGGGGGGTATCACAGGTTGGAAGCCTGGTGGGTGGTGTCCAGTGTCCAGAGCAGCCAAATACCTCTGCAGGAAGTCCCGTCCCTATTCTGCCAGTATATTCAAGAAATTGCGACATTTGCAATGCCAGTAATGGTATCTACACCGCAAAGAGCCTTTGAGACAAGGTATCCATTGAGAAAACCCTACATGACGTATCCCCGACGAGATGACAGTCTCCTGAGGGATATCCCACAGAAGTGTGAAGATGTGAAAAGGAAAGACTGTTGACGTCACAAGAGATGAGTGTGACACACTGAGAAGGATGACCAGAGAAGGGAATGAATAGACCTTATAGAATCTGATGGTGAAGTAAGGAATCAAGAAGACTTTCATGTGCAAACTGAAGATTGCAGATGTGAAGAAGCACTGCAGAAAAGGCAAGTCATTTTATAACTGTGCAGATGCCAGAATGCAAGCAGACTAAGTAATCGTAAGTCTGGATATACATAGTGAATAGACTGCAGGTGGTGCCGCCAATATATATATATGTAGAATCTGGACATTTGATGCTACAATCTTAGTAAGCTCAACCCGTGGAGAAAGGAGGATTGATAGCTGTGTATGTGTCAGCAAAGAATAAGCCGACGCTCGAAGATGGACCAACAGAAGACCACTTGGCCTGGTGTCAAAGGCTAAGAGCAGCCAAAACTGGTTATCAATCCTTGAAGAACAATGATCGTGGGACACCGAGGCATCCCTTGCAAAGTTGCAAAGAGAGAACATGAGGATAGCCAAGTTTCTTATTCAGGACAATTAAATGCTACAAAATGAGTCAATTTGTGGTCTCCCGACACGTCAGTCCAAGATGGAAATAGATCTAAACATGTGAGCCTGAACCTTGATAAGAACGTGCTTGCACACATTTATATTCCCAGAGATGAGAAGCAACTACAAGGCCAAGTTAAAAAACAATCTAAATGGCAGACAGCGTGAGTGATGAGAGATGGTGGGCTAATTGGATGGGGAGGTGTAGTCAAGTCCACCCACCAGCACCTGGGAGCCAGATTACATGTTGCAAGAGAATCGGATGTTCCAGAAGGATACACACGTGCCAACCAATTGTAGAGGGCCATATAATGAAGGGCCTTATAGTTGGAGAGCAAATGATATGCTGTGAACTTAATAACTGTTAAAGATGACTTGCACTAAGGGAGGGTATGAGTTGCCCACCTGACTGTAGAGACCCAAACAATCCTATTCCATATAGAATGTATACTTGGATACTCCCCTTAATCCTATCATAATCCCGCATAGGTTTTTGTTGTTTGCCACGTAGCATGACATCACTTATGACAAGTTTTTGCTATAAAAGTATGTGTTTTTATGAAATGTTTGAGATTTTGCAGTGTGATGTCCGTTGATGTCCATTGTACTCCCTGTTTTAGACAATTGAGAATAAAACAGATGTTTTGCCAACTTCTTGAGTCGGTCTTCTTGCTTGGTGTGAGAGCTATTCTGCATCCCATCCATCGTACGATGTGTTACCTTCATTAAAAGGACCATATGGGTTCACCAGTCTGGAGGGGATGACTGTGGGTGGAGTCCTGTCTGTAGGGGGCTGTCTGTGGGGGTTGTCTTAGGAGAGGGGGAATGGGAGTGGTGTCCAGTCAGGAGGTGGCTGCCTGTAGGTGGTGTCAAGTATGGAAGGGGCTGCCTGTGGGGGTGTCCAATCTGGAGGGGGCTGCCTATGGGTGGTGTCCAGTCTGGAGGGGGCTGAATCTGGTGTGAGGGGGGCTGGGGTGTGGTGTCCAGTCTGGAAGGGGCTGCCTGTGGGTGGTGTCTGGTCTGGAGGGGGCTGCCTGTGGGGATTGTCACAGGTGAGGGGCTCTGGGGGTTGGTGTCTAGTCTGGAGGGGGTTGCCTGTGGGGGGTGTCGAGTCTGGAGGTGGCTGCATGTGGGGGTTGCCAAGGGTGAAAGGGGCTGGGGGTGGTGTCGTCCAGCCTGGAGGGGGATTTCTGTGGGGGTTGTCACAGATGAGGTGTACTGGGGGTGGTGTCGGGTCTGGAGTGGCTTGCCTGTAGGGGGTGTCCAGTTTTGAGGGGGATTTCTGTGGGGGTTGCCACAGGTGAGGGGAGCTGTAGGGTGCTGTCTAGTCTGGAGGGGACTGCCGTTGGGGGGTGTCCAGTCTGGAGGGGCTGCTTGTGGGTGGTGTCCAGTCTGGAGGGGGCTGCCTGTGGGTAGTGTCCAGTCTGGAGTGGGCTGCCTCTGGGGGGGTGCAGTCTGGAGAGGGCTACCTGTGGGGGTTGTAACAGGTGAGGGGGGCTGGGGGTGGTGTCCATTCTGGAGAGGGTTGCCTGTGGGGGTGTCCAGTCTGGAGGGGGCTGGGGATGGTGTCCAGTCTGGAGGGGATGCTTGTGGGGGTTGTCCCAGGTGAAGGGGCTAGGGGTGGTGTCCAGTCTGGAGGGGCTGACTGTGGGGGATGTCCAGTCTGGAGGGGGCTGCCTGTGGGTGATGTCCAGTCTGAAGGGCACCGCCTGTGGGTGGTGTCCAGTCTGTAGGGGGCTGCCTGTGGGTGATGTCCAGTCTGGACGGTGGCTGAGGGTGGTGTCCAGTCTGGAGGGGGCTGCTTGTGGGGGTTGTCACTGGTGAAGGGGGCTGGAAGTGGTGTCCAGTCTGGAGGGGGCTGACTGTGGGGGGTGTCCAGTCTGGAGGGGGCTGCCAGTTTGGGGTGTCACAGTTGAGGGGTGCTGGGCCTGGTGTCCAGTTAGAAGGGGGTGTGGGGTGGTGTTCTGTCTGGAGGGGCTGCCTGTGGGAGTTGTCACAGGTAAGGGGGGCTGGTGCCCAGTCTGATGGGGCCTGCCTGTTTGTGGTGTCCAGTCTGGAGGGGGCTGACTGTGGGGGGTGTCACAGGTGAGGAGTGCAGGGGGTGGTGTCCATTCTGGAGGGGCTGATTGTGGGGGATGTCCAGTCTGGAGGGGGCTGCCTGTGGGTGATGTCCAGTCTGAAGGGCACCACCTGTGGGTGGTGTCCAGTCTGTAGGGGACTGCCTGTGGGTGATGTCCAGTCTGGACGGTGGCTGGGGGCTAGTGTACAGTCCGGAGGTGGCTGCCTGTGGGGGTTGTCACAGGTGAGTGGGCTGGGGGTGGTATCCAGTCTGGAGGGGGCTGACTGTGGCGGCTGTCACAGGTGAGGAGTGCCGGGGGTGGTGTTCAGTCTGGAGTGGGTTTGGGGGCTGGTGTACAGTCTGGAGGTGGCTGCCTGTGGGCGTTGTCACAGGTGAGTGGGCTAGGGGTGGTGTCCAGTCTGGAGGGGGCTGCCTGTGGGGGTTGTCACAGGTGAGAGGGGCTGGAAGGTAGTGTCTGGACTACAGTGGTTGATGTGCAGTAGGGTGGTAGGTGGACAGGATGGGTGCCGAGGGTGTAGGGGGGACTCGCATTTGTGTAAGGGATGTAGCCTACACTTACAAGGGTGGCCTGCCTTATTGCAGGGGTGCAGCCTGGGTTTGCTAGGGAGGGCATGGGTTTTCTCTGGGGTGCGGCTTGTGATTGCGAGGTGAGGCGTGTGATTTCTATGGGGTGCGGCCTGGGCTTGCGAGGGAGGGCATATCATTTCACAGGGGTGCAGCCTGGGCTTGTGACGGAGGGCAAGCAATTTTGCAGGGGTGCAGCCTTGACTTGTGAGGGAGAGCACACGTTTTCTCTGGGGTGCACCATGGGATTGCGAGGTGAGGCGCGCGATTTCACTGGGGTGCGGCCTGGGCTTGCGAGGAGGGCACACATTTTCTCTGGGATGTGGCCTGGGATTTCGAGGTGAGGCACGTGATTTCACTGAGGTACTGAGTGGGCTTGTGAGGTGAGGCACGCAATTTCGCTGGGGTACTGGATGCTGGGGCAGGGGTGGTGCAGACGCTTGCACTGTGTTAGTCCTTTAGCTTGCTAATTGGTGTGCGCATGGGCGTGTACATCTTGAAATCCAGGAATACGCGTGGATCGCAATATTTTGTATGCGCCATGGCTCTCGCAGGGTCCTTCTTGCACGCAGCCCTTGCACCATTTCTGAACCCGATTCCATGAATCGGGCCCTATATTGGAGTGCTGTTAATAGAGGAACCTAATCATACATACACATATGCAATGGCTGCAGCATGCACCATAGAAATACAACATTTTTAATCTGGTCATTTTAGATAGTAAATAATGCATGCTAGTTTATCAGGGTGTTGAGTCATTTTAAACATGGAACACATAGCTAATAATTCAAGATTTATCATATACTTGTGTTAGTACAAACAATACATACGAAGACCCACAATGCATACATGTCAGAGGCACATACAGGGAAAATAAAGTAAGGAAGAAAGAGACAACATCACCAGAAAATGTCAATAACATTAAAGTTCATTATCATGTATACAACTCAATTGTGTGTTGGAAGCCTGCTTATTTCCCCATATATGTGCACCATGAGCTGAGACCAAACCCTTAGTACAGTACCTTAACAACATAGGGCACGTTTAACATATATATATATATATTACATGGCCACGGTAGTGGCCATGTAGTTATGGTTAAGTTGCTGTTTCCATAGGAAGAGCACTTTTTGGGCGGCTTATAACTTCGCTCTCCCTGGACGGATCCACACCAAACTTTGCAGAAAAAGTAGTTGGGTCACTCTGAATTTTTTTGCAAAGTTTGGTGAGGATTCGTCCAGGCGGGGAAAAGTTATAGGGGGTGTCCCAAAACTTTTTTTTTCCCATAGACTGAATGACAGGAGCGGCGGCCTGGTCCCAAAAGCGTGCTTTTGTAAATTTGGTGTAAATCTGTCCAGTAGTTTTTTTAAAAATGACCAAAATGTAAGGCAAAAAAATTAGTGATATCTGCGTTCGCTTCGCGGACGGACTTCCCTGTTCGCTCCGCGGACAGCACCCCGATTGGCCCATGGCCTTGCGTCATGTCCGCGGACATGCGACGTGTTCGCTGATTGGACGGCGAGGGGCGTGGAGCGCGTCATATTTTCTGTGGCGCCCACCATCTTGTATTCGCAGTCGACCGCGTACAGCGCAGTGAAACGTGGATAAAAAATTGTATTTAGTGCCGTGTGTTGGTGTGTAAGAGTGTTTGGGGAGGGTGGTGGAGTACGAGATAGGTTCAATGTTTTGTTTTTTTATGTGCTAGACCTTTTTGTTGCGTTCGATTTGTCCGCGGAGAACACGGCTGTTCTGACATTTTGTTAATAAACTAAATGGTGGGGTGTTTAGAGGACGGAGTATGTGTCATTTTTGTTCGCAAGGAAGGTAAAAATGAGCTATGAACACTCGCGGTGTACTTAATTGTTCGTAAATACACAAACTGGGGGTGTCCTCTGGACGCTGTCCGTATTGTAATCTGTCTAGTTGAATGTGTTCTAAGAACACTCGCAGTGTCCCGAAATGGTTGCAATTACACAAAATGGGGGTGTTCTGAGAACGTTGTTTGTATTGTTCGTTGTCAGGATGAAAGTGTTTTAAGAGCACTCCTTTTGTTCGCTAATAGTACAATTTCCTAGGGGCGTCAACCGAATTTTTGTCCACTAAAGAAACGATAAATACGGCTGGTGTGCGCCGACATTATGTGATAATCCTATGACTGGCGCTATTGACCTGGCTGACTTGCTTTTGCGACACTAAATCATATCTCCCGCCCCTAAGCCTGATATTATCAAAGCATTCATATTCCCTGCCTTTCTCCGTGACGTTACAGGGTGCATAATGAAACGCGCCCAGTCGTCTCCAGTACTACGCGACTTTACACAGAACCCGGAAGACAACACACATTATGTCACAACACAGCGCGCCACATTTCGGAATATGAAACTGTGATTTAAAAGCAAAGAGCAAGATTGTAAATGTTGTAAAGTACATTTATTTGACATCAAATGTTTAGAGAATATTCAGAAATTTGCATTTGTCTTTGTTGTCGATCCGCAAAAGTTCATGTTGAGACACGCGATGTTCCTTTGCAGTACAGAGAGTGTTAGATCAGCTTACAACTCAGTGCGCCACAATTCGGAATATGAAACTGTGGTTTAAAAGTAAACAGCAGTATTGTACATTTGGTAAAGTACATTTATTTCACATGAAATGTTTAGTGAATATTCAGCGATTTGCTATTGTCTCTGCTGTCGATCAGCAAAAGTTTATTTGGAGCCACGCGTTGTTCCTTTGCGGTAGATAGGCTGTTGGTTTATGATAAAAGCAGTAAATGGTCGCTCTGATAATCGGAAGGTTGCTCCAACAACGAGCCATTAGACCACCTTATTGGTTGGTATGTTGTTTGTAGCCGCTAGTACTGCGTAAGGGCATATTGGTCCTTGGCGATTGTCCCATAAAATGGTGAGGGTCATGAAGTTGCATATTTGGACTTGCACCTGGCAGTTGAAGACCCCATCCGCTGGAGTCTGTAAATCGTGACATAGACAAAATGGGGCCACGTACCTGTTTTAAAAAACATAAATTCGTCTCACCAGCCGATCTTCATTAAAAATCATCATTTTATTTATTAGGGCGTGAAACTATTTGCTATCGAAGATAGTGCAACAGAGTATGTTAATAATAAAATAATAATATTTTCCCATTCATATAGCGCTAAGAACCGTGAGGTATGTAAGCGGTGCTTATTATTAACCACAGTGTGTGGTGCTCATTTATCGACCACGGAAGGATGAAAGGCTGAGTTTGGCCTTGCCGGGATTCAAACTTGCGTTAGCAAGCTGTGCACGGATGTCAAAGCGATCGCTGTACTCGCTGTGCCACTTGACAGGCTACAGTGAAGTGGCACAGCGAGTAGAGCACTTGACCGCCTATAGACCGGTTAAATTATTTCTATTAACCCACCCTGTGTCATCTGCCTTTTTCAGAGCCCTCTAAACGACAGGGGATCAATTCGGCGGTGATAGTGCGCGGTAGAAAACATTATGCCACTTTCAACTAACAAGTTCAACTTGAGCGGTCTTTAATGCTACGCTATTGTAATTATATTTGGTATAAAGTAATCTAAAGGGTTACTTACAGTACAATTGCAATTTCCATTGTCTACGAGTGGTGCAGTCCCAAAATACGACTCCGCGTGTGCCAACGATCTTTCGTATAGTGATATAATATATAAAAGTGGTTTCGTTTCAGAAATTTCATCTTTATCTTCTCTTGCGTTTTAGCAACACTCCTTCAAGAGAAGTCTTTCATCACAATCTCTGTCTGTCAAGGTCAAAACACAATACAACCTTATAGTCCGCTTCGTGAGCCTCTCCGGGGCCCGAGAAAAAAATGGAAGCAGCTGACCTTCACTGTGAACGAGCATAAATTCTTACTTTGCAACATTCTGTGTAAAGCCATCTGTAGAAGTTGTGGAAGCAGCTGACCTTCACTGTGAACGAGCATAAATTCTTACTTTGCAACATTCTGTGTAAAGCCATCTGTAGAAGTTGGTTTTTGCACGCCATGTTTGTATATTGTTTGCGTGATATTAAAAAAACTTTGTTAAAGGGACGTTATGGTTAAGTTGCGCTACTAAAAACCTATGAAATTCAGTGAAAAAACTTTGTTAAAGGGACGTTACGGCTCAAAGTAAAACCGAAAAACTCCTGAAATTCGCCAGTTATGGTAACATAAGCAACCATAACTCGCGCCACCGTGCACTGCTAACATGCTAACACTAACACCCAGGACATCAAAGATGACATCACAAATGTCATTGATGACATCACTGATGACATCACATGGCTGGCTCTTCCTTTTTATCCTTTACTGACATATCGAAGCCACATAGTTTTCTTCAGTAACGGTCAGGAAGTAAAAATTGAAAAGGTACTATATTTGTAGACTTAGGGTCCTGTCACATCATATGAAACATACATACGGAAGATACAGGCTTGAAAGAGAGCAATCCTTTCTGTTCATGAAGATAATCATTATGGTTATCAGCACTTTCTCATAGTTTTATTTTTATTACTCTACCTTCCCTCTATATGCTCATATTTGTATACATTATACTCACTCTCCATAGAGTGAATGGGCAAAAAATTTTGCTCGCGCATAAAGCCCAAACCGCTGGACGGATTTCCACCAAATTTGGACCAGGAGCAGCGGCTTGGTCCCGAAAGCGTGCTTTTGCAAATTTGGTGAAAATCCGTCCAGTAGCTTTTTTAAAATGACCAAAAAGTAGGTAAAAAAAATTAGTGATATCTGTGTTCGGTTTGCGGATACACTTCCCTGTTCGCTCCGCGGAAAGTGTCCTGATTGGCCAATCGTCTTGCGTGATGTTTGCGGACATGCAAAGTGTTCGCTGATTGGACGGCGTGTGTAGGAGTGTTTGGGGAGGGTGGGAGTGTATGAGATAGGATGAAAGTTGTGTTTTTTATGTGTTAGACGTTCTTTTTGTGTTCAATTTTTTTGCGGCCATCACGGGTGTTCTGAAATGTTCTAAATAAACTGACTAGGGGGTGTTCTAAGGAGTCAATATGTGTCCGTTTTGTTCGCAAGCAAAGTGAAACTGTTCTAAGAACACTCGCGGTGTCCGGGGAGTGTTCGTAGGTGGTGTCCTGAGGACGCTGTCCGTATTGTTCTCTGTCAAGTTGAATGTGTTCTAAGAACACGCGCGGTGTCCTGAAATGTTCGCAAATAAACAAAATGGGGGTGTTCTGAAGACGTTTTTGAGAACACTCCCGGTGTCCTGAAATGTTTGTAGGGGTTGTTCTGAGGACGCTGTCCGTATTGTTATCTGTCAAGTTGAATGTGTTCAAAGAACACTCGCGGTGTCCTGAAATGTTCGCAAATAAACAAAATGGGGGTGTTCTGAAGATGCTTCTAAGAACACTCGTGGTGTCAGGGGAGTGTTCGTAGGGGGTGTCCTGAGGAAGCTGTCCGTATTGTTCTCTGTCAAGTTGAATGTGTCCTAAGAACACTCGCGGTGTCCTGAAATGTTCGCAAATAAACAAAATGGGGGTGTTCTGAAGACACTTCTAAGAACACTCGCGGTGTCCGATGAGTGTTCGTAGGGGGAGTCCTGAGGACGCTGTCCGTATTGTTCTCTGTCAAGTTGAATGTGTCCTAAGAACACTCGCGGTGTACTGAAATGTTCGCAAATAAACAAGATGGTGGTGTTCTGAAGAGGCTTCTAAGAACACTCGCGGTGTCCGGGGAGTGTTCGTAGGGGGTGTCCTGAGGACGCTGTCCGTATTGTTCTCTGTCAAGTTGAATGTGTCCTAAGAACACTTGCGGTGTCCTGAAATGTTCGCAAATAAACAAGATGGTGGTGTTCTGAAGACGCTTCTAAGAACACTACCGGTGTCCGGGGAGTGTTCGTAGGGGGTGTCCTGAGGACGCTGTCGGTATTGTTCTTTGTCAAGTTGAATGTGTCCTAAGAACACTCGCGGTGTCCTGAAATGTTCGCAAATAAACAAGATGGTGGTGTTCTGAAGACGCTTCTAAGAACACTCCCGGTGTCCTGGAATGTTCGTAGGGGGTGTCCTTAGGACGCTGTCCGTATTGTTCGTTGTTAATTTGAAAGTGTTGTAAGAACTATCGCGTTGTTCTGAAATGTTCGTAGGGGGTGTCCTGAAAACGGTGTCCGTATTGTTCGCTGGCAAGTTCAAAGTGTTCTAAGAACACTCACATTGTTCGCGGACATTAAAAGTTTCCCATAGATCATAGTTGAAATGTTTGACTCTATGGATGTGATATGCTGCGGTGGTTGTTGCCAGGGCATAGAGTCTTGGGTGCATGGCCATTTGGCCATGCACCCAAGATTGTATGCCCTGGCAACAACCACAGCAGCATATCACATTCATATTTACTTATAACTTTAGGTGAAAAACAAATGTATAAGGAACAAAGGTATTAGATACTATGGATGTGATATGCTGCTATGGTTGTCCTTATTATTGTATACTTACTGTTTGGTCTAGTAATGGGAGTCCATGTTTTTCTTCTTCATTTCTGTGATAAAAGAAAATAGCATGTTAGTATTAGTATTTTGTAATGACTTATTACATTGTATAAGCAATATACTTTTATTTTTTTTCGACCCTCATATTTAGTAGAGTACAAATCAGAGTACTGTGCAATTTGCTCAGTTTCTGTATTTGTTGCTAAAATCATTGGGTCTGTGGGAGAAAAAAAAATCCATGTTGGATTAAAAAAAAAACCTTTTTCTGTTATGCTACAGTTTACTTGTTTGTTTGTTTTCAGTGTTCACTTGTTGTTTCTTGCTAATGCTTTATACTTTGCTTTGCTGTATTTTTTTTGGAGCAGTAACAGATTCTTCATTTGTTTTGATATTATAAAATTTTGGAGCAGTTAGATACCAATTGGCGTATTCTAACTGTCTATTTCTTTAATATATTTTAGTGGTTTTGATTTATCTATTTGGATATTGTTAAATTTTGGGACAGTTAGATACCAATTTGCGTATTCTAACTGTGTATTTTTTGGCCTAATTTAGTGGTATTCATTTATCTGATTAGTTGTTGTAGAATCTTTGAGCTGTTAGATAGCTTTTGGAGTATTCTAACAGTTTATATTATTTTAAAACAAATTTATAATTTTGGGACAGTTAGATACCAATTGGCGTATTCTAACTGTGTATTTTTTGGTCTAATTTAGTGGTATTCATTTATCTGATTAGTTGTAGAATCTTTGAGCAGTTAGATAGCTTTTGGAGTATTCTAACAGTTTATATTTTTGTAACACAAATTTACTTAAAGATTTAAATACAGTTTATTTATCAAATATTGGTTTTAATAACATCAAATGAGCGTTTGTAAGATTTGCTGGTAATCTCTGCTTTAGAGTAATGGTACTATCATTACATTCAAACCATCCACATTTCTTTTTTATATATGCAGTGTAGTGGCCTGAATTGGTTGTGGTTCCTGCGTGGTAGATTATACCTATTGTTGTGAAGGTTTTCTTACCAAGTGATATTTGACCATGTGTGAATCCAGTCAACTTGCAGTTGTTTTTGGTACCATCTGCATTGTAACGTAGAAGCATTAGTATTACGTATTTACTATGTGTTTGTATTACTAACGTGGAGCGATTATCTGAATTGCAGGTAGAGCATAATCTACCATGGTTTGCATTTTGTACAAGTTGCTGAAATGGAATGGATTCACAATTTGGTATTGATATATATGAAGCGTTCATTGGGGATTTCTTCTTGTGTCACATTGTTGCAGAGAGTACATGTATGTTTCCACATGTATGAAATCTGAAAGATTTCATTTATAGGTATGTTTTTATTTTCCAGTACTTGTAGTAAGTACATTAGAAATTCTTGTGGATCTTCCTGTGAGTTTATAGTGAATTTCACCATTCCAGCTCAGTAGTCCAATTGTCGTCTTATTCCAAAAACACTATATGTGTTGTCAGGATTGTTTGCTGCATTTCTGTGAAGTACTAACATTTGCAAACACAATGGGTCTGTACTGTGTGAGTAAATGTTGTCAACAATTGGTGGTAATTGAAATAGAATATTCATTGCTACATTTGCATAGCAACTTACACCAACTATATTTGAGAATTTAAATGGTCCAGGTAGTTCTGTATCTAACTGCTTTTTTTGGAGTTTGTCTTCCTTCTTTAAAGAAGTACCTGGTTTACTTTCTCTAATTGATTCTTTTTTGTTTGTGGTACTTGATGAAGTATTAGTTTCTTTTACTCTCTTTGGAGGATTTGCAGTGACGTTCTTTTGCATTTCTGTTTGATTTAGTTTTCTTTTACAACGTTTTTGTTTTTGTGGAACAGAATATGTGTTTAGATGGGGAGTGTATAGTGAGCGAAGTCTATTATATTCTAAAATGCAAGGAATATCAATGTTTACTTTACTTGCATCAAAGTTGATTAGAAATAGACCGTCAAGTGTACGTAAGCGTGATAGTGCTACGTAGCTCATGCCTTCTTTAAAGACTGTGTTACCAATATCTATCATTGCTTTGTCTAGGGTAAGAGCTTGTGATTTATGAATCGTGACTGCGTATGCAAGAGTTAGAGAAAATTGTTCTCTGCGTACATACATATCTTTGAAGAGAAGGAATCTAGCTGTTGAGCGTCCTATCCGTTTTACTTCTGAAAGTTTGTCAAAGAGTATATTGACAAACTGAATTTTGTTGTCACGTGGGTATGTTTGAAAGCCAACAACTGTACCCAGTGCTCCATTAACTAGTCCTTGGTCCACGTCAAGGTTACGTTTAAGCATTACTCTGCAATTTGAGGATCATTTTAACATCTTTTCTAAGCCTGCTGTGTTTGAGATTGATTTTTCTAAATTATTTAGTCTTGTTGTGGCTTGGTCACACATGGGTAGTGTCATACCATGTACATCTAGTTTGTCTGTGGCGCTAATTTCCATTATTGGTTGCATTTATTTACTTAGCATGATTTCATTGAATTTGAAACAGCTTGCAAGAGTTGGCAT
Source organism: Ambystoma mexicanum (assembly GCF_040938575.1). Taxonomy (NCBI): domain Eukaryota; kingdom Metazoa; phylum Chordata; class Amphibia; order Caudata; family Ambystomatidae; genus Ambystoma; species Ambystoma mexicanum. The sequence goes on from NC_090941.1 coordinate 442,677,403, forward strand.
TAAGGTCATACAATTGACATTTTTGTGGGCTAATTGTTCCATAACATCTGTAGCACATGCATTATCGCCATAAAGTGCATTAATGTGCCGGGTTTTCAATGTTGCTTCTGCTTCTTTAGAAAGTATACCAACTCTCAAACTTTTTAAAATGTTGGCATAAGTTAGATCTGCAGATTGGCGCATGTTTTCTGTTAATTCTCTGTATTGGAAATGTTGCCAAAGGTTGACATTTCCAATGCTGCCAACAGTTTTACGGCAGAATTTGTGCCCTAATGTTTTAAAAATAGGTTCACCTTTTACTGGTGTTAATTGAAGCAGATCTCCAAAAACAATAATGTGTTTTCCTGCAAAGAGCTCTTCATAGTCTGTTTTGAGTACTTCTTGTAATCTGAGGTGAATCAAAGCTAACATCAGGTTGGAGACCATGCTCACTTCATCTATTAGTAGCATTTTCATTTGTTTCAATACTCTGCGTAATTCCATTGCAGCTTCTGCAGAAAGTTTGTAATAGTCTAATTTGTTCTGGTGTTCTACTGGTAATAGTAGTAATCGGTGTAATGTAACACCACCTATGTTGTAGGCAGCTAAACCTGTGGGGGCAGTGACAACAGCTGACAGTTTGTTGTTTGTCAATTGTTGAATGAACTTACTAATGATTTTGATTAGGAATGTTTTGCCAGAACCAGCTTCACCACTGACGTACAGTTGTATAGGTTTATAATTATGGCAGGAACATTCTTTATTTTCATGTTTTACACCATGTGCAATTTGTTTTGTTACTTCTTGAAAAATGCTACTTTGCTCATTGTTTAGTTTTGATTGTAGTATAGTTAAGTCTTCCTTATCTTCATACTGACACATGGTGTTTTCTACTTCTATCATAGCTAATTCGGCCTCATTTGTTATTAGTGGTTCTCCCAGTGGTTCTTGGCTTCCTGTTACAGAAGGTTGACTACTGTCAGGAGTATCCTTATCTAGTTGGGCTTGGAGTTCTTCTTCATGTTGCTGTTCATTGTCAACATTGTTTTGTACTGTGTAAAGTTTACATCAGTTATAGTGCTTTCATTTGCTTTGAAAGCATCCTCATATGAGTCATAGTTATCTAGTAATTGTTCTTCTTTTCTCCATGGTTTGAAGAGTTGTAGCAGGGACATGTAATATACTTCTTTATGTTGAGGAGTATTCAATGACAATTTGATATGATTAATTAAATTTGGTTTAGTGAGTTTAACTAAGCTGCCTTCACAGTCTGTCACTCTGTATTTACCTTTTTTTTCATCGGGTTTCATATTATTTTTGTATGTGTAGTTTTGGGCTATTTGGTATAGACACATGTTTTCCAAAGTATTACTTCTGTTTGGGTAGTATGTGTCCAATAAATTGTTTTTTAAAATGTCTTGGCTGTTGGGATCATGTTTGGCTATTGTTTCTATATCTTCATATGATTTTAGAACTCTTTTTCGAGATTTAGCTGGACCAAGACTTAGCCATACTATATTTTCAGATTTACCATACAATGAAGTACCAGTTAAACGATCAGCTGCTTCATAAGATCCACATTCTCTATGGGTGAGCATTTTTATGCCCAAGCTGTATAATTTCTGAGATACTGTTTTATCTGATGACAGGTCATTCCAGAGGTCTTGGAGCTTTGTCTTTTCTGCTTTAGTTAAATATGCTGTGACATATCGTGCAACTGCAGTAGAATTGTCTGCAATGTACTGCACATCTATGTTTGCATTCCATAAGTGGGCAATGATTGCATTATAATCATTGATATATTTTTCTTCTTCTTTTCTTTTTATGTAATATGTATTTTTAGGTGACTTTCCTTTAACAGTATGTCTAACTGAAGACATGAGGTTGTTTACTTGACCTGTATTTGTAACTGGTCTAGGGAAACCAAATCGGCATTTGGTGTAGTATTTGCCTTTGTTTTTGTATGTGCGACGACAATATTTTCCACATTTGTGTCTTTGAAATTGTAAAATTTGTGCACGAAGATCACTATTTGTGGCTTCTGATGGAATTTCACAAGTGACATATTTTTCAATAAACTGTAAAACAGTGGCATCACTGTCTTGACCAAATTTAGGAGCATCTTTAATCCATAAAAGCATGTGGATATGTGGTGCTCCTCTGGATTGGTATTCTTTTCTCCAAAAGAAGTGTTGCACTTCTCCAAGGGGAGGAACAGTTTTGTTACAAATAAAATGTAGCATAGCAATGAAGCGATGGAGAAAATATCTTGAAACATTAACAGGATCCAAAGAACAAAGTTCTCCAGGTGTTAGAATATCTATGTTTGTTTTGTTTTTATTTGATATGCGTAGGAAATCATGTAAATCTTCCCATGCATATTCTACACAACTTAATGTAACAAACCAAGTGAGTGGGCCAAGGTTTCAGATCATACAACGTACATCTCCATGACGTCGAAACCAGTACTCTTTAGTACCACGCATATTTGCTAATAGATTTGTAATATTTGATTGTAAAACCTCATCCTTTTGTTGCACTTTCTCAAATAATTGTGTAGCTGTCATATTTTGAAAGTGTGATCCTGATTTTAATATGTGTGCAACTCCGTAACATAAAGTTGCTAGTTCATTTTCAAAGAGTAGGTGGAATATGTAATCCACATTTTGTATAAATCTGGGATCTTCAGAATACATCCGTAATGAGCGGTATTCTGAAGCTGATATTTGAATAGGTCTATCATCATACCTTCCTCCTTTGCCAGTAGGAAAGAGTAGAGGAAAAGCACGTGCTTCTATACTTTTTTCCCATATACTGATTGGCGATCCTTTTGTTTGACGCATTTGGTAAGTTTCTAATACATCTTGTACGGTGTCATTACAGTGCAAAGGATGAATTGTATAATGGTCTAAAGTATTTGATATTGTAGCAGGATCTAGTAGCTCAAATTGACCAGCTTCTTGTGTTTCTTGAATTATTTCAGTTGTATCTTTCAAGTTTTCTTCAATATTAATTTCTTTGTAATATTCATTATTCTCTTTAAGATATTGGAAGGCTTGTCTAACTTTATATAAATCTACCAGCTGTTGCCATATTTTTTTGTCTTTTGTAGGTACTCCATTTACTAATATAATTAAAGATTGCTGCATTGGACGTTGCACTCCTAGAGTATGCACATTTTCTTTTAGATTTAATGGTAAATAAACTACTTTTCCACGAATGCCTTTTACCAATTCAGAGGGAGGTAATTTTGCTGTTTTTGGTTGAAGGCGTATTATTGCTTGAAATGGGTGTACTGTTTGAATTATGATGCTCTCATATAAATTAAGTTTTTGTAGAGGTTTTGGTACTGGGTATAATTCCAAATTATTTGTGATAGAACATGAAGGAGTTTGGTTGTTGTCAAGTTTTGTAGTGCAATAACTGCAAAGTATTAAGGGCTCAGTTATTTCATATTTGTTATCTGCTAGAAGGTAGAGAGCTAATTCAAACCATTTAGAATCTTCATTGTCTTCTATTTTGTATGATAGGTCCACAGTTTTTGTGTTACTTTTATAAAAAATTCTACGGCAACATACACATATATGGTTTGGTACTTTTGGTACTATTTCTTTTTTGTATGTGTTTAGCAAAAGGTTGCCATGTGTAGAATTGTTGCTTAATTGGTTTAAAGCTATTTCATTCTGTAAATGGCTTTCACTTCCAAAATATTTTTTCTGGATATAGTGAATTTCTTCAAGTAGGTCTTTTGCTGTACCATGTAGAAGGATGTTATTTAACTTTGCTAATGCTAAAGCAGGACTTTTAGCATAGTACAGTTTATAGACTAGATTTCTTATAGTTGAATGATGTGTTGATATCCTTTTGATATCATGGAAAGTGGTTTTACAAGTAGGTCCTGTAACGCAGGCCAATGAATGTCCTTGTATTCCTGTGTACTTGCGCACTGGACAGGTATCTATATTTTGCAGTAATTTAATTTTGATTTTGTCTTTGCTTTTTACATATTTATTGAGGAATTGGTGTAAAGATTTGAAACATTGTTTGGGAATGTTACACATTGACGTGCATGGCCATTTGTACACTAGACATTCTGATTCAGTTGAATGGAGGGGTAATTCTAAGTTTTCAGGGCATATTTTTGTAAGGAGTACTTCTTGTTCCATTATGGTATTATTCACTTTTTCATAACCTCGACCACTGTTATTTATGGCAATTGTATTTGTTTGCTTTTGTTTGTATGCTTCTTCATTAAAATATGGTTATGTGCTCGTAGTGTGATTCCATTCACCTCTGCAGATACTTAAGAAGTTCTTTCTGTTGACATTTCGCTTATTGAGAAGTCTTTTTTGTAATTTAGTTATTAGTTTTGTTAGTGGTTTCATTTTGTTTAACAGTAAAATAAATACATTTCTTTTGAGAAGAATTGCACTGTCCATCAATGCTTCTAAGATTAATTTCCTACGATAGGTTTTAAGCTTTGAACCTGATTTCTCTCCTGTTTTTATAAGATTTTGAAGGACTTTGTGACGGTATATTTTGGCTAAAATACTTTTGTTGGTATGCTTACTTTGCACTATATTAAAATTTGAAGAAGTAGTTTTATCTGTACTGATAGCTGATTTTCTGTTAATTGTTTTTTGGATTGTTTTACATTTTGATAGAGGAAGCGAAGTTGTTGTACTTGAAACTTCTTGTGTTTCACTAAATGATTGTATTAGCTGTTTTGTTTTAACTTTTTTTACAAATTCTGCTAGAGATGGATGCTTATGTTGGACACCTTTATTTTCATTTGCTCTAATTTTGCATTGCTTTCTACGGAGTTGTCTTTTGGTAGGCATTCTTTAGGGTCTGTTGAAAAAAATAAAGAAGATATGGGTTGGGGTGTTCTGGAATGTATGTGTGCTGTGTGCATGAGTGTTTGAGTAAGATGATAAAGATGTATGTAATGTTGTGTGATTGTGCATTGGGAACTAAAACTAGTAGGGATAGGTATTCTTGAATGTATGTGTTACTAAACTGGGGTTCAGATGAAAAAAAAAGTAAGCTAGTGGTGTGGAAAAGTACAAATAGTAAATCTAATGTATACAATTAAAACAGTTGTTTGTTCTATAATATGAAAATTGTAGTGGTTCAGTTGGCTAATTTGTGTGTCCAAAAATAGAAATTTGTGGGCCATTATGGTTGTAAATCGCTGTTTAAGACATGGACATTTTTGGACAAAATAGTACAAAATCTCTATTTTAAGAAACCAAAATAGCTCGTATTAATGTTATAGTATATTTGATTAATAATATAAATATTATGGTGATATTTTACTTACTTTTTTTTTTTTAAATTAACAGGTAACTTCTTAGTTTTTCTTTCTTCTTCAAATTCGGCTGCTTCTTTTCAGGAAACTGGTCTTCACTGCAACTGTAAAACCTTCAAATTAGTATTTGTTTGTATATAGCACTGTTTTTAATTTAGATATTGATTTTTTTAATTGAAATCCTCAGTGCCTTCTGTAAAACCATTAAACTAATTTATTTACATAAGATAAATTGCATCAGTTCAGTACATATGATATGTTCTTAATGAACAAATTGTATTGAATGACTAACTGTAGCAAAAATAAAATATCTTTACTATGTCTTGTGAAATTTATAATATATTATATATAATTATATTATATATAATTATATTAGCCACTATTTCTGTAAGTAAACTGTTCTAGGTAATAGCGCCTCAATGTCATGTCTAATTTAAAGTAATTAAGTAAATAAATAAATAAAAACAAAAAATATGAAATTGTAATAGTATTTTTATAAAGGTTTAAACATAGATTGTGTTTGCATGCAATTTTGTTTGAATATATGTAGTCTATATATTTCATTTAAAAAATGTTAGTTTAACATGATTTGAGTGTGTGTGTATAAAGAAAGTAAAAAGTATAAAGGTGTATAAGTGATAGTTGATTTTAGGAAATTGAAAAAAGTACAGTAAATTCATTTTACAGATTTTACAAGGTAAAAGTCTGTTTGAAAATGTGTTCATCTACCATAGCTCTCAACTCACACGCTTTTGGCGGGTGTCACAAGCCTTGTAAATGGCAGACTCACCCGCCAAGCCTCCTGCACACCCATTCATTCCAATGGGCGTCTCACCCGCCAAAAACAAAATCGGGTGATTTCACCCGCCTGTAAAACAAAAATGGTTGAGAGCTATGTCATCTACTATACAGAAAATATGCATACCTGAAGTTTGTGTTCATGCATATGGATATGCATGGAGCTGCAAGTAGAAATCTTGAAGACTTGTACAGTATTTGTGGTAGATGCTGCTTGCCAATGATATGACACTTGTACTCAGAGAGATTCAGAGTACATTTGTAGTGCTGATCTATGATGATGCAGTTAGATGTAGAGGTCTTGAATGTGATTGGTGCATGGTCATGTGATTTTTGAGGTACATCCAATGAGGGAATGGCAGAGAGAGTGTAGTGGAAATGGTAGAAGGGCTGTTCATGTTACGATATGTCCGCAGACATGGCGGTAGTTCTCGGAAATCGGGAGTTACATCCGGGGATTTTTGGGTTCAGAAGTCATGCAAATGAGAATAAGCACTGAAAGGGATTGGTCAGGAAAGTTTGGTGGGTGTGTTGTGCCAGGAGAGATTTTCTCAGATACTCTTTTTGCTGAGAGAACAAAAGATAGCTATGGCTGTGTGTTTCAGAAAACAGATTGTTTGGATTTTAGGAGATTCGTGGATACATTGGTTGAAGGTGCATGCAGAAAGCTGTGGAGTAGCTGTAGATCTTGGATTCCCACATGTGGAAGTACACTGGCATGGAGTATGTGGAATGAAGTGGTTGGACTTGCTACCTCTCTGTGCTACTTTGGAGACAGAGCAACATCCAGACATAATTGTAATTCATTGTGGAGGGAACAGTTTACGACATGTGACTGGAATTTTTTTGCAATTTTCTATGAAAGAAGGACTGAGGAAGGTTATGGACATTTTCCCTAATTCTCAAGTGATATTTTCACAAATGTGGCTTCGTTCTTCTTCATTTGGTCCACAAATGGAAAAAGCAAGGCACAATGTTAATAAGGCTGTTTGTGGCTTTCTAAGAGATTTTGGCATGTCTTCTTTTCACAATGAAAATATTATGTTTTGTAGTACATACATTTTTCGCAGAGATGGAGGCCATCTTACTTATGCTGGCAATCAGATTTTTCTGAGAAATGTACAAAATGCATTGCGACCTTTTTTGGAATTACAACAACGATTTTGAAGTAGATGTTAAGTATTTACAATGTTTGACTTACAAACACACCCAAAGGCTCTTTTCAGAGCCACGACTTCTTTCCAGAGAAAATTACAATGTTTGTGATGGAGGAGTAACCCAATTTTTTTAATATTCGCGAACTGTCCACGGACTTCTAAAAAATACAAAGAGCCCTGCATCATTTATTTTCACTTCTATTTTTTAACTGGGAAAGGCGGCTCTGAAAAGAGCCTTATTTTTTTGATTTTTGTAATTTTGTATTTTTTTGGGTTTTTCAGACACAACACACTAGGAGAGGAGGGTAAAGGAGGGTAAAGGGGGGGGGGGCACCAACCACAGGGATAAGAAAGGGCGAGCTGAGAGAGGAAGATGTAGAGTGGGTTTTATTTGGGGAGTGAGCAGGTCTTCTCGTGCTCTGAGACGATAGTCTCAAAAGCACTCCGAAGTCGCTCCCCCCTGCAGAGTACTGTGTCACAGTACATACATACAACTGTGACCCTCGAAAGGTAAGGATCATAAGCATTCTGTATGGCCTGTGAGGCAGCTTGAGAAAGACGCTGTCCCACAGAGGTGGTCCTTGTGGTGACAGGATCAGAAACAGAGGATGAAGTAGAGGAAATCAACCTGCTATGTTCTTCGCAAGGTACAACCCTGCGAATAGCCCGAGAGTGAAATGACCTCAGGTGTCGCTTCATAGTAGTGGTCCCAAAGCTGTAGTTACCGTGCTTCCCGCGACTGAGTATCATTTTGCACTCATTGCAGGTAACATGTTTCGCACGAGCCTTAGGACCATCCCCATGAATGGTAAATAACCGCCACACCCAAGACTCACGCCTAGTGCGGGTAGTAGGGATTTCCTCTACCTCATTCTCATCATCCTCTTCTTCCTCCTCGGCATCCTCAGTCCTGTTCCCCTCTTCAGGCCCTTGGGGAGGTGGTGGTGGTGGAGGGGGTGGTGGTGGTGCTGAAGCAGGTGCTGCACCAAGTGGCAGTTCAGCAGCCAAAGATGCCATGTCGATGATGGTGTAGTCTGCAGGTGGCAGCAAAAATCACTGTGTTCTGAAGAATAGCCAGAAACACAATGGGAATAAGCTCTTGGGCGTGGTCTTTTATAGGGGTGCTTGTGCGCGGTCCGCGGACATGCGCACTGTGCGCGGACAGATCGAACACAAAAAAAGGATCGGAAAGTTTCAAAAGGTATATAGAAACTCAAGATTGCTATGTGGGACTTGTGGCATGGTGAGATTTTATTGAAAAATATTATGGATTAACTGAAAATGTACTTTTAAATTGTTCGGGGACACGAACAGTGTCCGCATTTCAGGACACACGATGAGCGTGGGCGCGGTCATATGATCTGTTTGCGAACTAGTCTGCGAAGGAAGCGCCTGTCCGCAGGACACCAAGTGCACGGAGATTGGTTAGCGCATGCGCATTGATGTCCTACGGATACTGTTCGGGTTCTGAAGTAATTAAAAGTGCGTCACACGTGAAACGAACATTTCAGGACACCGCGTGTGTTCTTAGAACAGTGTAAACTTGGTAGCGAACAGTAAGGACAGATATAGGGCCTCATTACACGGATGGCGGTAAGGATTTACTGGTACCGGTAAAATACCGGTACCGGTAAATCCTTACCGCCTTACTACGAGGTCCCTTTGCGGGTTGGGGGATTTAACGCCTGCTTTTTGCAGGCGTTAAAATTCAACCCGCTAAGGGACCTCGGAGCTAATTACGGCACCGCAAAATTGCGGTGCCGTAATTAGCGCCTTCCCCATTCTCATAGAGCCCTATGGGGCAGAAATGGGAATGGGGAAGGGCAATGGCGGAAAGGGGATTTACCGCCCCTCCAACCTTGGAATGGGGCGGTAAATCCCCTTTCCGCCAAGGCGGTGCCAGTATTTTACCGGCATGAGCCATGGCGCTAATAGCGCCATGGCTCACCGCCTACCGTGTAATGAGGCCCATAGTGTTCTTCAGGACACGTGTAATTTAGTTTATGTACGAACATTTCAGGACACCAATTGTGTTCTTAGAACACTTTCAATTGGGTAGAGAACACTACGAACAGTTGTACTGTTGTTCAGGACACATCATTTTCGTTTATTTACGAACATTTCAGGACACCAATTGTGTTCTTAGGACAGTTTTAAGTTGATAGCGAACATTACGGACAGATATAGTGTTCTTTAGAACACTTTAATTTTTGTTTCTTTACAAACATTTCATGACACTACGAGTGTTCTTAGAACATTTTGAACTTGCATGAGAACATTACGGACAGATGTAGTGTCCTCAGGACAGTTACATTTTCGTTTCTTTACGAACATTTCCGAACAACCGCGGTGTCCGTGGACACCTAAATTGGTTTTATTACAAGGAACTGAAAGTAATTACAACACAATATAAGAAAAGTAACTTTATTTCATATATATATACAATTATCACTGGGAAGGTGGGGCAGAAACGGAAACAAAAACAGGAGAATTAGGGATTTCTAGATAACTGGGATCAGGTGAAGAAGGGAAGGAAATCTCATCGAAACGCTTTGGTCCATAGACAGGGTTTGGGGTTAACTGCGTGGGATAGGGTGAGGGGGGACAAGTGCAGGTTGAACAATGGTGTGCTGTTGGGGGTTTCACATAATTTTCCACAAAGTTTTTCAAATCCATAAAATTTTGCATAAGGTCGTCCATTTTTTGATAAATCTGCTGTAGAGTGATATCCTCTGATTGTTGTTGTGAGATGCTTGGAATTTTTGTATGGTCTGTAATAAAAAAAAAATGTATATGTTAAATGTATACAAAATAATATTTATTAATTGGTTTATATAGTAAAGTGTGTACCATTAGGTGGACTATTTTCTAACATTTCCTCTCGTGGGAAATGCTCCTCTAGCCAGTCGAGAGTACTACACATTTCTGTGAGAAAACAAAAAAGTAATATGTTTTTTTTTTCTAATATAGAAAGTTTATAAATATATGAGTAAAAAGAAGTGCACTTACTATGTCTGGTGAGATATGTAATCAGTAGTGTATATGTCTGGTCTTGCTGTTGGTTGTGGAGCGTCTGTGAGGTAATTATGGTGGAAGCCACTTTATCTTCTTTTGGTATATTCCTTTTTAAAACATATTGTATTTACATGAATGGTTAGTGCGTTACATACATGGGTAACATTTTTTAAGTATTACTACATATACTTTGTATGTGTGCTGCTTTGTGAATTTGTTAAATGTTCCTATGTTATGATATAACTATTACACATACCTCCCCAGAGTTTTTAGGTGGTGTTACTGTTCTCCGAACATGTCCGCGAACATTAAATAAGTTCGCGGACATCAAGTTCATAAGAAGAGATCTAGTCAGTTCCATATGACATGTATATAAAGTCAAAGTCATTATTGTTAAGTTGTGCTACTAAAAAACTATGAAATTCAGTGAAAAAACTTTGTTAAAGGGACGTTATGGTTAAGTTGCACTACTAAAAACCTATGAAATTCAGTGAAAAAAACTTTGTTAAAGGGACGTTATGGTTAAGTTGCGCTACTAAAAACCTATGAAATTCAGTGAAAAAACTTTGTTAAAGGGACGTTATGGTTCCAAGTAAAACCGAAAAACCCTTGAAATTCGCCAGTTATGGTAAGCTAAGCAACCATACCTCGCGCCGCCACCGTGCACTGCTAAGACTAACACCCAGGACATCAAAGATGACATCACAAATGTCATTGATGACATCACTGTAGGTTTTTAGTAGCGCAACTTAACCATAACGTCCCTTTAACAAAGTTTTTTTCACTGAATATATATATATATATATACTACCTTTTGAATTTTAACATTCTGACTGTCAGTGAACATAACCGCCTGGCCTAGATATGTCAGTGAACAAAAACAAGTGGTCTAGATATGTGATGTCACCAGTGATGTCATAAATGACATTTCTAATGTCATCTTTGATGTTCTCTGTGTTAATCTTAGCAGTGCACAGTGGTGGCGCAAGTTATATTTGCTTAGCTTACCGTAACTGGTGAATTTCTGGGAGTTTTCGGTTTTACTTGTAACCATAACTTCCCTTTAATAAAGTTTTTCATTGAATTTCATAGGTTTTTATTAGTGCAACTTAGCCATAATGTCCCTTTAACAATGTTTTCTCAGTGAATTTCTTAGATTTTTAATAGTGCAACTTAACCATAGCATCCCTTTAACAAAGTTTTTTCAGTGAATTTCACTACAACTTACTAATATAATACTTACCCCAATAGAGCAACATTTTTCTCCAATTTACAAAGTGTCACCTTACAACTCCAATTTCCCACCTTCTAGCATCATTTAACACTTCTACACAATTTTTGCAACTTTTTCTACTGTTTTGTGTATGTCAACGTTCGCAAATGTCTGATGTCATCGCAGACTTTCTGGATAGTCCCACTGACTGCACACTCTTGTGCGGCATGATGATGTGTTTGTGAACGCGTCTGCCCTTCGCGATTGCGCACTTTACGATCGGGTCCGTGCTTCGCAGACATTCCGGATTGCATGTCCTGCTGATATCGGAACATTCAAGCTCAAAATGTTCCCCTTGCACAAATCCTACACCTATTTTTATTCATTTAGATTAACAATCTAGTAAAGAACACATACTTAGAAGAATATTAGCAAAACTGCTATTTATCTTAAAAATGGCATCAGCTTTTGCCATCCCTCCTCCCCAAGAGCCAGCACTACCACCACCACCAGCTGGAGGTCCAACACAACAACAAAAAGTGCAGTACTTCCAAAGACAATGAAGAGGACCAAGAAAATGAGGTAGAGGAAGTGCCTACCTGTAGCACCAAGAAAGAATCATGGGTGTGGCAGTTCTTTACCACTGTTGGGAACATACCAAAGGCTAAAGCTACCAAAGTGAAGTGCACTGAGTGCAACGTTGTACTCAGTCACGGTCTAACTGGACAATACTCCTACGGGACCACCTCAATGTGCCGCCACACCCAATCCAACCACCGCAATGCTCTCAGAAAGGCTGTTCCTTTCTTAGCAAGTAGTAGGCTGTCTTCCTCAACCTCATCTTCCTCAATCAGTACTGTAACCACACACCCTACTTCTGTCGGACACATAATCGGACGAGCTACTTTGCAAGCTATATACGAGGCTGTTGATCCATATTTTTTTTCGAAGAACACAGTCCTCTGTATTTACTCTATATACTGCAACACATCACCTTAAATCTTACACACACGCAACATCATTATCTCTCCACCTGCCGCTCCATATTTGTGGTCGATGCCTTTTCTATCATTAGACTCCCCACCTTATTTTCTAAACTCTCCTGCAAGAAAATTATTAATGAAAACAAAAACATTTAGGAATCACCTTCCAAAGTAAAAAAATAGCACTAAAAAAAGAATCTTAAAAACTGTCTACTTAACATTTCTCAATAAACTTGACAGACACAAAAAGAGTCTATCACGTTAACTGCAAAAGCACTTGTGGCACAGATTACGTTAGCCCGCCCATAACGCTAACATCACTAAACATTCAAAATGAGCTCCTCCTAATTCAATGACGGTTGTGAGCAGCTTACCCAAACGTACCCTGACATCACCAGCATTATAAGGTTATCTAAAGCAAAACGAGGAACTTAAGCACACACATCTACAACAAATGCAAAACTGTTCTTTCCTTTATTTTGAAGAAAACAACAATAGTCGGGACTGCAACAAGTACTTTTCATTTTGGCATAACATTCAATTAAGTACACAATAACTTGATTAACTTTTTCAAATACAGTTCATAGCTACCAAACTTTGTATTATTCTCATTTTCAGTGAGCCTGTCAACAGTGATCTTCTCAGTCCAAATCTGATCATCGATTCATTAATGCAAGTCTTTGTGTTCTTAACCAAAAATATTCTTCCATGACCAACGAGTAATGTACGCAAATGCCGCTCCATTACAGAGGAGAAATAAGTGCTTTAAAATTGAAATAAAAGCAACACTTTCACAACCGCACGTTTCTACAGACTATCCACTCCCCTTTTGCTCCTTGTTACTGGAACCACAAAAGGACAAATTGTTTTCTGGTGGTCATCCCACATAATTGTTATTACGTAGCCGTTGTTGATAATTATTGTCCAAATACTGTTGAAAAAACACTTGGATGGTAGGTTGTACCCATGACACTGGAATAACATAAAATCAAGAAGGCAAAAACATATTTCCGCAACCACTTTACATTAAAATATACACAGCACATTCTTATTTTGGCTATACATTTAAGTTACAATTGACACATCCAATGTCTATTCTTTGTGTCTGCTTGAACATTCATCCATCAGGACATTCATCATATGGTACACAGTACACTTTCAATCCACACTTCAATAAATATTATTTAAAATCTTGCTTACATTATGTTTTGTGAATCCATTCTTCCAATGTTGCTGAGGACCAACCACTTCAAAGCAATTTTCCGAAATAGAAATTTTACTTTCCAAGATGAGCTTTCAATTTAGTGAGTCTTATCATTTCTTTGTGGATTGTTGACACATTTACTCCTTCAAATTCTTAGTGTAGTGTATTCAAGGACACATACCAAATGTACTGTTCAGAGCATGCCCGAGTCAGTTTCACTTTTAGAAACACATGCCACAAAAAGGAACAATATTACTGGCAATCAGTGTACAGAAAAACAACAAAATATTTCAAGTAAACCACAATTTTTACTTCCATTTTACTGCTATCAACACACCTGTTTCCAATACATTTAGGGTTTCTTTACAAAATAAGCTCAGGCGCAATTTCAGACAGGCACAGACTTCCCTACATGTCAATAACAATTTGCCCGCTGCTTTCAGCTATAAGAAGCATTTCCCAAGCAGAGATGTACAGCAACAAGATCTAAGGTATTGTGAAGAAAAGCAGTTTGTCAAAAAGATCTGCACATAGTGTGTTCCCATGCCTCGGACAGCCTTGTGGATAATACAAGGGCCTTGACTTTCATCCTTAAACCAACCACAGAAGCATCCTACTTTGGCCACCATATTTGCTGTGACCTGAAAGAATAATAATAAAGTATATACAGAACACTGATCACGTAAAAGTATAGACACACAAACAGTGGAGTACAGGCTTACTAGTTCTGTACACATCTATTCCCGCAATAATATCCATTTCTGCATTCATGCACGCACCCATCGTTGCCCTCCATAGAAACATGTAAATGTACAAAGGCCACAGGCACAAGTTCATAATGCACATTGTAAATACACATTCCTTTGCCGGTTATTTTAATGTTGACTAACACTGTGCCACATAAACATTTGGTGTGTTGCAATCTGCAGCCGCTCATCATTGCACCTACTTTCCTGTGTGTCCAATTACATCCAGTTCAATTACATGATTCCTTCATAGTACAAACACTTTGTACTCCCACTACATTACCTACAATTACTATACACAGTGCTTTGGGTGAGCTGGGTCCAGCCAGGACTCTGGCAGTCTCCAAAATGTGGGGTTGAGCCGGGGCCCTACCGGGTCCCCCCTGTAACACCATACCACGGCTGGACACATTATCCCACCACGGCCACAGCCGAGATGGGAGATGCTCCCCACAATTAGTCACACAAGCTGACTTCTGTCAGTCACTGTAACCTCTTCCTGTAACATCTCGCACGACGGGTCACAAAAGGAATTTACTGTCCTTTTGTTTCTCCACTGCCTCTCCAGATCACAGAGGCCATGCCATATTTCTATGTTTATAAAAGATATTTTATAAAGTGCAGAAAAGGTAACAGGCGTCCCTCTCTCGAAGGTGCATGGCATGATGACCTGTTCTGTAGTTTTTACCCACTGTGAGAGTCTGCAGCCTTTGCTTTTAGCTCACTATACTTTTCATAAAAGAGGATATTTCCCATCTGTGAAAAGTACAGTGAGAAAAACGCAAAGGCTGAAAACTCTCAAAGTTGGAAAAAACCACAGAACAGGTTATCTTGTCATGTTGTTTCTGGAGAGGGGCGCCTGCTACCTTTTTGAAAAACGTTTGCAAGGAACTTGGGGTTGGTCACTCTGATTTACCTGGGGGAACCCAGAGGTGGACTCCGTGCTCACTGTGCTCAGAGAGGCACAGCTCCACCTCACTGATGAGGCCCAACCAGGCTGAAACACGTGTATGGGGTTCCTGTTGGTACTCTTGTTCAGAAGGGAATTGCCATAGCATTTCGATGTTTAACTGCCCATGTGGGTGGGACAAAGACGGATATACAAATGGATATTTCACATCTGTGAAAGGTACAGTGAGCAAAACGCGATGGCTGCAAACTCTCAAAGTTGGAAAAAAAACACAGAACAGGTTATCATGCCATGTTCTTTCTTGAGAGGGGCACCTGCTATCTTTTTGAACATCTTTAATAAAGTGTTGCGGACGGACAAAGATGCCTCAGACTTTGGCTGTCGTGAAAGCTTTATAAAAGATGGATTGAACTGTGTATTTTTCAAGCCATCTTTTATAAACACATAAATGTTTCAATGTTTAAAAAAGATAGCTTGAAAAGTATGCACGCCATAAGTGCGCACACAAATATGTAAATGCTATTTATTTGTGTGCGTACCTTACTATGATTTGTGTACTTTTCAAGCCATCTTGAAGTACACAAACCATAGTAAGCCACAAAAACAAATACATAAATGTAAGCATTTATATATTTATGTGCGAAAACATAGAAATATGTAACATATTTCTGTTTATAAAAGATGGTTTGCATAGTCCACAATCCATAGTAAGATATGCATACAAATATATAAACGCTTACATATATTGAGTGTTTGCGTACCTTACTATGGTTTGTGTACTCTTCAGGCCATGCCCATCCTGCAAGCCATGCCCCCAAATGAGGGCTCCCCCCTCGATTTCATACCCCACTTAATGCCCTGACTATATATATATTACTACTGTGGTAGTTGTGCCCAGTGAGCATATTCTGGGGGCCATGGCCCCTTGAATCTGGTCACTGACCACAGCACAATTAACTATATAACGAGCACGTACCATACACCGTCAACTAATAAAACTCACCCCCAACCCCATGCAATCAAATAATGTATGCAGACCACAAAAATGACCGCTGACCGAGCTGCATTTCCAAACTTTTTTTCACCTGTAAAACAGATCTACATTACCTTCATTCCCTCATTCCACTTCCATACCATTTCTATGCCCTCTTCTAGCCATCAATAACCCCAAATGTATTTTCCAACCTGTCCGCCCGGCCTTTTTCAACCAACAAAAACATCCCCATATCATCTTCTTTCCACTGCCCCACCCTTTCCAGCCCCTCTTTCCACCACCAAATGACCCAAAATGTGTTTTCCAGAAAATGTTCCCACGTCATGTTTTGTGTTGACCAATCAGCAGGCATGCCTGATGTCCAATTCACCCCACGTCACCCCCCCTGGACCAATCGGAGGCACTTCCACGGACCAAACAGGTAAGTGATGTAATGGAAGCAATGGAAATAAAATGATGCTCAAGTGTACCGCCAAATCCGCTAGATGGATTTTCAACAAATTTGTGGCAGGAGCGGCGGCTTGGTCCCGAAAGTGTGCTTTTGTAAATCTGGTGTAAATCCGTCTGGTAGTTTTTTTTTAAATGGGCCAAAAGTAGGTAAAAATAATTTGTGATATCTGGGTTCGGTCCGCGGACTCACTTCCCTTTTCTATCCGTGGACGGGGCTCCAATTGGTTCAGGGGGCGACGTGAGGTCACAGACATCAGATTCACCCACTGGTTGGTCAATAAAAAACATGAGGTGCATCGTATTTTCCAAAACGCTTGCAATGTTGGATCCACGGACAGCCGCACTGACCGTGGACAGATTGGTGGGGCAAACGTCTCTAAAACACATTTTGTTTCATTTTGTGTTGGAAAGAGGGGCTAGGAAGGGTGGGGGAGTGGACAAAATATGATATGGGGATCTTTGTATAGGTGGAAAAATAGTGTATGGGTGGCCTGGCAGTACACAGGCAGATTCTTGGCCAGACAGCTTGAGACACACATTTGGGGTTATTTGGTAACTGAAAGACAGCTTGGTCAGGGTAAGGGAGTGGGATATAGATGATATGGGGATATTTTCATAGGTGAAAAATAGGTCTGGAGGTCAATTTGGATGTCTGCAGATGTTATTTAAATTGGGAGGTTCAGGGCGAGTTGTGATGTGGTGGTTGCAGCCAGTGGCCAGATTCTTGCATGCATGGCCATATTATGCCGTGGTAGTTGTAGCCAGTGGCGAGATTCTTGGGTGCACGTCAAGAATCTGCCCACTGACCACAACCACCACAGCATAATACAGCCATGCACCCAATAATCTGGACACTGGCTGCAACCATTTAAAGAACATGTGTATAGAAAATGAATCTGGCCGCTGGATACAACCATTCTAATAATATGTGTATAGTAATTACAGATAGTGTATGGGTGGTATACAATATATGTAACATGGTGACATAATACAATTGATGTGCAAATAATACTTATGATTGCTGTACCATTGCAGGTACAGGGTGAGTTTGTATAATACATTAGGCAGGATCGTGTACAACTTTTTGGACCCTCAAAATTAGTACATTCCAAGTACTATGTTTAAAACAACTTGACTGTGTGTTCTACACAGTTGCTGTTTTTGCATAAATATTGGGTCATTGGTAAAAAAATCCATACAGGATAAACAAAAATGACTACATTTATGTGACATTAAGTTTCACAGTATGTTTGTTTGAAGTGTGCAGTACTTAAGGGAAAGTTGAAAGTGCAGAAAAACGTGTATCTGGAATAAAAGTATTGTTGCAGTAGGAAGACTCATAATGGTGTATTTGCAATGAAGTTTAATGAAGGATATTTTTGAAGTAGTTGGATACCAGGTGTTGGTATATTCTAACTGATGATAGTGTTATGGTTCTCAAGGGTATTTTTTGAAGCAGTTAGATGCATTTTGGCGTATTCTAGCTATTTTGGGAATCAAAAGTAGCATTGCAGTATTAGGGATGCAGTTAGATACCAGTTGGTGTATTCTAACTGTTGATAGTTGAATAGTTTTGAAGGGTATTTTTTGAAGCAGTTTGATACCCGTTGGTGCATTCTAACTATTTTGCTATTCAAAAGTAGCATTGCAGTACTATGGATGCAGTTGGATACTGGTTGGCATATTCTAACTGCTCATAGTTTTATAGTTCTGAAGGGTATTTTTTGAAGCAGTTAGATACCAGTTGGCGTATTCTAACTGTTGATAGTTCTACATGTCAGCGACTACACTTTGTGGACCCTCATAATCAGGACATTATAAGTACTATGTTTGAAAGAACATTACTGTGTGCTCTGCATAGTTCTTGTTTCTGTTTGCATAATCATTGGGTCATTGCTATGAAAAAAAATCTATACAGCATTAAAAACACAATACTAAATTTATGTGAGTTTAACTTTCACCGTATGTTTGTTGGAAGTGTGCAGTAATTAAGGGGATGTGTAAATTGCACTGTGGTTAGTTTCACAGGTCAGTGACTACATTTAAATGTAAGGAATATTAAGTAGGCATTTGTGAGATTTCCTGGTAATCTCTGTTTTACAGTAACGAAGGTGTTGTTGCTTTCAAACCAACCACATTCTTTTTTAGTGTATACACTATGGTAACCTGCAGTGGTTGTGACACCAGTGTGGTAGATTATGCCTACTCTTGCGAAGGTTTTCTTGCCAAGAGATGCTTGGCCGTGTGTGAAGGTAGTAAGCTTGCAGTTGTTTTTGGCACCATCTGCATTGTACCTTAAAAGCTTTAGCATCATATATTGGCTATGTGAGTTTAGGTCTGAATTACAAAAAGTGCATAATGTGGCATGATTTGCATTTTGCAGCAGCTAATGAAATGGAATGGATTCATAATTTGGTATAAATACATACAAATTGTTCTTAAGGGATGTGCTCTTGTGAAACATGGTTGCAGAGAGTGCATGTATGTTTCCATGAGTATCATTTATAGGTATGGTTTTGGTTTCCAGTACTTGCATTAAGTACTTTAGAAATTCCTGTGGACCTTTGTGTTTATGGTGAATTCTACCATTACTGCAGAGTATTCTAATGCTTGCCTTATTCCTGAAACACTCTAGGTGTTGTCAGGACTTTTTGTATCATTTCTATGAAGGACTACTACTCTCCAACCGATAGACTACCACTCGGACAATGAAAACGTACTGTAAGTACATGCCAGCACTGGAGACACTACTGTATGCTTGTAATTTTAACCCCTTCTACTGAAATGTGCTCACGGTCTCTAATACTGGCCGCCTACAGACCACATTAGACTGCCATATTGTGCCCTTTGGTCGCCTACAGACCACATTAGACTGCCATATTGTGCCCTTTGGTCGCCTACAGACCACATTAGACTGCCATATTGTGCCCTTTGGTCGCCTACAGACCACATTAGACTGCCATATTGTGCCCTTTGGTCGCCTACAGACCACATTAGACTGCTGTATTGTGCCCTTTGGTCGCCTACAGACCACATTAGACTGCTGTATTGTGCCCTTTGGTCGCCTACAGACCACATTAGACTGCTGTATTGTGCCCTTTGGTCGCCTACAGACCACATTAGACTGCCGTATTGTGCCCTTTGGTCGCATACAGACCACTTTGAGGAGTTAGCACTGTGCCTTATGGTCGCAGCTCGCCCTGACACTAATCCAATATGCAAACTTGGTTGCCCCTCATCATGTTCCCGTTCTGCATTCTCCCCAACCACACACCCTGCTTGGCCCACTACTACTGGCCCCATAATAACGGTCTCAGCAAGCCGGCATGCCCCCGGCATCACCCTATCCCATGTCCTACACCGTTCCTTCCCTCTACTCCCCCATTCACAAACAGCGCAAGTCTTACTCCTAGGACCTATCTGAATACCATCAAGCATCATGCTATCAGCCCTGATCCAATCTCACATGTATTGCCCACAGCAGAGTCACCTCATCACAGCCATACCGAAAAATTCTCTAACCCTCTGACAGGTGTAGCGAGACACTTCCGATTAAGGTCTCGTACCTTCAACCACCCCAACCCAGTCAAATATGAACACACACCTCCCAAACAAATTAAGCCCAGAGTACCTCCCCCTCATCAAAACCATACTCCTAGCCAGAAACCCAACACTACTTCCAAACCAGCTCCGGACACCCCCAATAAATTACTATCCACCTTTAAAGGAGCGCTTATCAATGCCCGTTCCTTAGGGGCGCATGCTATAGAAGTTCACAACCTCATTATGGAATCACAGCTCGACATACTAGTAGTCACAGAGTCCTGGCTCCATCAAGCATCAGGTCCACTACTAACTCTGGCAATCCCATCCGACTACACCATATTCAGAACAGATAGGACCCACTCACAAGGAGGTGGTTTTGCTATTATAGCCAAGACTAAATTACAGCTTAGATCTTGTCCCATTGAAAGTATTGAAGGGTATGAAACATTACTCGTAAAATTTCCCATAAATGCCAAAACTACTATTAATTTAATAGTAATTTATAGAGCACCTAGCCCCAACAACCACCCAGAGACTGAAATTCCGTTGCTATTAGCTCCACTAATAAAACCTAGCTCGAAATACATCATCCTGGGTGACCTTAACCTAGGTTTCAATGACAGCCAAGATGCCAAAGCAGAATCACTGCACCACGCCCTGAAGGACATGGGTTTCAGCCAACTAGTTAATGCACCCACACATATCAAAGGCAGGACTCTTGATTGGATCCTCTCCCTTAATACCCCCGTAACCATTGAGGTCATCTCCCCTCTTACTTGGACCGATCACCATAACATTGTATTTACAATCAATCCCTCCGAACCCACACAAAAGAAACCTAAAACTATGATTACCTATGAAACTAGAAACGCCCGCAAACTCACGCCAGAAAACTTCACGCTTCCTCTTTCAAAAATCCTAGCTTCTACCTCGATCACCAGTGACAACCCCTGCCTCCTAGCAGACATATATCACAACTGCCTCACTGCAACCATTAATGCTATAGCACCGCTCACCACCAAGGCAAAACGCTCAGACAAGCGATCTAGCTTCTGGTTCAATGATGATCTTATCGCCCTCAGAAGAACCAAACGCGCGTGTGAACATGCCTACAGAAAGCATCCTACTGCAGAGGCAGAAAAAGCCTACCAAGAAATAAACAAAACCTATAAAACAGCTACTATTACCTACAAATCTAGTGCGTATAATGATAGGATCAGCAATGCTACTTCAGATACCAAGGAATTATTTGCCATTCTAAAAGAATTGGAAAACCCCACTCCAGCCATAAACCCAACCATCCCCAGCAAGGAATGGTGCACCACTATACAAGACGCACTAACAGCCAAAATTGAACTACTCCAAATAAAAATCACATCCAAAAAACAATCACTAGCCAACAAACCTGCCCTCCTTAACCTAAATCGACCACATCAGGAATTCACCAGCGCCCCATTCCATTTCACACCAGTATCCCAAAATGTAGTGTTTGACACCATCGCCAAACTTAAAGCATCCAACTGCAAAGGCGATTCTGTCCCCGCATCAGTAGTCAAATCCTGCGCTCACACCCTCACCCCCATTATCACCAACTTCGTCAACGCTTCCTTCAATACTAACCTAGTACCAGCTAGCATTAAAGAAGCCTGGGTCACCCCTCTTCTGAAAAAACCTACCCTAGACCCCACTGTGCCCACTAATTACAGGCCAATAACAACTGTCCCATTTCTCCCCAAAATATTGGATAAATTAGCATACAACCAAGTCCAAACTCACCTCGAACAAAACCACCTCCTTGGCACGAGGCAATCAGGCTTCCGCCCCAACCATAGCACAGAAACGGCGCTCCTTGACTTAAAAATCCAGATGGATACCATCAGAGACTCAGGGAAACTCTGCATCCTCCTCCTACTCGATCTCTCCGCAGCGTTTGATTTAGTAGACCATAATAAACTGTGCGCCACACTAGCGAAAGACTTCAACTTCTCCACCGAAGCTACTACCTGGATCAAATCCTTTCTTGCTGACCGCACCTCCAGGGTCGCCATAGGTAAACAAGCCGCCAACCCCATCATAGTACCCATTGGTGTCCCCCAAGGTTCCTGTCTCTCACCAACATTATACAATGCATACACTAAACTCCTCTTCTCAGCGCTAGACGACATGGGTGTCATCTACACCAACTTTGCAGATGACACCCAGATCCTCATCCCTTTATCGGGAGACTACACTCAAGGCACCGACACTATCAACAAAATATATGCCATAATCCAAAATTGGATGGCACTAAATAGCCTCTGTCTCAATGATGAGAAGACTGAGGTTCTCATTGTGGGCTCCCAATCCAAAATAGAAGCATTACATCCTGATTACTCATCCATCAACATTGATGGCACAAACATATCAGTACTCAAACAAGTGAAAACACTAGCAGGCTAATTCATAGAATCCAGCGCACAAGTAGCGCACGCGGCTGGCGCACAGCGTGCGCCTGCGATAGTCTGCGCCAGGCACGTGCGCTAAAACAGATTTCCGCGCACAGCGTATTCATGGATTTCAAGCTCCCAAACCAGCCGTGGCGCAGAGAATCGCAGCGAGCCTGCAGCAGCGCCAGTAACGCCCCCAAGAACGCCCTCGCGCAAGGAAAAGCCATCAAAATCGCTAAATCATCGCTAAGGGCTGCGCTAACCCTGGACCACTTCACAGGGCAGGCAAACAAGGAAAGAAAAGCGGGCAATCATCAAATCAGGAGTACGCGGGAAGTACTACACGCGACTAGGCAGGGAACGTGAATTACAGGGGTACGCGGGAATCATCACACGCGAACAGCCAGGGTGCGTGTATTACAGGGGTAGCGGGAAGTTCAACACGCGATTGGCCAGGGTACGTGTATTACAGGGGTACGCGTGAAGTAGAACACGCGATAGGCCAGGGAACGTGTATTACAGGGGTACGCGGGAATTATCACACGCGAACAGCCAGGGTGCGTGTATTACAGGGGTAGCGGGAAGTTCAACACGCGATTGGCCAGGGAACGTGTATTACAGGGGGACGCGTGAAGTAGAACACGCGATAGGCCAGGGAACGTGTATTACAGGGGTACGCGGCAATTATCACACGCGAACAGCCAGGGTGCGTGTATTACAGGGGTAGCGGGAAGTACAACACGCGATTGGCCAGGGAACGTGTATTACAGGGGGACGCGTGAAGTAGAACACGCGATAGGCCAGGGAACGTGTATCACAGGGGTACGCGGCAATTATCACACGCGAACAGCCAGGGTGCGTGTATTACAGGGGTAGCGGGAAGTTCAACACGCGATTGGCCAGGGTACGTGTATCACAGGGGTGCGTGGGAATTATCACATGCGAATAGGCTGGGTGGGCCCTCACAGGTGTACCCTGTACACCCTCCACGGCCCCTGCAGGCAGCCCACAAAACAGTGGACTACCCTGCACACCTGATCATGTCCCCCTGCACCCCCATCCACCAGGGGCACCCTCCACCAGGCCCCCACCCATGTCTCCCACCACCCCCAGCCCCCAGCAGTGCAGGGGCACCTGCCATCAGGCCCCCATCCATGTCTCCCACCACCCCCACCCCCCATCCACCAGGGGCACCCTCCACCAGGCCCCCACCCATGTCTCCCACCACCCCCACCCACCAGCACTGTGGGGCACGTGGCCAGCAGGCAGTCAGGCAGCAGCCGATGGCAGGTGGGAGCGTGCTCAGGGCTCTGGGGGACTTAAATGTGGCCTCCTGGCCAGGAGCGTGGTCTTTCGTGTTTGAACGCGTGGACAGCCTGATAGGGAGTGATTTTGCACGTGAAAACCCCACACTCAGCGAATCGCGCGAAAACCCGTCACCAGCATATGTGCGTCAATAGTTACCTGCACGTGCAGTGTCAAAGCGTGTGATTGGTGAACATGGATCTACACGCAGGAGTGACAAAGCGTGTGATTGGTGAAAAGTGAGCTACACGCAGGAGTGTCAAAGCGTGTGATTGGTGAAAAAGGATCCACACGCAGGAGTGACAAAGCGTGTGATTGGTGAAAAGTGAGCTACACGCAGGAGTGTCAAAGCGTGTGATTGGTGAACATGGGCCAAGCACGTACACGCCGTAAGTCACGCTGTACGTGTGGGCCTGTATAAAAGGTAGTGTTGAACACCATTTCCTTGTACGTGCTTTTCGTGGAGAGCGAGTGGGTGAATTCTGTACTTCTTGTCGTTTCACACGCGATTTACTTCACGGCGTTTCCAGTTCGTACTCCCTGTTACCTCTGACAGCTTTTTCTCTTTTTCCTCTTGTACTGGTTTACCTGGGCCTGTTCCCTCAAACAGTGTCCCCTTCTACTGTTGTCCTGTCTCCTCAGACAGCGTACACATCTTCTTTTGGCGGGGGTGTTGCCAACCAAAAGCGCTCATTTTTCACGCTCTTTTACCTGGCAGACGGTGAGTCACGCACGTATCTAACATCTGTGCTTGCCCCGTGTGTAGCCTACCCCTTCAGAGGTCAATCTAGGCTGCGTGTGACACGCATACGTTCATTGTGTTACTGGATGCCACAGCGTAGTGCAGGGTTTTCCATCAGCACACGTGGTCTAGGAGGGGTATTGTGCACGTTCCTTAACTTTTTTGGGGTGCCTGTGCGTTGCGTGACCCGTCATCTTTCCCCAGGGGTGTCATATAGCCTTGCCACTGCACTAGGGTACGAATACCATCTGGTACCCAACCCCTTTGACACCCAATTGCCCAGGACAATTGTGCACACCGACTCCCATACGCACAATACCATCAGTGCCATGGTTGGGAGGCGTGCAAGCCGTAAGGGTGGCAAAGGTGGCCGAGCCACACGTGGTGGCCGTGGAGGATCCACTAGGGGACGTGGTTGTGACTTGCAGGGTGCCCCTGTCCCCCCCAGTCTGGAGGAACAGTCAGGGACACCCATGCCCCCCCCCCCCCCAGTTGAGAGTCATGTGGCTGATACCAACCCTGATCAGCCCTTGTTGGACCAGGCCATTGTGGCACCAGACCTGTCTGAGGGTGATCCCATCGCTGACATCCAGGTCAGCAGGTCCACTGCACGTGCACCGGTGCACATTGGTGTCATCAGGGCACGCGCATCTATGCCAGATAGGTCATCTGCTGGCCCCCGTAGCCAGGGTGTGGCTCCATCCACCCCACCTCTCATACACCCTGCCAAGACTGTGTCGGTCCTAGTTCATGCACCTCAGATCAGGCCTGACCCCATCCCACTACCCCCAATGCCTGCACCTACTCCCATGCTGAGTGGGCAATCCCACACACCCAGTACTGAGTCCACCACGACTCCTGCCCCTAGTGTCCACAGCGGCGTAGGACACTCTGGATCCCCACCCCCTTCCAAGCGCAAGAGGAAGAGTGCACGTCCGGCACAGGCTGATGCCCCAGGCACGGCTGCACAGTCCGGCCCATCAAGGAAGCCAAGCTTCACAGACGCCGAACTGAATGCACTTGTTCAGTATGTGTCAGATCATGATACGGAAATGGTCATCGTTGCAGGGTCCAAGACCACACATGCCAGACGCCAGGCACACTGGCAGACCATTGCTGACAGAATAAGTGCCCTTGGAGTAGTGAGGCGCACAGCTAGTGATTGCCAGAAGCGCTGGAATGACCTTAAGCGCAGGGCAAAGGATAAGCTGGCCTCAAGTCATGCCGCAACCTTGGTGACTGGAGGTGGGTCCCCAGCACAGGAAATAGAACTCACACCACACGAGTCCGTAGCTGGATCCTACGTCACCGAGGGACAACTCCAAGGTGTGGGAGACCTCCCTGATTACGAGGCATCATCCGGTGAGTGCACATGCATGTGTGTATTATCCATGTGCATGGTGTGTGTGTGAAGCATTCATGTTGGGTGCCTGTCAAGGGGGTGTGTGGCAGAGTTGATAGTGGCACCCATGTGCCTCATCCAGTATGTTCAGTGCAACACCATCTGGCCACAGCACTATCCCTACTGGCAACAGTGCACATATGGGCCGACACCATGGAAGTTGCCCTTGAATTGTCATTTTGTCACTACATTGTTGCTCATACTCCCCTGTCTATTCATCTGATGTCTTACATACCATTCCTATCCTTTCCCCCAGCCATTCAAGTTTCATCTTCACATGCCTGACATGCAATGATACCACATGCTAATGCGTCCTCTGTATATAAATGCCAACCAACATGCTGTCATACTGTGGATGTTGCCTTGACATCCACCTCCTACCTGTGGGCTTTGGTACCGTCTGGTTTCGAGCCCCATTCCCTCACACTCCATGCTGCTCTTCATGGTCTATCTTCCATGACTTCTACAGTTCAGACCATCGTGCCCTACTCACGACACCTGCTTGCCAAAAGTCAAATGAGGGCACCCTGCCCTCCAATGCGACCCACCCTATTGCTGACCAGTGCATCTGAGCCTACTCTAAGCTAACTCTCACTGACATCTGCTCATACATGCCTTTGCCTGTCCCATAGACCCTTCACATGGTCCCTGTCCTCTCTCCTTGCTCCTCTTCCACCATCATTGGTGGGACCCGTTGGGGTGTACTCCTGGCCTCCTTCCAATCCTCAGAGGCCACTATTGATGTGCATGGTAATGGGAGCGTCTCAGTCCAAGGCCCTTAGGCCAACCTCAATCTCCTTGAGAAATGCTACCCACATCTCATCAACTTCCTTACCTCTCCTGCTGTCCCCCCTCCTCTCTCCTCATCAATCCTGCACTGCCTCCCTGCACCCTCCCATGAACCTTCTCCGCCTCCCACTCCAACTCCTACACATGCTGCACCTCTGATCTCTAGCACTCCCCGTAAGTCCTACAAGGCTGTCAACCTCCTCCACAATTACACTCCTTTCACTGCGGCTGCATCAGGCATTCCTCCGATATCTGTCACTTACATGAGGTTATGCACCTTGACATCCTTGGTCTCATGGAAACATGTCTGATGGCCAGCTCTGTCTGCATCCTTGACCCTCTCCTTAGCCCGCCACTACTGTGCAGGGGGGGTGTGCCCTTGGCTTCCCTGAGGGTATTCCTGCCACTGTCACTCCTACTTAGACCTACTCCACTCTGGAATGGCTTGTGTGAGGTCTCTCTCCACCACACCTTGACATTCTCAAACAGTGCGTACTGTGTCTGGGAAAACTGGTCAAATGTACTACTTCCTTTCTGAGTGTCCTCACCTCTCCTCCTCACTCATGTCCCCAGACACAGAAATCCTCATCCTTGGTGCTGTACGCATCCACCTGCATGCTTGTTGACGCCCCCACGTGACCTTTCTGTGACCTCAGCAACTCCCTCTCACCCTCTAGACTCCCGTCTGTCCCTACTCATTCTGCAGGGCACACTCTTGATGCTCTGATCTCATCTGACTTTCCCCTCTCCGTCCATCTCTGCACTCCTCTCTCCTGGAGTGATCACATTCTCCTCTCCTCCCAGCTCACCCTCACCACCCCACAGGCAAAGCCACCCTCACCACTGTCACACACCTTCTTGGTATTCCGACCCATGAAGTGTGTGTCAGTCGAGGCTCATGCTGCCAAAATCTCCCCCCCATCCAGCTCCCCCTTAGGCTCACTCCCATCCTGACAGGGCCACTCCATGCTCCACTCCATGTCAGGTACACTGGATGTCTTTGCCACGGTCATGACCACCTGTCTGAAGCCCCATGCCAATGCAGAGTCCTGGCATGACTCGGATCTTGTGAACCCAAACCACAGGTGCCGGGTGGCAGAGAGGGAATGTCCTGCATCATGGCCATCCTCTGGCAAACTGGCCTGCCACATGCTCCAAAGGCAATAGCGCCTCACCCTTTTCACCAAGATGAGATCCCCAATCCAAGGGCACATATCTGCGGCATGTGACAACTCTGCAGGACACATAGAAATCTGAAAGGACCTTGCCGAGCCAGAAGCAGTGTGTACCTCCCCTGTCCCCTCCGAGCCCACAGCACTGCATGAATGTCTCTGTACCCCTATAGGCCACCCCCCCAGCACTTGTCTGCGCCTAACACCATCTGCCCTTGACGTCAAGTCCTACTTACCTTGTACAGCACTTCCAGCCGCCACTTCCCCTTGCACTTCATTGTGCCACCCACCCCTGCACTTGCGTGACATGAATGACACCAGCACCAGTAGGATTGTTGACTGGCATCCCCTTCTGCCCCACCACCCCTCAGTGCTCCGCTGTACCTTCATACATTACTTGACCGGTGCTTCACGAATGCAATATGAATCCTTTACAGGTGATGGGGAGGTGGAATCACATTGTTTACTGCATTTTGTTGATGTAGACAAGGCACTGTGCATCGTTGCCAATTTGGACTAGCAGATCCATGTACAACATGTATACTTATTGATGTGACGATGCAATGTCAGGACCAGAGTGGTTGAAATCCAAAAAAGTAGCCCTCCTGTCCCTCTTCACTTGGTGGCTATGTCACATGCCATGTGTGTGATGGCATGTGCCTTTGACATGGCAATCAACGGCCAATGTGTGATGGCAGTGCTAGGCAGCAAGGTGAGCAGGCGTTGCTCTCCAATCTGTACATTGTATGCCCTGAGCCTCCCCTACAGACCCAGTGATGGTGAATGCATAGGAGGTCTCCCAGTCATGTTGGACATGTGTCGTAGAACTACTGCCTCTGTTGTTCATCAGCCCTTGTTGCATGCCATGGTGCTAATGCCTGTTTCCATTTTTCTCTTTCATGTCTTTGCAGGGGACGAAGCACTTGTTGATGCTGGGGATGTGGTGGTGGAGCCGTCCCAGGAGGGCAACCCGGGCCGACCTACCACAAGTGAGGGACGTGGTGTGTTTGTGGGTGAAAACCCACAAGTGCTGCAGGCCGTGCTGTCGAGGGGTGTCTCTGGGGGTTCCTCCCCCGAGCAGTATTCAGGTGTAGACTCGGAGGATGACACCTATGTGCAGTCGCAGGTGAGTGTTCTTGGGAGAGAATCTCCTCTGTCCGACCCACCTGCAGCCGGGCCATTGCCCTCAATGGGGATGTCAGTGTCGGCAGATCAGCCTCCGGTGGTTACGGATGCAGGGCCACACCACCCAATCTCTGATCCTGTTCCTGGGGCTGCAGATCAGAGAGGGAATGCAGTCCTGCAGCCTGAGGCCTTGCCGGCACAGCAAGGCGCAGTCCGCCTTGCCCCAGGCAGGTGTGGTGCCCGTCAACGTGGTGGCCGTATGCCACCTGGCAATACCGTTTGGGAGCAATCCATCTACGGTATGGCCACCCAACAGGCAGCATCATCCGAGATGATTGCACAGGCCATGGATAGGGTGGCCACTTCCATTGTCCCCCCAGAAAGGCTGATGGAGCGACTGGAGCAGGCTACAGAGTCCATCTGCCAGGCACACAGGGAGGATATGTTGGCGTCCAACATGGACAGGCGGGCGGCACTGGCGACTCTGCGGGAATCACTTTCCATGGAGTCCCAGCGCCACAGGGAAGGCCTGAGGGAAGAACTCCGTCACCTCAGGTCGACCCTGTTAGAGCTTGAGGCTTCATCCCATAGAAGGACAGAGGAGCAGCTGGAGCGTCTGACACGGACGCTCTCGGCCGAGATGCAGGCAACTCGTGCGGAGGTCAGGTCATCCCGGGAGTTACTGCATGGGGACCTCCGCATGATTATAACCCAGAACCAGAACTACCAGACCCGCCTGCTTGCAGCCATGGAGGAGCAAACTCGTGCTTTGCGTGGGCTGCCTCCCATTGTCACACCATCTTCTGAGGCAGCTCCCCCACCTCCAGAGTCAGCTGCAGGGTCTGGCCAGAGCCATAGCGACTCATCTCCCACAACAGAGTAGCCGTGTGGGCCACGAGCCTATGGGGTGTTTTCCTTTCCCATGATCCACACAGGTGGATTGTGGCGTGCATCCTGTCCTCGGACCTCATAGGTGGCCCCCCCCCCCGCCGGCCCTTTCATGGCCATTTTTTCTCATTTTTATTTTTATTTTGCAAGAGTGTTGCCTTGTGTGGGTACCTGGGCATACACTGTATTGTGGCTGGGCACATGCAGGCTTGTCCTGAGTTTGGTTTCGATGCTTGGGTAGCAGACATCCACACCCCTCCTGCTTCCGTTTCCATGGGCTTGCAAAGGGTGTGCCCAAGTGACAGCAAATTACACGGTGACATTGGACTCCCATGAGCTGTTGGCCAGTCCATAGTCAATACTGTGTAGACATTCATAGTGTTCATTGTTGTTGCACCTAACTATGCATGATGGTTTGATATGTGCCTCTACTTACATATGTTGCTCATGTTTTGCAGGTATTTCACACAGATCTTCACAAGGGCATACTCTCTGGAGTCAGACTACATGTCGGTAGATGTGCACTGACACTTTTGCATGGCGCCATCACTGTACATCTGGACGGTGACGACATACCAGCAGAATCAGGTAATGACACTACCATTGATTACATGCAATGTGTCTTGTTTGGGTGGGCTTCAGGGTGGGTTGGTGTGTAATTTGATTGAAAATACTCTTACACAGGTGTGTAGTAGTGGCTCCAGGGCGGTTAGCTGCTCAAGTGCGGCTATGTTCCATTTGGGGCACTGCTATTTGTGACACTGGTGTCATGTTGTGATGGCCAGTTTGTTTGCTGTCACATACCATGACATGGTGTCCTCAGTGGCGGGACTGTGAAGGGAATGGGTGACATGGCAATGTTGTCATGTAGTGAATCGCCTGTGGCAATGCATATTAGATTGATGGAGTTGTGTCTTTGCGTTGTGATGCATTGCTGGTGTATGTGTAGCTAGGGGTGCACACATATTGACACTTCCATGTTAACAATCTCTGGCTGATGTGTATCTGACTGTTTATTGTCAAGTAATTTTCAGACATTGTCAGGTAGTGTCATCATTGATTGTCAGATGGTATGTGCCAGAGCAGTGTGCACTAGCCAGCACTGTGATTCCTAGGTGAAGAAGTTGGCCACCAGTTGCGTACGGGCTGCCTCCCCCCGTGCCCTTTCCCCTCCCATGCGCAGCGGGCGTGCATGTGGTTGTGGATGTGGGGGCACCACCATGTCCACGGGCAGGCCCCGGCGTGTTGCAACGTTGTGCAGGACACATGCTGCCACTATGATCCTGCACACTATTCGGGGAGCATATAACAGCTGCCCGCCAGAACGGTCAAGGGAGCGAAAGCGTGACTTGAGCACTCCGAATGTGCGCTCCACTATGCCCCGTGTTGCAATGTGGGCTGTGTTGTACCTTACCTGGGGTGGCGTGGTGGGGTTCCGGATTGGGGTCATCATGTGGGGGCTGATAGGGTAGGCACTGTCCCCTGCGGAGGTGGTGATGGGTATCATTAGTGGTGTTGTGTCATGACCCAGTATCTGACATGCATGCATGTGCAGTGGCATTCATGCTCACCAAGCAGCCATGTATCTCCATGCTGGCCAGCCTCTAGGTCCCGGCATAGGGTAGACATTCTGTAGATGAAGCTGTCGTGGGTGGACCCTGGATAGTTGGCATATACTGATGTGATTATTCCCTTGGCATTGCATGCAACTTGCACGTTGATGGAATGCCAGTGCTTGCGGTTTCTATAGATGTGCTCTGTTGCCCTGGGTGGACGTAGAGCCACATGTGTGCAGTCAATTGCACCAAGCACTTTGGGGAATTGAGCCACACCATAGAATTCCTGGATGCACGTCCGCCTTTCTGCATGAGTCCTGGGGAGATATATGTGCCTGCGGACTGATGGCCGTGCAGTGATGATGTTCAAGACCTGGTGTAGGCAGCGTGACTGCGTGGCCTGTGACACACCACCCACTATGGCACTTGTCCGCTGAAAGGATCCAGTGGCCAAGAAGTGCAGTACATTCAGGACCTTCTGCAGGGGGCTGAGTGCTTGGGAGCACAGGGTGGGTGATGTGAGGTCATCCTCCCACTCACTGACCAGGTCCAGTATGATGTGTGCTGGAAACCTGTACCTCCCATACACCTGGTCATCAGGCATCCCGAATAGGCTGGTTCTGGGTGTGAATATTCTGGCCCTGACTCTCCTCCTCCTCCTCCTTTGGTAGCCCACTGCCACTGCTGCTAGGAACGGTATGTTCATCCTGGCATCTGGCTTGTTTATTGAAAAGTGCGCAAATTAATGCCTTGCGCGTGTTGTAGGCGAGCGTGTGAGCCTCGCACCCCTGGAATCGAGTTCCCACTCCAATCGCGTGTGGAAATTCCCACGCAGCAGGCATACAGGTGCGCTGACGTACTTGCTTGTGTAAGTGGCCGCGCGCCCCTTAAATACACGTACTTAGGCCAATGGCACGTACGCGCACTTTTGGCCAATTACACGCGATGAAATACACGTACATAGGCCAATGGCGTGTACGCGCACTTTTGGCCAATTACACGCGATGACACTCTGACGTGCTGTATTTCCAAGTGTGCTCCGTCTTCACGTGCTGAGTGGGGAACGCCCGTGCGGATCACGTCAGACGCGCTTACGCGATGAGGGACTCTGGTCCAATAGAATCGCGTATGCGTGCTGACGCACTTACGCGCTAAGGGCCTTTCCTCGGATTTCACGCTGACGTGCAGGAATTTCACGTGCCAAATCACTCCGTATCAAGCTGGCCACCCGAAAACACACGGAACACCACGCTCCTGCCCCGAAGGCCGAGTTACTGCCCCCCCAGTGCCCTGAGCAGCCTCCCACGTGCTATCTGCTGCTGCCTGCCTGCCTGCCTGCCTGCTGCCACCGTGCCCTGCCATTTGGTGCCTGCACATCAGCCATCTGCAGGGGTCCACTTGCTGTGTCCACCCCTGCTGGAACTGAAGACTCCCAACTGGGATTACATCGCTCCACAGCCCAGCCCCAGGACCCAGTTGCCCACCCACACCTGCCTCTGGGGTTGCCATGTCGGGCACGTCTACATCTGGCACCAGTGGCAACCCCAGGCCAGAGGGGCAGAGGGGCACCAGCTTCACTGCCACCGAAGTTGGTGTCCTGGTGGAGCATGTCCTGGGGCAGTATGATGCCCTCTTTGGATCGTCCCGCGCCAGCAAGGAAGGACGGGAGAGGATCTGGGCCGACTGTGTGGTTGCCATCAACGCGGAGGGGGTGGCAACCCGCAACGTCTTGAAGATCAAGAAGCGCTGGGAGGACTTGAGGTCCAGGACCCTTGTGAAGGCCCGGCGCCTCGTGGAGGGGGGCCGGGGCCACATGAGTTCCATCCAGAAGAGGGTCCTGGAACGCGTACGCCCAGCGCTCCACGCCCAGATCCTTGAGAGGGAGACCCGTCTGGAGTTGAGCGGTAAGTGTCCAAGCATCACTGTGTGAGACAGGGCATGTTGCGGTGTGCTGGTTCTATGATACTTGCCTGTATGTGTGCCATGGGCCATGTATGCATGTATGTGTGCTGGGACATCATGGTAATGCATGTGCGACCAGTGATGTGTGACCCACATGGTTGTTGCATGTGTTGAAATGCGGCATGGGGAGCACTATGCAGATTTGGGACATGAGAGCATGCCAGTCTCTGTACCTGGACATGGATGGGGGTGAAGGATGGGTGCTGATGCCAGGTACATATATGGTAGCCATGTCTGTGTGCCTGACCTGCATGTCTGTGACTTGTGCATGCCATGGATGCATGACTCATGTGTGTGACAATGCACAGATTCAGTGACGCACCCAACTTACCCTTGTTTTGCCTGTGTTCGGTGTGATTGTGGCCAGATGGATGTGACTGAGGTGAAGTGTGTGCATGTGATGTGCATGAGCCATGATGCATGTGAGTTACATATCATTGAATGTTTCAAGAGTCAATTGGACATGCATGGAAATGTGCATGGCATGCACCATGCCTGTTACTGTGTGTGTTTTGCCTGGACTGACCCATGTGTTGTGGAGGGACATGATGGAAGTGTACTTTGACAGGGGTGCTCATCTGCTATTGCTTCCTGTCTAGGGGACCATTGTACAGTAGCCTGATGCTTGTGTCCTTTGTCTCCCTCTACGCAGCGGCTAGTGAAGAAGAGGGCGGAGACGGCGCTGTGGAGCAAGGCAGCAGGGATGCCCCCACGGCTGCAGCGGAAGGGGTGGGTGAGCCCCCACAGGGGCCTGCTACGGCGGGAGACGGTGAGGAGCCATCCAGGTTGGTGGTTTGCACAGAGGAGGAGGAGGCCGACACTGGTGCACACATGGGGCCTGGTGGGAGCATCCCTGCTGGTGCAAGTGGTGCAGTCCAGGGCCAGGGGCAGGAGGCAGCACAGGTCACCGTGGAGGTGCCTGTGCATGTCGCTGTCCCTGACCCTGTGAGTGCACCACCATGCACCAGCAGGGATGCCCCGTCCCAGGCCCGTCCGCAGGTAGAGGGGATGTCCATGTCAACTGACTCCCCTCCACCTGCGGCCGTGGGAACCCCTGGCCGCGTGGAGCAGGTCCTGATTGGGGTCGCGATGCGCACGGCTGTGATTCGTGATGCCGTGCGTGCTTCCCGGGAGGAGCACGCACGTCATCACGAAGTGCACCGTGCCGACGTGGCCCAATTGGGATCGGCCATGTTTGGGGGGTTCCTGCATGTGTTGGCCAATCTGACGGCCCTCTCCTCCTCTGTGCAGGCTATCCACCGGTCGTTCTCCTTGCCGTCTTCCGGCCCAGATGCCACCATGGCCCCCTGTGGACCTGCCCCGACCAATGCAGCGAGCTCGGTGGGGATCCCATCCCTGCCGCAGTTGGGAGTCGGAGGTCCAGCAGGGGTGGACGACACAGCAAGTGGACCCCAGCAGATGGAAGATGTGCCGGCATCATCGGGCAGGGCACGTGCACGACGGCGTCGGTGGTTACCATCAGCCTGGATGCCGTCGTGCTGGCAGAGGCAGTGGCGTCGGAGGCAGCAGCGGGCTCGACGTGGGAGGCATCATGGCTCAGGGCCATCAAGATCGGAGGGGCAGGCATCGGCCGGAGGGCAGGGCAACCCTGGCATGGCAGTGTGTTCCGTGTGGGAGGAGTTTGGCCAGCGGATAGGTGCGGAGCGGCAGCGGGCGGAAGAGGAGCGGCTCGCCATGGCCAGGGCGGAGATCTCCATGCATCAGGCATTGAGGCGGGCTGAGTGCCTCGAGGAGGCTCGCAGGGAATTTGGTGAGCACATGGGGTTGTCCCTGCGAGACCTCGGGGCCAGGACTGAGTCCCGCCTCCAGGACATTGACATGGAGTTCGAGGATGCCCTGGCCAGCATCACCAAGTGAGCCGCAGGACTAGCCCGCTGCCTTTGTATATAGTTTTTTAGTTAGTTAGTGCTAGGTTTCCTTTATTTCTTTTTATTATTTTGGACCGCTTGGACAATGGCCACTTCTTTGTACATATTTTTTAAATTAGTTAGTATTAGGTTTCATTAGTGGTGTTGGGCTCATGGACCCTTGAACATTCCTGTATATATAGTTATTTTTTGGGAGGTACATTTTTTTACTTTCATATTGTTTACACCATGTCGTAATGGTTTTTCTTTCATTTCATACTACATGTGTTAACTTTAGACAAAATCTGTTGATTTTTCTATCCTTTGTTTTTTGGTTTCTCATTTTTGTTCCCGGACATGGACCTTTTATTTGCTTTGCCAGATAGTTGTATTAGTTTACTTGATTTTTTTTAAAATAAATTTTTATATTATCTTACACTTGTGTCATTTTTTCTTTGGTTTCTTACATGTCATGATATGGGTTTTGACATTCACTTGCACCCATTGTGTATGTGTGTGTGGCGGACATGTGTTCTTTTGCATACTTGCCTTTGGGGTTGTGTCATGTGATTGCATTCACTATGTGGGTGCATGCAATCCTTGCCTGGGTGTTTGTGCTGGGTATGCTGACCATTACTGCCATTATTGTGTATCGTCAGGACCAGGGGCCAGGGGGACATGGGTGGGGGCCTGGTGGAGGGTGTCCCTGGTGGATGGGGGGTGGGGGGTGGTGGGAGACATGGGTGGGGGCCTGGTGGAGGGTGCCCCTGGTGGATGGGGGGTTGGGGGTGGTGGGAGACATGGGTTGGACATGGGTGGGGGCCTGCTGGCAGGTTCCCCACAGTGCTGGGGGTGGGGGTGGTGGGAGACATGGGTGGGGGCCTGGTGGAGGGTGCCCCTGGTGGATGGGGGGTTGGGGGTGGTGGGAGACATGGGTTGGACATGGGTGGGGGCCTGCTGGCAGGTTCCCCACAGTGCTGGGGGTGGGGGTGGTGGGAGACATGGGTGGGGGCCTGGTGGAGGGTGTCCCTGGTGGATGGGGGTTGGGGGTGGTGGGAGACATGGGTTGGACATGGGTGGGGGCCTGGTGGAGGGTGTCCCTGGTGGATGGGGGTTGGGGGTGGTGGGAGACATGGGTTGGACATGGGTGGGGGCCTGGTGGAGGGTGTCCCTGGTGGATGGGGGGTGGGGGGTGGTGGGAGACATGGGTGGGGGCCTGGTGGAGGGTGCCCCTGGTGGATGGGGGGTTGGGGGTGGTGGGAGACATGGGTTGGACATGGGTGGGGGCCTGGTGGAGGGTGTCCCTGGTGGATGGGGGTTGGGGGTGGTGGGAGACATGGGTTGGACATGGGTGGGGGCCTGGTGGAGGGTGTCCCTGGTGGATGGGGGTTGGGGATGGTGGGAGACATGGGTTGGACATGGGTGGGGGCCTGGTGGAGGGTGTCCCTGGTGGATGGGGGGTGGGGGGTGGTGGGAGACATGGGTTGGACATGGGTGGGGGCCTGCTGGCAGGTTCCCCACAGTGCTGGGGGTGGGGGTGGTGGGAGACATGGGTGGGGGCCTGGTGGAGGGTGCCCCTGGTGGATGGGGGGTTGGGGGTGGTGGGAGACATGGGTTGGACATGGGTGGGGGCCTGCTGGCAGGTTCCCCACAGTGCTGGGGGTGGGGGTGGTGGGAGACATGGGTGGGGGCCTGGTGGAAGGTGTCCCTGGTGGATGGGGGGTGGGGGTGGTGGGAGACATGAGCAGGTGTGCAGGGTAGTTCCCTGTGGTGTGTGCTGCCTGCAGGGGCCGTGGAGGGTGTACAGGTAATGCCTGGGAGCACACAGCCAATTCGCGTGTGGAACTTCCCGCGCACTCCTGCAATCCACGTACCCGGCCATATCGCGTGTGGAACTTCCCGCGCACCCCTGCAATCCACGTACCCGGCCATATCGCGTGTGGAACTTCCCGCGCACCCCTGGAATCCACGTACCCGGCCATATCGCGTGTGGAACTTCCCGCGCACCCCTGCAATCCACGTACCCGGCCATATCGCATGTGGAACTTCCCGCGCACCCCTGGAATCCACGTAGCCGGCCATATCGCGTGTGGAACTTCCCGCGCACCCCTGGAATCCACGTACCCGGCCATATCGCGTGTGGAACTTCCCGCGCACCCCTGCAATCCACGTACCCGGCCATATAGCGTGTGCAACTTCCCGCGCACCCCTGGAATCCACGTAGCCGGCCATATCGCGTGTGGAACTTCCCGCGCACCCCTGGAATCCACGTAGCCGGCCATATCGCGTGTGGAACTTCCCGCGCACCCCTGAAATCCACGTAGCCGGCCATATCGCGTGTGCAACTTCCCGCGCACCCCTGGAATCCACGTAGCCGGCCATATCGCGTGTGCAACTTCCCGCGCACCCCTGGAATCCACGTAGCCGGCCATTTCGCGTGTGGAACTTCCCGCGCACCCCTGATATCCACGTAGCCGGCCTTTTCGCGTGTGCAACTTCCCGCGCACACCTGAAATCCACGTACCCTGCCATATCGCGTGTGGAACTTCCCGCGCACCCCTGGAATCCACGTAGCCGGCCATATCGCGTGTGCAACTTCCCGCGCACCCCTGGAATCCACGTAGCCGGCCATTTCGCGTGTGGAACTTCCCGCGCACCCCTGATATCCACGTAGCCGGCCTTTTCGCATGTGCAACTTCCCGCGCACCCCTGAAATCCACGTACCCTGCCATATCGCGTGTGGAACTTCCCGCGCACCCCTGAAATCCACGTAGCCGGCCTTTTCGCGTGTGCAACTTCCCGCGCACACCTGAAATCCACGTACCCTGCCATATCGCGTGTGGAACTTCCCGCGCACCCCTGGAATCCACGTAGCCGGCCATATCGCGTGTGCAACTTCCCGCGCACCCCTGGAATCCACGTAGCCGGCCATTTCGCGTGTGGAACTTCCCGCGCACCCCTGATATCCACGTAGCCGGCCTTTTCGCGTGTGCAACTTCCCGCGCACCCCTGAAATCCACGTACCCTGCCATATCGCGTGTGGAACTTCCCGCGCACCCCTGAAATCCACGTAGCCGGCCTTTTCGCGTGTGCAACTTCCCGCGCACCCCTGAAATCCACGTACCCTGCCATATCGCGTGTGGAACTTCCCGCGCACCCCTGCAATCCACGTAGCCGGCCATTTCGCGTGTGGAACTTCCCGCGCACCCCTGTAATCCACGTACCCTGCCATATCGCGTGTGGAACTTCCCGCGCACCCCTGAAATCCACGTACCCGGCCATATCGCGTGTGCAACTTACCGCGCACCCCGGTATACACGCACACGTTTATTTTTTCTCTCTGCGCGTGTCTGTGTTTGTGGGTACCCCTTTGTACGTCTTTTGCCCTGGAGGGCCACAGTATTGGACATTGATCATGTCTGTATATAGGTGCTATTTGTTGGCGCACCTTTTAGCGCACATTTCTTGCAGGCGCAGAGACGCTACCGCCTGCTTTCTTGTGGCGGTCGTGTTTGTGCCTGTTTGTGCCTGTGCGCTGCTTTGAGCGTGCGCTTTTTTGCCCTATTCTATTCCATGAATACATGTTGTATGCGAGCGTGTGGGCGTTCCGCGCACTTGCCTCCTGAACTTTCCCCGTGCCGCCCACATTCTTCCCCATTCCGAGTGTTGTGCCCCATTTTATTCCCCATTCCGAGTATCCCGCCCTGTGTCCCGCCTACTTTAGAGCTGTGCGCTGCGCTCAGAGTGATGGCGCAGTGGCCGTGGCGCACGACGTTGGTTGACCTGTGCGCCGGCCTGCGCCGTGCGTTTTTTCCGCGCACGTCCTCTGCTTTTCTTGCGCAGGGACTTCCATGAATCGACGTGCGCTGGTTTCCCTGCGCTTTGCGCTGATTTTCGGCGCAGCGCACGTATTGGCCCCTCTGCGCCGGGATTTTCGGCGCACATTTATTCCATGAATCGGCCTGTAGGTGTCTACCTTGATGCCAACCTCACCATGACCAAGCACATCAACGCCCTCTCTTCCTCTACATCCTACACCGCAAAACTTATTGCTCTCAGTCGCCAATTCTTGACACCCACCAATTGTATCACGCTGGCAAGAGCTTTAATCTTATCCAGGCTCGACTACTGCAACGTACTCTACCTGGGTACCTCAAAAGCCAATCTAAACAAACTACAGCTTATCCAAAATAAAGCCCTTCGGGCGGCCCTTGGAATAAGGAAGTCAGATCATATCTCAAATATTAGAAGAAACCATCACTGGCTCCCCATCAAAGCCAGGGTCACATTCAAAGCTCTGTGCGTCACATTCAAATGCATCCACTCATGTGTCCCCATCTACCTCAACCACGCCATCACCAGAAAAGTATCTAAGAGGCCCCTCAGATCTAACAGTCAATTACTCCTAGCTATCCCCCGCTACAAGACAACCAAGGCAGGAGGCAGTAGTTTCCAATACCTCGCACCCACATATTGGAACACTCTTCCCCTCCCCATCAAAAATGAGCAAACATTCTCAGGTTTCAAGAAATCCCTGAAAACGTGGCTATTTAACCAAGACTAAAAAATCCCCCTCCATGCTTCAGGAAATATCATTGTACTGAAACCCTGCATTTAATGTTTTCGTGTATGATTATTTTGTATTCACATGCACTGCGCCCGATTGGCAAAGTCCAAGAAATGTTTTAACCAAGCTGTCTGTAACATCGCCGTGGTACCCAAGGGTTTGGGCGAGTAATAAATGCAATAAATAAAAATAAAATAAAATAAATAAGGATGAGCATTTGCAAACACAACTGGTCTGAGCCATTCAAGTAAATGTTTTGAACAATTGGTGGCAATTGGAAAAGAAGATTGATTGCTACATTTGCATAGCAATTTACACCGGTTGTGTTGGAAAATGTAAATGGACCAGAAAGCTCTGTCTCTGTGTCATTTGCTGGACCTCCACTTCTTTCTTTAGAAGAAATATTTATCTTTATATCTGCTGATGAATGTGCAGTTGTGTTTGCACTAGATAACCTTGTGGTTGTACTGCTTGATGGAGTAGCAGTTGTTTTTTGTTTCTTTGATGATACTGTTGGGGGATCTCACATAGGTTTGGTTTGCAATAATTTTCTTTTTAAAACTATAACATTTTGAGCAGCAGGGTACATATCTAAAAGGGGTGTGTAGACTGCAGGTAGTCTGTTGTACTCTAGGATGCAAGGAATGTCAGCCTTGACTTTGGTTACATCAAAATTGACTAGAAATAATCCTTAGAGTGTACGTAGAAGTGAAAGTGCTACATAACTCATATCTTCTTTAAAGACTGTGCTTCTGTCATGATTATTTCTGCTTCTTTTAGAATGAATGGCTCTCCAAGTGGTTCATGGCTCCTGTAAGGGAAGGTTGACTGCCCTTAGGAGTGTCTTCATCTAGTTGTGCATGAACTTCTTCCTCTTACTGGCGTTTTTTGTCCAACATGTTTTTGTATTGCAGGACATTGACATTTTTATACTGCTTTCATATGCATTGAATGAGGCTTCAAATGAGTCATGGTTACCTAATGAATCTTCTTCTTTTCTCGATGGTTTAAAAAGTTGCAGTAGGGCCATGTAATAAAGTTTTCTATGTTGATGAGCTATAAATGATAATTTTATATGATTAATTAGGCTGCGTTTGGTAAGTTTGACAAGGCTTCCTTCACAAGCTGTGACCACATGTTTTCCATTTGGGTTGACATAATTTTTGTAGGAGTAGTTTTGGGCTACGTGGTAGAGGTATATGTTTTCTAAAGCAGTACTTCTGTTTTGGTAGTATGTGTCTAATACATTGTTTTTAAAAATCTCCTGGCTGTTGGGATAATTTCTGGCTATTGTTTCTATGTATTAGTAGGATTTCAGCACTCTTTTTCTGGATGAAGCTGGAACAAGGCATTGCCAGGCTATGTGTTTAGATTTTCCATGTAAGGCTGTGCCTGTTTAACCGTCTGCAGCTTCGTAGCATCCACATTCTCTATGGGACAGCATTTTTATGCCAAGGCTGTACCATTTTTTTGACAGTGTTTTGTCAGATGATATGTCATCCCAGAGGTCTTTTGGCTCTCTTCCCTCA
This sequence comes from Ambystoma mexicanum, assembly GCF_040938575.1. Lineage (NCBI taxonomy): Eukaryota > Metazoa > Chordata > Amphibia > Caudata > Ambystomatidae > Ambystoma > Ambystoma mexicanum. The sequence continues at coordinate 442,719,040 of NC_090941.1, forward strand.
GCGTTGGCGAGATAGGTTGTGACATATCTTGAAACAGCACTGGAGTTGTCTGCAATATATTGTATATCTATGTCTGAATTCCACAAGAGGGCAACCATTGCATTGTAATCATTGATGTGCTTTGAAGCTTTGTTTCTTTTACTGCTGTATGTGTTTTTAGGAGATGTGTTTTTCACACTGTGTCTATCAGAATACATCAAGCTGTTTTTTTGTCATTTTGCTGAAACTGGTCTAGGGAAACCAAAGCAGCATTTGTATAGTATTTACCTTCATTTTTATATCTGTGTCAGCAGTATTTGCCACAGTTATGTTTTTGGAAGTGTAAAATGTGTGTTTGTAACTCAGTATGTGTGGTTTCTGAAGGATTGTCACAGGATATGTATTTGTGAATAAACTGCAAAACAGTGGCATCACTGTCATGACCAAACCTAGGAGCATCTTTCATCCATAAAAGCATGTGGCTATGTTGTGCTCCTCTGGATTGATATTCTTTTCTCCAAAAAAAGTGTTTCACTTCTCCGAGGGGACAAATACTTTTATTACAGATGAAGTGCAGCATGGCAATAAAGCAGTGGTGAAAGTATCTTGATACATTTACAGGGCCAAGAGAATACAGTTCTCCTGATGTTTTTATGTCTATTCCTTCTTTATTTTGGTTTGCTATGAGTAAGAAGTTGTGCAAGTCGTCCCATGCATATTCTGCACAACCATGTGGGTGGTCCGAGGTTTGTTAGCATACAATGTACATCAGTGTGGCGTCGGAACCAGTATTCTTTTGTACCACCCATGTTTGCCAAGAGATTTGTGATACTTGACTGCAAAACTTCATCTTTGTCTTTTACCTTTTGAAGCAGCTGGGTAGCGGACATGGTTAAAAATTAGAGCCTGTTTTTAATGTGTGTGCATCTCTGTAACAAGAGAGTTGCTTTCAAACAGGAGGTGGAATATGTATTCTACATTTTTTTCCAGAATCTGGGTTTTTCAGAATACATTCTTAAAGAGCAATATTCCGATGCTGGTATTTGTGTGGTTCTTTCATCATATCTTTCTCCTTTTCCTGTAGGAAAGAGTAGAGGAAAGGAACGTGTTTCTATACTTTTCTCCCATATGCTGATTAGATATCCTTTGGCTTGATGCATTTGATATGTTTCTAATGCATCATCTATGGTGTCTTTGGAGTGCAGTGGTGAATTGTATAGTGATCCAAAATATTGGCTGCAGTAATAGGAAGTTCAAATTGGCCAGTTGGTGAGGCATCCCAAAGTATTTGGGTGGTTTCTCTTAAGTTATCTTTAATGTTTATATCTTTGTAGTACTCCATGTTTTCTTTTAGATATTGTAGGGCTTTTCTAACATTGTTTAAGTCTACTAGTTGTTGCCAAATTTGTGTGTCTTTTGTTGGTACACCATTCACTAGGACAGTCAAAGATTGATCTATTAGCTGATGCATTCCTAGAGTTTCTACATTTTCAGTAAGATCTAATTGCAAATGTACTACCTTGCCACACATGGCTTTTAATAATTCAGAAGGAGGCAATTTGGCTGTTTTGGGTTGAAGGTGTGTTATAGATTGAAATGGGTGTACTGTTTGGATTATAGTGCACTTAAATATTAAGCTGTTGGAGAGCTTTTGGAAGTATGAATATTTTCAATTTATTAGACACAGTTATTAGCAAGCTTTGTATGGCACTATGTGCAAAGTATTGAGATATAAATCTAATTGAAAGCATTGGGATTTCTCATTGTCCTCTATTTTGTAAGTCATAGATACAATTTGTTTGCTCTTTTTATGAAATGTTCTGTGACAACACACACATACTTGGTTTGGTACTTCAGCAGGTGTGATTTTAAACTTTGCTATCTCTTTTTTGTGTGTGTTTGTTAGAAATTTGGTGTTTTCGGTAATGTTTTCTAAAGTTACTCAATTTTATAACTCATCTTCACTACAAAAATATTTACTTTGGATGTGTTGTATTTGTTGAAAGTGTTCTTTGGCTGTTCCATGTAGGAAAAAGTTATTAAAATAGTGCAGTTGTAAAACAGGAGTTTTTGCATAGTACAGTGCCTGCAGAAGATTCTGTGTAGTGGAATGGTGTTTTCCTAACATTTTGAAATGGTGGAAGGTGCTTTTGCAAGCAGTTCCTGAAATGCAGGCTAATGAATATCCTTCAAGTCCAGTGTATTTGCGCACTGGACAGGAGTCCATGGTTTGTAAAGTTTTTATTCTAATTGTGTCTTTCACTTTCACTCAGTTTTTGAGGAATTGTTGTAAAGATTGGAAGGATTTTTGCCGTACATTACGTATTGAACTGCATGGCCATTTGTAGACTGGATGGATTGTTTGGGTGAAAGGAAGAGTTTATTGAAAGTATGTTGGGGATGTGTTTTTCGGTAACGGTTTCTTGTGCTATAATGGTGTTTTCTACCATTTCATACCATCGGCCATTACTGTGTATGGCAATTGGGTTTTTCTGTTCTTGTTTATAAGCCTCTCTATTGAAATATGGTTCTTTGTTGCTTGTGTGAATCCATTCACCTTCACAGAAGTTTGAAAAGGTATCCTTGTTGACATTGCACATGTTTATAAGTACTTTTTGTAATTTACTGATTAAATAGGTTAGTCGTTTCAATCTGTTTTAAATTAATATAAACATTTTTCTTTTCAGCAGAATTGCACTGTCAATTTAAGCTTCCATGATTGTTCTTCTGCTGTAATTTCTAAGGGTAGAGTGTAAATTTTCAGCTGTTTTCATAAGATTGTGAAGTACTTTGCGGTGGAAATCTTTTTGTAAAATTAAATTTTGGGAATCCTTCATGGTGGCTACATTAACATTGTTATATATAGTGCTAGGTTCATTAGCAGTTTTCTTAGCTGATGCAAATGTCACAATTGTGTTATTGTTGACTAATCCTTATTGGGCAAAGACGAAGATCTACCATCTCGACTGGGTAAATAATACAACAAATTAATGCAATGCAAAGACTTTAGCACATCCCTATTTTGCACCAAAAGATATGGTGTCATGGCTGCCTACTTGGTGAAATGCCCATCTCCCAAAATATGTGATAAATATCCAAGGTTACGATTAAATCTATGGAAAACAAGAGATATTTTGTGTAGAAGAAAAATGTTGGCAACTGAACAAAACTATTGTCGATACTGCCTAAATGCTAAGCAAAGTGAAACTCTATAGCATTTAGTGCTAGAGTGTGATGCTTTAACAATACTGCATCAGAAATGCTTTAATAGTGTGATTTCCATGAACAGTCATATGGGGAGTGACCAAATATGGCAATTTCTATTTTCAAATCCTCGTCCAGCTGTACAGATGCCATAGTTCAATATTTACAAACGATCTTGCCTATTTGTAAAGAATGTTAACTCTGTGATCAGATTCATTCCTGTGTTTTTTGTGCAATGGTCTTTTTATGCATTTTTAATTGAGGCGTTAATTTGAATTTTGCTTTTTTGAACTTATGATTGTTTTACTAGTGTTTTAGGATTTATGTATTTACATTGTAATCTTGTACAAACATGATTGTGATATGAATTAGATTTCAGAAGGGATTTGAAAAGTTGTTTATTCAACGAAACAAATAAAAAAATAATTAAAAAATAGCAGGTTTCTTCTTGTTTATACATTTTTGTTGTTCCTATATTTTCAAAGAGTGGCCCAAGTGTTTTAGTGGTTGCTGGTTTTGTTTTGTTGACTGATTGTATTAGTAGTTTTGTTTGAATACTTGCTATAAATTCTGCTACAGGTGGATGAGCATTTGGCATGCTTTTATTTTTATATGCTCTATTCTTTCTTTGTTTTCTGCAGAGTTGTTTTTTAGCAAGCATTATTTTCTGTCTTTTGGAAAGAAAAGGAAAGGGTGGGCTTGAACGTTGTGGAATATATATGCAAGTATTATGAATGAATTTGTGAATATGATGGCAGACATACATAGAGGGCTGTCTGATTGTGAACTGGGTTGATAGTTGTGGTTGGGAAGGTTGTAAGAGTATCTATCTGTGCAGATATGTGTTGGGATTGGGTTAGTGCATAAGAGAGTGGTCGTGTGACTGAATAAGTGAGGACATTACAATGTTTTCGGGATAATATTGGGTGTTATGATAAACGTGTTTAGGTTGAGAATAGAAAGAATGTACATGTTGAGGTGTGGTGAGCAACAGCTAAACAATTGTTGATTTGAAAGGAATTTTGTAGGCTACTATGCGGCTAAACTGTACCGTACGAGTAACAAAAAGAATACTACTACAGTAATGCACTTACTTTGTAGGATGTGAAGAGTACCTTTCTTCAGGTTGTTGTCTTCCTGGAGGTTGTTGTTCACTACAATTATGAAAGAAGAACATTTGTGGTATATATGGTAATGGTGAAGTAATTTTAGCAAAATAAGACATCATTTATGACTGTAGGAGGATTTTATGGAAAGAAGACTTAATACAATTGGGCCTCATTACGGGCATGGTGGTAACCCTGCCAGTGCTGCAGATGGGTTGCCACCTTCCTAATAATGTTTAGGCACCTAGCTTCCCGTTGCCAGCAGGACATTACAAGTCCCATTGACCTGGAAAGTCAGGTGCTGGAAAATGTTAATCCCTATTTCCGTGGAGTCCCATAGGACTCTACGGGAATGGGGACACGGAAGCACTGGCTCCATTGGTAATGGGGCTGTTGGTCCCATGATAAGTATGCCTAATGGGACTACGGCAAGAAAGTGTGACATTTTTATGGAAGGCAAAAAGGAAAATGTTGAGTGTTTTAAAATCAGTCCTTCTTGGGAGGCTGTACATGAAAGATGAGAAATGGCTTTGTGGATTTATAGCAGCACTGTGTGTAACCTTTTCATTAAGAAGAAGAAGTGGAGATGGAAAACATTTTTACGACACTTTTAAGTAGCACTTGAGTGAAAGTTCACTATTTTGTCAGTACATGCATTCTTGCCAGTGTGATGCATTCCAATGTGTAGTTGCTTATTAAATTATGGTTCTTTTCTTTGTATTGTGGGAGTTGTGGTTGCACTTTTTGCATTAGAAAAGGTGCATTTCAAGACCCAGAATGCAGAGAAACATGTAGGAGCCAATAAGCACATACAGATTAGAAGGGGGATGTTAGCAAGTATGCTTGTGCATCAAAGTTAATACAACTGCACACACTGAGTGTTATTTCAAAATGTTGCACAAATAACTTCCAGTCTCTTTCATTTATTTTTTAGAAATTACACACAGTACTATTGTAAATATATACATGCATTTATTAGTTGTACTTCTAATGGTGCTGAAATAAAGATTTTAAACACATTTCATTTTTTTCATTCCATGTTGATCCCATGCCTTAGCAACATGGTAATGGTAATAGTAATGTTTATTTATAAAGCGCCTATACACAGGCAAGTGTTTCAAAGCGTTCAAGGAGTATTTGAATATCTGAGATGATAATAGTCTGCACAGGCAGAGTAAGTGAATATGATATTGTGAGGTATAAGTAACCCGGAAAGAGACTGCGCCAAATCTTTGCAGAAAAATGTTTATTATTCAAAAGAAATGCCCTTAAAAAAGATGACACGTGTTTCGGTCCTCTAAGGACCTTTTTCAAATCAGGGCTAATAGTTTGTCTTGGAATCATGTGAATGCCCCTGTCACACAATGTGAAAAACAAGCTTCCATATATTGAATGGGTTAATCCCTGCTCATCCCAATACAAGCGTCCGATCACAAAGTTGCTAAAAATCTCGAGGGTAAGTGAATATGATGCATTTTACAATTGAGATACAGCAAATAGGCCTAACGGCGATTCTGCAGTTTACATTTACATTACAGTGCACATTAAGAGGTGAAGACAGGGGAAAACAGACAGACATTCTTCAGGCAAAGGAGCATTCTGATCGTGCAAGTGCACAGATGGTCAAGGGAGGGGGAGGTATAAGTGCATCCAGTCAGTGGAGACTGGGGTAAATGCAAAGAGAGCCACTCACTTGGGTTAATTCTCAAGTGCATTGAGGGAGGGTGGAGTGCAGAGCCCTGAGGCAAGTGCATAGTGTACTGGTGGGGGTCCCCGGGACCAGTGAGACTCTGAGGTACACAAGGTGGGCAGTCGGCAAGCTGTAAGGAAGAGGAGAGAGAGATGAAATGAGCAACGAGCTAGGTTAGCAGTGTAGAGGGACGGAGATGGAGGAGGAGAAGTGGAAGTTATTGATGAGTTTGCAGAACTTAAGAAGATCAGGCTCAAGACAGAGAATGGCAGGGAGGCTGTTACAGAGAGAGGCACCGGCTGAGTATAAGGATCTCCCTTGTAGTGTTTGTTTTTACTTTGGATTGTGAGAGTTCTAGTGTAACTTTGTTAGTGGGAGAAGTGATATTAAAAGTGACAGAATGAAAGGAAAAATTAACACTTGGCCAGTATGAATGCACTGTCAATATATTGAGCTTTCACACAGGATCTGTCATTTAAACATGCTTTAGAAATGTTTTACATGTGATTTTCTTTTCTTTCACAAAAAAAGACACTGACAGTGCTGCTGGAATTGCAAATATGTATTTTTAAACTGTGATTAAAATGCTCATTAAAAGAAACTTTTGCAACCAGCCAGCATTCTAAGTAACTGCCACTTGATATCAGGAGATGGGGCAAAATAGAGACTGCATATTGAGTAGGTTAATGCAGGGTAAGTGGCAGGAATCCTGTTTAAATGCATTTTTAAAGGAGTTGGAAATATAATTTTACAAATATAAGCGTAACTGTACTTTGTCTTGATAGATGTAGATGTGGTTGAATTGCAAATACAAGATTGTTATAGCCGTTTCTGATGCAGGTGTTTTTGAGTAACAGGAGACATGTACTCTGAGAGTTCAACAGTAAATCTGAAGTGTTGAACTAAGATGACAGAGTTAGATGTAGAGTTGTTTGATGTGATTGGTGGATGGGTGTGTGACTGCTTGAAAGTAGCCGATGAGGGAGTGCTACAAACATTAAAGTGGAAAGGGAAGACAGGCTGCTATGTGTTATGGCGTCCACGGACAGAGCAATAGTTATAGGACAGGGCATGCCACATCCAGGTCGTTTCAGGATGGCTGGCATGGAAAGGTGACTCTGGGGATTAGCCAATGAGGTGTTCTTGATGTAATTTATGGTAACAGAGGGTAGCAGTTCTTTTCATTGCTGTGTGTAGGGAAGACGGCTGTGGTTGTTGTTATGAGAAAACTTACTGTGTGGATGGTGGGAGATTCTTGGATGCTGAATTTGAAAAGGTAAACAGAAATGTCTGGCATTTATGCTAATATTGGATTGAAGGGAGTGGAGGGTTCTTGGTATGGTGTGTCGGGCCAAAACTGGGAGAATGTATTTGCATATTGCAACAAAAAGTCTAATTTTCAATGTCCAGATTTCATTGTGGACATAGTTTGGACTACATCAGTGCAATATCTTTGCAGATTGCATTGAAACATATGCTGCAAGCACTAATGGAACTATTTCCACATGGAAAGTTTATCTTTTCATACATACCTCCTAGGGAAGTATGGAGATGCACCAATGTGTTTTGTCCCCAACAAGAAGCAGGAAGGCATTTTGTAAACAAAGGGGTATATTCATTTGTGAATGGTGTTGGGATGACATATTTTCCAAATGAGAACATTGTGCAGGATGGTGCACATAATGTTTTGAGTGATGGCATGACCTTCAGCGATTTAGGTAATTAAATCTTTCTCCAAAACATTCAAGATGCACTCAGAAAGTTCCTGTGAAAATGATGTAGATTGCATGTGAAAAGATTTCTAAGTAGTTGTAGCAAAGAAAAACTAAAAAGCCCCCCCAAAAATTAAAACCTGAAAAAAGGTTATTTTCAGAGCCACCACTAACAAATGAATAACTTACATAGGGCCTCATTACGAGAATGGAGGTAACCATGTTGCTTTTAGCAGCATGGCTACCCCCAAACTGGGTACCAGGTCTGGGTTCCTTGAATGGGGAAATACCGGGCCATTCCGACCTTGGAGGGTCTGGTATTTCCCCATTCAAGGAACCCGGACCCGGTACATCCCCATTCCCATTTGAGGCGCCATAGGGCTCAATGGGAATGGAGAGGATGCTAACAACAGGCCTGTTAATGATCGGCCCTTTGATAGCAGCCTGGTCTGCTCGTGGAACCCACTAAGGACGTCTGGTAAAACCAGGTGTCCTGAGCGGGTCCCACGAGCGGACCTTGTAATGAGGCGGTAGGGGGTTAACAGCACTGGCAGCTCTACCGGCGCCATTAACCCCCTACCGCCTTCCTCATAATGAGGCCATTGTGTTTAATTTCCCTCCCCAGCACCTTCAATTGGACAATCTGTCCACAAACACTGCGGCAGTCCACAGTTGGCACGTGCCACATACAGGTCTTTTGAGGATGCCAGGCATGGACATGGGACTGTGCAGCCCAGGGGATTAGCCTATCAGGTTTCATTGGTGTGGCTTACAAGGAGAGAGTCTGGGAGAAGCTTTGTTTGCTGAGAGTACTGCAGATGGCCATGGCTATGGCTGCGTGTTTCAGGAGGCAGAGTGTATGAATTTTGGGGGACTTGTGCATCCATTGGCTGACGGTGTACGCTGAGCACTGTGATGTGGCTGAATATCTTGCATTTGATGCTGTTCAAGTAGAATAGTATAGAGTGTGCAGCATGAAGTGGGTGGACTTGCTCCAATTTTGTGTAAATATGGTCACACAGATACATCCGGACATTATCATTGTTCATTGTGGAGGGAACAGTTTAGGGTATGTGACTGGAATTTCATTGCAGTTTGCAAGGAAGGAGACATTTGGCAAATTGAAGGAAATATTCCCCAATTCAACACTGATTTATTCTCGCATTGCCCAGAGACAGATGTGGATCCGCTCAAGTTCATTTGGTCCACAAATGGAGAAAGTGAGGCACAATGTCAAAAAAGGCTGTGTCTGCATTTTTGGGAGATGTTGGCATGATGTCTTTCCATAATGAAAATATAAAATTTGACATTGCCAACATTTTCCTCAGAGAAGGAGTACATCTTACTGATGCCAGTAATCAGATTTTTCTGCAAAACATTCAGAATGCTTTGAAGCAGTTTTTGTAAATATAACATGTATATTCAGTAGGTGCAAAAAAATATATGGAAACACCGGGAAAACAAAATGCTTACTTTTTGTGCAAGTTTAAAGAAATAGTTCCGTTTAGTAGAATGTTCTTTAGTTTACTTTAAAATTTCATAAAAAAATCATGAAAAATAAAAATACAAACAAAGGTTCTTTTCAGAGCCACCACTTTCCCATTCAAAAGGGCAAAATGTTTTTCATTCCACCAAAGCACACATTTATCTGAAGTCGGCAGACTACTGCACTGTCTGCAGGCTGCATAGGGTGCGTAGGGGCCTGCAACATTTTGTGTTACTTCTATTTTTCAACTTTGAAATGTGACTCCTAAAGAAACCACTTTTTTGTCTTTTATATTATTTATTCCTTTTTTAATCACAGGAGAGACAAGTGAAGGGGGAAGGGGCACCAACCACAGGGACGAAGGGGCAGGTGGAGAGAAGAAGATGTTGGGTGGGACTTAATCAGGTAGGGGACAGTGTTTGTCGTGCTCCTTGACCGTAGCCTCGAAAGCACTCCAAAACTGCTCCCCCCTAAAGAGCGGTGTGTCGCTGTAAATACACAGTACTGTAACCCCGAAAGGTAAGGGTTGACAGTGTTATGTGTGGCCTGCGAGGCTTCCGCTGGGATGCTTTGTCCCACAGGAGTCTCCTTTGTGGTGACAGGAGCGGATGATGAGGATGAGGTAGTGGGCATCATCTTCATCTTTCTCTTGATCCACATCTGTATCACCACGCCTGTTCCGATCTCTCGGCCCTCCAGTTGGTGGTGGTTGTGGTGGTGGTGGGGGAGATGCAGTTGCCATAGCAGATGCCATTGTGAAATCCAGCAAGCACAGAAAAACCAGCAGGTGCTTTGTACTGGACAGCCAGAATTGGATTGAGGAGTAGTAATGGATGGGTGTCTGCGGAATGTGTGACTGTCCGCAGACTATCTTGCCAGACATGGCACTTAAAAAGTTATAAAAAGTTTATCAGATCAACTAAGACACGCTCTAGGAGCTATGCAAGGGTAAAGTTTCAGCTTCAAACACCCTAAATCGGTCATAAATGCAGTTTTAAACTGTCCGGGCGTACAAACACTGTCAACAAACACTTCCATGGTGCTGCACGGGTGTGGTCACATGATGATGTCCCCGGACTTTGATGGCTGTCCTGTGGACAAATAATGGGTGAAAGACGATGTATGCATGCATGCCATTGTCTGCAGGACAGGGGCAGAGTCCCCAAATGAATTGAAAGTGAGTCACTTGTGAGCGGTGTTAGGCAGAATTATGGAACACCGCACATAATTAAGACTACACGTGACAGTACAAATTCACCTTTGGTACAAGCCTGTACTACACAGTAAAGCGGTAGCGATGGCTGAGCAGCCAGACTTATCTCAAGAGTAAAGTGAGCAGTACCAATAGTTACACAAAGGACGGCAATTACTATGATTCAAACAAACACTGACTCAAGGTTTCTCAGTAAAAGAATATACATTTATTTACACATCAGTTATAACACATTTCACTATCATCAAGCAGTTGAAAAATGTCAATCTTAATACACTACACCACACCCAATAGATTCTGGACAAGTTAGGCTCAAAATGAAGTGTGAGCAAAATGGTACTCCGGTAATTTGAAAGGGAGGGAAAGACAAAGTTAGACATGAATTGAGCAGCACCAACATGTAAGTAAGCAGGGCAATCTAGAAAAAGGAACTACAGTGAGGAAATCAAATCAAGAGGCCTAGGCCAAAGTCAGTGGACCAAACTCTTTGCAGAGGATCACACAGTTCAGGGTAGTTTGCTGTTAAGTCTTTGCCAAGAGTTGAGGACGAAGTTGATCGGATGAGAAGTTACTTTAAAGAATAGAGAAAGACAAGCCCTCGGATTGGCGAAAGATTTCACACACTTTCACCGTGGCTGGACAAAACGAACAACCAGGTTAGCACAGTACCTTTAGAGCAGAAGAATGCTGTAGCTGAGGCAGACGTTCCTGGCAGATCCTCCCAGCTCACGGTTCCTGAAGCGACTGTTGGACTGACAAGAAGGAGCAAGACTGGTGGGTCCTGCACTGCCCAGGGAAGAAACCAGCAGCGGAGCAAAGCTACGAATAAAAGGTGCGCTCCTTAAAACCCAAGCAGGGTCCGATTCTCCTGGGTATCAGGTTCACTGTTGCTGTGCACAGCAAATTCGACCAGAGGAGGGAGGCCTGGCTTCAGTTTGGCAAATTGGTTGTTCCCAGTTATCATGCCATGTTCTTTCTGGAGAGGAGCGCCTGCTACCTTCTTTGAATTGTGTACCTTTACAGCAATTTTATTCACTTTTTCTTCACTCATTTCATCATTGAGGAAATGTTCCTCCAGCCATTCCAGTGTGCTTGCCATTTCTGTTAAAAGAAAACAATAGTACTATTTCTTATAAGATATGTATACATACCAAATGGTAATAATACAGAAAGACATACACTGTACTTAGTATTTTCTAAGAGTTTCTTCCAAAATAACTGCCAAGTGCTTGCCAGTCTGTAAACAAGGTTGCACTGAGTTGATACTATTCAGTGTATAGTTAAGCTTTGTGCATGGTGCATTGCATTATATTGTGCACCCCATGAAAACATACTTGCGTCCTCATCACGAGTTGGGCGGTAACCCCCATAAATGCAGCGGTAATACTATTACCGCCGCATTTAAGGGTCTGCCCAATCACAAGACTGCCAGCATTTACCCTCAGATCCAAGCTGGAAGTAAATGCGCTGGAAAAATTCCCATTTTCTGGTGCAATTAGTGTTGCGCTATTAGCGCGCGCTAATAGCGCTGAAAATTTCCCATTGGGTCCAATGGGGAATGAGGCATTACAGTTACCGCCCAACCTTTGATCTGGCGCTAATAGCGCCAGACCACTTGGCGGTAATGCTATTAGCACAGGCGGTAACCCGGCGGTAATACCACTGGTTTACTGCCCAACTCGTGATGAGGCCCTTTTGGTTTTTGAAGTACAGATTTCCTATAACTATTTATTTTTGGATGTAGTACATACATCTCTTATTGTTTCATGTATATGTATTTGTCAGTTGCAGGATACAAAATTGTAAGGTAACCCCTGTGCTTTTGGACAGTATGAATGCTGTCCGAAGTCCGTGGGCAAGTGCGTGGTTCATTAACTCCACAATTATCACAATGGTGGCAGAGGGGGTCAATATGATGTAAGGAACATGTAGGACAATTAAGGGTATCCTGGTAAAAACCCATGAAATTAAGTGAAAAAACTTTGTTAAAGGGATGTTAGGGTTAAGTTGAACTAATAAAAACTGATCAAATTCAGTGAAAAAACATTGTTAAAGTGAAGTTAGGGTTAAGTTGCACTAATAAAAACCTAACAAATTCATTGGAAAAACTTTGTTAAAGGGACGTTATGGTTACAAGTAAAATAGAAAAACCCCGGAAATTCGCCAGTTATAGTAAGGTAAGCAACCATAACTCGTGCCACCACCTTGCACTGCTAAGACTAAGAGCCTCATCACGAGTCTGGCGGTAACCCTTAAATGCGGCGGTAGTGCTATTACCGCTGCATTTAAGGGTCCGCCAGATTATGGCTTTGACAGATTTCCCCCCAGCTATGAGCTGGGGGGAAATCCGCAGCACAATTGCTGATTTTCGGCGTGATTACCGGCGGCGGGAAATCCGCCGGCAGTAATACAGCGAACTTTCCCCATTGGGCACAATGGGGAATGAGGAATTCCCGAATGGGCGCAATGGGGAATGGGCAATAACCCTTCCGCCAAACCCGTGATCCGGCGCTAATAGCGCTGGGGGTTTGGTGGTAGGGCTATTAACGCTGGTGCTAATAACGCTGGCGTTACCACCCAACTCGTGATGAGGCCCAAACATCCAGCTCCAGCCTTCGATAAATGGACCAAGGGTCGAATGACCTCTGTATAGTCTTCAATGAACTTCCGACTATAATTAGGTAGTCCAAAAAGGCTTCTTAATTCTCGCAGAGTGGTAGGTTCTTTTAATGTTCATCTGCTTTGCATGCCTTCTGAAAGGCAGTTTTGCTCCCGCTTTCTGCAACTGTGTTAGAACATAGTGGATTTCTGCTATATGTTCCTCCACAGTTGATCTCTTGATCAAAACATCATCCACATAGGCCAGGCCTCCACTTTTGCCCAAGTCAGGAATGGCCCTATGTAAAAAAATGGTGAACTCATTGTCAGAGATTATGTATCAAAAGGGAGTTCAGGTCCACGTGTAATGTTGCCCCGTGGAAGGTCAAGGCAAGCTTGTATGGTTTTCCCTACTCACGGTTACTGTCCAGTAATGGGGGTGAACACCATTGACCATTGGATCTGTGCCAGCTCCTGATCGATGTAGTGAAGTGGCCATCTTGACATGTGGACCCATTTGTTCAACTCCCTCAGGTCTGCACATAGCCTCTATTGGCCATTTGGTTTGAGCATCCTCAGAGCCGGATTGTTGAAGGTACTGCGGATCGGATTAATGATCTCACCAGATTCTAAGTTTGTAATAATCTTTGTGAGTGATTCCATGGATGCGAGAGGTAACCAGTATTGTTTCACAAATACAGGCGCCATCTCGGGGTCCGTGGCTATGGTGGTTGAATGAACGGATATGCATCCAAAGTCGTGCGAGTCCACTGAAAAGATATCTTGGAATTCCAGGATGACCTTTTTTTAGCTTTTGTCTTTGCTTCTCGGTCTCACAGGCATCAGAAACATTAATCCTTTCTTCGACCATCTGCTTGAAACCTGGAAAGACCTTGGGCTTGGCGATTTCAGCGTTGTCCTCCAGTTGGGTGGAGAGATATCTTTTTATGGTGTTGACCTGGCCAGTAGGTTCCAGGGATTTGAGGTAGTTGTCTTTGACTCTGAAAACTACCTCCTCCCTCCTTTTGTCACAGGTCATCTCTTCCAACCTGTAGGGGCAGGAAGAGTATGCCATGAAATTCCCCCCATACCTAGTCAAATATTTTCTGGAGTAATACTTTCACTGATGTCGAAACAGTCGTTGGGATTTGTCCCATGATTTCATTACCTAAATCAAAAGAATAATGTTGGGCATCAACCTCCATTCCAATGTTTTTTTGGTGTTGTCAAAGCCAATTGGGTTACCCCCAGTTGTGACCATCATTAATTTGGTGCAAATTGATTGCGAATCGGTTGAGAATGGCAGTGCTCAAATAAAAGGCGTAAGGGACATCTCTCACAACCCAACATTTATGCTCTATGCTTTTGTTGCCAATAAACCTGTTTGCATACACCTGCTAGGCAGGAGATGTTTGGAGTGTGCAGACCTAATTCCCATTTGTCAATCAATGTAAATGTGTGAATGGTCTGATCTTTCGAAAGGTTCCTGAATAATTCTTCACTGATGAAGCTTTTTCCATTATTCAAGCCTACTCTGGTGAGCCCCTGCTGCTCCACATAATTTAACTGAATGGGGAAAAGTAACTGTTTGCCCTTTTGTTGTATGTTTTTTAGACTTTGGGCCTCATCACGAGTTGGACTGTATTCCCGGCTGTAATACAGCCGACTGTAATAGCCCAGCACCAACCGGTCCAGTGTTATTACCACCGGATCACGGGTTGGGCCTTAACGGTAAATCCCCATTGCTGATTGGGTCCATTTGATCCAATGGGGAATTTTCGGTGCTAATAATGCAGGCTAATACAACTGGCTGTAAATACCGCTGAAAATAGGGATTTTCACCTCCAGAAAAAAGCTGGAGGTAAAACAGCCGATTTAGCGCCCAACTCATGATAGGGCCAGCCCTTAAATAAATGCGGCGGTAATACCGTTACCACCGCATTTAAGGGCTACAGCCCAACTCGTGATGAGGCCCTTTGAGCGGGTGCTTCCATGTCTAGTATCATGAGACTCAAGGTTTCCTCTGATTTTAGGGTGGTGTAAAACTTGTGGGTGTTCCTTTGCTGTGTGGATTGCCACTTAAAACTGCGAGGAAGGTTGATTTTCAAGAATGGAGAAGGGTTTCCATCACCAGTTTGTTCTCCTGCAGAGATGACAGTGAAGACTGGGACTTTGTTATTCTTGAAATGAAATTCTACTTTCTCAGAAAGTCGATCAATTAAATGACAGGTACGATTCAAGCTTAAATAATTAGTACTCGTTTTTGATTTCATAGGCTGGTTAGTCCACGTCCAGATGACCTCGCTTACACAGTTTATCACAGGTGATAACCTCCTCAGGAGACCGGTGTCTGGATCCGGATTCACAACTATCAGCGGATCCTTTAATCAGTGACACCCAATTTTGATTTCTAGATCTGCAGTCCCTTCAACAGCGATATCATTATTGTCAACATTTTTGAGTTGTCCGGTAAGTGGTGTGAGGTGAATTTGGTGGCCCTCCATCCATCCAGAGTTTAGTTGGTCAAAGGCCTTTGACCAACTAAACTCTCATCCACCAGTGATGATAATTCACACTGTCCCCGGTACATAAAATCTGCCTTCTTTCTCCTTCAGGGTACAATTAAAGCATGAGTTATTTGTCAGCCCGGGTGAACATTTTCTTGATATTGAAATCCAACACTGTGTGATCTTGGGCAATTTTCGGTGTCAGAGATTGTGAATCTGTAAAGAAAATGTTACAACTAACAAAGAGTGGATTTGGGGAATATTTTTTCTCTCCCAATTCTTTGCTGTCAGCCATTTCGTGGAGGCAGTTCTCAGAACATGTTTGGGGCGGCACTCCTCCATTTCTACCTTGTTTGGCTCACATTTTGGGGGTTGAATAGTTTCTTGTTTTGGGTCAGTCTCCATACTTACCCTTACCCATACTATGTTGGGGGCCATTTTTCTTTGGGATAGATCCCACATTCCTGAAACAGAAGATCTGCTTACATGAGTCCTCCATGCACTCTTCTCTTTCAAAGGGGATGATCTAAGCTCTTCCACAAAGTGGGTTCTTCTTTGGCCTCTTACCTTTGCTCTTTGGGTTGTAACATTTCGGGGGGTAGAAGAGTCACTTTCATGCTGAGAGGTTCTGTATGAGTGAGAAAGGAAGCTTTCTCTAGGGCTTGGTATCTCCCCGCCACCCAGGCCCACTCCTCTGTAAACCTGTGGTTTGTTGGATGTTTCTTCCTGTCATTTCGCCCCACAGGGCATCAGCCGTGGGTGTTGGGGTATTCTGGGAGGCCGGGCTAGGTTAAGGATTTGACAGAGACCTCAGCAGGC
Organism: Ambystoma mexicanum; assembly: GCF_040938575.1. Taxonomy (NCBI): domain Eukaryota; kingdom Metazoa; phylum Chordata; class Amphibia; order Caudata; family Ambystomatidae; genus Ambystoma; species Ambystoma mexicanum. Next base: position 442,735,354 of record NC_090941.1, read on the forward strand.
GCCCCAGGTCGTGGGTCAGTTGCTGGACCTGTGAACCTTTTCTAGGTTGTAGGGAGATCTCAAGTCATACCTCTGCTGCTCCCGAAAAGGGTAACTGTTCCTTCTGCTGAAATAGCTTGGATACTGGAAATGTATTTATTTATTTTAGTGTTCATTTATAACGCTCTTAATGCCAGCAAGTGGTTTCTTAGCGCGGGATCTGGATTCAAACCTGTTGCGCTGTATTGAAAATTCCTCCATAATTTTCCATCCTGAATCTCCCTTCTCCCAGGTTCAGGGATCCATTTTCCTGGAATTGGGGAGAGACAGGAGGATTATTTGGAAAGTTCTGGTTCATGGATATTTGGACATTTTTTAGATTAAGAGGTGGAGTGATACTTCTCTCCTGAGGGAAGTTTGGAGGGAATTTTCCTGAGGCAGTACTTACCTGATTCGTTCCCCCCCACTTGGAGTGTATACACACCCCAGGATTGGTTTGGTACCCTTCTACCTAGGGCTTATATAGGTGGCACAATCTTAGGTGTCAATGTTCTGGGCCCCTGTATGACTAACATTTGATTGCACGGTTCCTTGGGAGAACAAAGTCATATTTGCAGTTAAAGGCAAAATTATTATGGCAACTTGGGGTAGTTACAATGGTAAAATACAAGATGATGAGCTATTCTGGCCCGCGGGAAGAACACCCTGTCTCGAAGGGGTGGGGGTGTTGCCTGTCCCTAGACGACGGATGGTGCAACACCTATTTTAGAGGGATAGGTCAAGCATGTGGGGACTGGGGTCATCGGGATTTGTAGCAAATTTAATTACCCTGATGGCTCCACATTTTCTGCATGCTGGTGATTGCTCAGACGCTGGGAATGTAAAACACAATCTATCTTCTTAAAAACACTAAGCCCACTAGCTGTGGGGCTTGCTATGAAGGGAACTCACACTGTGTAGCTTCTTATTGAGTTTTCTCTGTGCCCGCCACTAGTATTGTGAGTATCTCGTTTTGTTGTGGCGGAGCCACAACTGGTATGGTCGACCATTTTCGATGGTACACTTGTGATTTAGACCATCTTCTCCAGGACACATTTTTTCACATATAAGTCAATTTTATCTTGCTGCTGGCCTCTTAATCGGGCAGCAAAAGCAGGCTGCTTGGGATTCCTGGAGAGGAGACACAAATAACATTGCAAGAGGGGCATCAGCCTACCCCATGTTGCAATGTTAAAAAGTGATACAGCCAAAACCTGCTCAAGATCTAGTTACATAGCTGGCAAATGCTAAACATTAACACATTGCTCTATATCAGTGGAGAGCATGGCCACCATTTGGTGTGGCTTATATCTAGACACCTGGGCCCATGGGTTTGTGTCAGGGGGGAGTGGGGCTGGCAAAGTGTGGGCCTCTGTGAGAAAAAAAAAAAAAAAAATATATATATATATATATATATGCATAGTTAGGTGCTACCACTGTGTGGGACCCAGAAGAGATCAAACCACACATGCCTACCTGGATGTATATTTGTAATCCAGGAGGTGGCGTGTCTATTGCAGGAAAGGTGAAGGAATCATGGTGGGCTCACTGCCTGCAAAAGGAATGTCAGCATGAAGTTGAAGGAGGTGTGTGCCTGAGGACAAGCTATGGCTGGATGACCGGTGAGTGTGACCCGGGGGACATACCTGGGTCGAATCCCCTGAGTGTTCACTGCAGCCAGCTCGCGGAAAGAAAACGTGAGTTGTGTGGTGAGTGGCAGCAGAGAGAAGAGCTAGCTTCTGCGTGTGATGTGGGGAAAGGGCGTGGTCTATCGGTTTGGAGCAAGAGCGAGCCGTGGCCAATCGGCGAGCACTGTGTGGAAGGTGTGTTTGGGTGCCCTCCAATGATGGTGCTCGGCTTGAGGGGTGTGCAAGTGCCAAGGGCATGGGGTGGAGCAGGTGGGTGTGGTCAGGCCCATGAGCAGCATTTACTCGCGCTGGGCACAGTGCGGGTGGTGGACATAGGTGATGCATCTGAGCCTGTGTGGCTGTGTCTCAGCGGGGATAGGGATCCCTAGTGTGTGGAACTGGTTGTTGACTGTGGATGGAACTTGCTCACAGGCTGGGCAGCTGTATGGAGCTGGGGGGGTTCTCAAATCCTCTGACCTGTAGAGAGGAAATAATGATAAGCAAAATAAAAATAAACATAAAAATTGTTATGTTTGAGCCAGGACGTGGCCCTGGGGGTGGGCCAACATGGTGGTCCATGGCATATGTAGTGGTCAAGTGGAGCTGAATGCGCACAAAACAAATAGCATAAATGCGTGCATGCACAGAACATGCACAGAAAGAGTGTATGCCTGGCGTGGCATGGGTAACTAATGGGAGCTGGCCGGGGGCTGACGGCTGGGCCTACAAGTGCCAGAGACGGGTGTATTCGGAGGTTGGTTGGAACAGGTAGAAAAACCGGTATCTGTCAGCTGGCAACCCTCCACGGCATATGCAGGGTTGTCAGAGAATGAAGTGCGGGGCGACTAGGGGGGGTCCTTAGTGTTGCAGGACCACCAGCTCCTGCCATTGCATGGCCTCGTTGAGACCTTTTTTGCAGGTGTCCAGACGAAAAATCAATGTTTGTTCCTGTGTAAAGAGTAGGGCGTGGTAGTTCCCTCCTCGTTTTGGTCGCTTGATCTTTTTCAAGATGGTCCATCTGAAGGTTTCAGCCGTGTGTCCCTTGGCCATGAAGTGTGGGACCATGGGTGCTGTCAGTTTCTTTGTTCTGATTCATGATCGGAGTCCAATCATGCATTTTTTGACCTCACGGGCAGTCATGCCGATGTGCCGCACATTGCATGGACATGTGATCATGTACACCACACCTTTGGTGTTGCAGTTGGTAAAGTGTTTTTGGACACACGGTGTCTTCGACGGTGCTTCAGACTATGTGATCTAATTCCCCTCTCATAGGTACCTTCACTATGGTTGCCCTCCCCCCCTTGTTAGGCTGCTGGTCACAAAATTGAGTGTGTTGTATAAATAACTGCATTCTTTGTAGAGAGTCAGGGACAGTCTCTGGACCTATCCCTCTTAGATAGGCGTTAGATCATCCACTGTCTAGGGACAGGCAACCCCCCCCACCCCACCAGGGACAGGGTGTTCTTCCTGAAGGCCAGAATAGCTCATCATCTTGTATTTTACCTTTGTGACTAACCTAAGCAGCCATAATAACTCATTTTGCCTTTAACTGCAAATATACCTTTGTTCTCCCAAGCAACCGTCCTTTTGTGTATCAGTACTGTTTTTTAACGGTTAGGGAAGGCAGTAGTATTTCCGGCTTTTGGTGCCCAATAAACCCTATTGTTTTTTCTCATTTTTAACATTTGATTGGGCCAGGCTGAGTGGTCCCTTCTGCCATCTATTTTGCTTGTTGGCAGGAGATATCTTTTAGGCCCCCCTGTCTCCAGGTCCAAGGGAGGTGCAGTTCTCATCCCTGCCACCTTTGCAGCAGGTGCTTTCGAAAGGCTTAGGGGATTTGTGGGGGTTTCTAACCTCAGCGGGCCTTTGGGCCTCATAGATCCTGGTGGCTTGTTCAATTCCCCAATCCAGGGTACTGTGCTCATGAAAGTCAGGCACCAGCTGAGTAATCATGTATTTGGGGAGTCCATGGAAATAGGTGGTCACAAACTCCATACTATGTGTGTTCACTCACTGGGAAGTCTGAGCAAATGCACGCTTTTGTTCCTGCGCACACTGCATAGGTACCTGATCCTCCGCACATTGCAAATTATATGCAGCCTTACAGGGCGCCTGTGGGTTTCTGTGTGAAGAGAAATGTTTTAAAATGGCCACCTTATAGGTGGACCATTGATAATGATCCTGGCCCTCCAGTCCTGCAAATAAACTGGAGTACTCAGGTGAGAAAGTACATTCAGCAAATGCTATTTTTATTTTATTTTATAATTAATGTGTTTTAGTCAAAGACTTTACACATGACGGAGAAAATAAAAAAAATAAACTATACACGGAATGTATACAAAATGTTTACAAAATGTTCATATAATTTCACATAATGTTCATATAATTAATAGATTGTATACATCCTAAAACCCATTAAACAAAAAATAAAAAAGAAATTCATGATTAAGAATATCATCAGAAGTATCATCCAAAATGCCAAGATATCAAAAGTCAAAAGTCAAAAGTATCGAGAACAACAAACAAAAGCATCAGAAACATCAAAACCATCAAAAGAGCCTATGTAGGCTAGTAAAGGCTATGCAATTCAGATCATTTCTGATCTTAATGATACCATCATCTGCTCATAAAGTTCCAAATGTTTCCATCCCAATTAATTGGCATTCTTATGTTATGGGATTAGGAAGTTCTTTGTGGCTCTGTTTTCCTGTCTTTTTCGTCCTCTCCACCTGAGTCCATTCATTTTCTGATTCAGAATTATTCTGTGTACTCGATTAACTACCCTCTAGTTGCTCCCTATCTCTATGAGATTAGGAATATGGTCATATTATCTGGACTCCTCTCGTCTGCACCGCAGTGTGCTCTCAGGGTCAATTTCCAGGTAGTTACTTTTAAGCCCAGTATTACATTCAGTCTTTTCTTCCCTCCTTTCAGGTAATCAGGGGGAAATCGCACATCCCCCTGAATGGATGGAGGTTTTTATTATGCTCTTCCTGGGTTGTACCTCTGGCTTTTCTCTTCCAACGAAGCGGACCAGGTGGTCTCTTTATATCCTAATGTTCTGTAGGTCTAACTCTGTGATCTTGTCATCATAAGAGTTTTCTGGGTCTAACTACTCACGAGATTCCTTTTGACCACCAAGGCACACTAGCCACCTTCCCTTCCGTGTGGTAGAGATGAATACTCATCAGTATCAGACAGTGACTGGCCTTCTGGTTCAGCTGGCCTAGACCTGGCTAAGTCTATCTGCCTCATGTCACCCTGTTCTGGAAAGGTGGCATGCAAGAGGTTGGTACCCATGTGTACATGAGAGGTTGTAAATGACTGCCATGAGACACCTGCTGGGAATGGTATGGTGCCTCACCTTGATCAGTGGGTCATGTCCCATATCCTGATTGGTCAAGGTGCCTCAGGGCCTGTTTATAATGTTCAATTTCCTTGGTGAGACTCTCAAACCTGTATCTCTCTTTCCTTATTTGGTCTTAGTAATCAGACACTAAGGCCTGATTAGTGTCAAGCACCCTGCTCTGAGCTACCAACCTATCTTTTGTTTTCTGTACCTCATACTGAAGTGATTAATTGTCACTATGTGAGCCTTCTATGCTGCGTGCATATTCAAGGTGCTTTTCCTTCAGGAGAATAATCTCTCTCTCTTTCTCATGCCTAAAATCTTTGAAAATATTGGAAACAGTTATTTTGAATATTTAGTTTCTACTAGGAGAAGCGCCTGAATCTGACTGTTTCCAATATTTTCAAATTGTTACTAAAGCAGCGTTAGGCAGCATTATCCAAGGTACCCCCTTTTTTTCACCAATTAAGACACAAAGGATACACATAATGCTGAGAATTTTTTTCTGAAAGAAATAGGGAGGCAGAATCATTATTTTCAAACTCCAACGAACCACCAATTGAAGAACTCGGGAGTAATTCAAAATCTTTAAGAAAACATTTTGAGCAACAAGAAAAACTGTTGAAATCTGAACTATTGCATTGGTGGGAGATAAGAACACTGGAACAATACCTAAAAGTGGGACGCATACTGAGAGGACTTAGAATTTGTATATTCCCACATTTCGATGAAGATGATGCTGAAAGTCGGAAAGATTTGGATTATCTTCTTACCAACACTTCTAGACAGATGATACTGAAACTTATAGAGAATGCCAAACAAGAACATGACCAAATTATAAAGGATATTACTGCAATAAAAGCAAACATTGAAATCCTAAATATTCCAGAAAAAAACCTTTAAAAACTATGAAATACTCATGAGATCATAGATACATTTTCACATGAAATTAAACTAAAAAAACAAAGAGAGTTTTTAAGAGACAAACTGGACTACAAATTCAAGAGGGTGCATACCTTCAACAAACCACCAGGTAGACAATACAATATACAAACTCCTCAGAAATCCAAATCTAAGCAATCACAATCCACCACTCCATCATCTTCAGAAACGGAATCTCTAAGTGAATTAGATCAAGCATCAACAGAACTTAATATAGAAGAAAGTCAAGATCAAGACACTTCAAACAATGTAATTCCATCCTCTTCTTTTTTAGAAGAATACAAACATTTCAAAAGAACATGTTCCAATCTGAGACAAAATAAAAAATGGGGCTTTAATATGATGAACAACACATCAGGACAAGGAGGGGCCACATGGGAAAAAGGTAACAAACAAAGAAGAGGCAACAGACAAAAATAATGGCATACAAACAAGATCCAAGAACCAACAGTCAAAGAGGAAAACCTAGAAATCAACCTTACCAACCAACAAATACCTGTCGAATTAACCACAGCACTCAACAAAGGTCTTACATTTTGTCCGACAAACAGCTATGACTATTTTGAGACAGTAACAGATCTCCATCATTTCTGTAGAACCCTAAAACTCAAAAAAGTATTTCTACACACAACAAAACAGAGGAAAAAGCCAACTACAGAAATATGCTCAGACCTATCCACGATTCATGAGGAAAACACTATTAATATTCTAAATTTAGCGGAAGAAGAGGATACTCATACAGTGACAACATTTGCACAAGAGCAAGACATCACTTGGGGAATTGCAAAGCATACCAAGCTCAAAACACAATCTAATTTCACATCAATATTATCAACTGATAACACAATACATTTTTCCAGAAAGCAGTACAAGGTGAACTAAGACAACTCTATCTTAAAGGGCTTAAAACGAAAATCACCCATAATTTCAGTCGACAGCAATCACTAGCTGTACAGAAGCTTAGAGAATATTATGACATTACAGTGAAAACAGCTGACAAAGGAGGGAATATTGCCCTTCTTAAAACCGAGGATTGCATAAAAATAGCCATAGACCATTTGAAGAACACAGAATGTTATCAACCACTTAATGTGAAGCCCATCAAAAACCTACAACAAGATTGGAACCTCATGAGTGTTTATTGGAAAGAACAGTGTCTGATTACAGAGGATGCACATCTATAGATGAACAATTCACACCCAATACTCCCAACCATATACTTTATGCCAAAAATACATACGCCATTCATAGAACTACCACAATGCAGACCCATCATTAACAGTATTGGCTCACTCACTGAAATAATTTCAGAATGTATAGATCACCAATTAAATACTCCTGCTTCAGGATTAAGCTCTTTCATCAAGGATACAACCCACACCATTAAGCAACTCGAAAACATCCATTGAGAAGAGAATTTTTGGTTTTTAACTCTTGATGTCACGGCACTGTGCACCAGCATTATACATGTCAAAGGAATATCCACGGCCAGCCATTTCTTGAAAACCTGGTCAATTTCTCTACGAATACAAAATCTAATGATACTGGAAATGATTACTTTCACCCTCACAAACAATATTTCCTGCTTCAGAGACAAATTGTTTAGGCAAATGCATGGAACAGCAATGGGGACGGAATGTGCACCAACACACGCCAGTCAATACATGGGACACTTTTGTCAAGGGTTTTGACCCATGTTGAATCAATAGACTGGGTAGATGTGGGGATGAGCTGTCGCCGCCCATTATTCTATCCCAGAACAAACTAAATCAATAGACTGGGTAGATGTGGGGATGAGCTGGCGCCACCCACATTCACGCCAGAATCCAGGAGAACTCACAGTTTGCGCACACCAAAATGGTCACCTAATCTGCCAACCACCAGTGCAAAGAAAGGTGGTTCTGTTCAAAATCCTTTTTTATTGATGTCAAAAAGTTGCTAAAATCATGGGCACAAGACCACTCTAAAGATACAACCTTCTTGTGGGGGGTTCCACATCACCACTCTACTGTAAGGATGCCATCAAAACAATGTTAAGCAAGGATCCTATACTATCAAGCAAAAGACCACTCTATTGGAATGCATTAATTCAAGACAGATCCCAAAAATGGGTGCAGTACCAGCTTTGTCCACAAACCGGCGCTAGCGGTCTAAACTCTGACAGTAGGACTGTATCTCAGAAGTGCAAGAGGATCCAGCCTAACTGGGACTTCAAAGCCTGTTGGTTAATCAAAATTCTTAACCACCTGCTGTTCCCAGAGACAATCTGATTCAATTAACAGGCCAAGAGGCTGGGAAACCTTCTCACCCCAGAGACCCACACAACAGCCAAGGATATCACATGACCCTGGTGATTGGGAAGGAGGGGTTTTCCCTTCAGCCTGCCGGACACCACACAATAGACTCTTTCCCTTGAATGGAGTATATTAATTTTGGGTGTGGACTGCAAACAGAGCTCTGCCTGGGAGCAGGGACATGTGAGCTGACCCACCCAGCTTCGAGGGGCGGGCCAGACTTGAGTGTGGATTCCTATTGCAGCAAATATATGTTTAAGTTAAATGCTTCTAAAATATTGTATTAAGCTCGCAAAAATGTGCAATTTGGAGAACCTTAATCCAAGAAATGTCCCCACAATTCAAGACTTGATTCAACTTTGTACCATGTTCTGAGGCGAAACCCTGCTATTTATTGATATTACAGACACCGGGTTTATGCTAGAAACCTAGTAAATTACTGGAATGTGTGTAGAAGGAGGGTGTACATTGGTGTAATTTTTGATACAGATTTAACATTGGTAAACCAATTAAAAACAAAATTAAGTTGTCATTTTTTAATGCAAGCCCCCAGGAAGATCAGAGTCGGAAAAGCATGGACCATAAGGAATCTGTAATATATACATGTAATTTCAACAAATTGTGTATCTGGGAAACATGTATTTGGATCAGAAATAGATTTGTGTGCACATTGACAAGGGGAGTGTCTTTCTGTAAGCCATAAAGATGACACACAACCCAGCTCCCCAATTAAGGAAGAGAGGAGGAACTGGCCAATGATAAGTTGAGAGGGTTGGGCATGCAGAATTAGCGGACCCACCCACTTTCTAAACACATAAAAAGAGACTGCTGGGACAGGTAGAGACACTCAATTCCCATTTTCTGCGGAGCACGCTGACGGATGAATTCACATCCAGACTCCAGAGACCTAGACTGACTCCAGCAAGACAGAGACCAGAACTTAGAACTCTGACTCCAGAACTCAAAGCAAAGGCCTAACCCACAAGCTGAGTTCTCTTCAACAGGCCTCAAAACCAACCAAACTATTCAACAGCCGGGCGAGCTGTTTGAATTTTTGCCAAGAACTTCTGCCAGAACCAGAGACCCAGATGGCAGAATTATCCGGAGAGACCAGACCCAGACCAGATCGCTGTGCAGTGCCGCTAGCAGAGCTGACCCAGATCCAGTGAGCAGAACCAGGCAGAGACCGTCCGTGGCGAGGGAACCGCGGTCCAATCCTGACCGATCCGTGATGAAGTCGTATTCCTGTCCAAAATCTAGTGTGAGTACCCAGCTAGCACTGTGCCAAAACCAATCTCTTAGTTTAAAATAATCTAATCCAAACTATTTTAGCCTATTAGAACTGCCTCCTAGAATCGTGTCATTCTGTCATCCTTAAACCTGAAAACTGTCATCTGTCATTCTGAGCTTTAAAATTTAAAATCCGAAAAACTACCTTTACTAAATCGGCCGTATCTTCGGAACCGTTTGTGCTAGGAGCCAGTTTTAACTGTCATCTTAAAGCTAACATTCTAAACTGACTTGCTACCCCTTATAGTGCCTCCGTAATTGCGCTCGACGCACGGGATTAAATTTGCCGCGATTTGACATTTTGCTTAATTTCAGCCATGTGTAAAAATATGTGTCCTTGCTTTCCTTTGCTAAAATTCGTTTGCAACCTGACAATCATTCATAGAGCATTGCTAAAGTGATCCTGAACTAATACAAAGTAGCTGTCACCCACCCTGAACCTCTAGAGGGAATTTAAAATCATTTTAGCATATTTTTCACTTCTTTGCATACCACCTTTAAAGTACTTTGCCTGTGTTTAAAATCATCCCTGTTGCTCTAAGCTTGCTAGGGGGGAACTGAATTATATTTGATTGCATTCCTGAGAACTGTGTGCTTTTATTCCATCTCTTTACATTGCATAAGGGGGGGTGAATTGCTACCAGGGGGAAAAGTGATTGCATTGTTTTGGTTTATTTTCTGTACTGCATTTTCATTCATCATTGCATCGTCCTTGAAGCCATAAAAGCATTCTCAGCTACGTTATCCTCTCTATATTAACTTCTAAGCCATTAAAAAGAGTGTACCACTATAACATTATCCATTGTTGATCAACATCATATTCTCAAGTGTGATATCAAATATTAATTTACTATAAAAGTGTGATAGATATATATTGTTTAATTTTCAAATAAACCTTTTAATTTGCAAAACAAACCTACTTCTTGGCTCAGTGGGGTCAGGGGGATTCTAAGAGAGGGGTGTTATATAAGGGTTGTCATCCAGAGTAAACAAACTGGACATAAAAATATATCAATAAGGGCTTCCATCAGCATCCCAGACTAGGCATTGATTTAGCTGTAGTGTTGAATTGAAGTCGCTTACACTTTGAAACACAATGGCCCTCATTACAACCCCGGTGTTAACCAATGGTGCTATTAGCACCATGGTTAATGCCGGTAACTTACCGATTCCGCCATGGTGAAATGGGGAATTACCACCCCATTCCAAGGTTGGCGGAGTGGTAATTGCCCATTTACCATTGGCCCATCCCCATTCCCAATTTTGCCCCAGAGGGCTCAATGGGAAAGGGGAAGGCGGTCATTACGGTACCGCAAATTGCGGTACCGTAATTACCTTCAAGGTCCCTTTGCAGGTCCCTACCTTAACGGCTGGTCCAGACCAGCCGTTAAGGTCGGGAGCCGCAAAGGGACCTCGTAGTAAGGCGTTAAGGGGTTAACGGCACCGCAACCTTTTACGGCGCTGTTAACCCCTTAATGCCTGGGTCGTAATGACCCCCAATATGCTTGGCAACATCCAGACTTTACAGATAGAAACTTAATAGCCTTCTAGGGGAGATATATTGACGATACCATCATCATATGGAATGGTTCAGAACAAGAACCTCAGGATTACTATTCATTTTTGAACAACTACACTTTGATGTTTACTATCACATACAGTCAACAGGCCATAGACTTGCTGGATCTTCATCTTTACATACAAGACCAAGCAATACACACCACCCTGTTCACCAAAGTTACAGCAGTGAACAGTGTTTTACACGCCGCAAGCAAACATCCTTGTCATATTATACAAAATATACCATACAGCGAATTAATTTGGATAAAAAAACTGCGCAACAGAAACTGAATTTACCAAACACAGAGACAATACAATCAAGAAATTCAAAAATAGAGGTTACAGTCAAAGCCATCTTAAGAAAATGTACGAAAAACGGAAGTAAGATCGAGACCAGAACTACTACAAGACAAGCCTAAGATACCATTACAATCAGACAAACTGAGGTTCATCACAACATACAGTACGGACAGCAAGGTTCTCAAAACAATTCTAAGGAGAAATTGGAACATCCTAACAACAGATCCAGACATGGATGCATGAATGGTAGCCAATCCAATATGGGCTTCCGAAATTGTAGGAGCCAAAAGAAAATGCTAGGTCCATCACACTTTGGCAATTCAAAATATTATAAATTCAAACAAATGCAAACGAGGAACAAAGAACCGTGGCTAAAACCACCAATGCAATGCAATTTCAAATGCACCAACTGCCAGATATGACCGTATATGAGCAATGCCAAGAAGGAGATTCTCAAACAAAATGGAAGTGCCACCAAGATTAAGCAACACATCAATTGTAACAGTAAATATATTGTATATGCCATAGTATATGCATGTAACAAGATATATATTGGAAGTATGATAAGAAAGTTAAAAACTAGGATTGGGGAACATCTCAGAGCAATCAAAAATAAAGACAACAAATCCCCAATAGCCACCCATTTTCATGAACAACATCTTGAATCAGACCTGGCACAGATCAAATGTTTCAGAATAAAAAAACTTTCCCTCCCAGCTAGAGGAGGCAATTTGGAAACAATATTGCAGAAAAGAGAATCCTTTTGGATATGCATTATGGACGCCACATATACTGGTTTAAATGTGGATTAGGAGATACGCCATTTCCTTTGAAGAGTATTTGGGAAATATACAATAATATCATCTGATTTTTTTCTGTACATTTTCTGACTTATGTTGGGACATTGTTTGACTGTTTGTGATCTATGTATTCTTACATTGTATTTCTAAATTCAAAAAAATCTGCATAGGATGTAAGCATAAATGGTTTAATGGTTATAATATGCAAATTAATTCTACATTTCAATATGCAACTTGCAATGAGTAGCTGACAAAATAATGTTTAGGGTGAGTTATGAGACAACATGGATTACCCTCGTTTATCATCAAATCCAGGCTCTAAAACTTAGCCCAGGAGCATGAGTAAACCACGTATTATGGGTCTTCCTGATAGTTATAAAATTAGACTCAAAGGGCTCCTTTTATACCTAAACCTAAAGTATAGAGCAGTAAGATCTGCCGATTTGTTCAATTTGATTAGTTGCAACCATCTCCTTAAATACCACTACTTAATACCAGTCGGAATATACGCAGTATTTCCAGATCCCAACTTAAGATGGCGATTGCATGATGACACGTCTGATGTCATCACGATACGCATGTCTCAACTGACAATTTGACTAATTCCAACCATCTTCTTAAAACATTAATACTTAACATCAGTCGTAATATATGCAGTATTTCCAGATCCCAAATTCAAGATGGGGACTGCATGATGACACGTCTGATGTCATCACGCTACGCACATCGTAACAAACTTTATTGAAAATATATACGAGCAGGATTACTGCCATAAACAGCATCGCCGGCAATCGTACCACGGTGCAAAACATGAGACAGAGGTAGAGCGTGACAAAACTAGGTAAGCAAACTGGGATTTAATAAACAGATTGGTATGAATAGTAGAAGATAGAACCAGACGAGACATACATCTAAATCTTTTTGGGAAATTCAAGAACTTAAACGTTCGCATTTACATTTATTAGAGACACACAGAACGTTGGAATCGACAGAGATCTATCTCGTATTCATTATCTTAAGAATCATTAAAACACAAGTCTTCACACCATGAATGCTAAAAAATGTAAGTTATCCCAATTGGTTCTACATAACAAATAGACAGAATATTGAGGTATACTAGACCCTAATGCATGTATTTACTCATTTTGACTACTTATAGCACAAAAGGGACCTTACAATTTGAGTCCATTTAAGCCATGAGAGCTTAAACTAAATTTCAATCGGAAGAGCGGCAGGTTCAAAACTAATTGAGAAGAGCTCCACATACATAAATTGAGCCACCAGATCCCTGAGGAGGGAGAGGGATAGGCAGAGAAAGTGATAAGTAATTTAGCTGTACTGTTTGCAGATTCAAATGCAGAATGCTAACAATTCTGGAGCCACTAAAAATGCAAAATGCAAACACTAAATTGATGGATTTGTAGCAAATCCATGTTATCAATACAGGGCAAATTAAAGATGTACCAATTGTAAAATTTAGATACAGTAATTGAATGACCGCAGGGAGAGGGATAGGTAGGGGAAAGTGATAAGCAATTTAGCTGTACTGTTTGCAGATTCAAATGCAGAATGCTAACAATTCTGGAATGTCTAAAAATGCATTAAAATAAAGAAAGGCTAAGGTGAACTATACAATTTTTTCAAGTTAACCTTATTTTCTAGATTACAAGTTTTGGCTGCGCAAGCACTGATACAATCTACAATATTCTCATGCCTAATGTCCGCTGCCTCTACTAGTTCAGCATCTATTCATCTCACATGCTCTACTAGCTCATTCCTTACTTCTCCAATTCTGGCCAGTTCCTGAGGACCTGACTGTTCCTCTCTGCATCCACTTTCAACATGAATACATCAGGGTCTTTAACCAGTTGAAAATTCCGTTGTTTCAGAATATTTACATTCTGCCACATTTCATCAAACTCCTTTTGTAAGTCCATCTCTCATTCAATTGGGAATGCAGGAGACTTACAGTGTCTGCACCCTCAGTGCATGCATTATGCAGTGCAGAAAACTCTATCTCTCTCTCTGCACTAGCTTTCTGTTGTGGTTTCAGCTCATCCTGTAGTTGCCCAATGAGCCCTTTTAACTGTAACTCAAAACTTTCCCTCTACTGCACGTTATCTCCAAGCTGTTTGAGTTCTTTCTGAGCGTGTTTCCAGGTCTCAGTCTGCTTTATCACATCAGCCTTACTCCTTTGCACTCACTCTTCCAATAACTCTAAGTGTAAGTATACATAATATGTGAGCTGAGCCATTTGACTCAGTTCTTCATGAGCCTTTTGGGTCATATGAAGTGCCTCTAATGCTTTGTGCAATATTCCACCTTCACACCAAATAGTGCTCACTGAGGTGACCTGTTGCACCATTCTAGTTGTCCAGCTCCCGGCTTCAACCTCACCCCATTCTCCTTGAATGAATAGCTTAGCCAGGAGGTACTTCCTGACATAACTAACTTCTATGGTAGTCCTTTCAAAATGGCTTTTTGAAACTTTTGTTAAACTTTCTTTGTGCAGGTGCAACAAGCAACCATTTTCTACTTGATTTCTGCACACATTGCCAAATCAAAAATATATTTTTTCTCAATCTCCTTTTTGCCTAAGCACTCTACACAGTCTTATTTTCTACACCTATACACCTCCCTGAAACTTGGAGGTCAAGCATTACAGTGGCCTTTTACCAATGCACAGCAAACCTTTATCTGCTTCAATGCAGTTAAACCAAATGAATATCCTATCACCAATGCACTTGTCATGAGTCAACAAAAATAGATCAGATCTCGGATGAGCCCCCAATTTGTCGCAATATATTGAGACCACCCTTAACCTGGGAGTTCCTTCTCACCCCCAATCAAGGGCCCCAGTAATACTCGCTTACGTTAGTGCTGGCCTTACTGAAATCCCCCTGTGTCACTGTGCCGGTGCAGAAACAAGGATGCCAGTAAGCTCACCAGCACCCTTTTTTCCAGACCTGCAAACTAGGAGTCTGCCTGCCGGAGCCACTGTACTCAACAGGTCTGACCGTGTCGGGTGCAGCGGCCATGGTAGGCAGACCGGTCACAGATGTGCCTGCACTGTTAACAACGGGGCCAGTGCTTCTGAGTCCCCACTCCCATAGAGTCCTATGGGACTCTATGGGAGTGGGGACTTACATTTTACTGGCGCCTGACTTCCTGGGCTGCCTGACTTGTAATCTCCCAGTGGCACCGGGAATTCAGGTGCTGGTAAAATGTTACAAGTCTGGTGACAACCCGCCAATAGCACATGCAGGGTTTCCACTGGACTCATAATGAGGCCCTATGTCTTTTCCCTGACATATTTATTTTAGCAGGGGAACATTTTTCTCATGTCTTGAAATGCAAACACACATGCAAAGCGGCTTAAGTGTCAATGTTTGAAACTCCTGTTTTTCATGTGAAAGGACCTTTGAATTTCTTCTGCAACTTGTGAATTAAAATGCTGCTTTTCCTTTTGTAATGACAGGTAGGCATTTCTCACTTGGCCCTTCCTTGTGTTACTTGCAGAAACCCTGCGTTCTGCCTTAAAAATGCCGATTTTCAGTGTGAAGGTGTTAAACACTGGCAGGTCCTTTTTTTCAGTAGGCCCTTCAGTTCCGCTGGTAAGGGGCCTTTGATTACACCCCACAGCTGTTTGCCTGTGTGCATCATCAGGCCCAACATTAACTATAACTATGCCTCCCCAAAGTCAGTGTCAAGGTAGGATGAGAAGAGTTCTAAGCCCACCTTCACCACTGTATCAAGAATTGCGCACTTTTATAGACAGTACTCCATATTCAGTGTGTACACTGCCACATGCTTCAAAAAAATAACACACCATTGTGTTAACAATAGGCCTCCGTTACAAAATGTAAAATTGGCTTCAGCAAATAAAACGGTCTAAAAAAACAAACTACCCATCACAAAATGACTTTCCAACCTAAGAGACAAATCAAAGATTCCTACAATATTTTCACACAACACACACTGTTTCCCCTAGCAAGAAAAGACAGTGCTGCTTAATTCGACCCCCTCCCCCAAAATCTCTACCTCTCCCCCTACTGTGGTGTGGATCTGCGTTTCTCACTTTCCTGTAACCAAACTCAAACCACAACAGTAACAGGAAGTTGCTTGTTCAGGAAGTTGTTAGTTCCAATTAGACTTACAAACGTACATTCTGCATAAGAACTCGTCTGAATACACACAGTGGTACCCAATTCCGACATGAACAGAACTATCTTGGCAGAATCCTTCCACAAGCTCCGAACTGAACGTGCAGCTTCCTCATCTCACCCCAAAAGTTTGGGAGTCATGTGCCTCCTACGGACTCCCATGGATTCACCAGAATCTGGTTATTGCGCTTGCAGTGATTCACAAATGACTTCTTGGGAGTGTTGTGTCTCTGTATTGTACTGTTCCTATAGTTGGTACCTCTCAAATGTGTTCACAATTATTGAATCCTTATACATTTGACTGAGGAACAGTTCAGCTTATTAGATGTTCAATGGGTGAATTTTCAGCTTTTGCATGCCCTCTGTCTTTTTCAAAAGAGAATAATATAATAAGATTTGAACCCATGCAAATATAGCTAAAAGTATGGCGATATAACAGTGACATGTCCCGCGCTTTTTTATTATCAACACAATCCAGAATCCAATCCGCCATTATTGATATTTCCATGGTAAGATGTCTTTCTTATGCGAATTTGAATCATAGTGCGATGAAACATGGACTAATGATAATTTTACTTTGGGAATTACTGACGCCAGTGTGAAGGTTATATCATAGAAGCCTGGCATAATTTTAAACATATGGTTGATCACAGCTGATGACGGAATGAAATAAATTAGAAACAGAGAAAACCTAATTATATTTAACTGAGTTATGTTACAATTAATGATGGTGGGTTTGATTAAATTATAGTATCACAATTTAAATATAAATGGATGGCTGCGAATTGCATTTCACTGTCATTAGTATTATATCTCCAATGCAGCATTTGTGTTTCCTACAGAGGCCTCGAGGCAGCATATTCATTTCGAGAAGTGTTCAGAAGCAAGTCACGAGTTCCAATTATCACATTAATGCACATCAACGTTTATAATTATGATGGCTATCTGAAGAATCTGGTGCATTATGATTGGCATTATCTAATTATTTCAACATTTATTTCAGATTCTTTTGCAAGGAAACATTTAAACATTACCCCCCCCCCCCCCCCTTCCACCCTCTCCCCCTCGATAATATAAGTACGGCGTGTATAGTGAACACAGTTTAAGATTTAAAACCCAAGTAAGTTTTCTTTTGATCAAGAAAACACTATATTAACCTAAGGTGTACAATAACATACTCTCAATTGTACACCATACGGATATAGGAAAGTTAAGGAGGAGATCTGTGCCATGAAGCACAAGGCCTCATGTTGAGTGCGTTACAAAGGTCAAGCACTGCAAGGTTACTTTTAATCTTGTATCCTTGAGCAATGTGGATGGATGTTTTCCTTCACAATTCTAAAATAGAGAAAGTAAAAGCACTGCACGTCTATGTATCCTTGGACATCAATGTGGTTGTATAACATTCTTTATAATTCTAAAAAAGAGAGAGGACAAAGATTATACATTTTCTGTTTTGTTCAATTGCATTGAAACGTTTTAGAACTGCTAGAATCGTACATAGTGCGCTAGTTATGACCTCACTGAGTTGTATGCATAGGGCATGAATGAAAGAAATATTTCAAAGCAGGTCGAAGCCTTAGAGTGGGAATGGGCCCTATAGTGAAAATGGCCTTGGGGTAGGGATGTACCTTAAGGAGGAGTTTGGTTTTGTAGTATGGATTACTTTCAGAGCAGGACAGAATATTAGATGGTTGTGAGCTTTGGATTAGACATGGGCCTTCGGGCCTGGCTGGGCATAATGTTAGGTTTCGTCATGTCGTAGAGATCGGACTTGGGCTAGGAGTGGGCCTCGGGGCAGGGATACACCTATGGACCAGCATGGGTCTTTCCGTGGGACCTGGGCGAGGGAAAGGGTCGCCATTCAGAGGGTAGATGAGAAGCAGTGATGGTCCTTCGTGGGGTGCTGCAACAGATCTAAGTAGCATGCTCGGGAACGTTACATATGGCTGGAAAGAGAAGTGAGACAATGACTATTGCTGTTGCACAAAGACAATTAATATTAAAAGCACATTATTTTGATTTCATAACTACAGTAGAGTCTCTAGGAGAGCACATTCATTACAAGTTCGAACAATGCCGACATGACAGCTTGTGAGTTAAGCTCTCAATTTAGTCGTATGTGTTTAAGAGCAAATTGTGGGAACAACAATCCTTTCCTGGGTAATAATATGAGTACTAAATTCAGGGTAATTTTAAAATAAATCTAAAGTGTATGCAGGTGGCCGCCAAAGTTACCACATGCATGCAATTGTCCATGCCAAGAAGGTGGAGTGTACAGGTGCCACCCCTCCACATCATCACAGTTCAAAAATGAGATACAACAGGAAATGGAGGCATAAAAGCATTCAGCCTTGCTTTTACACTTCTACTACCCGCTCTGTCCCATTTAAAATGAGTATGGATGTTCCATAATAGCCACACTTGATATTTAGAGATGAAAATCAAAAGGCATTTTGGTCAAATCTAGAAGTGGTGTTCTTTATTATGCATAAACTCCTGCACAGTTCAATGATATCAAAAACTGTGAGCAGAAAGTTAGCAGTCCAATAGACACTTTCATCAAAAGAACATTTACACATGTTAGCGTATGTTAGCCTTATTTTACATGGGGTAAAGCCATAAATAGAGAGGTCAATGCAAGGCATAGTGCTTGAATGTCTCGATTTCCACTCTGCCCCATTTTGTAGCATTGATGAGATGGAGGAGGGGCACAAAGTCGAGATACAATATCCTCAATACAGCCCTCCTCAATCATGTCAGTATGCATTTTGATATGCTGGCATGGGCTTTTGGTGCAGGTGTTCATTGATTCGATTCCTATGGAATGGCCCTTGGTTTTGCACTTGGTCAAGACCAGAAAGATTGCACAGGAATTCATTTGTATGCTTCACCTGCAGAGCATATTTACAGGTGGAGTTTAGACGAAGTGGACAATGAGAAAAGTAAAAGCAGGGCTTCATCACGTTCACATTTCCTTGTCCACTGTACTTCACGGACCTGTACAATTGTACCAAACACCTCCTAAGTACTGATGTTGATGATCTGTCATCATGAATTAAACCCAAAACTGTTTTCCTAAACCAAACTGATTACGAGAAACTGTCCTGCTTCTATCAAGTGTGGGGCAGATGGTTTAGTGTAGGGAGAATATGAAACATGGAGTTAGTATAACATGTACTTGATAGAGGCGCCAGCAAAATGTGTCACTTTATTCATGACTTCCACTTGTCACTAGCTACAACAAAGGTGCACTTGTGGAACAAATAATATCCTGCTCTCTCAAGAGACAGTACCCCCACAAGTTATATTGTGTTTTGCACAGAAACTCACGTTAACTGGCACAAAGACTGAATTATGAGAAACAGAGTGATGTAAAAAAGCATTTCTGTGCAGGACGCGTGCAATTCTTTGTAAAGTATAATCTCATTAATAGTTCTCAAAGGCCCTGATTCACAGAGCCTTTTCCATTCTGGTTGTGCCGTTATAAAAAGCTTGTGTGCATTAGGCCCAAAGTGTTTTCCCAGAAATAGCTAACATTAATATGGAGACATCCTTACAATAGCCTAATGAAAATGTGCTTGATAGTGTATGTTCTGTGAAGGCCATAGACATTCAATAATGATTGGCAAATGAGTGCAAGTTTAATTGTTTCATTTCTGATCCCTTATACGTTGATGAAAAAGTAAATCCCATTTGCCCCTCATTTTTAAATGTTTAAAACTGCACGGTGGTACATCTATGTCTAAGTTTTAAGGGGAGGTTCATTAATACCTGTTTAATAAAATCCTAAAAACATTCTTCAAATTTGGGAGGGAGATCCAAAATATGTTGGTGATAGTAGTTGAAGCAAATCATTTGTAAATGTAACTTTATGTTATGTGTAATTTGGCGATGTTTGACGTCAAGAGTGTTTTGATATAGTCACTCACAAGTGGCACAATTAATGTTAGAATACCTATTGTTATTCAGAATTAAACATATGGAGATCTGATTGAGTAAATGGATGCATGTGTGCGATAAATTGCAAGATCTACAGAGGTAGGGTATTTTCCTTTTTGGAGACAAGCTGCCTATACTTGTGCATTGCTGAATGCCCTTATTCGACTGAGTCAAGCATAAGTTGGCCGAGCCATAGTCTGCGCTCCCACATGAGAGATTCTGGATGCCGGTTCCTACAGCGAATTAGTCCAGACATCAGAGAAAAGAGACTTGTGAGTTTGTCCTAATGGAATCAGGCAGAAGATTATAGATAAAAGTGCTAATGTATGTAGTTGCCTGGTGTGTGTCATAGGGTCCTGGTCATTCGTATTAAACCCTTGATGAGCATCATTAGTCAAAAGCTGAAAAATGAGGCTACTATCCTAAGAGCAGCCACATTTTTTTTTTAAATTTATTGATATTTGTAGGACAATAATACAATCAATGTTTATCAACAAAATGCAGCAATCTATTAGTTATTTACTTGATAGAGGATAACAAGAAGAACACGAATTTCTAAAGAGCATGTAACAAAACACACTGTAATCTTATTTAACTTATATATGAATTTAGCTATGAAACGTTATACATAGATAAGAGGAATATGGAACTATGAATTGTGATAAACAAGGCAATGAAAGATACTGCATTAAGATTAATTGAGTGGGGGAGGATCAAACATGGAACAAACATGAGACCAATACAAAACAAACAAGAGACAAAAGGAAAGTGGGGGGGGGCATATAGAACACATTCATGAAACTAAGGAAACATTTCCAGAAACATAATCGGATTGACATCAAAAATAATATACAGAATGCAAGGAACATCATAGGAATATGAGAAACATGTGAAGGCCACCTTCCATGCGTAGTAACATTGAAATGATCCAAATAGCAAATGAAGAAGGACCATTTGGCATTGTACTTGGGAAAAGAGTTAAGGTTATTGGCCATACAGCATTCCATCCTTTGTGTGTGGCATATGTTATTCCACCAGCTACTGATGCACAAAGCGCGAGAGTCTTTCCAATTGGCAGTTATGCTCTTCAAAGCCAAACCAATAAAGAGGTTGTAAAGATTGGTGGCTTCAGAGGGTAGGAAGGTGGTTAAAGCAAGGCTCCCCAGGACAATGTTTACGAAAGAAAGTGGAATGTCAATTAAAAATATGGCTTTCATATATGTCCACACCTGTTGCTAAAAAACATATGCTCATAAGAGGCGGCAGCGAAGCCACTGGTCCAGCAATTGCTGTCTTTACTTATCTTAGATAATAATTTAGCAGGTGTAATAAATGCTCTATGCTTGGAAAAAAAGTGTTGAGAGATGTTCGCTGATGTAGAGATAAGTTTGACTTTAGAGAAAAGGTTAGACCATGTAATATCATCAAGAGTGTACCCAAAATCATCCTCCCACTTAGAACGCACAGTACACATCCTTAAGGATGATATAAGGATGCTGTAAAGTTTTGAAGCCTTTATGCCTAAGGGCATTGTGAGTTGTAGTAGCCTGACAGCATCCGGGATTAAGATGTCATTCGGCCTCATTACGACCCAGGCGTTAAGGGTTAACGCCGTCATTAACCCTTAACGCCTATTCTGATTTTAACGGCTGCTTTTAGCAGCCGTTAAAATCCATGGCGCTAACCTGCCATGATGCTAATTACGCCACCGTAATTTACGGTGGCGTAATTAGCACCTTCCCCACTCCCATTATGCCCTATGTGGCAAAAATGGGAATGGGGAAGGGAAAATGGGAAATGGGGATTTACCGCCCCACTCACCTTGGAATGGGGCGGTAAATCCGCCATCCACCATGGTGTAAACTTAGTTTACACCATGGTGGTAATGTTGGCGCAATTAGCCCCTGGGTCGTAATGACCCCCATTAGAAAAACTATGGAGAGCATCAAGGCAGGAGTTGACTAATTTATTGTAAAAATTAAAGTCTGTATTAGGAATGGAAAATTGGTGTTTGAGTTGTTGAAAGGATAGAATAGAGGGCCCAACTACGATTTGTTGTATAAATCT
Organism: Ambystoma mexicanum; assembly: GCF_040938575.1. Taxonomy (NCBI): domain Eukaryota; kingdom Metazoa; phylum Chordata; class Amphibia; order Caudata; family Ambystomatidae; genus Ambystoma; species Ambystoma mexicanum. Next base: position 442,757,710 of record NC_090941.1, read on the forward strand.
GATACCTTTTCTCAACCAAGATTTTCTATTCAGGGCTCTGTTATTAATCAGGATCTTCTTATTGTGTCAAAGCAAAGGGGAGAGGCCCTTTTTGGGGGATTTTGTATGGGAGAAGTGGTAGAATTGAAGGGCTAATATAGTAGCTCTAATAGGGTCTGAAATGACCAAAGAGGAATGACTAAATATATATAAGGTCAGTTATCTCTATGGGATGAACCAACTGTTTCTCTCCTGTACACCAAGTGGGTATGTCAGATAATTTGGGACATGCAAACCAGTATCTAGATTGTTTCAGGAAAAAAGCAGTGTGATATATTTTGAAGTCCGGAAACTTAACTCCCCCCTTCTCGTATGGCGCTTTTAGTTTGATCAAGGCAATCCTTTTACTTTTACCCTCCCCCATAGGAACTTTAATAAGATAGAATAAATAGATTTAAAAAAGGAAGAGGACATCTTAACACACATAAATTGCAGATGGTATAGAATTATTGGTGACAGCATCATCTTGATCGTGTCGAGTCTTCCCCATCAAGAAAGATACACGGGGGACCATCTGGAAGTTAGCTCTTTTAGTCTGTCCAATAAGTATTGGGTATTGAGTTTAATGGTGTCTTGTATTGTAGGAGCAAAACGCATACCCAAGTACTTTATATAGGAGCTACACCATTTAAAACCAAAGGTGTCTATATCATGTTTGAAACAGTGGGGATTGAGGGGCTTAATTTCAGATTTGTCTTTATTATGTTTATACCCTAATACAAGACTAAATTGAGATAGTACATTGAGTAAATGTTGTAGGTGTAATTTAGGATTTTTAATAAAAATGAGAATATCATCAACATATGCAGCAATTATTATATGGGATGTATCACTAGATATACCAGGAATATTTGTTAGATCTAATTAATAATAATAATAATAATAATAATAATACATATTGATGATTTGGGGGAGGAGAAAAGCAATTTGACAAGGGAGATGAACTTATCGCCACAACCGTGCCATTGTAGAGACTGAAACATGAAATCCCAATTGACCCGATCAAATGCTTTCTCTGCATCTAAAGCTAAAGCAGCTGTTCCCAGTTTATCTTTTTTTTTATTTTTGGCAGATAGATGGATAGCATTCAAGAGTAGCCTGGCATTGGAAGAGACGTTGCGTCCTTTTACATACCCAACTTGGTCTGGTTTTATTAGGGCAGGAAGGGAAGACTCAATCCTGTTAGCTAGGACTTTTGCATATATTTTACTTTCAACATTAATAAGAGAAATTGGCCTATAATTACCAGGGATTGATGGATCCTTGTCTGATTTGGGGAAGAGTATGAGCAAAGCATCTGAAAAAGATCCAGAGGAGGCTTTTTTAGATATAAAGTAAGAAAATAGGTTTTGAAGCTCGGTAATGAGGGGTTGAGATAGCCTATCGAAGAATTCAGTAGAAAGGCCATCAGGGCCTGGGGCCTTGCCTCTACCCAATCCCTTAATTGCTTTAGAGATTTCAGGAAGGGTGAGGTAGTTATCTAAGTGGGATACATCCAATTGAGGATATGAGGATCTGTCAATGTTGTCAAAGAAGGATGTTATGTTGTTATAGGAGATTGAATTTTCAGGGGTGTAAAGATTGGTATAGAATTTTTTTAAATTGTTTAAAATGTTGTTAGGATGATGATGTACAGTACCGGAAGAGTCTTTGATATGGGAGATTTGAGATTTCTCTTTTTTTGTTTTAAGATAAGAAGCAAGTGCTTTTCTGGCTTTATTAGATGTTTGGAAGATTTTTGTTTTATACTTAAGAATAGTCTCTGCAGAAAGGTTTGTAATCTCATTATTAATTTGGAAGTGTATGGCTAAGACTTGACGAAGACTGGTGGGGTTGGAGTCTTGATAGTACTTTTGTTCAGCTAGAGTGAGTTGAGATTAAAGGTCATCTAGATGTTTTTTGCATTGTGCTCTCTTCTTCCCAGAGTAAGCTATAATGTGACCTCTTAAAGCAGCCTTAAAGGAATCCCATTTATTCACCACCAATGTATCGCTATCCAAATTGTCTGAGTAAAACTGTTGCATGAAAGAATTAACGGATTGAATAAATTGAGGATCTTGTAGAAGAAAGTTATTGGGTTTCCAACAAGAAGAAGGTTTTTGTACATCAGAAAGGCAAAAGGAAGTGCATACTGGGGCATGGTCGGATATAATAATGTTTTCTATTTTAAAGCAAACAATGGAACCAGTAAGGGTTTTGGCCGAGAAAATACAGTCTAGTCGGGATAGCGTATTGTGAGGTGATGAATAGAAGGTGTAGTTTAATTGAGTGCGGTTAGATAATCTCCAGGTATCAATGAGAGCAGTTTCGGCCAAACAGCCAAGAAAGGATGTGTGTGACTTGTTATTTTTGAACAGGCAGCTCGATTTCCTATGTAGAAAAGGATCGATGACCTGATTAGTATCCCCACATATGATTAGGTTGGTGAAATTATTTTAAAGTATCAATTGTTTGATCATAATCCAAAATTTAGGGTCAGGATTAGTAGGACCATAGATGTTGAGAATGGTAACCTCTGTGGACTCTATTTTGAGCTTAACCCAAACCCATCTTCCATCATAATCAGCACCATGGTCAATAATTGTGGAAGGTAATTTCTTACTAATGAGTATGGCTACTCCATTTTATTTTTACAATAGCTGGACTGGAAAGACTTCTTTAACCCACCGGGTTTTCAGTTTCATTGCTTCTTTATTGGATAAATGTATTTCTTGGAAGCAGGCGATGGAAGGAGTGAGTTTGTTTAGATGTGAAATGACCTTACATCTCTTAATGGGATTATTACACCCCTTAATGTTCCATGTAACATATTTAAAAATCATAGTTTCTCTTAAATCGGCTGGTTCTTCAAATATGATGGTGCGACCTTCATGTGTAACCTTAAAAGATCATGGGTGGTATAAACCATATCGCATATTAAGCTGTTTTAAGGCGGGACGAAAGGACAAGAAAACTTTCCTACGTTGAGCTGTGCTTTTTGCAACATCTTGTGAGATGAATATCTTGTTGCCATTCCATATGAGAGATGTGCGTTCCTTTGCTGCTGCTTAGACAGGCAGAAGTTGAGAGTATTCCAAAAGATAAAAAATCAGTGTTCTGGATGTAGGTCGAAGAGAGGTGGAAGTAGACAGTTGTCCTATTCTATGAGCATGTTGAATATTAAGTTTTAAATCTGAAGGCAAGTGAAGCAGGGCAGGTAGACATTTTTGCAAAAAGGTGATGGTATCTGATCCTTCTGAGCCCTCGGGCAGAACTGAAATTCTGAGGTTATTACGTTGACTGCGATTTTCTAAGTCTTCATTATGCCTTTGAAGGTCTCTAATCGTCTTCTCAAGTTGTATTACTTTAGGAGTAAGATCCTCTACAATTCCAACTCTTTTTTCCACTTCATCCATTCTATTCTCAAAACCCTTCCATCTATTGTCAAGCTGTTGTAGTTTTTGATTTGTAGTCTCTATGAAGGGTTTCAGTGATCTTATTTCCGACAGGATAGCATCTATGGCAGGATCAGAGATACTTAACGGAGGCGGTGAGTCACTTTTGGGTCTCTTGAGGTTGGAGGCAGGAACATTAGATTCTTTGTAGAAGAGGTATTTTTTTGTTAGTTGCCATGTTGCAGTCTGAATTAAGTATGTGAGGTTTTGATATTAACTGTAGATAAAGGTTAAACAAGGTACCACTGTTGAAGTAAAAGTTGAGTAGCTTTAGAGCAGGATGTTGTAACATCCATAATTCAGTGAAGACTCATGAAGACTGGCATCTGAGGCATAAAATCCCAAAGTGTACAATTATTATGTCCATATTATACAAGTGGTGTAACTCCTTATGAAGGAGGTAAAAAGAGACACCATAGAGTAAACTGGGGTGGATTATTTTGTTGGGTCATATCCATGTTTACAGCAACCCACAGTTCTCTGCATATTCCATTTGAGTTAACAGCACAAATGTAAATTAATATTTGAAGTACTCCAATATTAATCAGCTATACCACAACATGGCAGAATGAGCATGGTTATACTTGGCAGCCGCCTACCTCTGGCACAAATCATATAAAATGACTCAATATTTCTTTATATGTTTGCTTGAGTTGTGTCAAATTCGATTTTTAAGGATATGATATATGCCATAAAATATCAAGTGTTATGTGGTGAAATGCTGTAGAGAAGTTAGTTAAACCACCATGCTCTGATATCCTTGAGCGTTTCAATAGTGAAAAATGTAACTGTCCGTTTATATTATCATTATTATTTTTTTAATTAGTAAAAGATTTAGGCATGCAATTGCGCGCTCGCTCCAGCGGCAGCAATATATGAGGAAGTGGGCAGGCCAGGCCGCAACCATGTGATGCAGATGCCTGCAGCTACAGACGTCGGGGCCGGTGTGAGGGAGCCATCTACGCCGCCTGAAAAGATGTTTTCCAGCATCAACAACGAAGCCGCCACTCGTGCCGACGGTCCGGATCCCCTTGTTGAGGAAATGTGGTGAAAAAGATTTCGAGGGAAGTAAGAAATGCTATATTTATTTTTATGTGGGACGGAGCACCGAAGCTAGCCGGCCATCTTGTTTGGCGTCAAGCCACGCCCCTCCAAGCAGCCAAATCCTATGCTAATAAAAAGTGGGACTTTAGCGGATGTTCTCAGAACACTCAGGAATTAAACTATCCTCAACATGCTTGAATGTCGTGAACACTGCTTACTATGATCCCATGCTAAGCAGTGTTCACAATTACAATTAAACCCTCAATGACATTCGATCATGTTGGGGATAGTTTAATTGTAATTATACGTGCTGCCTGCCATGCGAGTGTTAGGGAGAATGCTCTGTTTAGGCTGAATTTCCTAACCTAGTGAGTCCCCCAGTAGCTTTGCTGGATTTCTGGAGTTTGTTTTTTTCCATCCTGCCAAGAGTGAGACTCTTTTCTCCCACTCTTGGACATGAATGTGGTTAATTCCTGTGAATGTCAATGTGTTCTATGGGCTATGGAGTCTTTTACTCCATAGGGTCTCATGTGTTTTACTATGTGTGTTACACCGCACCCTCTGCGCCGTAACACTGGGGTGTCCTAGAGGATCCCCACCATAGACTCCATACCCTGGGACTGACTACTGTCTCCCAGGGCATGTAAAGTCACCATTGGCTTTACTGGACCTAAATTTACTAACAGAACTAGTACAAACCATCCTACTGTGGACGTACTGGTAGGGGTAATTCGATTACCCCTGGGTCTGTTGTTCGAGGGGGCACTGTCCCGTCCCCCCTCATCGAGTTTTGGCTGGTGGCAGTGGAAACTACCTAGTATATTCGACCCCGGTTATATTCCTATGGGATTCTTCCCATTGTTGGAGGCTAATACTTTTACCCATTAGTCTCTAACATACCGCCGGTTTATTTGTCTTAAATAAATCTACCGGTTGGTATTTTCTGCCAGAACTCGGTTTTTAAAATGGTGTATGTGTTCACCTCTGTAAACTCCGAACCAAAGGTTGAGCCCTTTGTTCCCCTTTTGTCGGGACTCTGCACAGAGGCCCTCCAAAGTGGTGCCATTCTGTCTGGGTACCACAGGGGGTGTGGGAGGGGGTTTAGGCACCCTGGACCGAGTTGCCTTGCCAACTCAAGATGCACTCTGGTGTGATTGACCCAAGTGGTGAGCCACCCCGCTCACCACTTAGCGTGTTTTCATTGACAGCTAGGCTGAATGAATGGGGGTTTGCTGCATAAAAGCAGGGCTTTTGGGACTGGATCTTCAGAAATTGCCACAGGATCTAAGAATCCGACGAGGGTAAAGCTGAGCCGACCTGCAACGACGACACCGCCGGTGGAGCCCTGCTGAACCGACTCACCACTTCCCAACGACAGAGGAGATCTCCCTGCTGGAGAGTCTTCTCCCCCTGACTGGTGGGAACAACCAGTCCGTTTGCTTTTTCTTCATTTCCAGGGCCTAGTGGTTGAATTGCCCGTGCTGAGCACCCCAGCAACCGGATAGCCACTAGCCCATGCCGCGACCAAAAGGTGGTGCCTTGTGACAGAGCACTCCACGGCTGGTCTCTTCCCTGCTGGTGCAACGATCTTCAACTTTCCTTCGACGACGAGATCATCTCATCTCTTGGCAAAGCCCTGACTTGCATCCACCACCAGGAACAACTGCCCCCGCCAGAGCTGTCTCTTCACTTACAAGGTACTGTGTCCGCCTGGCTTCCCTTGTGACGGTTAGCGTGAGGTGTCTTAAATCCTTACCTTTCCATTGGGTCGCCTCCAGACCTTCTTAACGTTTTGCTCTAAACTGGTCCAACCTTTCTGTGACAATTTGCTACAATGGCTCGAAGTGCATTTCCACTGTGATACTTTTTGGGACATATCGCCTTGCCTCTCTCCGAGTGGGCCTGGCCTCTGAAATGTGTGATCCACAGTAGACCCGGGCCTTGCATTTGCTTCTTAAAAGTGTTGGTACCGAGTTGGTTTCATACCCTGCCTTTTCTCTCCCGTTCTAACAAATATTAGAGTGCCTTCTAGGTTAAAGCATTCACCTCTGTCTGCAAATAGGTGGTGCCGTTGAGCCTAGACTTGTCGAAATATTGTTAGGGGATTGATATACTTATAGTAATTGTAATTGAAGTTGTTTGCCGTATTAGTGCCAGTGTGTTTTCATAGATGTGTCCTTAAAATAAATAATTATATATCTTTACACCCAAGCTCTGTTCCGTGTCTGCTTGTTCTACGGTGTAAATTGCCCTATCTTGTATACTCCACATACTGCCTAACTATTCTTGAGAGAAGTCTGACTGCTCAGCCACAGCTACCAAGTGAATCTGTGTGGTACGGACTGCTACCAAGTGGGTTTACTACCAAACACCTGTAGGCCTAAATCTTTTGCAGTGGTCCCAGAGGGAACTGAACAGGTTTCTGCTTAACACTGGCATACAGCGGTGGGATTTGTATCGAGTATACACACTTTAGGATAACTGACCACAAAGCTTAGCACTAAAAAAGCAACTTTCAAAAACGTGTCTACTATAGAAGTTTACAGCTAAGAGTTCTTGTCAGGCGAAAATACTGAGAGTTTGAGAGCTCTCTGTAGACAAAAGAATCTTTCTGTAAGAGGCAAGAAAGTAGAACTGATAGCGAGATTGCTGGAAAACCAAAGTCTGGGTACTGGTTCAGAGGAACCAACGTCTCCAGCAAATGTAGAAAACAGTGATGGTATTGATCTGAATCAAAGTCGTGATAATGAGTCAGAAAAGGAAAGTGAACCTAATGAAGTTAGCCACTCTGAGCCTCTGTCTGCCTTACCTACTGTACCTACGGGGCCCATAACAGGACCCACATGTAACCCTGTTTATTTCGAACTTGAAAAAATGAAGCTCGAATTAGAGTACAAACGTTTTTTAGCCCAATCTGAAAGAAACCAAGAGCTAGAGTTCAGACGAATGAATGCCCAAGCTGAGCAGAAGCAAGCTGAGTTAAGACTCAGAGAAATAGAACTAAATCATGAGTTGGAAATGAAAAAGTTGTCTGTGGAAAATGCTTCTCTCTCCACTGGTTCCTCTAGAAGTTCCAGTCCCAAAAGACCCCGGATGCCTAAGGAATTAGTGGGTATGTATGAACCTAGATTGGATGTTTTGGATTGGTTGAAAATGTTTGAATATAATCATGGGCTCCAGGACATCACAGGGAATGAGTTACTTCCCTGGTTCTTCTCTAGGCTTCCCCCTGTTGCAACTGATGTGGTAATAGAGTTGGGGGAGGTGGATAAGAAGGATTACGAAAGTGTGAAACTAGCTTTGATAGCTAGGTTCGGGAAGACCCCTACCCAGTATCTTAAGAGGTTTAGAACCCTCAAAAAGCATGATGGTACCCCTTGGGCTACCTGGGTGAGTGAAGGGTTGAAAAACTTAGAGGGATGGATTAAGGGTTACAAGGTGAACATTTATGATGGTATGAAGAATCTTTTTATGTTGGAGTCTATTTATGATGCCTGTTCTCCTGAGCTCAGACAGCACTTGGCTGATTCGAGGGAATTGGATTCCAGGAAGCTAGCTAAGGCTGCTGACTTGTGGGTTGCCAACAGGGCTACTCATAAGGATTCTGGGGCAACTCAGAAAAAGGATGAGGGAAAACAGCCTAAAAAAGACTCAAAAGAGAATTCTAATAACTCAAATTCCAACGAGGGCCCCACAAAAAACCATAAGGGTGAGCCACAAGGAAAACCACAGCAGAATAGTGTACCTTCTGGTGCCAAACCAGAGGGAGGCCAGAACAAGCCACCATTCCAGAAAACATTCGGTAAATGCTTTGTTTGTGGCTCGACTGACCATGTGAAAGGAGATCCCAGATGCAAGGGTAAACCTTCAGGGGTCCAGCTTGTCTCCTTACCCTTCGCTCCAGAGGAGGAAGTCCAAATGGCAAGTGGAAACTTTCTACTGCTGGCTGATGAACCCACTGGAGTCTCAGCCAGTGTTTCTTTAGTGTCTCTGCGTTTGTGGGAACAACAGAATTTAGATGTCTATAATTCTATCCCAGATAATACTAAAGAGTATTGTAAGGACAGTGTCCAGGTGAATGGTCAGGAGACTCCTGCCATTAGGGACACTGGGGCCAGGATAACTGTGGTGGATAAATCTTTTTTTCAGGCCGAGGATGTTGCTAAGGCACCCAAACGCCTCACCGAGTTAGCTGGAGGGCCTGTGCAGATGCTTCCCCAATTACCAGTTCTCATCCAGTGTAATGACATGACTGTAAAGATACCTGTCAGCATACAGAGTGAGGTACCAGGACGAGTTCTGTTGGGTAACGTTTTAAAAACTCTCAGAGTTGTGTCTCATACCCCCAGACCTCCTAGTAAACGGTTACAGGAGCTAACCAGACCCGCAAGGTAGAGAACCAAGAGAGGTACTCCCCAGGAGATGATGACGAAAGATATCACTCCTGCTCCACTGGAATTGTCAGCTGCTGTCTCAAAGAAATCAGAAGCGAAAGGGAAACCTAAAACTTCTATACCGAAACCAGCAGCCCACATTTTAGTGCAGCCAACAAGGACTTCCCCTCTGTTGTCCAAAGTTACACCCGTAACTTCCCCTCCAGCTGAGGCTGAGAGGGTGGTACAACCCTGTGTGGTAGAATTAGACTCTGAAGAAGAACTAATGGAAGGCCAGGAACTCATTGGAGATCTGGATCCTGTTGACCATCCTGAGCTGCAGTCGTTACTGGCAGAAGGTGGACCCAACAGGGCAGACTTCAGTAAGGGACAGAGGGAATTTCCAACTCTGGAAGGTCTTCGCCACCAGGCAGAAGCCCAGGCTGAAGGGCAAGAGCCTGGGAAATACAGGTTGCACTGGGAAGATGGCCTCTTCTACAGTGAACCAACTAGTCTGCATCTGGAGACTACAAACGACTTGTAGTACCTCAAGAGAACAGACAACATTTCTTGCAGTTAGCCCACGAGATTCCTTTGGCTGGTCACTTGAGTTTCAAGAAGACTAAGGAAAGGCTCTCTCTCTACTTTTATTGGCCGAAGATGGGGGCCGAAGTAGAAAAACACTGCAGGAGCTGCCACACCTGCCAGACCTCTGGTAAGGTTGGCTCCAAGAATGTGGCACCTTTAGTGCCTCTCCACGTTGTGGGAGTCCCATTTGAGAGAATAGGGATTGACATTGTTGGTCCCCTTGATCCTCCAACCTCCTCAGGCAACAGGTTTATACATGTTGTAGTAGACCATGCTACTAGGTATCCTGAGGCAATTCCTTTGAGGACTGTTACAGTTCCGGCTGTGGCTAAGGCCCTCTTTGGTATTTTTACCAGGGTCGGGTTTCCTAAGGAAGTAATCTCTGACAGGGGTCAAACTTTATGTCCCACTACATGAAAGCCATGTGGAAAACCTGTGGAGTTACTTACAAGTTCTCAACAGCTTATCACCGACAAACCAATGGGTTGGTAGAAAGGTTCAACCGAACCATGAAGAGCATGATAGGTGCTTTAGAAGAATCCCTTAAACGAAAGTGGGACCTTCTACTGCTATGCCTTCTCTTTGCTTATAGAGAATTCCCTCAGGAGGGAGTAGGTTATTCTCCCTTTGAGCTTCTCTATGGTCATCCCGTCAGAGGTCCATTGGCCCTGATTAAGGAGGGGTTGGAGAGCGCTTCTTCCCCCAAGCCAGTCAGAGTGACTGACTAGGTGATAGGTCTCCGAAGGAGAATGTCGCACATAATGACAGAAGCAAGTAATAACTTGAAAGCTGGACAAGCATTGGTCAAGCACTGGCATGATCAAAAGGCTAACATGGTTGAGTTCACTCAAGACCAGCTAGTTCTCGTTATGATCCCAACAAGGCAGAGGGCCTTGTAAGACGGAAGGGACCCTTCAGAGTTGTAGGTAAACTCAGAGAGGTCAACTATCTGGTGGACTTGGGCAATCCCAAGGAGGCTCCGACAGTCTTCCACACCAACAGACTCAAAGCGTATGTCTCGAGACCGGATGTAGGGGTGTTGCTTCTAGCATCATCAGAGGAAGAAGAAGAGAGTGAAGCTCTTCCTGATCTCCTCAGAGGCTTAACTTTAGACGAAAACATTGAAGGAGTGAATCTCTCTTCAAATCTGACACCGGAGCAACAAGAAGAGTGCAAATCTATGTTGAATCAGTTTGCCTCTCTGTTCTCACTTTCACCAGGCTTGACCCCTTGGGGCCAGCATGACATACTCACTGGTGACTGTCTGCCAGTCAAAAGCAGAGGATACAGAATGTCAGAAAATGTATGAACCCACATAAAAGGTGAGGTCAGCAAGATGCTTGATCTCGGGGTAATAGAGCCCTCTACAAGTCCATGGTCTAGCCCAGTTGTGTTAGTACCAAAGGCAGGATCTAAAGAACTTACATTCTGCGTGGATTATAGAGCTCTTAATGCAGTCACCAAGACTGATGCCCACCCTTTGCCAAGAACAGATGAGTTTGTGGATAAACTTGGTTCAGCCAAGTTCCTCAGCACATTTGACTTGACGTCAGGCTATTGGCAAATAGCCCTGACAGACCATGCCAAGGAGAAAACTGCATTTTCTACCCCCGTTGGCTTATGCCAGTTTAAGGTGATGCCTTTCGGATTGAAAAATGCACCTGCTACATTTCAACGGATGGTAAACCAGGTTCTGAATGGGATGGAGGACTTCTGCATGGCATACTTGGATGACATAGCAGTGTTCAGCAATTCCTGGGAAGAACATGTAACCCACCTAAGAGATGTTTTGCAGGCTCTTGGATGAGCCAATCTGACCATAAAGGCGAGTAAATGCCAAATTGGACAGAGTATGGTAGTCTATCTTAGACATGAGGTAGGAGGTGGAGAAATAAGGCCTTTGCTCAGTAAGATTGAAGCTGTGCAAAACACCTACTACTCAGACCCAGGTGAGAGCCTTCTTAGGTCTCACTGGGTATTACAGGAATTTCATTGAGAGCTATGGGACCATAGCTTCTCCTCTGAATGTCATCTCCTCTCCAAAATTTCCAAAAAAGTTTAGATGGAAAGAGGAGTGCAATCAGGCTTTTGAAAACCTGAAAAAGGCTCTTTGCCAAGCCCCAGTACTCAGAGCTCCTGATTACCACCAAACTTTCATTGTGCAGACAGATGCTTCTAATGTAGGAATAGGTGCAGTACTCAGTCAACTGGATGGGAAAGGTAGGGAGCACCCCGTTTGCTTCATCAGCCGCAAGCTGAAGGATCCTGAAACAAGGTGGGCAACAATCGAAAGAGAATGCTTTGCTATCGTATGGGCTCTGAAGAAGTTTAGGCCATACTTGTATGGTTCTACTTTTGTCATTCAGACTGACCACCAACCCTTGAGATGGTTAATGCAAATGAAAGGGGAAAACCCAAATCTACTGAGATGGCCGATCTGCCTGCAAGGGTTTGATTTCACCAATGAGCACAGGTCAGGGTGTCACCACCAAAATGCTGATGGTCTCTCTGTATGTCATCGACTAGAGGTATGAGATTCATCCAGGAGTGGATTAAATCCTCGTGTCCCTTAGTCTGGAGGGGGGCGCGAGTGTTAGGGAGAATTCTCTGTTTAGGCTGAATTTCCTAACCTAGTGGGTCCCCCAGCAGTTTTGCTGGATTTCTGGAGTTTGTTTTTTTTCAATCCTGCCAAGAGTGAGACTCTTTTCTCCCACTCTTGGACATGAATGTGGTTAATTCCTGTGAATGTCAATGTGTTCTATGGGCTATGGGGTCTTTTACTCCATACGGTCTCATGTGTTTTACTATGTGTGTTACACCGCACCCTCCGTGCCGTAACACTGGGGTGTCCTAGAGGATCCCCACCATAGACTCCATACCCTGGGACTGACTACTGTCTCCCAGGGCATGTAGAGTCACCATTGGCTTTACTGGATGTAAATTTACTAACATAACTAGTACAAACCATCCTATTGTGGACGTACTGGTAGGGGTAATTCGATTACCCCTGGGTCTGTTGTTCGAGGGGGCACTGTCCCGTCCCCCCTTGTCGAGTTTTGCCTGGTGGCAGTGGAAACTACTTAGTATATTCGACCCCGAATATATTCCTATGGGATTCTTCCCATTGTTGGAGGCTAATACTTTTACCCGTTAGTCTCTAACATACTGCCGGTTTATTTGTCTTAAATAAATCTATCGGTTGGTATTTTCTGCCACAACTCAGTTTTTAAAATGGCGTATGTGTTCACCTCTGTAAACTCCGAACCAAAGGTTGAGCCCTTTGTTCCACTTTTGGCGGGCTTCTGCACAGAGGCCCTCCAAAGTGGTGCCATTCTGTCTGGGTACCACAGGGGGTGTGGGAGGGGGTTTATGCACCCTGGACTCAGTTGCCTTGCCAACTCAAGACGCACTCTGGTGTGATTGGCCCAAGTGGTGAGCCACCCCGCTCACCACTTAACGTGTTTTGATTGACGGCTAGGTTGAATGAATGGGGGTTTGCTGCATAAAAGCAGGGCTTTTGGGACTGGATCTTCAGAAGTCGCCACAGGACCTAAGAATCCGACGAGGGTAAAGCTGAGCCGACCTGCAACGACGACACCTCCGGTGGAGCCCTGCTGAACCGACTCACCACTTCCCAACGACAGAGGAGATCTCCCTGCTGGAGAGTCTTCTCCCCCTGACTGGTGGGAACAACCAGTCCCTTTGCTTTTTCCTCGTTTCCATGGTGTAGTGGTCGAATTGCCCGTGCTGAGCACCCCGGGCAACCGGATAGCCACTAGCCCATACCGCGACCAAAATGTGGTGCCTTGTGATGGAGCACTCCGCGGCTGGTCTCTTCCCTGGTGGTGCAACAATCTTCACCTTTCCTTCGACGACAAGATCATCTCATCTCTTGGAAAAGCCCCGACTTGCATCCACCACCAGGAACAACTGCCCCCGCCGGAGCTGTCTCTTCACTTACAAGGCGCTGTGTCCGCCTGTCTTCCCTTGTGACGGTTAGCGTGAGGTGTCTTAAATCCATACCTTTCCATTGGGTCACCTCCAGACCTTCTTAACTTTTTGTTCTAAACTGGCCCAACCTTTCTGTGACAATTTGCTACAACGACTCGAAGTGCATTTCCACTGTGATACTTTATGGGACATATCGCCTTGCATCTCTCCGAGTGGGCCTGGCCTCTGAACTTTGTGATCCACAGTAGACCCTGCCTTACGGGCCTTGCATTTGCTTCATAAAAGTGTTGGTACCGAGTTGGTTTCATACCCTGCCTTTTCTCTCCCGTTCTAACAAATATTAGAGTGCCATCTAGGTCAAAGCATTCACCTCTGTCTGCAAATAAGTGGTGCCGTTGAACCTAGACTTGTCGAAATATTGTTAGGGGATTGATATACTTATAGTAATTGTAATTGAAGTTGTTTGCCGTATTAGTGCCAGTGTGTTTTCATAGATGTGTCCTTAAAATAAATAATTATATATCTTTACACCCAAGCTCTGTTCCGTGTCTGCTTGTTCTATGGTGTAAATTGCCCTATCTTGTATACTCCACATACTGCCTTACTTTTCTTGAGAGAAGTCTGACTGCTCAGCCACAGCTACCAAGTGAATCTGTGTGGTACAGACTACTACCAAGTGGGTTTACTACCAAACACCTGTAGGCCTAAATCTTTTACAGTGGTCCCAGAGGGATCTGCACAGGTTTCTGCTTAACATGCCCCGTGTCTCCCTCCTGTCCACCTACCCCCCGCTCATGCCCCTTGTCTGCCCTGTTCCCCCCACCCCCTGCTCATGCCCTGTGTCTCCCTTGTGTTGCCCCCACCCCCGCTCATGCCCCGTGTCTCCCCTGTTCCCCCACCCCCTGCTCATGCCCTGTGTCTCCCCTGTTCCCCCCACCCCTGCTCATGGCCCTTGTCTCCTCTGTTCCCTCCCACCCCCCGCTCATGCCCCTGTCTCCCTCCTGTTCCCCCCACCCCCACCCACGCTCATGCCCTGTGTCTGCCCTGTTTCCCCCACCCCCCGCTCATGCCCCGTATCTCCCGTGTTCCCCTCACCCACGCTCATGCCCCATGTCTCCCCTGTTCTCCCCACCCCCTCTCATAACCCGTGTCTCCACTGTCCCCCCACCCCTTGCTCATGCCCTGTATGTGCCCTGTTACCCCCACCCCCCGCTCATGCCCCATGTCTCCTCTGTTCCCCCCCACTCATGCCCCGTGTCTCCCTCGTGTTACCCCCCACCCCCGCTCATGCCTTGTGTCTCCCTCCTGTTCCCTCCACTCATGCCCCGTGTTACTCTCGTGTTCCCCCCACCCTCGCTCATGCCCTGTGTCTGCCATGTCCCCCCCACCCCCACACATGTCTCCCCTGTTCCCCCCACCTCCTTCTCATGACCCGTGTCCCCCTTGTTCCCCCACCCCCCGCTCATGCACTGTGTCGCCCTCACGATCCCCCCCACCCCCCACTCATGCCCCGTGTCTCCCAGGTTCCCCCAAACCCCCGCTCATGCCCCGTGTCTCCTCTGTTCCCCTCACCCCCCAGTCATGGCCCGTGTCTCCCGCTTCTTCCCCCTCCACCCCCCCCTCATGGACCATGTCTACCTCCTTTTCCCCCGACCCCCCGCTCATACCCCATGTCTACCTCTTGTTCCCCCCACCCCACGCTCATGCCCCATGTCTGCCCTGTTCCGCCTACCACCCGCTCATGCCCCGTGTCTCCCCTGTTCACCCACCCCCCGCTCCTGCACCGTGTCTCCCCTGTTCCCCCACCCCTCGCTCATTCCCTGTTTCCTCATTCCCCTCCACACCCCGTTCATGCCCCGTGTCTCCCTCTTCTTCCCCCTAACCCCTGCTCATGCCCCGTGTCTACCTCCTGTCTCCCCCACCCCCCACTCATGCCCCATGTCTCCCCTGTTCCCCCACACATGCCCCGTGTCTCCCTTGTGTTAACCCCCACCCCCCACTCATGCCCTGTGTCTCCCTCCTGTTCCCCCCACTCATGCCCTGTTTCTCCCTCGTGTTACCCCCCACACCCTGCTCAAGCCCCATGTCTCCCTCGTGTTTTCCCCCACCCCCCGCTCATGCCCTGTGTCTGCCATGTTCCCCCCACCCCCCACTCATGTCTCCCCTGTTCCCCCCACCCCTTTCTCATGACCCGTGTCTCCCTTGTTCCCCCACCCCCTGCTCATGCACTGTGTCGCCCTTCCGATCCCCCCACCCCCACCTCATGCCCCGTGTCTCCCAGGTTCCCCCCAAACCCCTGCTCATGCCCCGTGTCTCCTCTGTTCCCCTCACCCCCAGTCATGGCCCGTGTCTCCCCCTTCTTTCCCCCCACCCCCCGCTCATGGACCGTGTCTCCCTCCTTTTCCCCCCACCCCCCGCTCATACCCCATGTCTACCTCTTGTTCCCCCCACCCCCTCTCATGCCCCATGTCTGCCCTGTTCCGCCTACCACCCGCTCATGCCCCGTGTCTCCTCTGTTCACCCACCCCCCGCTCCTGCACCGTGCCTCCCCTGTTCCCCGACCCCTCGCTCATTCCCTGTTTCCTCATTCCCCTCCACACCCCGTTCATGCCCCGTGTCTCCCTCTTCTTCCCCCCACCCCCTGCTCATGCCCCGTGTCTACCTCTTGTCTCCCCCACCCCCCACTCATGCCCCATGTCTCCCCTGTTCCCCCACTCATGCCCCGTGTCTCCCTTGTGTTAACCCCCACCCCCCACTCATGCCCTGTGTCTCCCTCCTGTTCCCCCCACTCATGCCCCATGTCTCCCTCATGTTACCCCCACACCCCGCTCAAGCCCCATGTCTCCCTTGTGTTTCCCCCCATCCCCCGCTCATGCCCCGTGTCTCCCCTGTTCCCCCCACTCATGCCCTGTGACTCCCTTGTGTTAACCCCCACCCCCACTCATGCCCTGTGTCTCCCTCCTATTCCCCCCACTCATGGCCCGTGTCAACCCTTGTGTTACCCCCCCACCGCCCGCTCATGCCCCGTGTCTCCCTCCAGTACCCCCACCCCCCGCTCATGTCCCGTGTCTCCCTCCTGTACCCCCATCCCCCACTCATGTACCGTGTCTGCTCTGTTCCCCTCACCCCCGCTCATGCCCGTGTCTCCCCTGTTCCCCCACCCCCTGCTCATGCCCTGTATGTGCCCTGTTCCCCCCACCCCCTGCTCATGCCCCAGGTTTCCCTCGTGTTACCCCCCACCCCCCGGTCATGCCCCGTGTCTCCCCTGTTCCCCTCCACTCATGCCCCGTGTCTCCCTCGTGTTACCCCCACCCCCGCTCATGCCCCGTGTCTGCTCTGTTCCCCCACCCCCTGCTCATTCCCCGTGTCTCCCATGTTCCCCCCACACCCCGCTCATGCCCTGTTTCCTCTGTTTCCCCATCCCCCGATCATGCCCTGTGTCTCCCTCTTCTTCCCCCCACCCCCGCTCATGCCCTGTGTCTCTCCTGTTCCCTCCACCCCCTGCTCATGCCCTGTGTCTCCCCTGTTCCCCCCGCTCATGCCCTGTGTCTCCTCTGTTCCCCCCCACCCCGCTCATGCCCCGTGTCTCCCTCCTGTACCCCCCACCCCCGCTCATGCCCCGTGTCTGCCCTGTTTCCCCCACCCCCCGCTCATGCCCCGTGTCTCTTCTTTTCCCCTCACCCACGCTCATGCCCCATGTCTCCCCTGTTCCCCCCACCCCCTCTCATGCCCCGTGTCTCCCCTGTCCCCCCACCCCCTGCTCATGCCCTGTATGTGCCCTGTACCCCCCACCCCCCGCTCGTGCCCCGTGTCTCCCCTGTTCCCCCCACTCATGCCCCGTGTTTCC
The DNA here is from genome assembly GCF_040938575.1 of Ambystoma mexicanum. NCBI lineage: Eukaryota > Metazoa > Chordata > Amphibia > Caudata > Ambystomatidae > Ambystoma > Ambystoma mexicanum. The sequence goes on from NC_090941.1 coordinate 442,774,986, forward strand.
CTCGTGTTACCCCCCACCCCCGCTCATGCCCTGTGTCTCCCTCCTGTTCCCCCCACTCATGCCCCGTGTTTCTCTCGTGTTCCCCCCACCCCCCACTAATGTCCCATGTCTGCCATGTTCCCCCCACCCCCCGCTCATGTCTCCCCTGTTCCCCCCCACCCCCGCTCATGCCTCGTGTCTCCCTCACGATCACCCACCCCCCACTCATGCCCCGTGTCTCCCAGGTTCCCCCTAGCCCCGCTCATGCCCCGTGTCTCCCCTGTTCCCCCCACCCCCCCGGTCATGCCCTGTGTCTCCCGCTTCTTCCCCCCCACCCCCGCTCATGGCCCGTGTCTCCCTCCTTTTACCCCCACCCCCCGCTCATGTCCCGTGTCTACCTCTTGTTCCCCCATCCCCCGCTCATGCCCCATGTCTGCCCTGTTCCGCCTACCCCCGCTCATGCCCTGTGTCTCCCCTGTTCCCAAACCCCCCCTCCTGCACCGTGTCTCCCCTGTTCCCCCACCGCTCACTCATTCCGTTTCCTCATTCCCCCCTCCCCCCGTTCATGCCCCGTATCTCCCTCTTCTTCCCCCCCACCCCCTGCTCATGCCCCGTGTCTCCCTCCTGTCCCCCCAACCCCCGTTCATGCCCCATGTCTCCCCTGTTCCCCCGCTCATGCCCCGTGTCTCCCTTGTGTTAACCCCCAACCCCCACTCATGCCCTTTGTCTCCCTCCTGTTCCCTCCACTCATGCCCCGTGTCTCCCTTGTGTTACCCCCCCACACCCCGCTCAAGCCCCATGTCTCTCTCGTGTTTACCCCCACCCCCTGCTCATGCCCTGTGTCTCCCCTGTTCCCCCCACTCATGCCCCGTGTCTCCCTTGTGTTAACCCCCACCCCCACCCATGCCCTGTTTCTCCCTCCTGTTCCCCCCACCCCCTCTCATGCCCCGTGTCTCCCCTGTCCCCCCACCCCCTGCTCATGCCCTGTATGTGCCCTGTTCCCCCCACCCCCCGCTCATGCCCCGTGTTTCCCTCGTGTTACCCCCCACCGTCGCTCATGCCCCGTGTCTCCCCTGTTCCCCTCCACTCATGCCCCGTGTCTCCCTCGTGTTACCCCTACCCCCCGCTCATGCCCTGTGTCTCCCTCCTGTTCCCCCCACTCATGCCCGTGTTTCTCTCGTGTTCCCCCCACCCCCCGCTCATGGCCCATGTCTGCCATGTTCTCTCCTACCCCCCGCTCATGTCTCCCCTGTTCTCACACACCCCAGTCATGCCCCGTGTCTCTTTCCCCCCACCCCTTGCTAATGCCCCGTGTCTCCCTCCTGTCCCCCCACCCCCCGCTCATGCCCCATGTCTCCCTCCTGTCCTCCCCACCCCCCGCGCATGCCACGTATCTGCCCTGTTCCCCCCACCCCCTGCTCATGCCCCATGTCTCCCTCGTGTCGCCCCCACCCCCCGCTCATGCCCCGTGCCTCCCCTGTTCCCCCACCCCCATTCATGCCCTGTGTCTCCTCTGTTACCCCCACCCCCCACTCATGCCCCGTGTCTCCCTCCTGTACCCCCACCCGCTGCTCATGCCCCATGTCTGCCCTGTTCCCCCCCACTCATGCCCCGTGTCTCCCCTGTTCCCCACATCCCCCGCTCATGCCCCGTGTCTCCCCTGTTCCCCCCACCCCCTGCTCATGCCCTGTGTGTGCCCTGTTCCCCTCACCCCTGCTCATGCCCCGTGTTTCCCTCGTTTTTCCCCCCACCGCCCGCTCATGCCCCGTGTCTCCCCTGTTCCCCCCACTCATGCCCCATGTCTCCCTTGTGTTAACCCCCACCCCCACCACTCAGGCCCTGTGTCTCCCTCCTGTTCCCCCCACTCATTCCCCGTGTCTCCCTCGTGTTTCCCCCCACCCCCCGCTCATGCCCCGTGTTTCCCTCCAGTACCCCCACCCCCCGCTCATGCCCCGTGTCTCCCTCCTGTACCCCCAACCCCCGCTCATGTACCATGTCTGCCCTGTTCCCCCCACCCCCCGCTCATGCCCCGTGTCTCCCTCGTGTTACCCCCCACCCCCCGCTCATGCCCCGTGTCTCCCTCCTGTTGCCTCCCACCCCCCACTCATGCCCCGTGTCTGCCCTGTTTCCCCCACCCCCCACTCATGCCCCGGGTCTCCCTCCTTTTCTCCCACCCCCTGCTCATGCCCCGTGTCTCCCTCCTGTACCCCCCACCCGCCGCTCATGCCCCGTGTCTGCCCTGTTCCACTCACCCGCCGCTCATGCCCCGTGTCTCCCCTGTTCCCCCCACCCCCTGCTCATGCCCTGTGTGTGCCCTGTTCCCCCCACCCCCGCTCATGCCCCGTGTTTCCCCCCACCCCCCGCTCATGCCCCGTGTCTCCCCTGTTCCCCCCACTCATGCCCCATGTCTCCCTTGTGTTAACCCCCACCCCCCAATCAGGCCCTGTGTCTCCCTCGTGTTTCCCTCCCAACCCCCGCTCATGCCCCGTGTTTCCCTCCAGTACCCCCACCCCCTGCTCATGCCCCGTGTCTCCCTCCTGTACCCCCACCCCCGCTCATGTACCGTGTCTGCCCTGTTCCCCCACCCCTGCTCATGCCCCGTGTCTCCCTCCTGTTGCCTCCCACCCTCCGCTCATGCCCCGTGTCTCCCTCCTGTACCCTCACCCCCGCTCATGTACCGTGTCTGCCCTGTTCCCCCACCCCTGCTCATGCCCCGTGTCTCCCTTGTGTTACCCCCCACCCCCGCTCATGCCCCGTGACTCCCTCCTGTTGCCTCCCACCCCCCACTCATGCCCCATGTTTTCCCTGTTCCCCCACCCTCCGCTCATGCCCTGTGTATCCCTTGTTCCCCCCTAACCCCTGCTCATGGCTTGTGTGTGCCCTGTATCCCCCACCCCTCACACATGCCCTGTTGTGTTCTCTTTATACATCCCGCCTTCCCTTTCCATGGTGGCCATATTTCGGCGTCCCGGTTTGGGTAGAAAAATCTTTTTTTTTACCACCCGGGGTTCCCACTTAAAAACCTATAAAATTCAATGAAAAAACTTTGTTAAAGGTACGTTATGGTTAAGTTGCACTAAGAATAACCTATGAAATTTAATGAAAAAACTTTGTTAAAGGGACGTTATGGTTAAGTTGCGCTACTAAAAACCTATGAAATTCAGTGAAAAAACTTTGTTAAAGGGACGTTATGGTTAAGTTGCGCTAATAAAAACCTATGAAATTCAGCGAAAAAAACGTTAAAGGGACGTTATGGTTCCAAGTAAAACCGAAAAACCCTTGAAATTCGCTATTTATGGTAAGCTAAGCAACCATAACTCACGCCACCACCGTGTACTGCTAAGACTAACACCCATGACATCAAAGATGACATCACAAATGTCATTGATGACATCACTGATGACATCACATGTCTGGCTCACTCTTTTTTCTTTTGCTGACATATCTAGGCCACATGGTTTTCTTCAGTAACAGTCAGAAACTAAAAATTGTATTTTATTTGTAGACGTATCCTTCAAGTAGGTTCTTACAGTAATTCCCTTAAAGTCCAGTCACATCATATGAAACATATACATACGGGAATACACTCGCTTGAAAGACAGAAATCCCTTTTGTGCATAAAGATAATCAATAGACTTATCAGCACTTTCTGATAGTTCTGTTGTTTTTTTATGGCTGTACTTTCCTTGTATATGGTCATATTTGTATACATGGTACTCACACTACTTTCCTTAAGGTCCAATCACATCAAGTGATACATATACATAGGGTAAATAGCAGCTTTGAAACAGAGCAATCATTTATTTGCATGAAAATAATCACTTAAATTATGAATTGTTTCTGCTACTAATTGTGCTTTTTTGCTAACTTCACTTTCTCTGTATATACCCATATTGGTATGTGTTCTTGTCTCTTTGTGTTTTGTCTATAGTAATGCAATTATGTAATACATGAGTTTTATTACCTACTTAATACATATTTCACAGTACACAAAAATCTATTAAGAAAGCAATTATCATTTCATTATTCAACATATTAACATTACGAATATTATACCTTCATCTTGTACGCTGCACACAATGCTATGTTTCTGCTTAGTATACTAGATAGAACCCCATAATAGAATGCTATTTATATAAATGCATCGTTCAATGAACTAATTAGGTTATGATATTTATTGCAATGATCCTTGACACTTTTTTCGCAACATTATAATAAGAATCTCTTGTACACATATTTCATGAAAAGTACATACACATGTGATGTCATCAGTGATGTCATCAATGACATTTGTGATGTCATCTTTGATGTCGTGGGTGCTAGTCTTAGCAGTGCACGGTGGTGGCGTTAGTTATGGTTGGTTAGCTTATCATAACTGGCGAATTTCAAGGGTTTTTTGGTTTTACTTGGAACCATAACGTCCTTTTAACAACGTTTTTTTCACTGAATTTCATAGGTTTTTAGTAGCGCAACTTAACCATAACGTCCCTTTAACAAAGTTTTTTCACTGAATATATATATATATATATATATAAATTACATGGCCACGATAGTGGCCATGTAGTTATGGTTAAGTTGGTGTTTCCATAGGAAGAGCACTTTTTGGGCGGCTTATAACTTTTCTCGCCCTGGACGAATCCTCACCAAAATTTGCAAAAAAAGTATATGGCCCACTCTGAATTTTTCTGCAAAGATTGGTGTGGATTCGTCTAGGGGGGGGGGGAGTTATAGGGGGGTCCCAAAACTTTTTTTTTCCTATAGACTGAATGGGGAAAAAAATTTGCTTGCGCCTACAGCCCAAACCACTGGACAGATTTTCACCAAATTTGGACCAGGAGTAGCGTTGACCAAAAATGACCATAAAAAAATAGTCATATCTGTGTTCAGTCCGCAGACACACTTCTCTGTTCACTCTGCGGACAGTGTCCTGATTGGCCAATCAGTTTGGGTGGTGTCCGCGGAAAGGTGACGTGTTCGCTGATTGGACGGTGTGGAGCGTGAATCGATTCAGATTTTCATTAGCGCCCGCCATCTTGGATTCGCGGACGTCACGGACAGCGCGGTGAAACTTGGTTCAAAATGTATATTTAGTAGAGGGTGTTGATGTGTAGGAGTGTTTGTGGAGGGTGGGAGAGTATGAGATAGGTTGAAAGTTGTGTTTTTTTATGTGGTAGATTTTCTTGTTGTGCTCAATTTGTCTGCGGACATCACAGGTGTTATGAAATGTTCTAAATAAACTGAATGGGCAGTGTTCTTAGGACTCAATTTGTGTCCGTTTTGTTCGCAAGCAAGCTGAAACTTGTCTAAGAACACTTGCGGTGTCCGGAAATGTTCGTAAATAAACAAAATGGGGGTGTTCTGAGGACGCTGTCTGTATTGTTCGTTGTCAAGTTGAATGTGTTCTAAGAACACTTGCGGTGTCCGGAAATGTTCGTAAATAAAGAAATGGGGGTGTTCTGTGTTCTAAGAACACTTGTGGTGTCCTGAAATGTTCGCAAATAAACACAATGGGGGTGTTCTGAGGACGCTGTCCGTATTGTTCGTTGTCAAGTTGAAAGTGTTCTAAGAACTCTCGGGGTGTTCTGAAATGTTCGTAAATAAACAAAATGGGGGTGTTCTGAGGACGCTGTCCGTATTGTTCGTTGTCAAGTTGAATGTGTTCTAAGAACACTCGCGGTGTCCGGAAATGTTCGTAAATTAACAAAATGGGGGTGTTCTGAGGACGCTGTCCGTATTGTTCGTTGTCAAGTTGAAAGTGTTCTAAGAATTCTTGCGTTGTCCGCAAATGTTCGTAGGTTGTGTCCTGAAGATGCTATCTGTTCGCTGGCAGGTTGAAAGTGTTCTAAGAACACTCCTAATGTCCGCGGACATTAAAAGTTGGCATAGTCCATAGTTGATATATTTGACTCTATGGGTGTGATATGCTGCGGTGGTTGTGGCTAAGGCATAGAGTGTTGGGTGCATGGCCATTTGGTCACTCCTCGGATGCCCCCACCACCCTCTTTCCCTCCATTACTCCATTGTGGGCTTGTTCTTACAGTGTCTCTTAAGGGGCTAGTTTCCATTATTAACGAGGCTGCAACCCCCACCGTCATTTCAGGACCATGTCCACATAGCATCTCATGAAGAAGGCGAAGACGAAGAAGACTGCTCTGCAGCCTCGCATACAGGGCTGTTTATAGGATCCACACTTCCCCCCATTCATTTGGGAGCTTGCAAAGGGTACAGATCATGATTCAACAACACGGCAGGAACCGCTCCACCCACTGACAGGATGCTATGGACATCTATCCTCTGGACCTCTTGTGCAAATTGTGCAGATTGTAATGCAGAGCCCAGTGGGAGTGCCTGATCATCAAGCTCCAAGGAGTAAATAAGCGCTTAATCTGAAATGTTCCCCCACCCCTCAATTGTGTCGGGATTGTCCTTCTTCACACCCGATTCAACACAAGAGGTTGTTTTTATAGCGTGGCTGCCTCCAAGATGTTTAAAATGCCATTTCAGGGATCCCAAGTCAGCGACAGATTTAGATCTCTTCTTTGCAATTTTTGGCAAGCCATGTACATTGTGGATACCTTTGCAAATGACCTGCAAAGTAATCACCTGCAGTGCGGGGTTCAGCAAGGTCTTTTTTTGGGCAGACAAAGACTCAATTAATACATACGCTATGGCTTTTGATACACCACACTCATTTGCTGTATCAACCAGGCATTTGGCCCGCACCCCACCCAGTGAGCCAGAGCCGATGGTCAAATCACATAGAGAAGCCAGACCGAGGGAGGGGCAAGTTCACTTCATTCATATGCTCCTCTGCGGGGTACAAATTGATGCTGGTTGTTACCTTTCAGTTACCTTGAGTTCTCTGCCTGTCGGTCACGCGAAGAGGCGCCATACACCACCTCAGGTGGACCAGTTCTCTAACACCATTCTTGCAGATGGGTTTTCTGCAAATTATAATGCTCTGTGGAGGGCTAGATCAGCAAACACTCAGCCAACACTCTGTTTCGCTCCGCATGGGGGGGCTCTCAAGAGTGTTTTTGGATCTGGCAAACTCCTCCTTCAGGCAGCAATGAAAATAAGGACAGCTCGGACAGTAGGGCTCAGCAGGAACACTCAGCCAACACGCCAAGCCCTTTGACTTTGTTGATCATACTATTCTCTGCCAACACCTCATCAGGCACTTCCATTGCTCCCATGAAGCCACAAACTGGATTAAATTTTTTCTTAGTGGAAGGACCACACAAGTGGCTATAGGGGATTCGGTTGCTGATGCCATGCCAGCAACATTAGGTGTTCCTCAAGGGTCTTGCCTTTTGCCAACCATGTATAACACTCATACAAAACCCGTCTTTGATCTACTGGATGCCAGTGCTATCATTTATAGCAATTTTGCGGACAACACTCAAAAAACAATCAAAAACCCATGCCCTGCAGTAGTTGCATAGTCCTAAGAACTGCTGCATCTCTTTCACTGTTTTTGGTCATGGAGTTTTATATATGGCTTCTACTCTTTCTGGTGTTATTTTCCTCCCATCTGCCTACACAATCTGACCCAGGTAGACCACTTCTTTATGACAGTACTGTAATGTCTCTTTGTCCTCTTTGACTCCTTTGTCAGCAACTAGTCAGTAGTGTACTGACTCCTTTCTACACTCCTCTGCTGTTTTGCTACACTCCAGTAAGTCATCAACATACTGTATTACTGTACGTGAAACCTGCATATTGCTCAAATCATATTGTATAACTGTGTTAAAAATGCTGGTTCCTCACTGTACCCTTGTGGCATTCTTTAGAGTTCATTTCTTGTCCCAGGATAAGTAAATGCAGTGAGATACCTGGAGTCTGTGTTTAGGGTAATGGTGAAAAATGCGTTCTTCAAAACTACCACAGTAGAAAAGTGTGCCCCCGCTGGAATGCTACAAAATAATCATTGCAGGATTTGGAACCAATGGATACTCTGACTCAATAATATTGTTAAGAGGGCATAGATCCTATAAAAAAAACACCACACCGACTCCTTTTACTTTCTTTATCAGATAGATATCTGTGTTGCAAGGTGATGTGTTTTCCTGTATTATGCCTTGCTGCCATAAGTTTTGCAGTGTCTCATAAATTCCTTCATTTCTCGAGAAAGGGGGTACTGCTTCATCCGGGGCAATAGTGCCCCCCCTTTAATTCGATGTGTACTGCCCCAGCTACTATCTACATCATGCTCCCCTGTTGTCCATAAAATGTTTGACACTTGTTCCAAATCTTCCTGCAAATATATTGCATTTACTTTTGTTATCTGAGTCATCTGAGAAATTGCCCTTTCTTTTATGTGTACTGTACAAGGTATGCTCATCGCAAACACTACCTCCCCTTCCTCATTATCCTTTGTTGCAAACAATTCTGTGTCACTTACTCCTTTCAATGTCAGTGTGGGCTCAATACATAGTACTGAACACCATTCCATGTTGTCTTCATCAGTGGCAACCAGTATGATTATGTCCTTCTGTATCACTTCCTCTAGGTAGAGTTGTGTGTGTGCCTGTACTAACAGAGGAGTGACACTGTGGCCTGAAAACAACTAGTTGAACAGCTGAAACACCTTTCCACCAATTCCTGGAATCCATCCCAACAACACGTGTACTCCATACAAAAACACCTCCATGTGTGCCGGTATCCCTCTCATTGTGCTGTGTGCATAGTATGCCTGGATTAAGAGTGACAACCTAGCTGGATATACTCCGGGTGTGGGGCACATCATCCATTTCACTGAAAAAAGATAGTGGAATTCAATTTACTGAGTAAGTCCCTTCCCAGAATGTTGATGGGAGTATCGTTAGAATTCAGTAGTGATGCTATAATATTCTGTGTCCCTATTGTCAAGGGTAAATCCTTTGTCAGATGAATTTTCAAAATTGTGCACGAAAAAAACATTGTGTGCCCAAATGTTTGTTAGATAAAGGGAGTCCTTCATCCTTTATGCAGTTATTTATCTATTTTTTTCATTTATAAAGCGCATAGCAGACCATAGGCATTGAGGGACTGTTACAGAGATAAGTACATGGATTTACATAGGTTCATGGGCACATATATACAACCGCGTGAACTGGCAGCATGATCTGGTTGCTCCAATATCTATAAGAAAGGAAAACCGCTCTGTCCTATTGGAACTGCTACCTCTGGTTCCTCCTCAGGGTCCACAATTACTGCTAGAACAGGACACACTCGCACTCCCCATTGGCACCACTATTGGGAAAATGTATTGGCGGATGATGAAAATGGATTACCACCCACCACTGTCACTCCAGTGTTTTGGGGCAAGTGTTCTGTCCCAGTAGTGTGACCCCTTCTTGTACTTTTGCGGGTGCCTATCGTATGCTTACCATGCCTGGCGTCCCTGCCGCTATCCCACCTTGCACTTGTACTTGCCCCTGGGTGGAAATACCTTGTGGCTCTGTGGGTTGCATCTGTAATTGCTGTTGCTGCATCACTTGTACTTGCTGTGTTGCTGGTATATAAGGTTGCGGTTGTTGACCTGATTGTGCTTTTAATGGGCATAGTCATGTGAAATTACCAACATTTCCACATGCATAACACTGTCCTCCAAAACTTGGTCCCTTGCTCTTATACCCCATTCCCCATCCTTGTGTGTAATATACTCTCCCCCTGTTGATACTATTCCATGTAACCATTTACTCCACCTGTCTGCACAACACCTGGCTGTTGCTGCACGTTTACAAATACAGGTTGTTGCTGCATCTGCACCGTTCCCCACTGCTGATTGGGTGGTACTTGAGTGTACCCTCCTGGTTGTATTATTGTTGATACTTCTCCTGCTTGTTCTTGTTGCCTGTATCTCATGCCAGCCTTTTGCCTCAATTCCATCTAGGGATGTCTGCACCTCTGCAGGGAGACCCTCACTAAGATGTGGTAAAACACATATATTTTGTCATCCCACGACTGCTTAATTTCCTGCATCCACATTTCTTGTATTGAACATATATATTCTGCAATGTCCTCATCAGGCTTCATTTTGTGAGCCAATATAGAACCCATGTCTGACGTATCTGGTTACAGTTCCCTTACAGCCTTCCAAACATCTGCTTGATAGTTATTGAAGGGTGCTCCATCATGTATGTTATAGCTCAATTTTACCGAGGTGTATCTGGCCTGTTGGCATATTTTGTCACTTCTCTCCCCAACTAACACTGCCAATAAACTTTTGTATGTCTCCTATAGCCAATGGGATTCCAGTCGTCTCCTTTTCAAAAACATGAATCCACTTTCTCGCCTATGCCATTAATGAAGGCAGACTGTAAACCAAATTGTCCCTATCCATTGTCGGCCATGGTATGTAGTGAACCTCACCCCTTGCTTTCTGCAAAAGGGGCATCTGTGTGCGAGCTCTGTGTTTATTGTCACGTTGTGGTCTTGTCGTCACTGAAATTCTCGTTTTCCTACTCCGAAGCATATTCCCCAATCTCCCAATTTCTCCTCTCTATCCTCCTGTTCCATTTGTCTCCTTCCCCTGCTCACGTCTGTCAAATTGCATGTCTCTAACTCGCTATCTCTATGATCAATGTCACCACTGTCTTCTCAGTCTGATGCCGTATGCACACCTTTTGTTGTGTCATCTTCACCATTGTCCGAGTCATGTCCCTAGCTGGCAATTCTAAATAGTATGAGTTCCACTGTCCACCCCTGTTCATAAGCTTCCTTTCCTTGTTCTTTTCCTTTATTGTCTATCTCCTTGGCTTTCTTGGCTTCCTAGAACACAGAGTCAAGTTGCTGCTGGGTGCTCATTTTAATGTCCATTACATATTTCTGCCTTACCTTCTCATCCTTACTACTGGAACTCGCTTCACCCTCCTTTTTCCTTTTATGTGTTCCTTCCTTACTTTGAGACACTCATTTAGGATTCGTATATCCTGCAGCTGGTTTTGGTAATGCATAAACCGTATATGGAGTGGACGGGGCAATACTGTGCTCCTGCTCTTCTTTCCCCTTTTCCGTCTCTTTATCGTTTTCTTCACATAACTTCCAAAGTCCTAAAATGTCCTAGCTCTTTTTAAGCTTTACACCTTTGTGGGTAGTCGACAAATATGAATGCATGTTGTCGATAATATTTTGGTTGAATGTTCCCTCTCCAGGCCATTCCTTGTTACATTTCCCCACTGTGTCATGTACCCACTCAAAATGGTACGTTGTTAATTTGTCATGATATTGGTGCAGTTTCTTACACATGCCTCTCACCTTCCCATTTTTCATTTTCCTGGTCTACTTGTCTGTGCAGGGCTGTTGCAGCCACTTGTTTGAGGTATGTGCAATTAATCCATTGCCCTTTGCACCTTGTGTGAATTCTGGGAGCATTTTTTGTAAATAAATTGAAAATTGAAAACAAAAACAAAAAAGATTGGTGCTAAATGCCATTATTTGAAGCACTTCCAGAAAGTGCCATTTGACAGTTTTATAAAATCCTGCTGCCTGCTGCACCACGAAATTGGGAACTCTGTGCACCATGCACTGCTTTCAACATGGCTGCCCTGGCCACATCTCCATCTGAGGCTATGTGTGCCTTCCGGGCTGCTTTTATGGTGCTCTGCCATTGGCTGGGGAACTCTCTCTTCCTGACCAATGAGGAACCGACAGGCTTTTGCCGGCCCTCTCACCCAAGGTCCACTTCTAAGGCTCCTGTCAGCTTCCCTGTCTGCTTTCCGGGATGCTAATACAACAGCCTGACCCTCCCTGGGGTTTCCAGCTCTTTTCAACTATGAACCTGCACTTTCAAGACTGTCCAGCTTCCCCATTTATTGGTTAGTTTCCCTCTTTCTGCCTGCCCTTTCTATTGTCACTTCACTGACCTTCACTCTACCTTCTTCTTGTTTTTGAACTGCTCTTCCCTTCATGCTCTCGTCTAAGCACTCTCCTATATTCCCACCTCATTTCTTTTACTACTTGGTGCCTTAGCTATTGCCTTGAATTTCAATGTTTGGTGTGTTTTTGGGAAAGTGAAATTTGGGTGTTTTTGGGAAAGTCATATTCGGGTGTGTTTAGGAAAGTCAAATTTGTGTGTGTTTGGGGAAGTCAAACTTGGGTGTGTTTGGGAAAGTCAAATTTGGGTGTATTTGGGAAAGTCAAATTTGGGTGTGTTTGGGAAAGTCAAATTTGGGTGTATTTGGGAAAGTCAAATACGGGTGTGTTTAGGAAAGTTAAATTCGGGTGTGTTTGTGTTAACTTTACTTTGGCCCTAAATTGTTAACTGCTAGCCCAGTGACCGCTCAATACCTCTGATCTTGTATATTTCTCCTACTGTCTTCTCTCTCTACCTGCCCATGGCATTATCTGTTTCTCCTATCGATTCCAACTGTTTCTCTATCAACTTTCCTTCCCTTCTCACTAAGTCTGGTAAGAAGAAATTCAAAAAGTATATCTTGGTTTGTAACCCTGGTCTCCCCATCGCTGATACCTATTCCAGTGCCTCTGCCAGACAAACCCTCACTGACATCCTCTTTTTCGTTCCCTTACCAGATCTCTGAACCCCTCATATGATCTCTATACTCGGTCCTGTCTCCTCCTCTTCCATTAATGGTGGCACCCGCTGGGAAGTACGTATGGATCTCTTTGACTCCTCCAGAGTCTTTATTAACATCTATCTAAATGGTACTGTCATGGTGCAAGGCCCTCAGGCTAACCTCTTCCTCTTTGATAGGCAGTTCCCTCGCCTCATCAACTTCCTCTCATCTCCAGCTGTCCCCTAATGTCTTCCCCTGGCTACCTTGCCCTCCTCCGCTCCCTCCTTTGCCCCATCTGAAGCTCCTTCCACACCTCCGCAGGGCGTACCTATGATCTGTACACCTCCCCGGAAGGTCTTTAATGCTGGCAACCTTCTCCATCTCACCACACTCAATTCTCGCTTGCCTGTTAAACACTTGTCTAACCTCTGTCACCTCCTAGAAGAACTTGAACTTGATGTCCTCGGTCTCACCGAGACATGGTCACAGCCAGCTCTATCAGGAGTTTTGACACTCTCCTCCCTGACGGCTACAAGATCCTCTCAGCTCCCAGATCCAATCGGCCTGGAGGGGGTGTAGCCTTTATCTTCCCTGAGTGGATCCCTGCCTCTCTCATTCCCACACAAGCTTACTCCTCGTTTGAATGCCTAGTCTGCAGGCTCTCACTCTCTGCTAGCCACTCTCTTACTGTTGCTACTCTTTACCAGCCCCCTGGTCAAATAATTTCTTTTCTCTCTGAGTGGCTGACCTCTCCTCTTCGCTCTTAGCCTCAACCACTCAACTTCTCCTCCTTGGTGACCTCAATATCCATCTTGATTCTACCTGTCCCTCATCTTCACTCTTTCGCGACCTCTGCAATTCACTCTCCCTCTCTACCCTTCCATCTGGCCCGACTCACTTGGCTGGCCACACACTTCATGTCTTGGTCTCATCTGGCCTCGCCCTCTCCACCCTCTTACCACTCCTCTCTCCTGGAGTGATCACTGCCTCCTCTCATCTCTCCATTTCCTCCCCCAAGCCAAGTCCACTCCTAGATTGCCACCCACCTTTTAAGATATCCGGCCCATGAAGCGTGTCTCAGTTGAGGCCTTCGCTGCAACCATCTCCCCCCCTCTTCCACCCCAGGCTGACTCACACCCTGACACAGCCCTCTCTCTTCTCTACTACTCTATTTCTACTACTCTTGATACTCTTGCCCCGCCATGAGGATCCGTTTGAAGTCCAAAGCCAAGTGCAATTCTTGGTATAACTCTTACCTAGCTACACTTAAACAGAAGTGTAGGGCAATGGAGAGGAAATGGAGGGGTTCTTGCTCATTCTCTGACAAACTGGCCTGCCGCCTGCTCCAAAGGCAATACTGACTTGCTGTCCGCACTAAGAAGAGAGTCCATATACAAGCCCGCGTCTCTGCGGCATCTAACAACTCAGCTGAACTTTTCAAAATCTGCAAGGAGCTGGCCAACCTAGTTGCAGTCTCCACCCCTCCTCTGACCTCCCAGGATCTTTGCAATGTCCTTGCCTCTCACTTTATCTCTAAAACCGTGGACATCCTGTCCACCCTCTCCTCCGCTCCCCCTCCTCCTCCCTCTCCATCTCGGCCTGCTGAACCTCCCTCAGCTACCCCCATCCCCCTTTCTCCTCCTTTCCTATTTTCTCCCCTGATGAGATAGCTAGACAAGTCTGATCTATGAAAACAGGTCCATCCCTGTTCCTCTAAAACCATTAAGGACCACATTGACACCCTTGCGCCGGCCCTTGCTGATTTCTGCAACCTCTACTTTGCCTCTGGCTCTTTTCCCTCCCCTCTTAAACACTCCCTTGTGCATCCTCTCCTCAAGACATCCACTGCTGATCCATCATGTCCAGCAAACTACTGCCCAATTTCCATTACTCCCATTTTGGGTAAGCTCCTGGAAAATCTGGCCATCTCTCAGCTTAATCCCCATTCCGAATCTGTTGGCTCCCTCCATGACCATCAATCTGGCTTAAGAGCTGCCAGAAGTACAGAAACTGCTCTCCTGAACATCCGCGAAAACCTGCTCTCCAACCTCGATTCTAACATTCCCTCTGTCCTCATCCTACTTCATCTCTCCTATGCTTTTGACACGGTCAACCATACCACCCTGCTCAATCATCTTCATGACAACATGGGTATCCCTGATCAGGCTCTGGCCTGGCTGACCTCTTTTCTCTCTGATCGACCTTCCCAGGTACAACTTGGGTCCTTCCTATCTTCTATCTCCCTCTCCATATGTGGTATCCCCCAGGGGTCTATCCTCTCGCCGTGGCTTTTCAATTCTCGCTGGCAACTCTCGCGTACTGCATCTCCATGTTCTGCTCTACTTTGCAGTGCTATGCTGATGACACCCAACTCATTTTCAGGCTTCCTTCATCCTCCTCCTCTCCTTCCCTCATCTGCGATTGTCTAATCACCATTCAAAATTGGTGTTCCGCCAATGATCTATGTCTGAATGGCAACAAGACTGAGATCCTCCTTATTGGTACACCATCTACATCCTTTCCTCTCACTCTTTGGCCGGCCTCCCTTGGCTCTCCTCCCACCCCCACCTGCATGGCTAAGAACCTCACAGTTATCTTTGACTCTACACTTTCCTTCTCCGCCCACATCTCTGATGTCACATAAAAAATCTAATGTTTTACTTCACCTCGCCAGAGGTACTCTGCCTTTGCTCTCCTTCCCTCAAAAGCTCACTGTCTCCCAAGCTCTGGTTCTTTCCAGACTGGATTATTGTAACAGCCTCTTTCTAAATCTACCTGCCTCCACTCTCTGCCCTCTACAACTAATCCAGAACAGGACTGCAAGACTTGTCCTTGGCCCCAAGCTCTGGGATCTTATCTCTCCAGCTTTGGAATCCCTTCATTGGCTCCCAGTGGATGCAAGAATTACATTTAAAACCCTCTGCATTGTCCACAAGGCTTTCTGGGGCCTAGGTATAAAAATTCCTTCAACTATCCCTCCATAAATACCTCCCCTCTCGAGCCCTTATTTCCTCTACTTGTAACTCCCTCAGGGTTAGTCGTTTTGCAAAAAAACGAGCTGGGGTAGATCTATGTCTTCTGCTGGTGCCTCCCTTTGGAACAGCTTCCTGGCCACATTGAAACTTGAGGAAAAACATCTTTGGTTCCGGAAACTTCTCAAGACCTTCCTCTTTGCCTCTGCCTTTGCACCCCTTCTGCCCTGTTGATCTGTTTCTTCTCTTGGCATCGTGCACCTGGCCACCCACTGTTCTTTCTGGCCCAGGTACCTGCTCACCCTGCAACCCTCCTGCACTGCCTCCAGGCCACCATCTGCAATAGAGTTCTACAGCTGTACACATACAGTCCCACTCCCACTTTTCTTCTGCACTTTTCAGATGTACCTTTCTGATTAACTTTCACCTGACACTTGCTGGCTGCACTACCATGATTTATTGCCCTTATTTATTATTTATTCTATTTAATATGTATTTATGTTTTCTCTCCTCTTCCTCGCACTTTCCACCCACCCCCTTTCCATGCACTTTTCCCCCATTTTCCTTTTCCATCCACTTGCACTTTCTTAAATGTCACTGGGCCTAGTAGGATTGCAGTTTTTCTGTTTTTTCTCCCTTGTGCCACTCCCTTTTTGCCTGGTCACGCTCTGAAACACTTGTGTACGAGCACAATATAAATAAAATATCATTTAATTTCATGTGATTAAGTGATGCCTCCATCCAATAGGATGACATTATCATTTTTATTGTTGCAATACTCTTTCCTTTCTTCCTCCGCTTCTCCTTTATAATTCGAACATTTAAACTCTCAAAACCTTATTCAATCAATCCCACTCACTCAATGTTACACTTATTGCTTACTTGTTCGCCTTATTTACATTCACTCTGTCCTTCTCCACAGGCCCACCCTCTCACACCTTGCACTCCACTCTTGCATACACTGTCCTTCTCCACAGGCCCAGCTTGTTTGGTTATGAATATACACGAATGACCTTCTCCCCAGGCCCAACACCTTAAAAAATGCCCTACGTTAGTATGTTAAAAGAACAGTTACTCTCCCCCCACAGAATGCACCTTTAACGCGCGCTACGCAGCTCTGTACATTTGTACATGTTATTTTGGCTCTGGCCTTTCCGTCATCTCCATAGCCACATTAAAAAAACACTATAACCAATAAAAACAAACTGCTGCTACTCACGAAATACATGGGCACATGTCCCTGAAACAAATTCTTCACCAAATAAAATAAAATGACGCAGCTATAGCAATTGCATGCACTATGCGCAACTCTCATCTAACAAGGTCCGTCACTTAGTATGCAACGCTCTGCTCTAACGCAGATATACCACTGCCTACATGCTCCCTACTGGCAGAACTAAAATCTAAGACTGCTACGGTCAATCGCCCTCCACCATATTGAGGGTGCATCGTTATACACCAAAAACTAATCCCTGCTACCCCTTGCGTTTTTCATGCACAAGTACACTCACATATCCTTTTAGGAGATTCTTCACTTCTCTCGACCTCAGAGTCTCTGTTTAAAGGCCTGTACTTCAGTCGGAGTGAAGGTAGCTCCGGACCAACAGACCTTCATGAAAGTGGTGTCCACGGGCCTCTTCAGGGTCAAGCTCTTAGTACTGACCAACGGATGCTGTCCCGCACTCTTCCAGGAGTACGGCTGGAATTCCCATGCATTGGTCGAAAAGGCTGAGATATCTCACTGGGGCCTCCAAAAAATATCAGAGGCGCCTCAGAAATCGCTAATAAAAATTGCAAAGGTTGTCATAAAACAAGTGTACGCAGGCAAGATGTACCATTGGTTTATTCAGGGCCCAGACGCAGCTGGGACAGCTATATTCAAACAGATTTTGGAACAGAACTGCATGAAAAGGTGATGTCAAAGAAAAACTTGTATACTACTCAAGCTGATTAACGTAAGTAATTCTGCTACATGAAAAAATCTCCCCACATCAAACTGATTGGTGCTTGCACATCAGACCTTTATAGAAAAGCATACATTATATTCTGTAATAGGGTGCACAAACCTTCCCACACTGCCCACAATTAGAACATGTGATGTCACAATCCAACCTCCACTTCCCACATCATAATGACAATTCATTGAACCTTTGAAATAACCAGCGGTACTTCATTCAACTGCCCCGGTCATCCCAGCTAAATTCTCGTGAGAAGAGCTCCCCTCCATAACACTGCCAGAGCCTTGAACCACGGACGTACTGTTATACAAGTTGCATATGAAGGACCCACAGTCTTCTTCTCAGGAAAAATGTGCTAAGAGGCAATTTGAAACCGCTGTGGTTCTCTTAACTCCATATAAAAATCATGTTCTGCACATGATTTGGACTTATTAAATGATTATGCTCTCTATGCCTGTCAGTGAGACCCATGGGTTTTAATCTGTGACTTTGAAAAATAACAATTATTGTTTTACTTATTGCCATGGCAGCCTGGAATTGTGGGACCTGCAATGTGTTACCAGCTGCTACGGCTTTGTTTCAGATTAATGAAAGTTAATAGGTGTTGGCTGCAAAGGCATGCTACAAGGCCCATTTACCGTGTTTTATGCAACCTCTAGTTTTGGTTATACATACGGTGCTCCTACATTTCTGCTATATGTAAACTACTTTTATTTTGGGTTTGACTTGTGTAACGATTAAAAAGGAGCCCCCTCCCCCATTAACAATGCTACACTCGCAATTGATATGTGCAAACCTTTTCACCACACACAACTTGCATTTTTATTACTACACTCTCCTCATTTAACTTAACTAACACTAATACATCCCTTCATTCACTTCCCCCTTCCTAATACCATAACTAAAATCAAATTATTTTGCATGATCCTCACATACCTTTTCCTCATACATCTGCACCAGTGGTGTACAACCTCTTCCTGTAGACATATTTTACTCCATAAAGCCCTTTATCTACACATAGATAAAATGACTTATTACTCCAACACCCCACTTCCTCATCCCACTACCCTGTGTTTACATTTACAACACTCTCCCTCATGTGACCTAAGT
Source organism: Ambystoma mexicanum (assembly GCF_040938575.1). NCBI lineage: Eukaryota > Metazoa > Chordata > Amphibia > Caudata > Ambystomatidae > Ambystoma > Ambystoma mexicanum. Next base: position 442,793,505 of record NC_090941.1, read on the forward strand.
AGCACCAATGTATTCCTTGCTCCATTTTTCACTTCCGTATACCATTACTGAAATCACATAATTTTCTTAATTCTCATATCCCTCTTCTTTGTACCACTACACCAGAAGTGTAAGACATCTCCATGTATTTGACTCCATTTTCCCCACTATCTATACATTCCTCTTCCACAACCTTCTACACAACTCTACTCTGTATTACTAATCCACCACTTATCTTCCTTATCCCAGTACCACATATTAATGTGCATCAGTATGCATACATCAAGCTTCCTCATCCCTGTACAATAACACCCACATAACCCTTCCAAAACATTAAAATACATACTTTCTTTTCTTAACAGATCGGAAACTATGCCCACTAAAGCTGAGCTATGTAGAAAACAAAGAAAATAATGAGCAGATAAAAAGGAAGGAAAATAATAAACTCAACCTCGACTAAAACAATGATTGGAAAGCATACAAACAAGATAACATGTAGCTGTGTTCTTGCAAAGTACAACAGCCACCACAAACAATACTATTCAACTGCCTTCACAAAAGAAAAGTAATGAAATGTATAGTGCAGAAATTCCAACTCAAAATGAAACTCTAACTATAACTAGCAATGTCGATCTAGCAACAGTAAAACATTAAAAAATAAATGTTACAAAAATGTTCTGACGCCAAGTTCTTAGCAATCTTATAACGAAATCTGAAAAGTAACATTCTGCACTTAAAAACTACCAGTAAAAAATGATACTTGAATCTCTGATTGAAAGCACCTTCAAAATAAAAAAAACATTTTGTATATTACTTTTAAATAGAACAAAGCCATTAGCTAAATTAGTAAAACAAACTACAAAAACAATTTCTGAATATGCACAGTGTCTACATAGATACCTTTTCCAAATTCCAATGATATACCACATAAACAACAACAAACAAATCCAGTTGCCATTGATAGTAATGGAAGAGGCTAAGACATGCTAGCAAAGACCATTATAGCAATAACAACAAAACTTAATAGAAAATTCTTTCTCAACAATCTTTCAGCCAAGTGTTTCTTATGTCCACACAAATCATCCAGTGTACACATGGGCATGTAGCTCAGTATGCAATGTGAGCCAAGAGTCGTTCAAATGTTTACAACAATTCCTCAATCACTACATTAATATAAAAGACAACATTTTACAAACCACAGACTCCTGCCCAGTGTGAATACATACTGGACTACAACGGTATTCATTAGACTGCATTTCAGTAACTGCTTGCAAAAGTACCATCCATCATATTAAAATGCTAGCATTGCACCAGTCTACAATGCAAAATCTTGTGCATAGATTGTACAATGCAAAAACTCCTGCTCTAGAATTACAAAAATGGAATGACAATCCCCAGAATGGAACAGTGGAAGAAGTCCTCAGACAAATATAACACGTACAAAGTCAATATTTTGGAACTGAACTAGACTTAGAAAACACAGCTACCTTAGAAAACATAAACCAACAACTTTCCAACACTAACCTCTGTACAAACACATAAAAAAAGAAAAAGCAAAGTTTCAAAACATGTCTGCTGAAATTGCAGACAAATGATGTGTTTGATGACGCAAGAATTTTCTATAAAAAAAGTACATAAATAGTAGATATGGCCTATAACATAGAAAACAATGAGGAATCACAATGGTTCCAATTAGCTTTATATCTAACAGCAATATACATAAACTCAATATAAATGATACCTTAATAGTTTGCACATACTGAAGTAGTACGCTGGATAATAAGCGAATGCCATCACACGCTATCAATGATCACTTGTAAATATTTCTACTTCAAAAACCTCTCCAACAACTTAATCTGCTTGAGAGTATCATAATTCAAACAGAACTGTTAAAAAGTATACCCCTTGAGGCAGCAGGTAGTATTTCAGATTTCTTTATTTAGATATTTATGTACTATGAGAAACCTGAGGGTATCCTCCCAAGTAAATCTATGGAATCCCTTATTCAGTTGGCCAGGGAAGAACCGGTCCTCTCTTATCCAACCCTAGGGGTAGATGAGTGTAGGAGGATCACCTCGGTAAGGGAACCCAGCTTTCTGTTCAGCGGAATACTCCAGGTGAGGAGCGGTATTGTACCGAAGAAAGGGACGAGGAAGACGAGCTCCTTAAGGCTTTGATAGGCTGTATCAACTAAACCTTACTTCCACTTAAAGATTCTCCCTTATACAACTCCCCTTCGAACCCACACCCTGTTACACTCGAAAACTACAACTCTTAGAATCCCGGTTTCCCAGTGGTTTAATACCCAAATACTCCCAATAATTCTCATTCCCCTCCTTATGATTATTATTTCCCACACTCCAAATCTGCTCAGAATAAACAATACCATTTCCACAATTCCCCCTAGTCATATTATGATAATAATCCCAGTCATTCAGGTTTGTTTCACAAACCCCACAAATCTCACCCTTCTCAATTTACCAAAACCCTTAGGATCAAGAATATAATTTCTCATGATACACCCCCTTTTCTGACATGAACACTTTCTCCCGACATGAAAGACAACTGACTAACACTAAAGCTGTTTACCTGACATGTCCCTACCGAAGGGTCCGGCAAAGTCAGGCAATTGACCACAACCACTCACACCAGATAGTCCTTTCCTTTCCCCACAGGTATAAAAGGTGGAACAAGTGAGCACAGTACGAGCAGCAATGCCTATCGCACAATGACTCAGCTATCCAAGTACGGCAGTTCAAGAGGGGGAGAAAGGAGGCGAGAACTGAAAAGGTGACAAGAAGAGAATCGACATTGATGTTTCCAAACGAAGCCCGCAAAGCTTCTGTGGAAGGAATTGTGAGAGCAAATAGCCAGCGTGTGTTGCAGCAGATGTCAACTGTACATGGGGCCCTTCTCTGCTGATAAACAAGCCAAGGAAAGACACTTGCCACCGTGGTACCGGCCTTCACTGCAGAAACAAGAAAAGCCAAGCGGTTCATCAGAGCCAGTGAGTCGAAAGGAGAGCCGATAAGAAACCAAACTGTGTTGAACAAAAGTAGCAAATGTCTAATCGAAGAAAAGTACAAAGAACTGTTATACGAGATGGGAAAACCAGCTGCAGAAGAGTCTGGCACCACGTGGAAGCTCACTCCAGAAACTCTGGCCGATTACCCTATTGCTGAAATGCCCGTTACTAGAAGGCCTTGGAATACAGTGAAAAAGGGTTCAAGGTGGTCATAGAGGGGTCTTGTAAAATCCTCTGTACTGTGGAAAGTCTATGACTGGCAGAAATTGAAAAGCTAAGGGAAGTGAATCCTGACTTGTAAGAAAGTGGAAGAAAGTGAGTGCATGATAAAGGGTCTGCGCCTGGCATGAGGAGCCCCAAAGGTGAAGAACCAACACCCTAAAATTTTATGAATGAGCCAAAATGAAACCAATGGAGGGAGGTTGAAATTCGAGAGGGGTCTGCACCCGGAAGAGGGGGACCCAGGGTTGAAAAACCCTCACACTGCACACCACAAGGAAGGAACTTTCATTCAGTTATGCTGAACATATCAGGTCATCGGAAGCAGGAGATCTAACTACTGAAGACACTGATATAGCTAAGAATTTGTTTAACATCTGAGACCCAGAGAGGGGGATCCAGGGGTGAAAAGTCAACACCCACCCAACACATGAATACAACTGAGAGAACGTTTTTGTTTGTTTATTTTGAATACATCAGGTACTCGAAGGAAGGCAAGAGACTTTTCACAGAAAAGAGACTTGACCATCAATGGTCCTGATAGCTGAAAACCGGACTTTTGTCTCATGCTGGGAAAACTTGAGAGTGTGCTGTGCTCAGGAGTCCCACCTTGTCCTGTGCTCAAACCATGTTGAAGGAAGAACCCTGGTTGCTCCATCCTGACAATTTTTATGAGCACTTTTTTTATTTCTTGTGAATCATATCCCACACTCCTTTGCACTTAGTAGCAAGGACAGGCAATAGGTGACTGACTTATTTTGTATTTGATGGTCATAGGTTGCTCCCATTTTAGCTTTAGATTTAGATTAGGTGTTTTTCCAACCCGCATATCCAGTTTAATAAACACCCTTGAATTGTGATTGCGTGTGTCTGTCTTTACTGTTGCCACCATGAGTTCCTTACAGTACACAGTTCTGGATAGAGAGAAAGACAGGAGCTTATAATAATGAATTAGGAAAGAGAACCGCATTAGCCCATCAGCTCCCACCACCCAGACTGACTAATTATAACTGCCTGGGTTGGAACACAAGCCTTCAAATGAACACATACACATTCCACTCACTTTGGAAGCATTCCGTTTGTGACAAATCATCAAGACAACATTATATATACTCAGGAGAAATTATAGTATTTAACAGACATCTCCCTTTCCGGCACCTAAGGTTGACAATTAAGAAGTAAGAAGTCACAATTTAACACACCTCCATCTCTTGAAAAAGCAAGGGTGTGCTAGAAATGATTGTCACTGACAAGGGGTGTTCACACTTACACTGCGGAATGCAAGCATACTGACTGTAACAGTAATTGAAAGTGACAATACCAACACACACAAAATTGAAGAAAAAAAAACACGTTACACTGAGCAAAGTTATGAAGTGGGCCTGCATTCCATACAATTGAGATATGCATCCAGGTAATCCTTCACAAAGTAAAACTGTAAATACCAATTAGAATGTTCACATATCATAATAAGTATTATCTTGCACATTACCATAAACCAGTGGTTGGGAAATATGTGCGCTCAGTGGAAAACAGTGGAGTTCTTACTTAAGGTAAAAACAACACAGGACAGACAATTAATCACATTCTGAAAATGGAACTCCTATTGTATGAAATATGCTACAGTGTAGGTAAATGTGTGCTATAATGGCAATTGAAGAGCACACCATGCCAGGAAGGTGCACAAGTGTATGAGAAGAAACATAATTGAAAGTTGCAAATGTGTACAGCAATAGAACCGAGTGAAGGAGGTGTCCCCACCTACATCAGAAATGTAACTCTTTAGTGCAGGAGGCGGCCCATCCCACAACAAAAATGTTCCAGATACATGTAAACGTACATGTTTAAAGAACATCATGTAATTTGCAAACCACCGCAATAAGCAAGAACTTGCAGGCATTGCACATCAATAAAACAATTACATCGGTTGCACTACTCATTCATTACATTATAATATATAACAGTTTAACTCATTCAAATGAGCATCAATAAATTAATGGTCAATCTCCTTGACAGAGCAAAATGTTTGTCACATGCTCGTGATATATGGAGATGTGAACCCCATTTGCATTGGAATGAATGGGAATACTGCAAACGTGGATGGTATGTATGACAACACCACCCATTTTCTTTGGGTGTATTGGTAATGCCTTGTAAGAATTTAACGGGGTAATTCATAGATATGGGCACAGAGGCAACGCACGCGAGCAGCGCAGAGCGGGATCATGCACCAGCGTGCGCCAGCCGTCTGCGCTAAACAGCATTCTGGTGCACTGCGTATTCATGGAATTCCCAAGCCATAATGAGCGCTGGCGCAGAGAACATCCAGCAGCATCAGTAACGCCCCCAAGAACGCCCCTTGCGCAAGGAAAGCCATTGAAATCCGCAATGCAGCACAAAGGCCAATGCTAAACCTGGACCAGCTTACAGGTCCGCTACACTGCAATCACGCGAGCGGGGAACGTGTATTTCTGGAGTGCGCTGGAATTATCACATGCGACAGGGGTCGTGCGAGTGGGGTACCTGTATTTCAGGGGTGCACATGGAGAATCACACACGATAGGCCTTGTGCGAGCGGGGTATGTGTATTTGGGGTGTGCTTGCAGAGAATCACACGCATAGGCCCTGTGCGAGCGGGGTACGTGTATTTGGGGGGTGCGGGTGGAGAATCACAAGCGATAGGCCTTGGGGAGCGGGGTACGTGTATTCTGAGGGGTGTGCAGGGAGAATCACATGCGAAAGGCCTTGTGCGAGCGGGGTAAGTGTATTTCTGGGGTGCGCATGAAGTTTCACACGCGATAGGCCCTGTGCGAGCGGGGTACGTATATTTTTCGGGGGTGCGCATGGAGAATCACACGTGATAGGCCTAGGGGAGCGGGGTACGAGTATTCTGAGGGCTGCACATGGCGAATCACACGCGATAGGCCTTGTGCGAGCGGGGTACGTGTATTTTGGGGGTGCGTGTGGAGAATCACATGCAGTAGGCCTTGGGGAGTGCGGTACGTGTATTCTGAGGGGTGCACGTGGAGAATCACACGCGAAAGGCCTTGTGCGAGCGGGGTACATGTATTTCGGGGGTGCGCATGGAGAATCACACACAATAGGCCTTGGGTGGGGAGCGGGGTACGTGTATTCTGAGGGGTGCGTGTTAGGGAGAATTCTCTGTTTAGGCAGAATTTCCTAACCTAGTGAATCCCCCAGCAGCTTTGCTGGATTTCTGGAGTTTGTTTTTTTCCATCCTGCCAAAAGTGAGACTCTTTTTCTCCCACTCTTGGACATGAATGTGTGGAATTCCTTTGAATGTCAATGTGTTCTATGGGCTATGGGGTCCTTTACTCCATAGGGTCTCATATGTTTTGCTATGTGTGTTACACCGCACCCTCCGTGCCGTAACACTGGGGCGTCCTAGCGGACCTCCATCATAGACTCCATACCCGGGGACTGACTACTGTCTCCCGGGGCATGTAAAGTCACCATTGGCTTTACTAGACCTAAATTTACTAACAGAACTAGTACAAACCATCCTATTGTTGACGTAGTAGTAGGGGTAATTCGATTACCCCTGGGTCTGTTATTCGAGGGGGCACTGTCCCGTCCCCCCTTGTCGAGTTTTGGCTGGTGGCAGTGGAAACTACTTGTTATATTCGACCCCGAATATAACCCTATGGGATTCTTCCCATTGTTGGAGATTAATACTTTTTCTCGTTAATCTCTAACATACACCCGGTTTACTTATCTTAAATAAGTCTATCGGAGGGTATTTTCTGCCAGAACTCGGTTGTTAAAATGGCATCTGTTTTCGTCTCTGTGACTCCTAAACCAAAGGTTGAGCCCTTTGTTCCACTTTTGGCTGGCTTCTGTACAGAGACCCTCCAAAGTGGTGCCATTCTGTCTGGGTTACCACAGGGGTGTGGGAGGAGGTTTAGGCACCCTGGACCGAGTTGCCTTGCCAACTCCGGTCGCACTCTGGTGTGATTGGCCCAAGTGGTGAGCCTCCCCGCTCACCACTTAGCGTGTGTTGATTGACAGCTAGGCTGAATGAATGGGGGTTTTCTGCATAAAAGCAGGGCTTTTGGGACTGGATCTTCAGAAGTCGCCACAGGACCTAAGAATCCGACGAGGGTAAAGCTGAGGCGACCTGCAACGACGACACCTCCGGTGGAGCCCTGCTGAACCGTCTCACCACTTCCCGACGACAGAGGAGATCTCCCTGCCGGAGAGTCTCTTCCCCTGACTGGTGGGAACAACCAGTCCCCTTTTGCTTTTTCTTTGCCTCAAGACGCAGTGGTCGAATTGCCCGTGCAGAGCACCTCGGCAACTGGATAGCCACTGCCCCTGTACCGCAACCAAAAGGTGGTACCTTGTGACGGAGCACTCCGCAGCTGGTCTCTTCCCTGGTGGTGCAACGATCTTCAACTTTCCTTCGACGACGAGATCATCTCTTCTCTTGGCAAAGACTAGACGTGCATCCACCACCAGGAACAACTGCCCCCGCCGGAGCTGTCTCTCCACAATCAAGGTACTGTGTCCGCCTGGCTTCCCTTGTTGCCGAATAGAGTGAGGTGTCTTAATCCTCGCCTCTCCATAGGGTCGCCTTGAAGCTTTCTCTAGTGTGTTGTTCTGAACTGGTCCAATCTGCCGATAACAATTTGCTGTAAAGACTCAAACGCATTTCCACTAAAGAAACTTTTTGGGACATATCGCCTCACCCCTCTCCGAGTAGGCCTGGCCTCTGAACTTTATGATCTACTGTGGTTCTTGTCTTCTTGCCTTGCATTTATCCGTTAAGTATTGGAGCCGTGTTGATTTCGTAACCTGCTTATTTTTCACTCCCGTCCTAACGAATACTAGAGTGCCATCTAGATTGAAGCATACACCTCTGTCTGCAAATAAGTGATGCTGGTAAACCTAGACTTGTCGAACTATTGTTAGGGGGATTGATCTTTTTCTTCGTAGAGTAATTGTAATTGAAGTGTTTGCTGTAATAGTGCCAGAGTGTTTTCTATAGATGTGTCGTTATAAATAAATACCTTTATATCTTTACACTGAAGCCTTGTTGCGTGTTTGCTTGTCTTAATGTGTAGAATTGCCCTGTGTTGTATACTCCACATACTGCCTAACTCTTCTTGAGGGAAGTCTGACTGCTCAGCCACAGCTACCAAGTGAATCTGTGTGGTACAGACTGCTGCCAAGTGGGTTTACTGCCAAACACCTGTAGTCCTAAATCTTTTGCAGTGGTCCCAGAGGGAACTGCACAGGTTTCCGTCAAACAGTGCGCGTGGAGAATCAAACGCGATAGGCCTTTTGAAGCGTGGTACCTGTATTCTGAGGGGTGCGCATGGAGAATCACACGCGAAAGGCCTTCTGCGAGCGGGGTACATGTATTTCAAGGGTGCGAATGGAGAATCACACGCGATAGGCCTTGGGGAGCGGGGTATGTGTATTCTGAGGGGTGCGCGTAGAGAATCACACACGATAGGCCTTAGGGAGCGGGTACGTGTATTCTGAGGGGTGCGAGTGGAGAATCACACGCGATAGGCCCTGTGCGAGCGGGGTATGTGTATTTCGGGGGTGCGCGTGGAGAATCACACGCGATAGGCTTTGGGGAGCGGGGTACATGTATTCTGTGGGGTGCCGTGGAGAATCACACGCGATAGGCCTTGGGGAGCGGGGTGCGTGTATTCTGAGGGGTGCGCATGGAGAATCACACACGATAGGCCCTGTGCGAGCGGGGTACGTGTATTTCTGGGGTGCGCATGAAGTTTCACACGTGATAGGCCCTGTGCGAGCATGGTACATGTATTTCGGGGGTGCGCATGGAGTCTCACAAGCGATTCCGCTTGCAGAGCGGGGTACGACTATTCTGAGGGGTGCGCAGGGAGTGTTGCACGTGAATTGGCAGTGTGGGTCCTCCCAGGTGTGCCCTCTACCCCCTTCCCAGCCTCTGCAGGCAGCCCACACCACAGGGGACTACCCTGCACCCCTGGTCATGTCCCGTAGGCAGCCCATCCACCCTGGGCATGCCCTCCAGCCAGCCCACATGTCACCATGCACTAATGAGCATCGACTTATGTCCCCCAGCACCCCCACCCATCCAGCATTGTCGGGCACCTGCCAGCAGGCCTCAACTCGTGTTCCCCAGCACCCCTACCCATCCAGCATTAACAGGCACCTGCCAGCAGGCCCCAACTCATGTCCCCCCCAACATGTCATAATGATGCATATTCATGGGCCTCATGTCCACCAAAATACCACTGCACGCCACCCCAGTCTTGAGACCCAATCAAGTTTTCCATCCACCCCACACTGAAAGGCCTATTTCATGATACAAACCAAAAGTCAACTATGTACATCAACACATGTCCGTCACACACACACACACACTGGGTTCCAGTGATTGTGTAAACCCACATTGTGACATGCAGTAAACGAATTAGCGAATACCACACATGGAAGTAATAAATCAAAATGTATTTTGCACAAAATGAAGTAAATGGAATGAAAACATGAAAAATATTTTAAAGAAGAAAAGAAATGCATGTCCAAAAAGGAAAAAAATAAATGAAGTCTCAATCCAAAGTAATCGAAAAGAAAGTTAGTCCAAACTCTGCGTCCACCAAAGTAAATCCAAATGAAATGTACATTTTAAAATGCTTTGATCCATGGTGATTTCAAATACATTTTTTGTCATACATCCACAGTTCAACTATGTACAAAGATTGATTCCAGGGTCCATGAGCCCAACAAATGAAATGAAACCTATCAAAAAAACCCTACCTAATGAAGAACTATATAAAAACACATGGGGCATTGTCCAAGCGTCCCAAAACAAATAAAAACAGAAAGGAAACCTAACACTAACTAACTATATATTATGGCGGCGGGCGAGTCCTACGGCTCACTCTGTGATGTTCTGGGCAAGGGCATCATCGAACTTCATGTTGATGTCCTGAAAGCGGGCCTCTGCCCTGGCCCCGAGGTCTCACAGCGATGCAGTCATGGCCTGTTCCAAACTCCCTGCGAGTTGCCTCGAGGCACTCAGCCCGCCTCAACGCCCAGCGCATGGAGAACTCCGCCCTGACCATGGTGAGCCACGCCTCTTCCGCCCGCCGCCACTCCGCATCTGTCCGCTGGCCCAACCGTAGCCACACAGAAGACACTCCCATCCCAGGGTCCTCTGGCTGATGCCTGCCCCTCTGATGTTGATGTCCCCGAGCCATCATCACTCCCACCTTGAGCCTGCTGCTGCTGCTGTCCATGTGCCCTGTCCGATGATGCCTGCACATCCTCCATCTGGTCTCCAGTTGATGGGGTGTCCACCCCTGCTGGACCTCTGACTCCCGACTCTGGGCCGGAAGACAGCAGGGAGAACGACTGGTGCATAGTCTCCACACAGGAGGAGAGGCCCGCCAGAGTGCGTGACACATGTAGGAACCCTCCGACCATGGCCCCTCCCAACTGCGCGACGTTGCCATGCAGCTCTTTGTGATGGTCTGCGTGGTCCCCCCAGGAAGCACGTATGTCATCACGAATAACACACATTCGCAACGCGACACCAATCAGGACGGAGCCCATATGGTCATGGGACTCCTCTCCCGTAGGTAGTGGAGAACCAGATGACGTGGGCCTCCCTCCTACCTGCAGACATGCCTGGGATGGGGCATTCCTGCTGGTGCATGGTGGTGCAGTCACAGGGTCAAGGACAGTGACATGCACAGGCCCCTCCATAGCAACCTGTGCTGCTGCCTGCCCCTGGCCCTGGACTGCACCACTTGCACCGGTGGTACTACCCCCACAAGGCCCCATGTGTGGCTCAGTAGCGGGCTCCTCCTCCTCTGTGGAGACTACCAACCTGGATGTCTCCGCACCATCTTCCGCCATTGCAAGCCCCTGTGGGGGCTCACCTGGCCCTACTGCTACAGCCGTAGTGCCAGACACGGCACCGGTCCCCTCGCTCCCGGATGTTGGCAATTCCTGGGAGGGTGGATGGGCCTTGCGTCACCGCCTGGTGGAGGCATCACCGCCGCTTTGCTCCAGAGCACCGTCTCCGCCCTCTTCTTCACTCAACGCTGCGTAGAAAGAGACATAGAACACAAGCTTCAGGGTACTGTACAATAGTCCCCTAGACAGGAAGCAATAACACATGAGTGGCACTGTCAAACGTCACTTCCCTACTGTCCCTCCACAACACATGCAGCACCATGATGTCCCTGCACACACACATCCATATATGGCCCATGTCACACATACAGGTAAGCAGCTGACTACCAGCACACTGCAACATGCCCTGTTTCACACAGCAATGCATAGCCACTTACTGCTCAACTCCAGACGGGTCTGCCTGTCAAGGACCTGGGCGTGGAGCGCTGGGCTTATGCATTCCAAGACTCTCATCTGGATGTTGCTCAGGCTGACCCGGCACCCTTCTGCATCCTCTGCATTCATGAGGCACCGGGCCTTGCTGAGGGTCCTGGACCTCAAGTCCTCCCAGCGCTTCGGGACCTGCTTGATGTCACGGGTTGCCACCCCCTACGCGTTGATGGCAACCACTACGTCCTCCCAGATCCTCTCCCGTCCTTCCTTGTTGGTGCGCGATGGTGTGAAGAGGGCATCATAATGCCCCAGAACTTGCTCCACCAGAACACCAACTTACTTGTTGCTGAAGCTGGTGGCCCTCTGCCTCTCTGGCTGGGGGTCGCCAGTAGTCTCGGATGGTGTTTGCCCCAACATGGTGACCCTGAGGCTGGTGTGAGTGGGCAACTGGGTCCTGGAGCTGGGCTGTGGAGCGATGGTATCCCAGTCGGGAGTCTTCTGTTCCAGCAGGGGTGGACACAGCAACTGGACCCCTGTAGATGGCTGACGTGCAGGCACCAAATAGCAGGGCACGTGGGCAGCAGGCAGGCAGGCAGCAGCAGGTGGCAGGTGGGAGTGTACTCGGGGCTCTGGGGGGCAGGAAAATGGCCTTTTGGGCAGGTGTGTGGTCTTCCATGTGTTTTCGTGTGGCTAGCTTGATACGGAGTGATTTGGCACATGAAAAAAGTGCACGTCAGCGTGTAAATCGAGGAAAGGACCTTACTGCGTAAGCGCATCTGTGACGTTACGCGCACAGGCGGTTCCCTCGTGACAGGTGCATAGTGATTCAGCACATGAAAAAACAGCACGTCCGCGTGTCAATGCGTGTAATCCGAGGAAAGGGCCTACGCGCGTAAGTGACGTGACATGCGTGGGCGTTTCCCTCAGCACGGGTTAAAGGTGAGCGGCTCCCGGCAGTTCGCTGTACGTGCCTTTCGTGGAGACCGACATGTGTGTTGCTACTTCGTGTTGTTCGCGCACCATCACTACTTCACAGCGGATCAAAGGACACATCTCTTCTTTTGGCGGGGGTATTGGCTACGTGTTTGTTTCATTATAATGCCAGTCTGACGGTGAGTCGCGCACGCTATTTTTTCCCACTGCGGGTGTCCCTCTGTATTGCGTACCCGTTTTCAAGGTCATAGTAGTCTGCGTGTCCCACGCGTACGTGTTTTTCATGTCCCTGGGTGCCACCGCGTACTGCGGGAGGTTAATTCCACACATGTGGTTTACCGGGGTGCGTGCACAGTTTTACTGCCGTTTTGGGGTGCCTGAGCGTTGCATGACCCGTCACTTCATCACCGGGGTCACATACAGCCTTGCAGGTGCAGGGGTGCTTATAACATCTTGTATCCCAAACCCTTCACCTCAATTGCCCAGGACAATTGTCGTGTACACCTCCCATTGGCACTTCTCCATCTGTGCTGGCACTACTCCATCTGTGCCATGGGTGGGAGTGCACCAAAGGTGAGGGTCGCCTCAGCTGCGCGTACTCCTCTTAGTGGGCGTGGTCAGGGACGTGGCCGGGGTGACCAGGGAGTAGGGGGACTCCAGGTTGTCCAGGGTGGCTGCAGAGGGGGAAGAGGCAGCGGTGTGCCAGCTCGGGACGATGTTGTACCTCATGTTGGTGCAGTCATGCCAGTGTGTCCTGGCAGTCCGTTTCATCGACTGCCACGGGCCCAAGGGTAGTGGTAGCTGCAGGTGTAGCTGTGGAGACCACCACCCAGGCTCAAGGTCTGCCAGCGCAGGCTGTGTTGGCACATGAAGAGTCCATGGAGGATTTCCAGCAGATCAGGAGGAAGACCGTAGGTGCACGCAGGGCTGCCCTGACCGAGACACGTGTCCCTGAGGCAGTGATGCCATCTGCTGCCCCGACCAGCCGGGTGTTGGCAAGTGCAGGGGCAGATGCAGCCAACAACACCCCAGTTGTGAGTCTACCAACCAGGACAGTCGCAGTCAATGACCCTGGCACAGAGGATGTTGCTGCAGAGGATCCATTCCAGGGCACCCAGCAGCCACTGACGCAAGTCAGGCCTTCGGTCGTCCTTCACCTGCCACTCCCTTGGTTCAATCCTCCGATGCCAATGGCCATACTGATCAGGGTGGCATTCGCCAGCCAGGGTCCGCGCCACTATCCAAGAGGAGGAAGTTGCATCTGAAGCACAGGCTGGGACCCCAGACACAGCCACGTCCTCCTGCAAATCAAGGAAGAAGCCTTTCTGTGTGCAGGAACTGGACTGCCTTGTGGACTACGTGCGGGCACACAGCCATGGCATGCTAGTGGGGCCAAATTGTAAAACTACGGCTGCCCATCGGAATAGCCACTGGAAGCATGTCACAGATAATGTGAGTGTATTCGGCCATGAGGTACGCACAGCTGCCGAGTGCATGAAGCGTTGGAATGACCTCAAACGCAGCACAAAGGCCAAGCGTGCCTCAAATTACAACATGACTCTCGTGACCGGTGGTGGGCCACCACCTGAGGAGGATGACCTCACTCTGCACGAGGCATTCATTGCGGAGTTCATACCAGAGGAATTGGTTGAAGGGCTGGGAGAGATGCAGGACTTTGAAGCCCCGTCCAGAGAGTGTTGTTGCGTGTATGTCCAGCCATGTGTGGTTTTCCTGTGTGATGTGTTGTGCTTGACTGTCACTACATGCAATGTGTACATGGTTCTCATGTGCTAGTTAAGCAATGCTTCACTGATGAGTGCATGCTGGCAGGATGGTGGACATATAGAGCAGACGGAGACTGTCCTCATCACCACACTTGCACCCTACTCACATGCTAGTAACCCAGATGCCCCTCCGGTCCATGTTCCAGCTCACTGGCCCTTCTTCATGTAGCCAGGGGTGTCTTTCCTCTCAGCACTGGGACTATGTCATTGCATGACTGACGTGCATGTGTCCTCTGCCTGCATGCAGGAACGCCATGTAGGTATGCCCCTTTGCCCCTCGACCCTCCCTGCACCCCAATTACACCATTGCACTGGTGTGCATCATTTTGGCGTACTGCATTGGCCTGTTCAAGCCTCCTGTGTACATGCTGACTTCCACCAGCCAACCTGCCAGACACATGCAGTGGGGTACATCCTCTGCCCTTCATGCAGGGTTGTGCAGATGGCAGATGCTCCGCATTGAGTGCTCATTAATGCTCCATGTGCATTCCATGCATGCCCCTATGTGTCCTTGACTGGATGATCATTGTAGTACGTGTCTTTGATGAGCAACATTTCATGGCATAGCTTCAGCCATCCCATGCCCACTCTGGCCCAGTCCTGCATCACACATATGTTTAGGGTGTCACAGTCTGTGTGGGGCACAGTCCTCCCCCAGTTTCAGGTCCACTGACTCTGTCCAACTGGTGTAGTGGGTTTTGAACACATGGGTGTACTACTGAGGGTTCGTCATGTGTCCTGCCTACTGTCCCATCATAATCTGCTATGTTGTCAGTTGACTCAGTTGATCACATTGATGCTAGTCAACACTGTCTGCCAATACACAGGTCTCTGGTCACCCTTTTGCTACCATGCAAGGCATCCCTGCATTTTCACTCGGAGAGGGGGGTTTGCTTGTAGCCATGCAACCCATTGCATTCACATTGCATGTGATGCCTGAAGTTGCCCATGCACTGCCTTGACGTTTTTTGATACACATCATGAAGTACTTGTTCATGTAGATAGTGAGCAACGTACAAAAGTTCTGCACTGCATCGACCCACTTCTGAGCCATGTAACACCGTTCTACATGCGTACTCATTGATGCAAAGTCAAATTGACCAGGCCTGCATGGCAGGTTCTCTTTTGTGTGTGACATGTCTGCTTCATATGTTGGCTGTCTGTGTGATGTCCATGTGTGAGTGTGTTATGTGCTTCTAACATGTGTACTAATGTTTTTTTCTCTCCACTTTTCAGATGCTGATGCATTGGAGCCAGAGGATGGTGTTGTCATGCCAGGCACAGGGTTGTTATCACAACCACAACCCGGCACAAGTGGGGGTCGTGGGATGGTAGACCACGAGAACCCACATGTGCTACAGACCATCTTGTCTTTGGCTGGCAATGAGTTGAGCCCAGATGACCACTCTGACGACCATATTGAGTTGGATGTGCATCAGGTCCATACATCAGGGGTGAGTGATTCTGATGTGAACACTCCTCTGTCTGCGACACCTGCACTGAGGAGGCAGACAGTGGAGGGACCTCTGCCTGTGGTGGATCAGGACGCAGGATCACCCTCTACACCAGTCGCTGATGTGTCGGGGCATCACGCAGACAGGGGCATGTAGTTGTGTAGCCACGGGCGGTTCCAACCCAACAAGGACGCCCGGTCCTTGAGTCCCGCAGGTGTCAAGCCCAGCAATGCGGTGGCCGCGCGCCACCGAGGTATTCTGAGTCGGAGCAAGACATGACTGCCAATTCAGAATGTCAGGGGGCAGCACTTGATAACATCGCTGTGAGCATGGAACGTGTGGCTCAATCTGTGCTCCCCCCTGCTAGGCAGGTGCTTCTCCAGCTGCAGGCGGCACAGTCCACAGCCCGCTCGCTCAGGCTGGGCATGGCGGCCTCTGACAGGGCATGCAGGGCTGAAATGTTGTCTCTGCGTCAAACAATTACTGCTATCGCAGAGGCACACATGGAGGCCCTGAGGGCTGAGTATGAGTCCCTCAGATCCACTCTGGGTGCCCTCTTGACATTCCAGAGGGTGCGGTCAGAGTAGAGGTATGAGCAGCTTGAGCGCACCATCTCGGCTGAGCTACGTGCTTGCCGGGAGGTGCAGCAGTTGTCCAGCCAGAACACGCAGGAAGAACTCTGTGTTACACGTGTTACCTTGCAAGAGGAAGCACATGTATCACGGGAGGGTCTGCATGCAGACCTGCGTGTCATTGCCGCACAGAACCAGGCTCACCCGTCCCGCAGACTTGCTGCCAACGAGGGGCAAGCTGCGCCTTGGCGTGATCAGGCTCCTGGCCCACGTCCTCCTTATCAGGATGAGGCAGACACGGACAACGAGATATCTCCCACACAGGTCACGCTGTGCAGGCGTTGAGCCCATGCAGGTTTTTATTTGTCTCAACATCATCGCATGTGGGTGTTGAGGTGCACCCTGTACCTCCTGCCTCCTGGGTGCCCCCCCCGGGTTGTATGTGCCCATTTTTGATTTTTGCTTTTAGTTTAGTTAGTTAATATTAACTATTTGATAGTTATTTTAATTAGGTTATGTAGGTTGTTCATTGTTAGTTTAATTAGTTAATATAGTTTAATATTGTTTATCTATTGTGCATTCATGTGATGGTGTGGTGCTTTGTGGCTTTGGAAAGCATCCACTGTCTGTTCCAGCTGGGCCCTTCAAGCTTGTCTTGTGTATGTGTTTGCAGCATGGGGTCCTGACTCACATAGGCCACTCCTGCTTCCCTTATCCATGGGCTCGCTAGGATGGTTCGGTGGTACAAAATTGTACACAAGGGCTTTGGACTTTCTTAATAACTGTGATCTGTCTGCTGCTGTACTACTTGTGTTAACACCCCTAGTGGGCATTGGTTGTGTTTTATCCACCCCATGTCTGTAATTAATTTAGGTGAGTATGTGATTGATGTCTCGATTAATTGATGTGGATTGTGATGTATGTTATTTTCTTGCCTGTATATGTGCTTGATGCACTTCATGCTGTAGACAGTAGGCTGCGCCCTTGGCCTGTCAAAGTGACACTGATGGTGGGAGGAGTTTGGATGTAGGTCTGTAACCTGGCCCAGTGACAACCAGCATGTAGACACACACACAGGGAACTTTCTAGCCTTATTTATTTATTTAATGCCCTTTCTGCAGGAAGATGAGCCTCAGACTACCTTTGCCAGCAGACACAGGGACGACTAATCCAGATAACTGGCCACTTTCGGTGGTGCAGACGTGTGGATGTGTGCTCAAGCAGAAGCACAGGGCTTGTGCTCAGACGTCCGACAGAAGCAGACGTGTTTCCAGGAGCGCCTGTCAAGGTGAGCAACACAAGGGCCCCCGCCGCAGACTACCTTCCACCATGCCACTTGCACATGGATGCTAAGTAGCACCAGTGCTGGGGAGCTTTGCCAGGCATTGTTGGAGAAGCACACAGTACAGCTGACATGCGTTGAGGGCCAAATGCCAAGTGGCTTTACATGTTGTCAGGGGCACACACAGGGGCCATGAAACATATCCTCGAGTACCCCCTGCTCCATTGAAGCAGAGTAATTATGGAAGTAGCTTTCCTAGCCAAAAACTGATACAGCACACAGGGACAACCAGCGAGGCTCAGACTCGTGGTGAGTGCATGTCATTTGCATGTGCAAATTGCCACGTGCAATACATATTTAAATCTGCGGCAGCCAGAACACAAGTTGTACTGAAGTTGCACCTTGCTATACGCATCTAGCAGCTCACCCAGGGACCATTGTATCATGTGTGATTCTTGACCCATTGGTCTTCCATTTCCTGCGCTGCCACATGTGACGCCCTTACTGCATTGACAGTGTATGTACCATTGGTCGGCCAAGCTAACGTATGGGTACATAGCAGCAGACAGGGGTGTTTGTTTGTGGAGAAGTCACTTACTTTAGGGCACGGATGGGGTTGTGTGTGTGTGTTGCTTGCAGCATTGAAGTGCTCCTGTTACCGGACCTGAGAGTGCGCAGGCAGGAGGCCAGCACTCACCCCAGAGATAAGTCTCTCTTTGGCTTGCATTTGACTAATTTGGTATAATGTGCATGATGAACATGTTTTCTCTAATTGAGTATGTGTTTTTGTGAATAGTTGTATTTTGCCTACTTTCCCTTGCAAATCCACATCCACACTCCTGCCCCTCTTTCCGGTTATCCTGAATACCAATGCCTGTCCATGCAACATATCCCTGACCCTCCTTCCCTGCCGGGATCTCAGAGGCCTGTGTTAGTTTGACCTTGCAGATGCCCAGACCACGGAGGGGGTGGTTGGTTTGTGCCCCTCCTGCGACTGGACACTGGAGCTGTGACAGTACCCATCAGTTGTTGCATCATCATTGTATGTTATGTACCGGAAATGGTACCCATACTGTTGGACCATTGTTCAACTGTACTACCTTAGTTGTTCTATCATTGTGCTTGTAAATGTGCTTTGACATTTCCTGCTACTTCAAGTCATCTACTGGAGACTCTTCCAGGGTTTTTTGGTGCCTACAGCCTTTTTCCCTGGTTTGTGGGTTTGCCTACTTGGAGTTCTCTGCAATTTGGCATTTTTACCAGTCAAGGTGGCCTCTGAGGGGGCTGGACCCTATTTACACGCAAGCTGGAACATGGAGACCATGGGGTAGGGTGATACTGTAGCCAAGGAGACTTGATGGGAGAAGGCTACATACCGTAGAGGCAGTTGTTCAGATTTTCACAGTGATGTGTAAGGGAGGGCCTTTTGTTGTTGGACAGTTGGCTTGGCCTACAGTGTTTTGGGCACTCTGACATTGTAATTGTGGGGTACTATGTACATGATGTGTTGTGCTGCGCAAAGCCTGTTCCTGTGTTGTCTTTACTTTTCAGGCATTAGGGGATTGGTGTGGTTTGACATGCTGGGGTGTTCACATGGCCAATGTTCACATGTGATGTGTACAGGACACTGAGGGTCACTTGATTTCACATGCATATATTGAGTGTATGTCCCTAATGACACACACAGTTGCACAATGATCCACCACACGTACACCCACCCTTCCATGGCCACAGGTGCACACAGATTGCATTCTCAGGCCCGCGGTGTCCATGCAGCACATGATCCATTACCATTTGCGTACCCTGTATATGCATCATTTGGTTGTAGATTTCATTCGTCTTTTTCATGTGATGCTCAAGGTGTATCTGCAACACAATGGCTGCTCAAAGTGCTGTGTGCTGAGCAGTGTATTGCAGGAGACACACACAGCACATGGGTTCAGGAGTCAGAATTTTGCCATGCCCAATGTGCATGTGAACGGGCATTCAGTGTTGTGTTCATGCTACGACTGTTGGAAAGCATTTGTGTCTGACTTTGTATGTGTGGGAGGTTGTTGGTCAGTCATTTCATCTCATTCCATGTCAGGCATCATTGTCTCATGACAGTTTTCATTTATGACATGTCACTTTGTATATTATTGGTCATGTGTTGGCCTTTTGCTATTGCATGCTATGCCATGGTGTGGCCGACAAGGGTGATGTGGTTTGGGAGGGTTTGGGTGAAATACCAGGGATTGTGATGGATTGTTTTTCAGGGGTGTGTGAGACACACCTTGCATGTGTTCCTTTTGGTCACACAGGATTGGTTATGTTTAAGTAGCTAGGGATGCACACAATGTAGCACTTCCGTGGCAACATTGTCAGGGTGGTAAGGTTGTGACAGTTGACTGTCTCTTTGTCATCATCGATTGTCACCTAGTATGTGCCATTACTGTGTGCACTCCGCAGGGGTGGGAGTTTAGGTGAAGAATGTGGCCACAAGCTGGGTCCGGGCTTCCGCGCCACGTGCCCTGTCTCCTCCCATGGGCAGCGCCTGTGCCTGTGGTTGGGGATGTGTGGGCACCACCATGTCCACCGGTACCTCCCGCCGTGTTGCAACATTGTGCAGGACACATGCTGCCACAATGATCCTGCACACTACTGGGGGTGCATATAGTAGCTGCCCACCATAGCAGTCAAGGGAGCGGAGGCGTGACTTGAGCACTCCGAATGTGCGCTTCACTATGCCCCTGGTTGCAATATGGGCATCATTGTATCTTACCTGGGGTGCTGTGGTGGGGTTCCGGATTGGCGTCATCATGTGGTTGCTCAGAGGGTAGGCACTGTCCCTTGGGGAGGTGATAATAGTTGAGATTATTAGGATTTGGGTATTTGTCTGTGTGTGACTTGCATGCATGTGTACAGGAATTTGTACTCATCTAGGAGCCATGTGTCGTCATGCTGCCCAGCTTCCAGGGCCCGGCTCAGGGCAGACATTCTGTATATGACACTGTCATGGGTGGAGCCAGGGTAGTTTGCATAGACAGAGGTGATGATTCCTTTAGCATCGCATACAACCTGCACGTTGATGGAATGCCATTGCTTGCGGTTTCGATAGATGTGCTCAGTGGCCCTAGTTGGACATAGGGCCATATGGGTGCAATCTATGGCACCGAGCACTTTGGGGAAGTGTGCCACCCTGTAAAAGTCTTGGACCATGGCCTGCCTTTCTGCGGGTGTTCTGGGCATGTATATGTGCCTGTGGACTGAGGGGCGTGCAGTGATGATTGCCAACACCTGGTGTAGGCAGCGTGACTGCGTGGCCTGTGAGACCCCCCCCCACTATGGCAGTAGTCCGCTGAAATGACCCAGTGGCCAAAAAATACAGGACATTGAGTACCTTCTCCAAGGGGCTCAATACTTGGGAGCACAGGGTGGTGGATGTAAGGTCATCTTCCCACTACCTGACGATGTCTAGGATGATACGAGGTGGAAACCTATACCTGCCATAGACGTGATCATCAGGCATCCCAAAAAGGCTGGTCCGGGGAAAAGAAATGCGGGCCCTGGCTATTCTCCTCGTCCTGCGGTGACCAACGATCAGTGCTGTGACAAATGGGGCATTCATCGTAGCTGCATATACAAGTTTGTTGTTTGTGCGCACTTTTATACCGTGCGCGGGGACGCTTCAGGCTGCCTTCGTGTGGCGGACGCGTTGACGCCTATGCATGTCTTTTGCCATGCACGGGTTTCCCGTATTCAAATCCATGAATATGGGTTTTTCGCATGCGTGTGGGCGTTCCGTGTATTTCCCTGCAGTACTTCCCCAGTTACGCCTTCTTTTTCACGCGTTGTTCCCCATTCCATGTGTTACGCCCCGTGTCCCACCCCCTTTTTGGTGTGGCCATGGACGTTGTGCGCTTTCGTTGTGCGTGCCGTGCCCAGCGTTCGGGATGTTGCAATGACGTGTGCGCCCGTGTGCGCCATTCACGGGTTTGGCACACATCCCGAGGGAAACACGCGCAGGGACTTCCATGAATCACACTGTTTTTTCACACTTGCGCCAGCTTGCACCAAGATTTTCGGCACACGTTTGTTCATGAATCGGCCTGTAAATTGCTTCAAGCCTTAAAACTGATCTTGATCAGTACACTTAACCACTTAGAATTCCAAAAATGTGAGTCTGAAAATTACGGTATGAGCATCACCACAAGATAGTAAAATATATTTACTGAAGAGGAGAAAATGCGACAATATGAAATTGTTGTATAGTAGAGTAATTGCGGGTGGGGAAGGCGTCCCGACCTATACCCAATTTTAAATGTTATAGCAGGAGGCGCCACAACCCATTAGTCATTTAAAAGTACTCATAAATGTTGTACCATGTTATATAAGTACTTAGAAGGAAATTGCAGGGCCATACCGGAAGGTTTCGACAATATGAAGCAGAATTACTGTACAGTAACTACGGATGAGGCAGCCGTCCCAATCTATAACCAATGTTAAACTTTATAACAAGAGGCGTCCCAACCACATTAATCATTTTCATGTAGTCATATATCTTATAACGTATTATATGAGCACTTAAAAGGAAATTGAAGGGCTAAACCAGCAACGTTCAATACTATAATGCTGGAGGTGTCCCATCCCACAAGAGTGTTGTTCAAAACACATGTGAATGTACATGTGTGAAAAACATAATGAAAGTGACAAAACACAGCAATTAGTAAAAATTGCCGGGATTGCATAGTAATTGTGAAGGCAAATCAAATAGAACAGTATTGCCAGAATTGGAACAATCATCAGTGAAGTGATACATAATATAGCAATTTAAGCAGCAGGCAATCTGAGTTGGTCTCCATAATAACACCATTGAGTGCCTCAAACTTGGGATGTATGTAACCTTTTCACTCTGTTATGATATATGTGTTAGGATTCCTTCAACTGGTAAAACTGACACTCATCAGTACCTTTAATCACCTGAAATTCCTCATAGACCAGGTCGTTACCCATGTGTGCAAAACTAATTGTGCGTCCTTGTCTGCAGCTCATAATGACACCATAAAGTGGTCGAAATCACACATAGAAGCACATGGGGATGTTGAAGACAGCAGAATGTTTTGAAAATTCCTAAATGTTAGACCACTTTGGCATTTAGAAAGATTAACGAGTTTGATAACGGAGTTAGTCATCCTACTTGCACCTGCCACTTCATTAAGCAAAGTAAACATCAGCAACTGCTTACACTGCTTGGGTATAAAATACCTATAACTTGCAATAAGAAGACATGCAAGAAAGATGCACGATTATAAAGTAGGCAACTGACGTCCTCTATTAAATTGTATGTAGATGTGAACATCAGTTTTGCCATTAATGCCATAAAGCCATTTTATGAGAAGATATGTCATTTAGGATTGCCAACTTGGAAGACAAATCCCATGCGAAGAAGGCGTCCCAACTTCCACCACAATATGTATAACTTTGATGCGGGAGGTATCCCACCACACGTCATCAATATTTAGCATATATGCAGCCATGTAAAGTTTAAGAACGTAATGTAGACAACAAACTCACACTAAATTGCAGAGTTTGCATGTAGAAAACCTCCCTTAAATGAGCGAACAAGTGGAATACATGTGCACAGTTATGCCTTACTGGGTAATTTCAACCAGAACAAGTAACAACACTGGCTAATAATGTATGAAATATTTGAACAAAGTTAGACATTCCAGCAAAATGTGTGTGCTTTGCAGGGGAGCCGACTTATGAATTTCCCGGGGGGTGCCCAAATATAGGAAGTGACATCACCAGCAGTTATATGACCGCATTTGCACGTAGTCGCCAACTTGGTGCGAGGAGGGTGGGGGGCGCTGAATGGTGGAAACATTGGCTAGCATGTACTGCATATACTAAAGTCAAGTAAGAAGGAGGTTTAAGCCTTCCAGTTGCATTCCAGTGGGCCAACACTGCACCTACTCCACCCTTCTATAATCATCCAGGTTGTAGTAACCCTCAAAAGGCAGAGCAATACAACTAGGATGGGAGAACGAAATGCCATCCCATCCTGTGAGTGTGTCAAATCTCAGAGCAAAGACTGTGCTTGTGCCTCCTACCTTGGAGCACAATCTCACTAATTTGGTGCAAATCTCGCAAGTGAGTACATGGGAATCGCATGTGTGTGTGTGGGCTGCAGACCCCGGATCACATGCTCACATCTTCAGTGTGAAACTCTGGCCAAGCCTCTTTGGGCAAGCATTCAGGATGGGTCTTGTACTTTTAAACAGTTTGATATATTGAGTGGACACCTCACTCTTTGGAGCATAGTAATCTCACAACTGAACGTACAGTTTCACTCTTGGTCATCTCAGTGACCCCTTGTATATTAAGGGAGTCAGTCTCCAATCTGGGAAGACAAATATATTTCTGTTTAAACACTCTGAATTCTCACTCCAGTTTTCTCGATCTATAGATCAATACCATATTCATTCATTGTGTGTGCAGGGGTGATAACATGTGTCTGAGAGAGCTCATTCTTTCATTCAGGAGAGATCAAGGGGTAACAACCCCCTGTAGGTGGGATCAGGCTCATTTTGCCCCATGGTCCCTCACTCCAGAATGAGTGTGCAGGTTTTAAGACCCTGCTGATTCTGCTATCATACAGGCTCGAGCGTTCTATCCCTTGCCCCATCACGGCTTCAAACATTCTGAGAAGTAGCTTATGTACAGCAGGCAGCCCGGGAAATGCCGATTGCCAATCGAATGTAGCCAGATCTACTATTTAGACACTGGGAGAGTGCCATGAACCGACATTGGTGGTGAAGAAGCACTCCACATACAGAACACAATGGTATAGTGTTTCAGTCCTGCCTGGAAATGACAATTCAGTCTGTTTAAATGTAAAGCAGAGTGGCTGCTGTGCCATTAAAAATAAAGCAGCTGTGGTGGGTGGTAGTGCTGCTTCGGTGGCATCAAGAGTATGCAATTCCCTGCAGGGTAGTGTTGGTCATTTCCTAAGGAAATATAGCAGTCCTATTGAGAAGTGCCATTAAAAGTGAAGCTGTCCACTAGGCTGGATCAGTGCTGCCCCATAAAAGGTGTAGAAGCCTCTGTGAGAAGTGGCAGTACTGTCCCAACGGTGAGAAGTGTAGTATTTTCACATTGACTATGCTTAAGCACTTTGGGTTATTGAATAGTGCTGCTACATTCTGAGTAAGTCAATCCCTTTAAATATATTAGCTCTTGTATAACCACAACAGTGTTGAGTTATTCTGATGATGTTAGTTTTGGTTCTGTATCATTAAATGTACTTCAGATCTTCAGAGTCTCGGGAGGATAGCTCAGGGCAACATGCTCGCCTTGGAAGCAAGACGACATGGAGCAACACAGGTTCGATCCCTTGGTCCACACTTAGAAACCTCTGGGTATTACGTGCATTATAAATAACCAACACAAATAAATAAATCTGCTGAGAAGTGCTGGGGCCTTGTCAATAAGAGTGCAGCAGCTCAACTGAGAAGTGCTGATGTTGTCCCATCAAAAGTATAGCAGCCCCACTAAGATGAACTAGCATTTCCTCAACAAAGACATAGTATTACAATTATAGAAGCCATGTTTAGCGAGCTAACTGAGGAGTACCAGCATTGCCCCATTTCAAATATGGCAGCTATAGTAGAAAATATATTACACAGCCCTGCTGAGAAGTGCTGTTACTGGGCCTCATTACAACCTGCCAGTCCGGGACCGTGCAAAATCCGTGACGGCGGTAAAAACGTTTCCGTGTCCGCAAGGTTGCGGGAAAACCGTCTGATTACACGCTGTCGGTCGCGGGCACCACACGGACTTGGAAAAGTTGTTACCGCCGTCACGGAAAACCCCATGGAAATGGAAATAACGCAGCCAGAAGTGGCGCAAAACCCGTGTCCGCCTCCGCCGCCACGGACACGGAGCCGGAAATACAATGATCGCCAAAACAGGAAACAGAGAGGCGGCCATCATATAAAAGCCCAATCCATTGCCATCCAGAGCCAGTACAAGCACAATCCTAACTCTGAGAAGCCAAAAGGGACTACCAGCATGCCTGCCAGGATTCCTGCTCAGAGGCAGCGCAAACAGCGCTTCAGCGAGGCGGAACTAACCGTCTTGGTGGAGCACATTGTGGACAATGTGGAGATGCTGTTCAGCGCCGACCAACGGCGTGCCACACAGCAGCGGAGGAAGGAGGTGTGGGCCGAAGCTGCACGCAAGTGCACCGCTGTGGGCGTGACAGCGAGGAGCGTGAAGGACTGCCACAAGCGGTGGGACGACCTGAGGCTGAGAGTACGCAACCTCATTTCCACGCACTGCCAACGCAGCAGTGGGACAGGCGGAGGACCCCCTTCCCCACTGAGGCTGCATGCATGGGAGGAGCGTTGCAGCAGCGTCCTCCAACTAGAGGGAATCCATGGGATTGGGGAGGCTGAGGCAGGAGTGAGCCCACCTGCAGATGCCGGTAAGTGCCCAAACATGAATGCCACATGAAAATATGCAGTTGTGAGTACTGGGCCAAAGGACCCATTAACAACCCCCCCACCCCAGGCAGTGCATGTGTGGACCAAAGGACCCATTAACCCCCCCCCCCAGGCAGTGCTTGTGTGGGCCAAAGGACCCATTAACAACCCCCCCCCAGGCAGTGCATGTGTGGGCCAAAGGACCCATCATGATCCGTATGGCAACCAATATCACAGAATGCATACACCAGCAATCAGATGCATGTGACTAACACTATTCAATGTACAATCTTAATGATGCATGTGATGCACCCATCTGCCACCACAACAACACTAATTGCATGCCCTTTGTGTCTCCACAGCCGTTTCAAGTGACAGTGATACTGCACAACAGGCCTGCCAATCTGCACCGGCAAGTACACAAGCCACCGCCACCACACAGGAGGATGCTGCCGGCAGTTCTGCACCTCTGGCCACATTACCAGCCACTATAGATGTGCCGCCCACCACCACCACCGACATCCCCACCGTCTCCACACTGCCTGAGTCTAGACAGGTGCCACGGGAACCTATCATTGCCACCCAACACAACACCGAAGGCGGCAGCACTGCAGAGCGGGCGGCCTGCAGTGATAACAGTGCCCCGCAAGAGCACTCGGAAACGGGGCCACAGGGGGAGATGCCCACATTGGAAGACCTGGGCTCCTTCCAAGAGCTGGAGTTCAGCCCCACATCACTGGGGAGACCCATGAGGTCGCCCACCCCATCCATGGCCGAACTGAATGCCCGCATGCAGCGGATGGAGGACCAGCAGGTTACCCTCACCCAGCTGGTGGAGAGGCAGCTAGAGGAATCCAGGCTGCAGAGGGAGAGCTGCAGCGCCTCAGTGCATCGCCTGTCGAGGTCCATCGGACGCTTTGCGAGCACTATAGTAACCCTTGCCCGCCATGTGCAGAAGGGCAACGACCACACCTCCAAGCTTGTAGAGGCCATGTTGGTTGGCCAACAGGCAAATCTGGCAGGATGCCCTCAATCCCAGATTCTGAGCAATCAAACACAACCACCCCATCCAGCTCCATTACTGCCAGTACAAGGAGGCGCTCGAGTAGGCTAACAGGTCCCTCGGGTAAGGTTGCACAGGCACAGAAGTGCACACGGAAGTGATGGCATGTGTGTGGGGCAGTGCAGGACACATGTGGACTACAAGGGTGTGAGAGGGGTGGGCACATTTGGGTGGTGGGGTAGGTAGTTTTGGGGGTTTGAACAATGGGGCCTGGGTGGGGGTGGGCACGTTTGGGTGGTGGGGTAGGTAGTTTTGGGGGTTTGAACAAAGGGGCCTGGGTGGGGGTGGGCACGTTTGGGTGGTGGGGTAGGTAGTTTTGGGGGTCTGAACAATGGGGCCTGGGTGGGGGTGGGCACGTTTGGGTGGTGGGGTAGGTAGTTTTGGGGGTTTGAACAATGGGGCCTAGGTGGGGGTGGGCACGTTTGGGTGGTGGGTGGCCCCGGGTGTACAGCTTCCCTAACCAATGCACCTCTTTCCCTGTTGTTATTACATCAATACATCACCATTTCGAATCAAGACATACATGTGTGGACATTGATAATTTATTTTGCAGTGCAACTATTAATTAATTGTCGTCACCATGTTCGTGCACTTCTGTGAATGTGCTGTGACTCAAAAGTAAATGCGGATCAGGGCATCCCGTGCTCTCTGGCCATCATGTGGACCCCCAGGGGGAGGGGGTGCCATCCCATCCCCATCTCCATCCCCATCCCCATCTCCATCCCATCCCCATCTCCATCCTCATCCCCATCCCCATCCCCATCCCATCCCCATCTTCCTCATCTGCGTCTGGTGGCATTGGGATGTTCCTGCGCAGGCATATATTGTGCAGCATGGCACATACGAGCGTGATTTTACCCGTCTTCACTGGGCTGTACAGCAGTGATCCACCAGATCTGCTCAGACAGCGTAAACGGGCCTTCAGCAATCCAAATGTCCTCTTAATCATTCCACGTGTGCGGATATGTGCCCTATTGTATGCCTCTTCATGCCTGTTCCTTGGTCTCCATACAGGTGTCATCATCCATGGCGTGAGTGCATATCCCGCATCACCTACATGGGATGTAGATGGGGGAACATGTCAGTGTTTGTGGCATCATGTCCTCATCTGCTGCTGTGCATTCTTGTATCATCATTCATTCATGCATATGTACCATGCAGTGTATGGAGGTATGTTTTGGGCATCACGATGTATGTCGCTAACTGGATATGGGCCTACACATTAACTTGCATGTTTACTGTGCCCTGCGGGTGACATTTGATTGTGTGCATGTCACGGTGCAGTGCTGTCCACACCTGGCAGAGTGACTCCGCTGTACGGAAGTAGTAATACACGTTGTCTCATTTACACACCTCTCGTGCCTTTTGAGGCAGTGTTTCAATTGAGGGTGGGTGTCTGCAGTGGCACAAGGTTCATGGGACAGTGACGGGATTGGCTGTGCCAGTGTGTGCACGGGCACATTGTGGTGCCCTGTCATGTCTTCGTTCATGATGTTTGGCATCCGCTGTGTATTTGGTAGATGGAAGCAGGGTGATGCATGTGCAGTCACAGCGGCACACTCACAATGCTCATTGGCCTGGACACACACACACCACTTCGACAGTGTTGTAGCATCGTCAGCTGTACTCACCCAATAGCCATGTGCTTTGTCCGGCATAGCGTTCCATGTACCGTGGCAACGTGGAATTCCACAGTACCATTGAGTCAAGTGATGAGCCTGCGAAACGTGCGCAGCAGTGTGTAATCAGTTGCATGGCATCACAAACCATCTGGACATTCAAAGAGTGATACTGTTTCCTATTGCGGAACACCGCCTCAATTGCACGTGGTATTGTCAGCTCAACGTGGGTGCAGTCAACTCCACCTATGCAATTTGGCATGCCTGCTATGGCATGGAAGGCCAACTCGGTGGCAATCACCTCGGGGAGGGTGCGGGGTAGGGCTATGTGTTTTGACACATGGCACAACAGGGCATCCATTACCTGTACCAGGATTTTTGAGAAAAAGGGTTGTGATATGCCGTGCAGCTCACCAACCGTGTGTTGATAGGTGCCAGTGCCAAGGAAATGCAGTACTGAGACAACCTTCAAGAGGGGGGGATGGCGGTGGGGGTGTCAATTTGGCTGCTGATGTTGTCCTCAATCATGGCGGTGATGTGCAGGATTGTTGCACGGTCCAGCCGGTATAGTGTGTGGATCTGTCCTGGGGTGAGGTTCCAGGGTGAGGCCCTGATGCGTGGTATTGCTGGCTGACGGCGGGGTCGGGCTGGCTGGGCAATGGGGTTTGCCATAGCTGCAGGGTTGGCTGGTTGCCGCCTGCGCCTCCTCCGCCTACGCCTCCTCCTCTGCGCCATTACTGCCACCATGTGCAGTGCTGCCTGTTGGTTGAGTAGGCCCAGTCCCAGTGCTACTAGACCTGCTGCCTGCATGGTTCTGTGTTGTGTTGGGCTGGGTGTGGCCCTTTTGTATGCTCCCAGTGGCCTGCTAGGTCCAGCTGGGCTGATTTGGTGCACCTGTGTCCTGATTCAGTTCAGCAGGCAGTGTATAATGCAATGTTCGTGGTGGCGGCGGTTCTGCCACCGTGATCACGGTATTTACGACATTTTTTTGCCGGTATTTCCGTGTCCGCGCTAGTTGTGATGATCACGGTGTTTCGTGTTGACGGTAATGGAGGGGTTTCCGTGCAGACGGACTTAACGGGACCTCTATTTCCGCGGTGGCGGTTGAGGGTGGTGCTATTACCGGGGCCGCGGGTCATGATTGGGCGGACATGGAAACGGTGCCGGTATGGTTTTTACCGGCAGTGTTAATTCCAGACCGGAGTACTTGTAATGAGGCCCACTGTCCCTTTTAAAAATATAGAAGCCCATTAGCTCTGCACCATTAGGCCCTGCAAGTACTGTCCCATTGAATGCTATTACACTGAACAAGGTCAACAGTATGCCAAGGTCCTTAATGGGTTTATTGTGATAATTCTGCAATTTGAAGAACAAATACAAAAAAGACTGATTTATTTAAGCCGATTTGTGTGGTCTTCAAAAGGCAGAATTATCACATTCTACTGCCCTCCACCCTGCTAAACCCCACGAAGAAGGTAATCCCACCTCACCCCACATTCACACCCTCTCCCACGCTGTTACCTTCCTTAGAATTCAGGGGAGTTACCTCCCTCAGAGCCTCCGTTCCCCGCACATAGCATAGCATTCACCGTCACCACGTACACACTCAGAGACATGCAAACAGTCTCATTTGCTCTCTCCCTGCCACCTCCCTCTGCAGATGCAATGCAAGAGGGGTGCACAGATGTACAATTACATCAAACCCAAAAAAAATTAGAAATTGAGGGACAGACTTGCTTTACATCTGTGCCTCAATTTCTAAAAATCGTTTTGGGTTGGGTGTACCTCTACATCTGTGCACCCCTCTTCCCAAGATGGATGCACAGATGTACAAATACACCCAACCCAAAAAGATTTTTAGACATTGAGGGACAGACTTGCATTGCATCTGTTCCTCCATTTCTAAAATAGTTTTGTATTGGGCGTACCTCAAAATCTGTGCACCCCTCTTTCCATCTTCACCATTGGCCGAGTCCTCTCCCCAGCTGGCAATTCTAAATTGTATGAGTTCCGCTGCCCACCCCTGTTCATAAGCTTCGTTTCCTTGTTCTTTTCTTTTATTGTCTGTCTCCTTGGCTTTCTTGGCTTCCTTGAACACAGAGTTAAGTTGCTGCTGGGTGCTCTTTTTAATGTCCATTACATATTTCTGCCTTCCCTTCTCATCCTTACTACTGGCACTCGCTTCACACTCCTCTTTCCTTTTATGTGTTCCTTCCTTACTTTGAGATACTCGATTAGGATTTGTATATCCTGCGGATGGTTTTAGTAATGGATAAACCGTATATGGAGGGTACGGGGCAATACTGTGCTCCTCCTCCTCTTTCCCCTCCTCTGTCTCTTTATACTTCACATAACTTCCAAAGTCCTAAAATGTCCTACCTCTTTTTAAGCTTTGCACTTTTATGGGTAGCCAACAAATATGAATACATGTTGTCGATAATATTTTGGTAGAATGTTCCCTCTCCAGGCCATTCCTTGTTACAATTCTCCACTGTGTCATGTATACCCAATCAAAATGGTACGTTGTTATTTTGTCATGATATTGGGGCAGTTTCTTACACATGTCATTAAGTGGTGCGTCCATCTAATAGGATGTCATTATCATTGTAATTGTTGCAATACTCTTTCCTTTCTTCCTCCTCTTCTCCTTTATAATTTGAACCTTAAAACTCTTAAAACCTTATTCAATCAATCCCACTCACTCAATGTTATACTTATAGCTTACTCTCGAAGCTGGACTACTGTAACAGCCTCTATCTTAATCTGCCTGCCTCCACTCTCCGCCCCCTGCAACTCATCCAGAACAGAACTGCGAGACTTGTCCTTGGCCTCAAGCCCAGGGACCCTATCTCTCCAGGACTGAAATCCCTACACTGGCTCCCAGTGGCTGCGAGGATTAAGTTCAAAACCCTCTGCATTGTCCACAAGGCCTTCTGTGGCCTGGGGCCTAAATACCTTCAACTCTCTCTTCCTAAATATCTTCCTTCCCAAGCCCTTCGCTCATCCATCTCCAACTCCCTCAGGGTCAGCCGCTTCTCGAAGCAACGAGCTGGGGGTAGATCTCTCGCCGTGGCAGGGGCCTCCCTCTGGAACAGCCTTCCTGCCTCCCTGAAACTTGAGGAGAACCCTCTCCGGTTCCGGAAGCACCGCAAAACCTTCTTCTTTGCTTCTGCTTTCTCTCTCCCTCTCCCCTGCTAAATTCTCGACTGAATCTGCACCGAATCTGCAACTGGGCCACTCTCACCGGCCTCGGTCCTGGGCCCAGCCACTCTCCTCTTGCACTGCCTCCCTGGCAACCCCTGCACTGAGGGACTGTCTCTGATTCCCTACAGCCCCCCCTTTCCCAGCACTTGTCTGCACTTACCTTGCACTTGCCACCAGCTGGCCCTATTTATTTACTTTATTCTACTTACTTGTACTGCACTTCCCCCCTCCCCTTGCACTTTTCCCTTCCCCCTACCCCTGCACTTGCGCGGTCTGAATGACACCTGGCCTAGTAGAATCGTTGTCTGTCTTCCCCTTGTTCCCCCCTCCCTGCCTCGTCGCGCCTTGAAACACTTGTGTATAGGCGTGTTACAAATGCCATATCATATCATATCATACTCGTTTGTCTTATTTACATTTACCCTGGCCTTCTACATTGGCCCCGCCCTTTCACACCTTGCACTCCAATCTTGCATACACTGTCCTTCTCCACAGGCCCACCTTGTTAGGTTATGTATATACACGAATGGCCTTCTCCCCAGGCCCAGCACCTTAAAAAATGCCCTACGTTAGTATGTTAAAAGAACAGTTACTCTCCCCCCCACAGAGTGCACCTTTAATGTGTGCTACGCAGCTCTGTAAATGTGTACATGTTATTTTGGCTCTGGCCCTTCCGTCATCTCCATAGCCACATTAAAAAAAATACTATAACCACTAAAAATGAACTACTGCTACTCACGAAAAACACATGGGCGTGCTAGGCCATAAAGACAGCATATGCAAACTAAGGCTCAATAACCATATACTCTAGTGACACGACAGACAAAAGGTTCAATTTCCAAACAAGTCTGGTTTATTTCAAAGTATTCTCAGTCAGCCGATTGCGTCTCTACATCTCTCAACGTGTGTTCCAGACCTCATGAGACGCATCAGAGCGAGCAACGCTCAAGCACCAATATATATACATAACATTCAATTTTTTAAGGCAAATCAATCTGCCCATAAATGTATCATTCAGGCTAGGGTTCGGTGATTGACAATCATGAATATTATGACACGTTATGACAAGTCTCTATTCAGTCTAAATATAGTTATCCTAGCAACAGTAGCAGAGGCAGCTTTCTGTTATGGGGAACACAAAGCTCTTAGTTCTGCAAGGATATCATGTTTGTAGGAGAGAAACATTCCTTAGCACATTATCTGTGTGTTTCGATTCATGAACTAAGGGTCAAACAGTTCTGAAGAAGAAATACCAGTCTCCGCGAAGGAGTAGCGCTAAAAGAATATAATTCATGCTTTAACTGCCTTTTGCTACAGAGTTTGCAAGACAGGCCGGCATCTGGGCCGCTGATTAGATGCAGTTTCTGCTCGCCTCCACGGACTTTGTGAGGGCGGAAAACAATGTATTTCTGTATCGTTTGACATTCCTGTCTGTGTTAGTCTTTCAGCATTCAGGCCGTGGCCTTGCACCATGCGCGAGTTTGAAACATAGAATACATTTTGCAAAGCGTTCTTACAGAAAGATAAAAGCAAATGGCTGACATTTCAAAAAATGGACGCCCTCTGGTTACATTGACAATTCTGCGATTACAATGTTTGTCACATGATGCAATTGGTTTCTGGCCAACATAATATACATACTATACATACTATATGGTCGTTTCTGGCCTAACAGGCGCTGTCCCTGAAACAAATTCTTCACCAAATAAAATAAAATGACGCAGCTATACCAATTGTCTGCACTATGCACAACTCTCATCTAACAAGGTCCGCCACTTAGTATGCAATGCTCTGCTCTAACGCAGATGTACCACTGTCTACCTGCTCTTTATCCGCAGACCTGAAATCTAAGACTACTACAGTTGATCGCCCTCCACCACATTGAGGGTGCATCACTATACACCAAAAACGAATCCCTCCTACCCCTTGAGTTTTTCATGCACAAGTACACTCACATATCCTTTTAGAAGATTCTTCACTTCTCTCGACCTCAGAGTCTCCCTTTAAAGGCCTGCACTTCAGTCGGAGTGAAGGCAGTGCCGGACCAGGCAGACCTTCAGGAAAGTGGTGTCCGCGGACCTCTTTTGGGTCAAGCTCTTAGTACTGACCAACGGACGCTGTCCCGCACTCCTCCAGGAGCACAGCTGGAATTCCCACGCCTCCAAAAATATATAATGGGCGCCTCAGAAATCACCAATAACAATTACAAAAGTTTTCACAAAAAGGAGTGTACGCAGAAAAGATGTACCACAGGTTTATTCAGGACCCAGACACAGCTGGGACGGCTATATTCTAACAGATTGCGGAACAGACTGCATGAAAAGGCGGTGTCAAAGAAAAACTTGTATAATGCACAAGCAGATTAACGTAAGTAATTCTGCTACATCAAAAAATATCCCCACATCAAACTGATTGGTGCTTGCACATCACACCCTTATAGAAAAGCATACATTAAATTCTGTAATTTGCTGCACAAACCTTCCCACACTGCCCACAATTAGAACATGTGATGTCACAATCCGACCTCCACTTCCCAAATCCTAATGACAATTCATTGAAACATTTGAGATAACCAAAAATACCTCGAAAAATACCAATTGGTGTTTTGCTTCTTGCCATGGTAGCCTGGAATCGTGGCACCTGCAATTTGTTACCAGCTGCTACGGCTTTGTTTCAGATTAATGAAAGTTAATAGACGTTGGTTGCAAAGGCATGCTAAAAGGCCTATTTACCGTGTTTTAGCCTACCTCTAGTCTTGGTTATAAGTATGGTGCCCCTACATTTCTGCTATATGTAAACAGCTTTCATTTTGAGTTTGACTTATGTAATGATTAAAAAGGAGCCTCCTCCCCTTTTACACTGCTACACTCGCAATTGATATGTGCGCACCTTTTCACCACACAGAACTTGCATTTTTATTACAACACTCTCCTCATATAACTTAACTTAACTAACACTAATACATATATTCATTCACTTCCCCCTTCCTAATACCATAACTAAAATCACATTATTTTGCATGATCCTCACATCCCTTTTCCTCATATATCTACACTAGAGGTGTACAACCTCTTCCTGTAGACATATTTTACTCCATAAAGCCCTTTATCTACACATAGATAAAATGAATTATTACTCCAACACCCCTCTTCCTCATCCCACTACCCTGTGTTTACACTTACAACACTCTCCCTCATGTGACCTAAGTAGCACCAATGAATTCCTTGCTCCATTTTCACTTCCTCATGCCATTACTGAAATCACATTATTTTCACAATTCTCATATCCCTCTCCCTCATACCACTACACCAGAGGTGTACAACATCTCCATGTATTTGACTCCATTTTCCCCACTATCTATACATTCCTCTTCCACAACCTTCTACACAACTCTACTCTGTATTACTAATCCACCACTAATCTTCCTTATCCCAGTACCACATATTAATGTGCATCAGTATGCATACATCAAGCTTCCTCATCCCTGTACAATAACACCCACAGAACCCTTCCAAAGTATTAAAATACATACTTTCTTTTTTTAACATATAGGAAACTATGCCCACTAAAGCTGAGCTATGTAGAAAACAAAGAAAAGATTGAGCAGATAAAAAGAAACGAAAATCATAAACTCAACCTGGACTAAAACAATGATTGGAAAGCATACAAACAAGAGAACATGTAGCTGTGTTCTTGCAAAGTACAACAGCCACCACAAACAATACTATTCAACTACCTTCACAAAAGAAAAGTAATCAAATATATAGTGCAGAAATTCCAACTCAAAATGAAACTCAACTATACCTAGCAATGTCGATCTAGCAACAGTAAAAGATTCAAAAAAATTAATGTTACAAAAAATGTTCTGACGCCGAGTTCTTAGCAATCTCATAACAAAATCTGAAAAGTCACGTTCTGCACTTAAAAACTACCAGTAAAAAATTATACTTGAATCTCTTATTGACAGCACCTTCAAAATAACATAATAACATTTGTAAAACAAACTACAAAAACAATTTCTAAATATGCACAATATCTACATAGATACCGTTTCCAAGTTCCAGTGATATACCACATGAACAACAACAAACAAATCCAGTTGCCATTGATAGTAATGGAAGAGGCTATGAAATGATAGCAAAGACCATTATAGCAATAACAACAAAACTTAATAGAAAATTCGTCCTCAACAATCTTTCAGCCAAGTGTTTTTTATGTCCACACAAATCATCCAGTGTACAGTTAGGCATGCAGCTCAGTATGCAATGTGCGCCAAGAGTCGTTCAAATGTTTAGAACAATTCCTCAATCACTACATTAATATAAAAGACAACATTTTACAAACCACAGGCTCCTGCCCAGTGTGAATACATACTGGACTACAACAGTATTCATTAGACTGTATTTCAGTAACTGCTTGCAAAAGTACCATCCATCATTTTAAAATTCTAGCATAGCAACAGTCTACAATTCAAAATCGTGTGCATAGATTGTACAATGCAAAAACTCCTGCTCTAGAACTACAAAAATGTAATAACAATCTACAGAATGGAACAGCGGAAGAAGTCCTCAGACAAATATAACATGTATGAAGTAAATATTTTGGAACTGAACTAGACTTAGACAACACAGCTACTTTAGAATACATAAACTAACAACTTTCCAACACTAACGTCCTTACAAACACATACAAAAAAGAAATAACAAAGTTTAAAAACATGCCTGCTGAAATTGCAGACAAATTATGTGTCTGATAACGCAAAAACTTTCTATTAAAAAAAGTACAAAAATAGTAGATATGGCCTATAAAATAGAACACAATGAGGAATCACAATGGTTCCAATTAGCTTTATATCTGACAGCAATATACATA
The DNA here is from genome assembly GCF_040938575.1 of Ambystoma mexicanum. Classification (NCBI taxonomy): domain Eukaryota; kingdom Metazoa; phylum Chordata; class Amphibia; order Caudata; family Ambystomatidae; genus Ambystoma; species Ambystoma mexicanum. Next base: position 442,830,289 of record NC_090941.1, read on the forward strand.
AACTGAATATAACTGATCCCTTAATAGTTTCCACATACTAAAGTAGTACTCTGTATAATAACTGAATGCCATCACAAGCTATCAATGATCACTTGTAAATATTTCCACTTTCAAAACCTCTCCAACAATTTAATCTGCACGAGGGTATCATAATTCAAACAGAACTGTTAAAAGGTATATTCCTTGAGGCAGCATGTAGTATTTCAGATTTATTTATTTAGATATTTATGTACTGTGAGAAACCTGAAGGTATCCTCCCTAGTAAATCCCAGGAATTCCGTATTCAGGTGGCCAGGGAAGAACTGGTCCCCTCTTATCCCAACCCTAGGGGTAGACGAGTGTAGAAGGATCACCTGGATAAGGGAACCCAGGTTTCTGTTAAGGGGAATACTCCAGGTAAGGAGCGGTATTGTAACGAAGAAAGGGACGAGGAAGATGAGGTCCTTATGGCTTTTATAGGCTGTACCAACTCGACCTCCCTTCCATTTAAAGATTCTCCCTTATACAAATCCCCTTCGAACCCAAAGCCTGTTACACTCGAAAACCACAACTCTCAGAATCCCTTTTTCCCAGTGGTTTTCTACCCAGATACTCCCAATCATTCTCTTTCCCAACCTTATGATTATTATTTCCCACACTCCCAATCTGCTCAGAATAAACAATACCATTCCCACAATTCCCCCTAGTCATATTATGATAATAATCCCACTCATTCAGGTTTGTTTCACCTACCCCACCAATCTCATCCTTCTCAATTCACCAAAACCCTTAGGATGAAGAATATAATTTCTCATGATACACCCCATTTTCTGACATGAACACTTTCTCCCGACACAAAAGACAATGGACTAACACTAATGCCGCTTACCTGACGTTTCCCAACCCAAGGGTCAGGCAAAGTCAGGCAATTGACCAGAACCACTCACACCAGACAGTCCTTTCCTTTCCCCACTGGTATAAAAGGTGGAACAAGTGAGCACAGTACGAGCAATGCAGCCTGCACAACGACTCAGCTATCTAAGTACGGCATTTCAAGAGGAGGAGAAAGGAGGTGAGAACTGAAAAGCTGACAAGAAGAGAAGCGACATTGCTGTTTCCGAACGAAGCCCGCAAAGCTTCTATGGAAGGAATTGTGAGAGCGCAAATAGCCAGCGTGTGTTGCAGCAGATGTCATCTATACATGGGGCCCTCCTCCGCTGATAAACAAGCCAAGGAGAGACGCTTGCCACTGTGGTACCGGCCTTGACTCCAGAAACATGAAAAGCCAACCGGTTCATCAAAGCCGGTGAGTCAAAAGGAAAGCCAATAAGAAACCAAACTGTGTTGAACAAAAATAGCAAATTGTTAATTGAAGAAAAATACAAAGAACTGTTAATACGAGATGGGAAAACCAGCTGCAGAGGAGTCTGCCACCACGTGGGAGCTCACTCAAGAAACCCTGGCTGATTACCCTATTGCTGAAGCTACCATTACCAGAAGGCCTTGGAACATGGTGAGAAAGGGGTCAAGGTGGTCATAGAGGGGTCTTGTAAAATCCTCTGTACAGTGGAAAGTCTATGACGGGCAGAATTGAAAAGCTAAGGGAAGTGAATCCTGACTTGTAAGAAAGTGGAAGAAAGTGAGTGCATGATAAAGGGTCTGCGCCTGGCATGGGGAGCCCCAAGGGTGAAGAACCAACAACCTAAAGTTTTGTGAATGAGCCAAAATGAACCCAACGAATTGAGGTTGAAATTCGAGAGGGGTCTGCACCCAGAAGAGGGGGACCCAGGGGTGAAGAACCCTCACACTGAGCGCCATAAGGAAGGAACTTTCATTTGGTTATGCTGAACATATCAGGTCATCGGGAGCAGTAGATTTAACTACTGAAGACGCTGATATGGCCAAGAATTTATTTAGGATCTGAGACCCAGAAGAGGGGGATCCAGGGTTCAAAGTTATCACCCCAACAACACATGAATACAATCGAGAGAACTTTTTTGTTTATGTATTTATGAATACATCAGGTAGTTGAAGGCAAGAGCCTTTTCACAGAAAAGACACTTGACCATCAACAGTCCTGATAGCTGAAAACTGGACTGGTGTCTCATGCTGGGAAAACTTGGGCATGTGCTGTGCTCAGGAGTCCCATCTTGTCCTGTGCTCAAAACTTGTGGAAGGGAGAACCATGGTTACTCCATCCTGACATTTTTTATGAACACTTCTTTTCTTTCTTGTGAATCCTATCCCACACTTATTTGTACTTAGTAGCAAGGACTGGCAAAAGGTTTCTTTAGTATAGGCCCTTTTATTTGACAAGACACCACTAGGACTGCCTTATTTTGCATTTGGTGGTTGTAGCTTGCTCCCATCTTAGCTTCAGGTTTAGATTAGGCATTTTTCCAACCTGCATATTCAGTTTAATAAACGCCCTTGAATTGCATTGCGTGTGTCTGTCTTTACTATTGCCACCATGAGTTCCTTACAGCACACAGTTCTGGTTACAGAGAACGATAGGAGCTTATAATAATGAATTTGGAAAGAGAACCGCATTAGCCCATCAGCTCTCACCACCCAGGCTGACTAATTGTAACTGCCTGGGTTGGAAAACGAGCCTTCAAATGAGCATATACACATTCCACTCACTGGGGAAGCATTCTCTCTGTGACATCACATTAAGACAACATTATATATATATATTCAGGAGCAATTAGTATTTAACAGGCATCTCCTTTTCTAGCACCTTAGTTTGACAATTAAGAAATAAGAGGTCACATTATAACACACCTCCATCTCTTGGAAAAGCAAGGGTGTGCTTCCTAGAAAGGATTGTCACTGACAAGGGGAGTTCACACTCACACTGGTGAATGCAGGCATACTGACTGTAACAGTAATTGAAAGTGACAATACCAACACACAAAAAATGGAAGAAAAACAAACATGTTACACTGAGAAAAGTTATGAAGTGGGCCTGCAGTCCATACAATTGAAATAGCATCCAGGTAATCTTTCACAAAGTAAAATTGTAAATGCCCATTAGAATGTTCACATATCATAATAAGGGTTATAGGTCAAAGGATCGAAAAAAGGGTCGAATGACAAAAGGGTCGAGGCAATTCGACCCAAAAAAAGGGTCGCATTTTTTTTACTTTTTTGGGGGGGGGTCCCCCCCGAAACCCCTGTTTTTGAGGTAAAAACACCCTTTTAAAACAACACTACAGCAAACAAAAAAATATATATATATTTTTTTTTTAAATTCGATCCTTTGGTTTTCGGTCGAATGCACTCGACCCTTTTGCATTCGACCCTTTTGCTTTCGACCCTTTAACTGGACACCATAATAAGTATTAGTACTCAGCGAGAGTCAAGCAGAATGCAACACGCATTCTTATTGGCTCTCGCTGGGTCCTTACCCGGCCGAGAATCCTTCGATTCTCGGCCGGGACTCCAGCTGCCTTGTCCTCGGAGGGGGGCGTGGCAGCCCCTCAGCCAATGAGGAGGCTCGAAGCGGGGCCATCACCGCTCCGAGCCTCGGCACGGCTGAGAGGCTGCCTCCGCCCCCCGCTGGGAACTCGGGTAAGCTTTTTTTTTCCCCTCCCTCTTCCCTACCCCACGCCACTTACCTTCTTGTTCCTGCGTCCCTGGTGGGGGACGATGGTAGCCTCCAGCAGTGTGGAGACTCTGCGCCTCCACACAGCTGGAGGCTTCCATCGTCCCCTGGCAGGGACGAAGGTACGTTTTTTTTGTTTTTTTTTTCTCCCCCCTTCCCCTCCCTCCCGCCCTCCCAATCCCACTTACCTTCTGCTTCTTTTTTTTCAGGAGCGGACGCGCTGGGAACACTTATGTTCCCAGCGCGTCCGCTCCCGAAGGCCGCCATGGAAAGAGAAAACGGACTCCCATTTTCCCTTTCCCGGCGGCCATTTTTTTGGTCGTTTTTATTTTTTTTTTCTGTCCCGAAACTCAGCGGCTTTTCGGGACAGAAAAAAATGCTTTTATTGCCCCGCTCACGCATATAATGCAGGCCGGGGTACTAATAGCAATATGACCCGAGCTGCGGGGGCATTACCGACTCTGGTAATGCCCCTGGGCCTTCGTTATAACTATGGGACCCGGGCCATTACCTGAGTCGGTAATGCCCCCGCCGCTCGGGTCATATTGCTTAATTATATTGCACATTACCATAAACGAGTGGTTGGGAAAGATGAGCGCTCAGTCAAAAACAGTGGAGCTCTTACTTAAGGTAAAAACAACACAGGGCAGACAATCACATCCTGAAAATTGAACACCTATTGTATGAAAGATGCTACAGTGTAGGTAAATATGTGTTATAATGACAATTGAAGAGCACACCATGCCTGGAAGGTGCACAAGTGTATGAGAAGAAACATAAATGAAAGTTGCAAATGTGTACAGCAAGTCAACTGAGTAAAGGAGCCGTCCAACCCTACATCAGAAATGTAACTCTGTAGTGAAGAAGGCATCCCATCCCACAACAGAAATGTTCCAGATACATGTAAACGTACACGTTTGAAGAACATCATGTAATTTGCAAACCACCGCAATAAGCAAGAACTTGCAGGCATTGTACATCAATACAACAATTACATGCGTTGCACTACTCATTCATTACATTATAATATATAACAGTTTCACTCAGTCAAATGAGCACCAATAAATGAATGGTCAATCTCCTTGACAGAGCAAAATGGTTGTCGCATGCTCGTGATATATGTAAAATGTGAAACCCATTTGCAATGGAATGGATGGGAATACTGCAAAAGTGGTTGGTATGTATGATAACACCACCAATTTATTTTTGTTTTTTTAAGTGTAATGGTAATGCCTTGTAAGAGTTTAAATTGCTTAAAGTCTTAAAACTGATCTCAGTACAGTTAACCATTTAACATTCCAAACATGTGAGTCTGAAAATGATGGTATGAACATCACCACAAGATCGTAAAATATACTTACGGAAGAGGAGAAAATGCAACAATATGAAATTGTAGTGTAGTAGCATAATTTCGGGTGGGGAAAGCGTCCCAACCTATACCCACTTGTAAATGTTACAGCAGGAGGCGCCCCAACTCACAGTAGTCATTTGAAAGTACCCATAAATGTTATACCATATTGTATAAGTAATTAGGAGAATATTGCAGGGCCATACCGGAATTTTTCAACAATATGAAGATGAATTACTGTACAGCAACTGCGGATGAGGAAGCCGTCCCAATCTATAACCAATGTTAAACTTTATAACAAGAGGCGTCCCAACCACATTAATCATTTTCATGTAGTCATATATCTTATAACGTATTATATGAGCACTTAAAAGGAAATTGAAGGGCTAAACCAGCAACGTTCAACACTATAATGCTGGAGGTGTCCCATCCCACAAGAGTGTTGTTCAAAACACATGTAAATATACATGTATGAAAAACATAATGAAAGTGGCAAAACACAGCAATTAGTAAGTAATTGCCGGTATTGCATAGTAATTGTGAATGCAAATCAAATAGAACAGTATCGCCAGAATTGTAACACTCATCAGTGAAGTGATACACAATATAGCAATTTAAGCAGCAGCCAATCTGAGTTGGTCTCCATAATAACACCATCGAGTGCCTCAAACTTGGGATGTATGTAACCTTTTCACTCTGTTTTGATGTATGTGTGAGGCTTCCTTCAACTGGTAAAACTGACACTCATCAATACCTTTAATCACCTGAAATTCCTCATAGACCAGGTTCTTACCCATGTGTGCAAAACTAATTGCACGTCCTTGTCTTCAGCTCATAATGACAATCACACACAGAAGCAAATGGGGATGTTGAAGACAGCAGAATGTTTTGTACATTACTAAATGTTCGACTACGTTGATATTTAGAAAGATTAACGAGTTTGATAACTTCAGTAAGCAAAGTAAACATCAGAAACTGCCTAAACTGATTGGGTATAAAATACCTATAACTTGAAATGAGAAGACATGCAAGAAAGATGCACGATTATAAAGGTGGCAACTGACCTCCTCTATTCAATTGTATGTAGATGTGAACATCAATTTTGGTATTAATGCCATGAAGCCATTTTATGAGAAAAATATGTCATTTAGGATTAATAACTTGGAAGACGAATCCCAGGTGAAGAAGGCGTCCCAACTTCCACCATAACATGTATAACTGTGATGCAGGAGGTATCCCACCACACAGCATCAAGATTTAGCATCTATGCAACCATGTAAAGTTTAAGAACATACTGTAGACAACAAACTCACACTAAATTGCAGAGTTTGCATGGAAATGAGCAAACAAGTGGAATACATGTGCACAGTTGTGCATTACTGGGTAATTTCAACTAGGACACTTAATAACACTGGTTAATAATGTATGTAATATTTGAATAAAGTTATACATTCCAGCAAAATGTGTGTGCGTTGCCTGAGACATCATTATCAATCATGGAACACGATAGGCATTCTCATGTTTGGGTTTATGACAGAGTTCTGAAGCAGTGTACTATTACATCAGGAAATCCTTGTCATAGCCAGTGACATTATGAGGTGAGAATTGCTAAAACATTAAGGACCTGATTCACAGAATTGTTTCATAATGGTACAATCCCATAGGAAAATGCTCTAAAACGTCACCCACCTTTACCTTAGGAAACTTATAAAGGGACTTTAATGTCCAGAACTGACGTTCAATAAGCAGGCTGATTGTTATAGCATGTGGTTGTCATAGCACGGGTTTGAACTGGTTAATAAATGTAACATATATTATTTTGTTGTAAATAATGCACCGATTGCCGACAGGATGTGTGCTGGTACAGGAACCATTTAAACACAGTGTTGACCTTACTAATATTAAAAGATTTGTATATTGTAAACATGAGTTTAAGTTATAAATCAAAGAGCAGAGTGTCACTGAAATGCGAAGTGGTAGTAAAATCTGAAATTCCTCAAATTGTTAAAACTGACATATTCAAACATCAATAATAAAGCACAGATGCAACATTGTCGATACTAATTCTTAGAGGAAACACCTTGCCTGAACTTCATGAACATGGTAATAATAGAGAAAGGTATTATTTTGCAAGTTGCAACCCTCATTCAATAATGTAAGCAAAGCAGTGACGCACTGAAGTGCAGATGTGCAACATATGAGGTATAAGGCGCAATACACATAACAGATAAGGAAGCATTTACTGTAATACTTGTTCTAGAAGTGCTTATCCTCTTCACAGTATGTGCTGAACATGTTTTAATATAGCTTTATAGACCTGCAGAGAGGGCCATACTGGGCGTTATGGGCCCTGAAGACCGAGTTAATGGCCTGAGCGAAGAAAGGGCCTTTAATGAGGTATGAGGGACGATAACGCCCGGTACGGCCCAAGCTGCATGTCTATAAAGCTATTAGAACATCCTCAGGGCCCGATTCTGAACTTGGCGCAGTGATTATGCTAAAAAGCAGGATTCACTGCGCCAAATCAGTACGCCCAGGATCCACCAGTATTTTGAAGTGGGCCTGGGCGTCCTCGTAGTGCACGACAGTGCACCTTCAGGTTTGCACCTGTTTTTGTCATAACAGGCGCAATTCTGAAATCTCAGCAGCATTTTTGTAAAATAACGACATGTTCGTTATTTTCCAAAGATGCTACTGAAAACATGGGTGTATATGAGCACAATGATAAAAACCAAAGGAAGCAGCTTCAACGTTGCAGAATACAACGTTCAAGCTGCTTGCTTTGATGTATGTGAAAGTGTTCACCTTCATATACACCAAAGGAAGCAGCTTCCACGTTGTATTCTGCAACGTTGAAGCTGCTTGCTTTGATGTATGTGAAAGTGTTCATATACACCGTGGTGCATATGAACACATTCATACACATCAAAGGAAGCAGCTTCCACGTTTTATTCTGCAACGTTGAAGCTGCTTGCTTTGATGTATGTGAAAGTGTTCATATACGCTCGCGGTGCACATGAAAAATTTCATATACACCAAAGGAAGTAGCTTCCAAGTTGTTTTCTGCAACGTTGAAGCTGCTTACTTTGGTGTGTATGAAAGTGTTCATATGTACCACAGGTGTATATGAACACTTTCATGTACACCAAAGCAAGCAGCTTCAACGTTGCAGAATACAACGTGGAAGCTGCTTGCTTTGCAAACACCCGATTTGCAGGCTATAATCAATCTGCGGGCTATATCATTGCGTATAGCCCGCAGATTGTCCAATCAGCTTCTCGGAAACACCACTAGGATGTTCTAATATAGCTTTATAGACCTGCAGCGAGGGCCGTACCGGGCATTATGGGCCCTGAAGACCGAGTTAATGGCCCTCACTGTTCAATTAAAGTTGAATAAATGAGACATGTTTAATGGAAGTAAAAACAAATTGCAAAATGGTAAATAAACGTTGCAGACATGTTTTGTACTTACATTAAACATGTGGAAGGTGCTAGGCTGGGAGGAGTATGCTAATAAAGTGTAATCAGCTGTGTTTATGCCTGCTCCCTCCTTCAATTAAGCTTAATAGAGGTGTGCCTTTTTACTCCCCCCTCCACTCAAAAATGTAACCTTCCCATTACTCAACAGATTCATGCAGTTACTATACTATGCATCTCACAAATGCATTTGCACATACATGCCACAAACAGGTGATTTCACTTACATTTATGTGGCTTTCTGTAACACTGCCATATCCCTGCTACTACACGCTCAGAGGTGCGTGCAAAACTCATTTTCAATTTCTCCAGAAACACAAAGCTTCTCTACACGTTCCACGATTCACACAGCTGCTGATGTCTGCCCCTTTTCTACATATTTAAAGGCTTCAAAATCTGCATTGAAACCGAAAGCGCTCTATTCCCTTTCACTTCCCTGTGTTTCTCCAAAGCGCCACTCTGCGTGGACACGTTGGTTTCGCAATGTGCATTTTGGAATGGAAAGTTAACTCTTTCCATTCCAAAATGCCTTCCCTGCCTGCACACAGCCCCGAGTGCTCACGTTAGTGAATGCATCTCAAACTACGGGCTATAATCAATCTGCAGGCTATACCAGTGCGTATAGCCCGCAGATTGACCAATCAGGATTGATAAACACCCTCTAGGGTGTTCTAATTAAAATGACCTAACAAGTGGGCCATGTTTGGGCACTCCATAATGATGGTATAGGTGCTGCTATAAATCATTTGCGAGTCTACTTTTAAACACAATTGCGTTTGTAAGTGCAGCAACTATTACCTATTGTGTTAATCCAGTCTCAATCCAAAGAGAACGCGCCAAAATGTAAGAGACATGTAAATAAACCAGAACATGTCAGGGCAGGAAATTCACTTTGCATCATGGAACACCTCAAGATAAATAAAAGTTACTTTCTTTTCCAGGAAGGCAATGTTTTCTCCGCCGAATATGACGTGAAGGATGCCACAATAGACTGTAGGAGCTGCCGCAGTATTGTTAAAGTGAACACTGTGGTAAGTCTGACATCGAATTGAACCGTGCGTCCAGGGGCACGCACGTCAGTGAAGAGGAGTTGTAACTTCCGGGCCACATACAAGCAGGCATGGTGGTCCTTTCCTCAATGGGTCCCGGCATGCTCCAGAATGAGGATGCGGTAGGTAGAACATTGAGAGGGTCCGTGTCTGTGCAGACTCCTACAGCAGCAGGCCTGACTTCATCAGATGACCGGTGCTGCAGAGGAGTGCAGAGCTCCTGTTACCAGCCTTCAGGGTCGGCTGTGAAGGGTACGTGAGGCGTTTAGTCTGTTTGCAGAGTGCAAACTGAAACAAATGGCACACATGTCTTTCTCCCCCAGTTGTGATCTCTAAAGACTTCAAAAGAGCTGGAAAGTAGAATAAATGGAGTTGAATTATGGGGGCAGTTCACGAAGAACAATCAAAACGGGAAGGCCGACTTCTACCATAAGGGCGCTAAGGGAAGCTAAGTGAACACCTCATTGCCTGTCTTGTTAAAGGCGGCTGACAGACATAGATGAGGGTGGAACACTATCATAAGTAAAAAGCAAAGGCTCACATTTTCACATGGGTCTTGGGAGCCAGAGTAGAGGCAGTCCTGGGTGGATGAACAATGCCCCACTTCAAGCAGCAAGGCACAATTAAGGTCTGGGCTTATATTAGCATTCTGGTGAAGCAGCAAGTCCTGCGCAGAACAGCAAGACAGATGCAAACACAGGGTAGGACAGGGGGGCAGACCTTAGTGCCGTGGATGGTGGGATCAATATTGGGGGCAGTGGGCTCCTCCTTTCAACTTTAGCTCCTTCAATGCTGCACCCCCCGCAGCGGTTCATCAATCAGCAAACGTTCAATCAAGTTGGCAGGTACCAAGTATTTTGAAAGTCCTCCTGGGTCCAGGTTGAAAGCCAAATCGTCACCACTGTTAAAAAGGTATACTCCTTGAGGCAGCAGGCATTATTTCACATTTCTTTATTTAGATCCTTATGTATACAGTTCTGGTTGAAGGGAAAGACAGGAGCTTACAATAATAAATGAAGAAGGAGAACTTGATGAGCCCACCGGCTCCCACCACCCAGGCTGAATAATTGTAACTGCCTGGGTTGGAACACAAGCCTTCAAATTAACACATACACATTCCACTCACTGGGGAAGCATTCTCTCCATGACATCACAGCAAGACAACTTTATATATACTCAGGAGGAATTATAGTATATAATAAGTACACCTATTCCAATATATAATGCCTCTCCAAACCAAAACTGCCAAATTGCCTCCAGCAGAATTACTCAAAGGCATTTCTGGCAATGTAGTATACTTACCATTAGACCTTCATGTAAATGTCGAAACACCAGCAGAAGGATGACCAGTAAAACAATCTTTGGTTGTACTTGTTCATGGTGTGCCAACAAAAGACAAAATAAAACTGGGCAACAAATAATTGACTTAAACAAAGTTAAAGAAGCCTTAGGATATCTTAAACAAAACAATTGTATGAAAGATGCTACAGTGTAGGTAAATATGTGTTATAATGACAATTGAAGAGCACACCATAACTGGAAGGTGCACAAGTGTATGAGAAGAAACATAAATGAAAGTTGCAAATGTGTACAGCAAGTCAGCTGAGTAAAGGAGGCGTCCCACCCTACATCAGAAATGTAACTCTGTAGTGAAGAAGGCATCCCATCCCACAACAGAAATGTTCCAGATACATGTAAACGTACACGTTTGAAGAACATCATGTAATTTGCAAACCACCGCAATAAGCAAGAACTTGCAGGCATTGTACATCAATACAACAATTACATGCGTTGCACTACTCATTCATTACATTATAATATATAACAGTTTCACTCAGTCAAATGAGCACCAATAAATGAATGGTCAATCTCCTTGACAGAGCAAAATGGTTGTCGCATGCTCGTGATATATGTAAAATGTGAACCCCATTTGCAATGGAATGGATGGGAATACTGCAAAGTGGTTGGTATGTATGATAACACCACCAATTTATTTTTGTTTTTTTTAGGTGTAATGGTAATGCCTTGTAAGAGTTTAAATTGCTTAAAGTCTTAAAACTGATCTCAGTACAGTTAACCAGTATAGTTAATAAGTACATATATTCCAATATATAATGCCTCTCCAAAACCAAAACTGCCGAATTGCCTCCAGCAGAATTACTCAAAGGCATTTCTGGCAATGTAGTATACTTACCATTAGACCTTCATGTAAATGTCGAAACACCAGCAGAAGGATGACCAGTAAAACAATCTTTGATTGTACTTGTTCATGGTGTGCCAACAAAAGACAAAATAAAACTGGGCAAAAAATAATTGACTTAAACAAAGTTAAAGAAGCCTTAGGATATCTTAAACAAAACAATGAAGATTCTCCACCAACTGGCCAATTTGAACGTGTTGATCCTATCACTACAGTCAACATAATAGACCAGTATGCAATCCACCCACTACATTCCAGCGACACCATGGAAGCTGCATTAGAAACATATTAAATGCGTCAACCCAAAGGGTTTTCAATGAGCATATGGGGAAAAAGTTTAGAAAAACGTGTTTTTCACTACTCAGGAAAAGGAGGAAGACATGCTGAAAGACCCATATGAATCAGTGCATCCGAATATCATTCTCTATGAATTTATTCTGAAGGTCCAAGATACCGGCAAAATGTAGAATCCATTTTCCACCTCTTGTTCTAAAGTGAACCAGCAACTCTATGTTAGGAAGTTGCGCACACACTAAAAACAGGCACCCATTTCCCAAACATGTCAGCTACTCAACTCCTACAAAAGATAAAAGAGAAAGATGAAGTGTTGCAGTCTAGAAATAAACATCTCTTGTATTGTATTGTATTGTATTTTATTTATATAGCACACCAAGCCCTGAGGCAACTAGTCACATTTCTTAGGCACAGATACTGATATGCATATATACAGTTACAGACATGTAGCATCAGGATTACATGCATGGTAAATGAACAGAGGTACAGTATATAACACATTTTTACATAATTAACTTTTACATAGATAGCATGGAACACAGACGTCTGTACAAAGATTAAAAGATCGGGAAGGAGAGTATTTATGATGAGTTTAGCTCTTATGGATTAGTTTTCATTCTGAGTGAGCCAGGTTTTGGATCCATTGTGGAATTTAAGAATGGAAGGTTCTAGCCTGATGCTGGGCGATAGTGTGTTCCAAGCTTCTGCCTCCTGCTTTTTCCAGTTTGTACCTAGGTACGATGACGAGGTTGGAGTGGGAAGATCTAGTTTGTATAGCAGAAGTGTTGAGTTTGAATTTGTCCGAGAGGTATTTAGGTGCTTGGTTGTGTATGCATTTGTTTAATAGGGACAGAGTCTTGAATTTTATTCTTTGGTTGATGGATAACCAGTGGACATTGCATCTGATATCTGAGATGTGCATTTTTCTGGAGAAGTTGGTGGCTGCTCTGAGCGCATTATTTTCAAAGATTTGTAGTTTGTGCAGATTGTGTTGACTGGTGCCTAGATATAGCACATTGCAGTAGTCCAACTTAGTAAGTACCAGTGCTCTAGCCAGGGCGATGCAATTTTCTGTGGTCAGGAATGGTCTGCAGGCATTGATAAGCTTACAAGTGTAGGCAGTGGTGGAAGCTGTGGTGTTGATTTGTCTACCTAGCGAGAGGGTGGCATCAATGCACATACCTAATGTTTTGATGTCTTTAAATACTTTGATGTCATTGCCGTCCATATTAAAGGTGTTGAATTTGTTGTCCAATTTGTTGAGTCTGGCTTCGGTGCCCACTAGGAGAAGTTGAGTCATTGTGAGTCAGAGTCATGGTTGCCTGTGATGTGTATGAGAATGTGTGTTTCGTCGGTGTAATTAGTGTAGGATATGCCTAGTTGGTCGAATTTGGCAAATAGAGGTTTGGTGAAGATATTGTAGAGTGTGGGGGAGACACATGAGCCTTGTGGGACCCCACATGCGACAGTCGAGGGAAGAGCAGAGGCCGATGCTGTAAAATACTCTGGTTTCTATTGTTCAGGAATGATTGGATCCAAGTGATGGCGTCATTGGAGAGTTGGCTGCGGTGGAGAGATGTTTGCAGAGAATTTTCTGGTCGACTCTGTCAAATGCCTTGGCAAATGTGTGTGGTACAAAATAATACTGGTTCCATCCTCATGCTGATGTAGGGCAACCTTAGCCCACCCACATAGTTTGTAACTTTAAGTTGTGCAGAATACACTGGGAGGACTTGTTTGACTTTCTTCGCACTGTAAACCACAATAAAGAAGCAATAGCCATTTAAAGTCCAGGAGAACTCTGTTCTCTTGATCTTGCCATTGTCTCAAAATACTTTCACCATTGTTTCATTGCTATGTTACACTTCATCTATAATAACAACTATCCTCCAATCTGAGAAGTAGAACACTTCTTATGGAGGAAATAATTTCTATCCAGTAGAGCACCACACATCCATATGCTTTTGTTGATTAAAAATGCTTCCAAATTTGGCCATAACAGTGATGACACTGTTTTACAATGTATTGAAAACTACGTCATCTGTGACATTCCTTCAGAAGACATACATAACATACATAAAGGGAAATACTTCAGCAAATGTCGCTTTGGATTCCGTAGACCAGTTTGTGCCAAATGTCAAGTAAATAGTTTCATGTCTTCAGTTAGGCACAGTATCAAAGGCAAATCTCCCAAACATGCTCACAACATTAAAAGAGATGAGGCATCCAATCACATCAACAATTACAATTCTATCATTGCTCCCTTGTGGACTGCTAATAAAGACATGGAATACATTGAAGACAGTTCAGTAGATGTTTCAAGATACATCACAGCCTATCTCACCATAGCTGAGAAGACCAAGCTAAAAGATCTTTTTCAATGACATATCATTGGAAAAACCCTTTTCACAAAAATTGTACAGCTTTGGTATCAAAATGCTGACACATAGAGAATGAGGGTCCTACAAAGCTGCACATTGTTTAACAGGTACAACCTTATATTGAAAATCTGAAAACATTCTCTGGCTCAACCTTGGTCCAGCTTCATCACAAAAAATAGTACTTAAATCTTGTCAAGAAATTGAATCGTTAGTCACAAATGATCCCAACAGCCAAGACATTAAAAAAAAAAAATAATCTGGTTGACACACACCAACCAAACAGAAGTACTGCTTTGGAAAACATATGTCGTTATGACATCACCCAAAACTATACATAACAAAAGAAATGAGATAACTGGAAAATACTCAGTGTTAAATTGTGAAGGAAATATAGTATTACTTTCATTACACAGACTAATTAACCATGTACAGTTATCATTTAAATATAGAGCCCATAGGGAACTTTATTACATGGCCCTACTGAAACTATTCCTACCTTGGAGAAAGGAAGAATAATTGTTAGCTGACCATGACACATTTGAAACGGCCTTCACAGCAAATGAAAGCAGTATAACAAATGCACATTTTAAATAGTACAAAGAAATGTTGGACAATGAATGCCACCAAGAAGAAGAAATAGAACAATACTACATAAGACACTCCTGAACTAAAAACCAAGGAGTGTTTTCACATTGGGACGCATACCTGCTTCTTGCTCTCCCACAGCACTGCGAGCGCTGCTCTTGCTGGGAAAGCTCTTTTGTTTCCAGCGCCCTGCTTCCTGGAGGAGGCGGGACCGATTGGCTGCACGTGACCAATCACGTGACCTTACTCGAGGATAAGAACTCGCTCGAGCCGACCTTGCGGTGTGTCCTGAACTAAAAACCAAGGAGTGTTTTCACATTGGGACGCATACCTGCTTCTTGCTCTCCCACAGCACTGCGAGCGCTGCTCTTGCTGGGAAAGCTCTTTTGTTTCCAGCGCCCTGCTTCCTGGAGGAGGCGGGACCGATTGGCTGCACGTGACCAATCACGTGACCTTACTCGAGGATAAGAACTCGCTCGAGCCGACCTTGCGGTGTGTCCTGAACTAAAAACCAAGGAGTGTTTTCACATTGGGACGCATACCTGCTTCTTGCTCTCCCACAGCACTGCGAGCGCTGCTCTTGCTGGGAAAGCTCTTTTGTTTCCAGCGCCCTGCTTCCTGGAGGAGGCGGGACCGATTGGCTGCACGTGACCAATCACGTGACCTTACTCGAGGATAAGAACTCGCTCGAGCCGACCTTGCGGTGTGTCCTGAACTAAAAACCAAGGAGTGTTTTCACATTGGGACGCATACCTGCTTCTTGCTCTCCCACAGCACTGCGAGCGCTGCTCTTGCTGGGAAAGCTCTTTTGTTTCCAGCGCCCTGCTTCCTGGAGGAGGCGGGACCGATTGGCTGCACGTGACCAATCACGTGACCTTACTCGAGGATAAGAACTCGCTCGAGCCGACCTTGCGGTGTGTCCTGAACTAAAAACCAAGGAGTGTTTTCACATTGGGACGCATACCTGCTTCTTGCTCTCCCACAGCACTGCGAGCGCTGCTCTTGCTGGGAAAGCTCTTTTGTTTCCAGCGCCCTGCTTCCTGGAGGAGGCGGGACCGATTGGCTGCACGTGACCAATCACGTGACCTTACTCGAGGATAAGAACTCGCTCGAGCCGACCTTGCGGTGTGTCCTGAACTAAAAACCAAGGAGTGTTTTCACATTGGGACGCATACCTGCTTCTTGCTCTCCCACAGCACTGCGAGCGCTGCTCTTGCTGGGAAAGCTCTTTTGTTTCCAGCGCCCTGCTTCCTGGAGGAGGCGGGACCGATTGGCTGCACGTGACCAATCACGTGACCTTACTCGAGGATAAGAACTCGCTCGAGCCGACCTTGCGGTGTGTCCTGAACTAAAAACCAAGGAGTGTTTTCACATTGGGACGCATACCTGCTTCTTGCTCTCCCACAGCACTGCGAGCGCTGCTCTTGCTGGGAAAGCTCTTTTGTTTCCAGCGCCCTGCTTCCTGGAGGAGGCGGGACCGATTGGCTGCACGTGACCAATCACGTGACCTTACTCGAGGATAAGAACTCGCTCGAGCCGACCTTGCGGTGTGTCCTGAACTAAAAACCAAGGAGTGTTTTCACATTGGGACGCATACCTGCTTCTTGCTCTCCCACAGCACTGCGAGCGCTGCTCTTGCTGGGAAAGCTCTTTTGTTTCCAGCGCCCTGCTTCCTGGAGGAGGCGGGACTGATTGGCTGCACGTGACCAATCACGTGACCTTACTCGAGGATAAGAACTCGCTCGAGCCACCCTTGCGGCGTTAAGCCCGTGAGGGGTGAAGGGCGCCGACTGTTTAACGACTGTTAAGCGCTGGTGGCGCACATACCCTGGAAAGGTTGCTGTTACTGCTGTCAGATAGCGGATTGGGGTCTGTGGAGTAATATTTATTTATTTTTATCCATTTTGTTGCATATATAATCACTTGGCTGCTAAACGTGCCGAATGAAAGGTATAACATACACGCTGACATCTGGGATGCCAGCTAATATTGTGATTACAAGAGCCTCTGTGAATCTTAAGCCTGCAACCCCTAAAGCCTCCCCCGTTACTATTCTTAAAAAAAAATTAGGAGGTGCAACTGCTGTGACTCCCGTGAGTAAGAACCCTACTAGTGATATACGAGGATTTTGTACACTAAGGGGTGATTTAGATTTAACCTTTCCCACGTGTGTTGAAAAACAACCTTTGAACCCGGTAAATATGGGTGGAGGGATAATCGCACCGCATGTGGGTTCTGTGAATTCAAATGTGTCGATTTCGGACACTATTATTGTAAATGAGATATGCTCTACTCAACGCGACCTCGAGAGAACTGAGGAGTGCCCTTTAATCGATTTAACCACACAAAATTCTGTAGTTGCATGTAGAAACAAACTAAATGATATTAATAAGGAAGTCACTAATGAGGGTGAGAATAAAGATATGCAGGAGGAGATGGAAAATATAACTGCTATAAATAAATCTAATCTGGACGACTCTATTAATGAGATTGTGGTAGATGACCCTGCTTTGTTGGAATCCCCAATTCTCAACGATAGAACCAAGGCCAATGATGGTAGTTTATATGGATCCCCAAGCCTTTTTGATCACCACACACAATGCCCTAGAGATTTGACATCTTCTTTTGTCTATCCTACACCACGTGCACCACACAAAAAGATTGCTCCGAGTGTGGGAATCACAGATGGTAATGGTGGACAAACTGTACACGGCTCACTGGTGGAAATAACGCTGAATGCCATAAATATCTCGATTATGTCCCTTTTTAAATTGTTTGAGACCTTGGATGCAAAGATAAGTCGACAAGCTGTGCAGATTGAATTGATCACCCAGAACCTAGACAAAATATCTCGGTACATTGACTTGGATGATAATAAGTCACCAAAGTCAATGAAAGATATTAAAAATAAAGATTGTGCACAAATGTCATCCGATGTAAAGGGGAAGCACGAGGTGGAGAATGTGGTACCGACTTTACCTATTTTTGAGTCTATTATATGCCCTGTCACATCCAGTGACGATGAGGTGCATTGTAGCCCTTCTAGTAGCGGGATAGTGACTGTGGAAAGTTGTACCTCTGTTAAGGCGAATGCAGACAAAACTGCTGTAGATAACCGAGGGTATGACTTTGGTGTGTATAATATGTTTGACTCAAGAACCAATGTAAGATCTAAAGTTAACACTATAACTAAAAAGAAAACTAAAAACCAGAAGCAGCCCTTGCGACCTTTAAAGGCCGCTACTAATCAATTCCTGAAACGTTTACAAATTACTTCGAAAAGTAAAGAGGTGGGGGGAGGTGGGCTAAAAGTGAATTATACTAATTTAAGACAGGCTAGAGAACCGGTAGCTAGCCAATCTGTGAATGCTGTATCCCATCACGACTATGTTCCACTAGATGATCTAGTGGCTCTGCTTGCAAAAAAAGGTTCCGAGGATCAATTGCGGCTGCAACAAGCTGCTGGTAATATTACAAACCATGAAACATCTGGTATCCCACTGGCTAGTACTATAGTGATAAACCACCCAAAGAATGATGCTATAACAAATACTATAAGTGCGAACCCTCCTCCAGTGAGAGAACCTTCACCGGATATACTAAAAGATATTAGAGAGACCATACGGAACTCGGTTGATGAGTATCTAAGATGGAAACAAGATCAGACCCCTGTGATAAACCCTGTAGTGGAGGGCCGCAAAGTGTCATTCAATAGTAAAACGACAGTGTATTCATCTGATACAATACAAAATATCGAGAGAAACTCGGAACCAAACCAACTACTTGAAATGGAACGGCTAAGTGGGGGAACAGGAAAGAAATTAAAACATGCCCTAGACCCGAAATTATATCACAGATTTATTCTGAAATGCCGCCCTGCTCCCCATATATCCTATGACTTAAACAGAACAAGTGTGTTGATGATATTTGAAGACATTGAAGAGTTAAGAGATATCTCTTCAACTGATATTCAACAAGTTGAATTTTTAAATGAGGAGAAGCTTGACGTTGTCCGATTGTGGATTTCATCCAACCTTGTCAGAAATATTATATGGCAAGCTAGGATGGAACTGTTCACAATGGGTTTTTTGCTAGCAGTTGATCCTACAATCTTATCGACTAATATGAACTATGAACAACTACAGGACCCAAATGATAATATGGCTGGTAGATCCCTAAATATATATCGCAAACAAAACTTACTAGATCAAAATGAGATGGTAGGAGACCTGGGGAAAAATGATTATAGACCGAGTGATAAAAGATCATAATATAAGGAGTGGCGAGATGACATATTGACCCTGGTAAGTTGGAATACCTGTGGTCATGGCCATCTCTCTGCAAAAGATAGCAACGATCTTAATAACTATGATATAATAGCCCTACAAGAGACGTGGCTGGTGGATTGCCCGGTATGGAACAATCATGAAATAGCATTTTTGGCAGCCAGATCAAATAAGAAAGGACGTCCATCCTCTGGGTTACTAATTGCCATTAAAATGGGGAGGGGCCTGTCAATTAGGCCTTGGGCAACCCCGAATATATTCATGCAATTAGTTAAAATTCTCTACCCCGGAGGATGTTTGGCTCTAATTAATATCTATCGTAACCCAATGGGTATCTCGGATAAAATCTTCATCAAAGAACTGGAGAATTTCTTCAACTTGATTCTTATGACTTCTGAAATAACAAATGTCATTCTTGTGGGAGATCTGAATATGCAATGTCTGACAGACAAAAAATCACAAAAACGCCGCATAAATGAAATATGGGCGGATTTGATGTGTGAGCGTAACATGCTGATGCTTAACGGTGCGATACCTGGTGACACACCTGCTAGTGAGACGTGGCGTAGAGGACTTAGTAGCTCCACAATTGATTATATTTATACGGACAAAGCAATGTTTCAAAACATTGCTTCATTTAAAGTGTTAACACAGACTGTGAGCGATCATCATATGCTAACCTTGAAATGGAACTGCTACAAAGAACCATACAATTTAGAAAAAGAGCGGTATGCCACCAATTTGATAACAAATAATTCAAGAATAAGGTTTAGGTGGAACAAATCTACCTTGAATGAGTTGAATGAGGAGTTGCTGGGTGAACAGATGGGGAACAGCGGGGTAGAAGAACCATACAACGTCACACTCCAAATGTTCAAACTGCACTCTTCAACACGAACTCATGTGTACTTTGCACCTAGACACAGTGCTGACGATCAGGTTCGGAAACGTAAAACCTTACTGAGACGAGAAAAGAGAATGGCATTATCACTGCCGGTGAACATCAGGTTTGAGGTCATTCGTTCACTTCAACGTGCATATACGGCTTGGATTCGTACTCGTCGATGTATTCTTTACCAGTCTGATGGTGAAGAAATGCTTAAGGTGATTATGTCAAAAAATACAGCCCAAATTTGGGCGTTGCTTAATGCTGCTAACCATTTGGAACAGGGCCCGGTTCAGATAAACGGTGTATCTGAAACACTATGGATCAACTACTACACGGAACTATATGCTGACCTTGAAGTCAGACAAAACAGCCCCGTGATACCATGTAATAGCGTGGAATTATTACAAATATCTAGAGAAGATATATTAGGATTTATCCTTAGAGCATCCAACTCAAGGGCCCCAGGACCTGATGGGTTAACCAACTACATGATGAAGCAGTATCCGGAACAATGGGCTCTGATCCTATACAATATCTTTACTTATGCCCTACAATCTAACAGTATCCCAAAGTCTTGGAAATGCTCTGTGGTAGTGCCCATCTTCAAAAAAGGTGACAGGTCTAAACCGGCGAATTATAGACCGATCGCACTCTTGGATATACCTGGGAAAATCTTTTGCAGGTTTATTTTACGGGACTTTAACAATTGGGTAAAAACTTGTGACAAGCAAGATCCGCATCAAACAGGGTTTATACGGGGCATGGGAACATCTATAAATCTGTTATCAATAACAGCTTTAATACAGCATCATAACCTCCTGAAACAACCATTATTTTTTGTGTTCGTCGACTTTAGAGCGTCGTTTGACTCAGTGGTTAGATCAATATTATTTGACAAATTAACCCGAGAAAAGTGCCCTACATACTTAATTAGTTTGATAAGTATGTTACATTCAGAGACCAGCATACGAGTGAGGCTAAATCTACAAGGCCTACTATCCACCAATATTCCAACTTATAGGGGTCTCAGACAAGGCTGTATACTTGCGGCCACTTTGTTTAATTTTTTTATTGCTGATATATGTAAAGCTTTCAAAGAGGTTATTTCTGATGCGCCGAAATTAGCAGGCAAAGCAGTTGCAGCTCTACTATATGCTGATGATTTGGTTTTGATTTCGAAAACCCCTCGTGGCCTACAAAACCTGCTCGATGCACTTGCTAGATATGTCACTGAGAATAAGTTAACCGTGAATATGAATAAAACAAAGATAATGGTCTGTAACCCGAACTCAAGTGGTACCCTAAACAAGAAACAAAAAGCGTTAAGGTGGTGTTTACAAGACCATATACTAGAGATAGTCCCACAATATATTTATTTAGGAGTTATTATTGATGGAGCAAGTAATAAAGCATATCTACTAAGTCTCAATCAGAAGTTGAACATGATGATCTCACAAGCTTTAATTATTCAAACCAAATATGGTAAATTCACTATTACACCTGCCATAACATACTTCAAACAGAAAGTGGTTCCGGTATTACTCTACGGAGCGGAAACAAAACCGTGTATAATGAGAAATACATGGTTACGCTTTGAAAGTAAATTCTGGAAACGCATCCTGGGTTTACCAAAATGTGTACCTATGTCTTGGGTCAGGTATGAATTGGGGTTAATCTCATTACATGCACGCTATATCTGGCAAATGATTTCATTGTACAGAAAATGTATTTTGGCGCCCGGTAGGCATAAATTGATTAATACCCTTGCTGATTATGTGTTTACGACTAATGATCAATATATGGTGAAATGGCGGCATACTATAATTGAAGCCTTGGCCGAAGCGGATCTTTCCCTTGATGACCTCCTTACAAATCCAGACAGGGCCAAAACTAAGATATTTCAGTATGATTGGTTACGCACGAGGGAGATTTGCCTGAAGTATCATGATTTCCCCAAAAATGCATACCTGCTTAAAAGGCATAGTATTGTGGAACCATATTTATTTAGATCACCTTCAACTGATCATAGAAGACAATTTTTAAGAATACGTTTTAACTTATGTGAAACAAGGGATCTGAAAGCCAAAAGGAAAATGATAATGAAGGAAGATAATCTATGCCGTTTCTGTAAGATAAATGATCAACCTGAAACCCTACGGCATCTCCTTACAGAATGTCAAATCCTTAAACAGCAACAGGAGTTCTATTTTAAACCACTGCTATATGAAAACACCCATATTACAACAGAATCTCTTTGGTGGTTGATCTATTGCGGGCATACCACCGCTCTAAGGCTCGCTACCATTGCTCTTGTGAAGGATTTGAGACTGGATATTGATCAAGAACTGACAGAACCCAAGATCTAACTATTATGATAACCATTAGTGAGGGATATATGTATACTTTTTATGTGTATTTTATGTGTGTATTTTCATGTATTTTCTGTGTGCACTTTTTATGTGTACCTTTTATATACAATACTACAATTTTATAAATATGAATGAAGATGAAATATTAATGAGATATTGTAAAGTTGATTTAGTTCAGCTATAACAATAAAAAATAAATAAATAAGACACTCCTAGAGGGATTCAACCATCTCTTACAGGAAGCCAAGAACCACTTGGAGAATCACTCATTCAAAATGAAGCAGAAATAGCAATGAATGAGGTAGACACCATGCATCAATGCAAACAATCTAAAGTAGATTTGTCAGTGCTCAAATCACAGTTAAGTTAACAACTCACCATTTACCTAGAAGTCACTGAATACAATTGAACATGGACTAAAATATCAAAATAAAAATTGCACTTGTAAAAATTACAACACCTCTGCTCTTGTATGTAAGAAGTGAAGCTGTTTCTGGTAAAAGCATCCTAATTAGAACAACCAGAACATGTGTAGAAGACAAAACAAACAACAACCTTTCAGCTGTTGTAATGGCCCCCACAGGTCTAGCTGCTTACAACATAGGAGGTGTAAATGTACAAAGACTCCACCTCCTCCCAGTAGATCACCAAAACAAATTAGAATATTACATATTGTCAGAGTAGCTTTGACTAATGTACGCAGAATTTTTCAACAAATTAAAGCCCTCCTTGTAGATAATGTAAACATTGTTTGCAAGCACATGCTTGCTTTAATTCATCTAAGAATGCAGGAAGTCTTAAAAACTGGTTACAATTAACTCTTTGGAGGAAAACATATTATTGTTTTTGGAAACCGGCTATAGTTAACACCAGTAAAAGGGCAACCCATATTCAAAACATTAGGATACAAAGAATGCCATAATACACAAGACAACATTGGTGATACCAATCTGCAGCATCATTTTCGCTACAGACAATGGGCACTAAAACATGTGTCAGTCTGAAGATCTTAGGCTCACATTTAAAAAAAGCATTAGAACTGGTGTGCCTACTGAAGACACCAATTCATCCTTAAAGAGTAGAATAATACATGAGCTGTATGGCCAAAACGCATCTGCCCCTGATCTGATCATTAGGCTTCTGTTAAAAAAAAGACATGCATTGCAAGCCACAGGTCCAAATCAATGAGTCAAACCAGGGAGGAAAACATCAGAGGGGGGAAACTGCAGTGGGACACACAGGAGCCAATTTACAGTGGGACACATGAGGCAAAATACAGCAGGCAGAATCACAATGGGGACATGGAAGCAGTAAAGTATTAGAATGTTGAGCAGGTTACATGTAGCAAAGTATAATATGGTTCAGCAGGACATAATTAGGGCATGCCGAGGTCTATTAATGCATTATAACTCATTACAAAACAGGCACATGCATAACATGGCAAAGGAGCCTGGTGTTCGCCATGCACTCCTATTGTTGGCCTGTGCAGATTGTGAATAACAAGGGGGGGGGTCCTGGGAGTCCCTCGTGCTGGACTACCCCAGGGCAGGACAAAGACAGATATGTTTGGGATATTTCTCCTCTGTGAAAGATAGTAACCAGGAAGAATGTCTGGCAGAGGGACTCCCAGGACCCCCATTGTTATTGTGCAGATTGTAGCCATTTCACTTCATCACTTTGCCCATGTCTATAAACTTTCTCACTCTCTCTTAATCTTTTTCTCCTTATCTATGCCGTTCTATCTCTTGCCCTCTCTCTCTCTCTCTCTTGCTCTGTCACTCTCTCTATCTCTGTCTCTCTCTCTCTGTCTTTCTCTCTCTGTCTGTCTCTCTCTCTCTGTCTCTCAAATCGATGCATTGGGGTCTGTATACAATGTTGATACAGGAATTGGCAAATTAGGGGAGGGGCAGTCTGGTGACTCGACTCACTTCGATAACCAGTATGCTAAGGTTTGTGGGAGGCAGAAACATTAAGCTCAAAGAACAGACTGCCTGAGACATGCACAAGCCCAAAATTGCTGAGGATTTTGAGCATGTTAAAAAATAGCAAAAAGTAAAGAAAAGCTCAGTCTAATCAATGACAATCTAGTGTTAGTGTTGAATTCTCTTTTTGTTTGACTTTAGATGGTTCCTTGTTCATGTTGATCCCCACTGGGTAATTCTGAGTAGACACTATTTCACTTGAACTTCAATAACACACGTAGATGACTATGTCAGAAAAGCAGTCGGAATGTCCCTGAAAGTCGGCATATTGAACCCACCATCTGCCAAAACAATGCCACATTAAAAAAAAGCACAGACCATCATTATTGCCCATTCCCAGATGTGGTCCATAATGATGCCCTTCCAGTCAAGAAGATCCCAAAATGAGAGTGTTAAATCCCCACACTATATGATAACTTCTGTTTTCTCCTCAAACGATGGGCATTGAACGCTGACTCCTATGATGACATTTGGTCGACCTTTTTCTCAGTAACCCGAGCTGTGTGAATGAGTCCATATTTTCATTGCCAATGGTAGAGCTGGCTGGAGAGGCCTAATAAAAGCCTACCAAAGGAGAAGGAAAAATAAGGGATCATGGTAGAAAGACCTCTTTGTTAGTGGCCTGGAGACCGCTCGTTATTTTCAATTCTAAAGGTCAAATTCCGAGGAAAAAATAACGCCTGCCCTGCCTGCATAACTTGAACTTTATTAATATCTTAAACTGATTGGTTCTCACAGGAGGATGGGGCAAGGGCACACCCTTTTTACCAAGTATTTGAATTTTATGCAGTTGTGCTACTGTCACACAGATGGGAAACAAAGGGCAATGTGGTGGAGACTTTGACCGATCATTCAAAACCCAGGAACTCTGAGGCACTTGAGTGCGTTGAACCAGGTAACGTTTAGTGTTCCCTTCATCCTCATTCAGTGTGGCTCTTGCAAGCACACATCAATGAAAGCACTCTCTATGTTTTAGTCCCCTGTTCACAAACTGTAAGGTTCTGCCTCAATCTATTTGGCTCTACTCATCAGCTCTGTACATCTCAGTACCATTCTCACAAACAAGATAATGTGACTCCATTTCCTTGGCCCTAACTACTGGCTGAGTGATTTCTGACAATAGGCAATTAAGGCAGTACATACATGCATTCTTCAAAACTCTGAACCTCATCCCATGCACAAATGGTGCCACACCCTGAACTTGACCACTACCAACAGTGGGCGTTGCTGCTAGTGCTGCTAAAGTGACTATGTCTAGTCAATGGTGCAGTAGGTAAGGATGTGCAGGGCGAGACACCAAGAGGCCTGGAAGAAATGTGGGTTGGCTCATAACTTGGGGGTGAGGGCCATGTGCTGGAGCTTGACCAATGACAAACTGAAGTACCCTCTGACAATCCCCTGTCACCACACGTTCAGCTGGTGGAGGGTGCCACAGTAGAAGGGTCTGTGAGAGCTGATGTGTATTCCCAGTACATATTTGTGTGCCTAAAATCATTCAAAAAGAGAAACAAATTCAATAAACGCGGGACAGCAAACATGAAAAAAAACACAAAGAACTGCATTAACATATTTTCCTCAATAAAATAGAGCCCGGTCAGAGCAGAATCGAGAGAACATTTTGAGAATTTACTGGGAACTGAATATTGCTAAATGCAGAAACCATTACATTAGATGTGTGCAGCTTTCCAAGCGACTAACATGGAAATGCTTTACAAAGGCGGCAGTACGACATTTTTAATAGGCAAATAAAAGTTATTCGCACAGGCAGAAAGGAAGGACTTTTATTTTAGTTTTGATACAGTAAGCTATTTGCCTCACTGGTTTAATGCCCTGAGTCCTTGCCATGTTGAGAGGGCAAACCATATTCTTTCATCAGCACACGCTTAAATGACCTTTGCTTTAAAGGTGCTATTAGAACAGCTCCCAACATGCACATCACAATAACAGCCAGCATAATTGTAATTAATTGTGAGCATTGTAAGCAGTTTCTTTAGGTAAACAATAGAATGAATGCTCTTGAAATAGTAGTTTTGCTCTCTGACCATTTACAGAAGCAGCTCCTGCAGAACCAAATCACAGAAAGCGAGTTTGACTTGAAATAATGAAACTTTTGTTTTTCTTTGTTTTTTTAAGTTGGGATGTTTTTCTGATCTTAATAACAGACCTTGGTTTCTAAATACGGTAGCAGAAAACTGATTCTAAAAAGACCTAGATAGTAATGCATTTTATTGGCATGGTGACAGGTAGTTCAGATTAATGTTCAGTATGGTTGGGCTATACAATGTACTGTGGTTTAAAAGTTTTGGTGATGTCTGTGTTAGCCTACACAAAGCCCCTGAAATGATTTAGCACGACTTGTTGTATGCGAGCTTCCTCGTTTATTTACACAATCATCATAACTCCTTTCTTGTACCAGTTTGTGCATGATCGTCAGTTGAGTCCAAATCAGAAGAGATGTCTTGTCATGATCCCTACTCATTATCTAGGCTAGATGGACAGATTAGAGTTGTGTTCCAAAACATCAGGAGAGTCAACGTGCTAGAATATCCTTCACTGGTCTGTAGCCTATCGCTGCTTGGGGATACCGTAAATGGTACCTCTTCTTGAATGCCTCTTGGAGCCGCATAAACTGCCTTTGTGCATAGCCTTGTGTTGTGTGTCTTGTGTCTCCTTTGCCCTGGCACTGTGCGAATGCAACCTGGATGGAATGCCTAGTGGAATACTGATGTGTGGAATGCTGCTGTGTGGGTGGCCTGAATGTTCCATTGATGTCAGTTGGTGGCTGAGCCCCTGTGAGTGTGGGAATCAGTGGGTGTTTCCTGTACCTTCCTTTGTACTTACCTTGTAACTTACCTGCTTGTTTTTTCCTTGTTAACTGCAACTTAAGTAAAAGAGTTCACTTCGCTGCCTGGTCTGTCAGAGTGCTTCTTCACTAGGAGAGCATCATTACAAATGCGAAGAGCTAGCTTGAAGGGCCAGGAACCTCCTGCTGCTGTCCAAGGAGAACAGCACCACAAAGAAGGAAAGAAAGCATAAGACCAGGAGAGGAAACATCCACTGCCCCCGCCCCATTAAGGTGAGCTGACCCCTGGCTCAGTAACTGGGGCAGTAGCTGAGACAGAACTGGCTGCATACAAGGGGCCGCTCGGGCGTGTTTGTGACCTGTAAGGTGCAGGCAGACTGACAAGGGCATTTTTGGACAAAATAAAATAATAATTTGGCATTTATGTAGCGCTACGAACCCTCAGGTATCTGAGCGCTGCTTATTATTACCCACGGTGTGTGGTGCTCATTTATCTACCTCGGAAGGATGAAAGGCTAAGTTTGGCCCTGCCGGGATTCAAACATGAGTTAGCAAGCTCTGCAGGATATCAAAGTGAGCACTCTACTCGCTGTGCCACTCGACGTTCTGGATTGGCAGGACATAGGATGCGGCTTGGATTGGACAGCCTGGGAGAGTGGAGACAGTGGCAGCATAACAGCCTGGGAGTGTGACAACCAGTTCATAGCCTGGGAGAGTATCTGCAGGGTGCAAACGGAGCTGGTGGTGGCTGGAGTGACTGCTCATGAGAGATCGTTGCTGCAAGAAGTGACAAGGCACGGCCGATTTGTGATCATAGTCTGCAAGGGGCAGACACATCAAGCACATAGCTGCAAAG
The DNA here is from genome assembly GCF_040938575.1 of Ambystoma mexicanum. Taxonomy (NCBI): domain Eukaryota; kingdom Metazoa; phylum Chordata; class Amphibia; order Caudata; family Ambystomatidae; genus Ambystoma; species Ambystoma mexicanum. The sequence goes on from NC_090941.1 coordinate 442,858,396, forward strand.
TGGCAGTGGGAGTTAGGCAAGCAACAGGTGTAGGAAACAAGTCCTACTGGCGGAGCAGTGCCACGTTCATCCCAAGTGGTGCTCTGTGAGGCAGTGCAGGTCATTGTCTTTTGCTGTGAGGCATTGGACAAATGAGCCAAAATGGGGGTGTTACCCTGGCAGAATAGCACATGCAGTTTAGGGGGCCGGGATGTGTTGGCCATCGGCCCCAGAGCCGCGGTACACCATGTGTGCTGCTGGGGTCATGGATACGTTTGTTTGTCCTGGAGAACAGCACAGCCCAGAGACTGTTGCACAATGGTGTTGTAGAACATCAATGGAACAAGTGTGCAGCAGTTACAGTGGGAGCACAGGCAGAGTGTGAGCATGGCGCATCAGTGCTATTGGGTTCTTCTCTTTGCTTTGATATTGAGGCCATGAGAGTGTATGATCCCACATAGCTCCGTCAAGCACCTGGTGCCGCATTTGCATGTGTTGTAGATGACGCAAGGAGTTGTTACAATGTAAGGGATCTTATGGAGCGGTGTACGATGAGTGGGGCACCAGTGTCTGAGAATCTAAGAAGAAAAGTTGTTGCATCCAAAACAGAGGTGGGAGGTGTTAGCAATTGAGCACTCTGCAGTGACTATGCCAGTGACTGTACCATAGGTAATGAGACGTCTGCAACGGTGGAAAAAAACAACATTATAAGAACTGTGATGCTGGAAATGCATAGGATCCGTATCCTTGTCCTTTACTGCTTTTTATCGTGTTCTGTCGTGTTTTCCGCGCAGGAGTTCGTGTGGGACTCCTGGCAGTGCAGCTCTCTCTCTTGGTTTGTTGAACAGACCCATAGGATACCCTTATAGCACCCATGGGTAGGGGTGCAACCCTGTGCCCCTAGTGTATGTTTTGGGCACCTGTGGGTGGCCCACAGAGCAGGGTACGGGCTGGTGGCAGCTCCGTGCTGAAATGACTAGTGCCCTGAGCGTCCTCCATTTTGGGATGCCCAGGCCCTGTCATTGGATTCGGTAAATTCCTGATGGAGACAAAATGGCCCCCATGGCCTCTTGCCTTCCAGCACCTGTTACCTTGATCTTCCAGAAGTCCCTGTGAAGCCCTGCCTCTGCCCCTTCCCCCTGACTGGCTGTTGGGTGGAAGGTCCATATATGGTAGTGCAGGAAGTGCTGACCAGCCTGGCTGAAGCCTTCCCAATGACTGTATGTTGTGGGTACACCTGTTGGTGGGACCTGGGTGAATGGAGTGTGTGACGAATACGCATTCTATGTTGTGGGTTTCTAGTATCTGGTGGTTGACACAATGACTGAGACAGCCCTGCCCGAAACTGGTATGAATGCAGTATGAAGTGTTCAATGGCTCGGTACTTGTCCAAATACACATAACTTGTTGTGAGTGTCTGGAGAAAAGGGAATGGCCTGAATGCACTGTGTGCCTGATTGGTTGCCTGTCTGCATGAATGCCCTTCATAGTGATTGGATGCTTCAGTGTGACCCAGCGGAATAAATTTGAGATCAACAGTATATTTGGGGAACTCTCACTGATAGGAATCGCGTTCAGAAGTGTTCAGAGCTGAAGTCCAAACTACGACGAGTAACTGGAGTGAAACTGACGCTTGACCTTGAAGCCCTGCTGGAAGAGAAGAATTGCAGTTGCTCTTCTTCACCACCTGAAAGCTTCTGTGCTTCAAGAACTGAACCAGAGAGGACCTGGTAAGGCACCCTCTTCCCAAGCTACGAGGAACCATCGTGCACAGCTGATCTTTGCCTAAGCTCCCTGTTAGACAGACCTTCGACAGGCTGCTGACCCGATACGGGGATTGCTGCAGAACTCCAAGGAGAAGCACCCGGACAGTTGTCCGCCACTGTCGATGATCACCATTGCCGACTGGAGCCGCCGTGCTCCCGTTTGCCTAAGATCTTCATTGATCCAAGGACGCTCTCATCCGCATCATCGCTGCTGTATCCTGCTGAAGAAGGCCTGACCGTTGATGCACCGAGGAGCATCCACCAGTGGGTTTCCCGCCACCCAAAGACCACAGAGACGCCGACGACTCAACGCCCTTGTTGGGCCACAGTTCTTCAACTCTTTGCAGTCCAGAACTATTGACACTAAGGTGCCCCGCATGCCTCTTCGTTTACGCTTCCCCGCCAACGAGCACCGCTAGGAACGCCGCGGCCACTTCACTGTCGTAGCCTGACCGGTTCTCCGTCGGACGTTCAGCGACCCGTGACTCCTGCCTTAAAGGGAGGGCACTCAAGAAGGGCCATCGATTCCCCGCCACAGAACACTACAACGCCAAGGTACTTTGGGGTTGCAGAACTATTGGAAAGTCTAGTGTGAACAATATATGGACTGGGCTTGCGATAGATCTTTGCTTTACAGGTTGCCCAGGTGGGGGGATCTCCTCACAGAACTGTGTCTAGGTATCGGGGCCAGTATTCTGCCAATTGCTCAACCATCTTGCTTTCCTTCCTCTCTCTACTGCTGGTTTCCTCTTTATTCTGATCTGTGTGTCATTCTGACGGTATGCACTTTAATGAGATCTAGTAACTTTATTGGTACCACTTTAGAAACTGTATATATTTACCATTGCTGATTTTCGGAGTACAAAGTTAGTTATCGTGATATTGTATATACCTTTGAACATTAATTATATAAAGACTGTGTTGTAACCAATACAGTGTGTGGACATTCCTTTGTGGGTGCTTGGGGACTACACTGTACGTAAGAACCAGCTTGCATCACCTCCTGAGAAGCTAGGCCTTGATTGCTCGACCACAACTACCAATAATAGAGAATCTTGGCTGGGGTCCTCTGTGCCTCTCCTCTACCATACAGAGAGCGGAAGTACAGACACCCCCCACTGGCGTCTTTAAAAGAACTAAGTTTGGATTAAGGATATCGAGAAAGTTTTGTATGGTCTGGGAGGCCTGGTAATATCACTTGCTTGTATTTCTTGTGATGAGGTGAGGGTGTATCAGTTTGAGACTTCTGTGTTTTAGGGTTGGTAAGGCTAGGTGTAGTACGATTGATTCATGACATAGCCTATGTTATTTATGCCAAAGCCTCTATGCTATACAGCAATGCAAATTCCCATGTATGTGTTTGTGTTAATAAATTTGTCTCCAAAGGACCACCAAATGTGAGGACTTAGAAGCTTAGGGCATGGGCTTGATATGATCAGATACCTCTCGCTTACCATGTCTTAGTAGGATCTTTTAACTGTTTCTGTGTGTTGAGGCCAATTGTGTGTGTGTGTCTTGTTTTGTAAAACCCAGCCTTTGGCCTAACTAACCACTTGCTGGGTTTGTGGTGGCCCAACCCCGGTGTGTGTTTGTTTAGCAGTAAAGTGTCCGCCAATTGGCTCAACATGACTGTTGTGGTGTGTGGAGCAGAGTCCGCTGTAGTGCATGACCGGGCCACAGGCCACCTGGGGTGTTCGACACCAGTCAATTGTTTTTCTTTTGTATCCCGTGCCTGTTGTCTGTGGTGGTGGGGTGTTGGACCTGCCTGTGCTTTTGGCGAACCTGCAATGGGACATGTGGTACCCTTGTGGGGGTGGTCCCCTTTCTCCATTAGTGGGCTAGGGTGGGCACCTGTGGTCTGGTGAGTTTGGTCAGGATAGTGTTTCAGGAGTTGTGATTGTTGCGGAGTGTACTGCTGTTCAGTGCACCACAGTTGTTGATGGTAGGATGTGAGATGGCTGTGGTCTGTGACTTCATGGACTTTTGGTGAGTTGTAGCTTTGTGCTGGTTCACTTGGTTAGAGGAGTCTCACTGTGGGCCCGCAGCGAGACAGTGAGTTGTGCTTGGGTGGTCTGGCCTGTTCATGTGCAGGGCGTTGAGGGGATGAGGTTGGTGGGACCGTTTCTCCTTGTTCCCAGGAATAGAGTGAGAGGTTGAGGGAGTTTTTGAGATTTGGTTGGGATTTTCTGACTTTGGCTCGCTTGACCAGACTTTGGTTGCTTTACCAGATAGTTATCCCGGTGTGCTCTGTTCCGTACCTTGTTCCTTTGTCTGTGTAAGGACAGAGATGGGTTTTGTCTGGTGTCTCTCTTGCCTTGGTCCTTTGTCAATCCAAGGTGGTTGGGATGCCTGTAATAAAGTAAGTTCTTGAGGTAGCAGGTAATTCCTTAAATACTTTATTGTGTTACATGGTCAATCAGCTTTCATCAAGGTATCCAGTAATCAGAATTAAGAAGCAAATGTCTTTAGGAGAGGTCCAGTGGTTGCCCAGGGTCCCCAGCAATCACAGAGATATGGTAAGTTATGTATTTACTTTTGATACTTATAATGCGCTTGACACCTGTGGGCCTCAAAATGAACATATAAAACAAAAGACTAGACAAACCATAACAAAGAAATGATGAACCTAGATGAATGCTTGTGGAACAGCAGTTTCAGAAACACTATAAAAAAGGAAAAGTGAAGATCAATGAATGGGGTCATCACCATCCGCAACAACAACAGTAGAAAATGTAACTTCAGAGACATGGGGCCTCATTACACGGTAGGCGGTGAGCCATGGCGCTATTAGCGCCATGGCTCATGCCGGTAAAATACTGGCACCGCCTTGGCGGAAAGGGGATTTACCGCCCCATTCCAAGGTTGGAGGGGCGGTAAATCCCCCTTCCACCATTGCCCTTCCCCATTCCCATTTCTGCCCCATAGGGCTCTATGGGAATGGGGAAGGCGCTAATTACGGCACCTCAATTTTGCGGTGCCGTAATTAGCTCCGAGGTCCCTTAGCGGGTTGGATTTTAACGCCTGCAAAAAGCAGGCGTTAAATCCCCCAACCCGCAAAGGGACCTCGTAGTAAGGCGGTAAGGATTTACCGGTACCGGTATTTTACCGGTACCGGTAAATCCCTACCGCCATCCGTGTAATGAGGCCCATGGACTTTATGAGCATGTTTACCAAGAGACCGAACTACAAAGCAGACAGAGTAAAAGAGAGAACCCTGGCTTGAGCAAGATCTTACAGTTTTTGTTTGAAATATTTTATTAATGAGGTTTTAAATAGGTACACTTAAATCAATATTTTTATCAGGCTGCAGACTGATGGTGAAAACGCAGACTACACAGGGTTCAATAACTGGGCAGCAACCAAATCCGCATTAACAAGGCAGAACAACTTAAGGTTAGTTATTCATCAATTCCCAGGGCTGTGGAAGGTCCCACTTCTAGGGGAAAGGCACAGGTCAAAGTGAAGGAAACCAGTTACAAAACTACCTTTGGAAACTGTGATATGTGTCCAACATCAAGCAGGAATAGGCTAAGCAGTATTTCCAAAAGTGATCAACTATACTTGATTGACAATAGGAAGACTGAAACCATGCATATAGGCGGTAATTCATAGAATTTGGCGCACAAGTGGCACATGCAGCGGGCACAAAGAGTGCGCGTGCAGCAGTCTACGCCAGCCGCGTGCGCCAAAACCCATTTAGGTGCACAGCGTATTCATGGATCCATACATCCATAAGCAGCCACGGAGCAGAGTGGCGCAGCGACCCTGCAGCAGCACCAATTACGCCCCCAACCCACTCCACAGGGGGGGACTTATTCCACATGTTTTTGCTGGCACGAGCGTGGTACGTACATTCCAAGGGGTGCGTGTGAAGTTTTACACGCGATTGGCCTTGCATGACCGGTGTATGTGTATTCCGAGGGGTGCATGTGAAGTTTTACACTGGATTGGCCTGGTGGGATCTGGTTACGTGCATTCCGAGGGGTGCACGTGGAGTTTTACACGCGATTGGCCTGGCGTGAGCTGGGTACGTGTATTCCGGGGATGCGCATGGAGTTTTACACGCATTTTTGCTGGTGTGAGCGGGGTACGTGTATTCCAAGGGGTGCGTGTGAAGTTTTACATGCAATTTGGCAGTGTGTTCCCTCCCGGGTGTGCCCTCCCCTCCCCATGCAGCCAACACCACAGGGGACCACCTCACACCTCTGAGCATGCCCCGCAGGCAGCCCATCACTCCTCGGCATGTCCCACAGGCAGGCCACATGGCACCATGCACTTCGGAGCCCCGACTCATGTCCCCCAACCACACACCAGTGACGGGCACCTGCCAGCAGGCCCCGACTCATGTCCCCCAAGCACCCACCCACCAGTGACTGGCACCTGCCACAGGCCCTGACTCATGTCCCCCACCCACCCACCAGTGATGGGCACCTGCCAGCAGGCCCCTACTCATGTCACCCAACCACACACCAGTGACGGGCACCTGCCAGCAGACCATGACTCATGTCCACCACCCACCCACCAGTGACGGGCACCTGCCAGCAGGCCCCGACTCATGTCCCCCAAGCACCCACCCACCAGTGACTGGCACCTGCCACAGGCCCTGACTCATGTCCCCCACCCACCCACCAGTGATGGGCACCTGCCAGCAGGCCCCTACTCATGTCACCCAACCACACACCAGTGACGGGCACCTGCCAGCAGACCATGACTCATGTCCACCACCCACCCACCAGTGACGGGCACCTGCCAGCAGGCCCTGACCTATGTACCCCACCCAACACGTGATCACAATCCAGATCCATGGCCCTTATGGCCACCCAAATCCTACCCCACGCCACCCCAGTACAAACACCCAACGAAGCATTCCATCCACTCCTAATTGAAATCCTCATGTCATAACAGATCCCAAATAATCAGTATGCGCATGAGTACAAGTCCGTCAGACCCACACAATGGCGACACATGACTGAGAAAACCCACATTGTGGCATGCACAAAACCAATGAGAGAAGACCACACAAATGAAGTCAAAAATAAAAATGTATTATATACAAACATGAATGAATGAAATGAAATTACACAAGAATAAAATGATAAATAAAAGGATGTCCGAAATGAAGAACAAATTATTAATAGCGAAATGAATAAAATGCAAAGAAAAATGCTGCCAAAGTGTCCGTCCATAACACCAAATCCAAAGTCAAAATAAAAACAAAACCATTCCTCTATGGTAAAAGAAAATATGTAGAATCAGGTCCATAACTATATTCAATGTAAAAAATCAAGGGTCCATGTGCCCAACAATCCTAAGGAAACCTAAGAAAAAACCTCCCTAATAAATAACTATTAACAAAAAGGTGGGGCATAGTCCATGCGCCCCAAAGGAAAAAGATAAATAAAGGAAACCTACAACTACATAACTATTTACAAAGGCGGCTGATGGAATCCCCCCGCGCCATCATGCACATGCCCTGCCCGATGATGCCGGCACATCCTCCATCCGCTGGGGTCCAGTTGGTGGGGTGGCCACCCCTGCTGGACCTCCACTCCCGACTGCGGCAGGGATGGATCTCCACCTGGCTGGCTGCGTTGGTTGGGGCAGATCCACAGGGGGCCCTGGTGGCATCTGGGCCGGAAGATGGCATGGAGAACGACTGGCGTATAGTGTGCACAGAGGAGGAGAGGGCCGCAAGACTGGCCGACACATGGAGGAAACCCCCGACCATGGACCCTCCCAACTGGGCCACGTTGGCACACAGCTCTTTGTGATGACGTCCGTGGTCCCCCCCAGGAAGCATGCACGTCATCATGAATGTCACGTGTGCGCAATGCGACACCAATCAGGATGGACTCCATCCGGTCACAGGTCCCCTTGTCTGCAGGTAGAGGAGTGCCAGATGACATGAACCTCCCCCCTACCTGCGCACAGGCCTGGGACGGGGCATCCCTGCTGGTGCATGATGATGCAGTCACAGTGTCAGGGACAGAGACATTCACAGGCACCTATGTTGTGACCTGTGCTGCCTCCTGTCCCTGCCCCTGGACTGCACCACTTGCACCAGTGGTAGCACTCCCACTAGGCCCCATGCGCGACTCTTTAGCGGCCTCCTCCTCCTCTATAGACACCACCAACCTGGATGGCTCTGCACCATCTTCTGCCGTTGCAAGCCCCTGTGGGGGCTCACCCACCCCTTTCGCTGCAGCCGTAGTGGCAGACTTGGCACCAGTCCCCTCGCTCCCAGATGATGGAATTTCCCGGGAGGGTGACTGGGCCCTGCGTCACCGGCTGGTGGAGACATCCCTGCCACTTTCCTCCACAGCGCCGTCTCCGCCCTCTTCTTCACTCGCCACAGTGTAAAGGGAGACATTGAACACAAGCATCAGGGCACTGTACAATAGTCCCCTAGACAGAAAGCAATAGCACATGAGTGGCACTGTCAAACGTCACTTCCATCATGTCTCCCAACAACACATGGGTTAGTGCAGGCAACACACATGCAGGAACCGGCATGGCACATGAAACAAACATTTGCATCCATGTCCACTGGACCGTAGAAACATCCAATGGTGGGCTGAAACTCACATGCATCATGGGACATGCTGATCACATGCACACGCATCACCGGAGGGTCATACATCTGGCCACGTATGCCCACAGACACAGTGGATATAAGAATGAGTAGGCTGTATCAGTGATTCAACACATCGTCACGGACATGTGTCATGCATCCATGGTGCACACACTACTCAGACACACGGACATGTACACCATGCATATCCATGACATCAGCACACATCTCTCACACCCCAAACATGTCAAAGTACAGACACAGGCATGCATACATGTGTGCATTCTGCATGCTGCTCCGCATTATGCATTGTTACACATACACCATCCATGTGGGTCACGCCTGACTGGACTCACATGCAGCACCATCATGTCCCTGCACACACGCATCCATACATGACCCATGTCTCACATGCAGCGAAGTAGCTAAATACCAGCACACTGCAACATGCACTGTTTTACACGTGAATGCATGGCCACTTACCGCTCAACTCCAGACAGGCCTGCATCCTGATGACCTGGTGGTGAAGCACTGGGCAAATTCACTCCAGGACCCTCATCTGCTTGGTGGTAAGCAGGACCCGGACTTGTAGTCCTCCCAGCGCTTCTGGACGTGTTTCATGTCATGGGGAGACACCCCCTCCGCGTTGATGGCACCCACTATGTCATTCCAGATCCTCTTCCGTCTTTCATTGTTTGCGCGCGATGGTGTGAAGAGGGCATAATGACCCAGAACTTGCTCCACCAGGATACCATCTTCCTTTTCACTGAAGCTGGTAGCCCTCTGCCTCTGTGCTGGGGGGTTGCCACTGGTGCCGGATGGTGTTGTGTCGGACATGGCAACCCCCGAGGCAGGTGTGGGCAACTGGGTCCTGGGGCTGGGCTGTGGAGTGATGGAACACCAGTCGGAAGTCTTCTGTTCCAGCAGGGGTGGTCACAGCAACTGGACCCCTGCAGATGGCAGATGTGCAGGCACCAAATGGCAGGGCACGGTGGCAGCAGGCAGGCAGGCAGCAGCAGTTGGCTCATGGGAGACTGCTCAGGGCTCTGGGGAGCAGTAATTCGGATTTCTGGGTAGGAGCGTGGTCTTCCATGTGTTGTCGCGTGGCCAGCTTGATACGGAGTGATTTGGCATGTGAAAAACAGCATGTTTGCGTGTATTCCGAGGAAAAGCCCTTGACGTGTAAGCGTGTAGGTGACGTAACGTGGCCATGGGCGTTTCCCTGGCACAGGTTGAAGGTCCCACGTGGGTTTCCATCGCTCTGTACGTGCTTTTCGTGGAAAGCGGTGCATGTGTTTTCCAGGCGTTGGGGTTCACATGCGATTATTTCACAGCGGCTACAGTGCGTACTTCTTCTTTTGGCATGTGTGTTGGCTACACTTTCTTCTTCTACACGCAAGGCAGACGGTGATTCGCACATGCTATTTTTCATGATACGGGTCTCCATGTTAGTTGCGTACCCCTTTTTTTAGCCTGCGTGTTGATCACGTACGTATCTTTTCTGTTCCTGACTGCCACAGCGTACTGCGTGTGTTTTTTACACGCATGTGGGCTACAGGGATCCCTTATCTCTTGTTCTTGCTTTTTTGGGATGCCTGTGCAATGCGTGACACGTCATTTCTCCTAGTGGGCCACAGAATGGGACATTCATCGTAGCTGTATATACGTGTTTGTTGTTGCGCACGCTTTTGTAATGTGCAGGGATGCTACCGCCTGCCTTCGTGTGGCGGACGTGTTTAGGGCTGTGCATGCCTTTGGCCGTGCACGGGTTGCCCCTATTCGATTCCATGAATACGTGTGGTTCACATGCATGTGGGTGTTCTGTGTACTTCCCAGCAGTACATCCCCAGTTACGCCCTTATTTTCATGAGTTGTTCCCCATTCTGCATGTTTCCCCCCGTGTTCCGCCCCTTTTCCGTGTGTGCGTTAACGTTGTGCGCTTTCGTTGTGTGCGTCGCGCTTGGCGTTCTGGATGTTGCAATGATGTGTGCGCCCATTTGGCCCATATCCCGGGGAAAACACGCGCAGGCCCTTCCATGTATCGCACGTGTGCGCGTGCGCTTGCTTTTTCACGCTTGCGCCAGCTTGCACCATGATTTTCGGCGCACATTTGTTCCATGAATCGGCCCCATAGTCTCCATGGACAGAGTCATCTTCTAGTGGCCAGCACATTCAATTTTCAAGCCTAAAGTAGAAGAGGGCAGACTATACTCTCAAGATAAGTGTTAATGTGATTTAGTAGCAGCTAAAACAGCAAAGTATAACAATTGAAAATAAAGGAATGGCAATTAACTTTCTATAAATATACATATACTTTAATAAACCACACCATATGAAATAATTGCTAAATGGGAAAAACTTCAAAAGTCACCCTTGATGCAGCAGTCTGGGTAATGAGATAGGAGGAGAAATGGCAATAAAAATCAAAATGTTCAAAAAAGATGTTAAAAAAGGATATGTTCTTGAGGAGCAAAAGTGGATTAATGTAACCTAACCAGTATTTACTACCCAAAATGGGTAGTTATCAGTCACCAACAGATTTGCAGTCTCTTGGCAAGTATTGGCAGTTTGACACAGTGAACCAGACTTCTCAGTGCTGTTTGGCGGTTTGATTCAGTTTGAAAGGCTGCAGTCTCAAAGCTTTACCAGCAAGCATATATCGAGGCAGGGTTGAACAGAAAGATGATGCAGTTTGAAGGGTTACTCAAGCAATGCGGTTCGTGGATTTCACCAGGTGCAGTTCAGTGGTTGAGTTTTGTTTCAACATCCTCCAGATAATGACGGGTTGTGCAGGCGAGTCGGTTTGGTGCAAGGGCTACTTCGATGCAGTTCAAAGGGAACACCACAGTCAATTTAATTGATTAGCGACTGGACTGGAGATGAAGAGAAGGGTGGTTCAAGCAGTGCTCTGAGAGATGGTAATGTTAATGTTAAAGGATATTTGTACGATGCATTATCACCACCGGAGTGGTACCCTGGCGCTATGAAAGTGCAGTGGTGGACCCTGGCAATGACGCACTTCATCTGCAGTGGTAGAGTGGCGAACTGGTTTAAATGGGTGGAAATGGGGTTTTAAAAGTTGATGAGTGCCAAAGGCAGCTCCGGAGGATCCTGTTGGTTTAAACTGGGTCAAACATGCTCAAATAATATCTTGTAGCAGTCTGATGGTGAAATTGCAGCAATCATGGCTATCTTGGATCTCAGGTGCTTTTAAAGGCAAAAGTCTACACGTGATTGGCCAACAGCAAGCCTGCTTTAAGGGAACAATCCCTGTCCTTGGATCAAGAGGGTTTTGCCCTCTGACATCTCACCCAAAGTGTTTTATGTTACATGAAGTAGAGGAGACAGCTGTAAGGAGCTCCCTCTGTCTACACTAACTCCGCCCCTTTACTTCTCAATAGAATCAAAGGCCATTTTGGTTTCCAGCACCATGGTGTGAGTCTACTCCTTTTGTGAAAGGGTGAGCCCGTTAAGCCATGTTCCCAGGACACATCCCTGTTGAGTGGTTGTCTCTTTGTGGAGGGTGTTAACTGCCCTCTAAAAGGAACAAAGAGATGCAACTACCATGGCTACAGTCTTGTTGGCAGCAGCAAGGCAGTCTGGCTATACACCACTGATTGCCGACCATAGCACGATTAACTTTCATCTACAATGTAAATGTAAATGATCTATTGGGTTGTCTGCAATTAAACTAATGAAATACATTATTGACTATATTATGTGTACATTCAAACCTTCCACACCCTTATATTCATATATATTATATTGGAATTTGAAAATCTAATTGCAAGTAATAAATCCAAATACTCGGAACACAGCGATATGAACTTAACGCCCTCCTAGCATTGTAAGTACATTTGTGATCTTGGTTTGCAGCACCCTTGTGTGAGTCTACTCCTTTTGTGAAAGGGTGAGCCCTTTAAGTCCTTTTCCCAGGGCACATCCCAGTGTAGTGGCTGTCTCTTTGTGGAGGGTGTTAACTGCCTTCACAAAAGAACAAAGAGACACAACTACCATGGATACAGTCTTGTTGGCAGCAGCAAGACAGTCTGGCTGGGGGAAATACTCATAGCCCTTCAACAGCTTAACTGGGGTCCCATGGCTGATACATGTGAAATATCAATTGGATATGGTGTGGATAACTATGAGAGAGGCTAGCCACCAGACCTCAAACTCAGTTATGGTTTATATTTACAGTTAACATGCCACCAGGATAATATTCTCATAGTTATTACATTTTTGGAACAGGGGTGCATACCTTAAATGCAGCCCTTGTACTGCACAGATGTGGCTCTCACTTGCAGCTGTAAAATGGACACCTGGTCCCCTGAACCTGCTCTGTGCCACAGCAGAGCAGGCAATATTAATGAATTCCTGAATTGGATATATAATTGTATGTGCAGATATCAACATGGCGGTGTGTTTTACAAACTATACACGACTGATTGCCGACCACAGCAAGATTAACCTTCATCTACAATATAAATGTAAGTTATCTATTTGGTTGTCTGCAATTAAACCTTTGAAATACATTCTTTGACTATATTATGTGTACATTCAGACCTTCCAAACCCTTACATTCATAAATATTATATAGGAATTTGAAAATCTAATCGTGAGTAATAACGCCAAATACGCCGAACACAGCGATATGAACATAACGTCCATCCAGCATTGTGAGTACATTTGTGATCTCTCCAATAAGCAATAACTACACATGATATGTAAGTTATAAAAATAATGTATTTACATATTATAGGGTGGCGGTCGGCGCCATATAGTTAAGGTGAGTCGGACTCCCATAGGAACCCCTCAGAATTCTATCATTAATAACTTTTGATTTGAGTAACAGATATGAGACACATTTTGTAAGTGATTAAGGACGTTTGTGCCCCCCCAGACTGCGCAGTTTCATAAAAATCTGTCAAATAATAAAAAATGTATTAACAAGATAATATATTTTTTTCCCAAACGTGCTGCCTATTTCCCATTCATTTTCCCAAGGACAAACAAGGTAAATCTTTGACAAAGTGCACAGCTCAAACTGCTAGATGGATTTGGACCAAGTCTGAAACAACTTGGGAATGAAGCTTTGACTCGCAATCCATGCGTAGTTTGGGGTCATTCCGTGCAGTAGTTATTTAAATATTTGACGGAGGTTGCTATTTCTCAGGGATTTACCCAGAAATGAAATAGCCGCCATCTTGTTTTTCTCTCTATGCGAGAGATATTCAAGGTTGTAGCCGAGGATATGGGAAAATGAAACAAAGGAAAAAGCTATTTGCCGGTCAAAAACATGAACATTCCATCAGGCTAGAGGTGGGGCAGTGGCTAGAGGGCCGAGTAAAATGAGGGAGTTGGAGGGGGTCCAGGGACTGAGTTTGCAACACATCACTTTCTTTAGCCGCTGCTATAGCCTTTGAATAGCAGACATCTCAAAGTAAAATGTGTCACAGAAACAGTGTGTGCTGTGGGGGGAAGAGAGAGAGCAGGGGAGGTGAGGTGGCCATCTGGGGAGTGGTGGGAGCAGCTGGCACAGATGAGTAGGGCACTTTGTGAGGGCATGGGGGTGCAGGAAAGCATTTTTTCCACCAGTTTTTTTTTTGGATATTCGCTGCTATATCCACTGCCATAAAGGAGTACAGATACCCCAGGGAAGAGTAGTTTGGTGCCCATGGCTATGGAGTGTCTGTTTTTTATTTATTTTTAAAAGTTATTTTATAGGTATAGTGACGTTGAGGGTGAAAAATCACTGGCCATAGCCAAAGGCCATGCTCAGTGACACAGTATGGAGTCTTATCTATTTTGGCTGTGTGTTTTCAGACTTTCTTACATGTGAGACTGTGGAGAAAAAAAAGAAGAACATTGTTTAAATAAAATTATACAAAAAGGAACCATCCAGCCCTAGTTTTAGATGCCCCATACACTGTATTTTATTCATTGTATTCTCACCAATGATATTATATTGTGTGTAATTGTACCTATTAAATGTATCCCCACCTAATTTACTGTCATGTATTATACTCTGCTTTATTTATCTTCATCTACCTTACATAACGACATGGGCAGTCTTTTACTGTATTGATCTTTTAACTTCTATTGCATTATAAATCCTGAAGTAAGTCCCCCCTTCAACTAACAATGTGTAACTGCAGTTATAAAAAAGTCAAAGAACCGCGGTTATAGTAATACAATGTTTTCGGGAAATATGTTATTGTATTTACATGTGATAGATAGTCCTGAAAAGGACTGTTTTGGGGTGCAATGAGTGCAGTTTTTTTTAGTTTGTTTTTAAATATTTGGTTTGTTGACAAAATCAACTTTTCAAATTTCTTTCCAAAATGAATAAAAACACAATCAAATTGCATTCAAATTATTAAATGCTTAACAATTCATTAAAATACAAGGACAATAATCAAATTAAAATGAGCATTTCAAGAAAATAAAATAAACAAAATTATATTACAGGAGAAACAGAAAACATGAGTTTAAAATAAAACTACTAAATGTCCTCCTCTAATTCAGGTAGCACTTTTTCCAAATAATGCACCATGGCTACTTTTACTGCTAATGTTGGACTTGAAAAGATGGGTTGCCATATTTTGTTATCATCACAATAGTTGTTCAAAACATTTTTGAAAATCTTTGGCGCATCATATTCAACTCGGGACACACCACGATAAGATGTTGCAAGGTTTCTGTTTGCTGCTTATTTAAAAAGTAGCAACAATGGTTTTGATGTTGAGGTATTTGTCTCCTCCTAAACAAAACCTCTCAACTATGCCATAAGTTGAATCTGAACCGCATGTATTGCCTACGAATATGAGGAGAGGGGCATTTAATAAGATATTCTGTCATGACTCGAAATCTTTTCCTTCTAAAAAGTAAAACATTGAAATCTTTGTAGGTATTGCAGCTAATCTGGTTATTTATCCAATCATACTGATGGATTTTAATTTGTGATCACCGAAGATTGCTAAGGAGTAAGTCCAAAATTGCAGGAGCACCAACCATCAACGTTGAGTACATCATTATGCCATTTATTGGAAAAGTTATTTTTAGATGACAGAAGATGTTGTGCTACTACACCCAAATTATTTGCCATTTCCAAGTCCAGTAAACATTTCTGCTTTCCTGAAGTAACACCCCTTGAACTAACAATGTGTAACTGCAGTTATAAAAAAGTCAAAGAACTCTAAACGCGGTTATATAAAAAAAATGTTTTTTGGAAATATTTTATTGAATTTGTGTATTTACATGTGATAGGTAGTCTTTAAAAGGACTGTTTTGGGGTGCACTGAGTGTAGTATTTTATCACATGCTGAGTACTGTTTTGATGTTATGAAGGAACACAGTATTTCCTTCATCGGTTAGGTTTACTCCATCATGTCTATAGAAATTGGCCATGTAGAATTGTATGTTGTTGTTTGAAATCCATAATTGGTTGTGTTCTCTCATGAATGCTGAAACTGCTTTATTAACATTTCTCCATGATTTTACAATTTTCTCATTAAATTTGCTGGTCCATTTTCATTTTTGCCTCTGAGTCAGAGTGAAAAAGATAAAGAGGGTGTGGGGAAAAAGTTCCATTAGTTTTTCCAAATCTTGTTTCGTCATTAAAGTAAGGGACACACCTCATACATTCCCCAAATCATTGTCTCACCAATGAATTAGTATGATGTCTGGGTGCCCTGTACTTTTCAGATTGAACAGTTTTGTAAACAATTGGCACCAACGCATTCCCCGCATTCCAAACCATTTAATTGTCAAATCTCTGAAACCAAGGTCCATGTTAATATTAGTTTCTCACAAAAAGCCAGTAACCAAAAAGGCCAACTGTTTCTAATCAGCCACAGAGTTTTCAAACCAGTCATGATATCTGCAGTCTTTCTCTGTCTCTAGGAAACTGATTTCTAGTTTGAATTTCTGGTAATTTCTATGAATAGTGCATGTATGATGTATGTGTTTTGGTGTTTGTATTTGGTTGATGTTACTGTTGTAATTCTGTGTTTGTCTGTGATAGGTTACACTCAAAATATGTCAGACATTTTTCAATTTTGGTTAGTAAATATAGTCCTCCTTTTGTGATTTTGATTTTGAAAAGTATGAAAGCTAACACTTTATGTAGCTTTGTTCTTATGATTGTAGAACTATCTATGCACTGTACTATCATTGTTTGTGTTGTGAGAAACCTGAAGGTGTCCACCTAACTTGTCACAGGGGATCTGTCATCCAGGTGGCCAGGACACGGCCATCCCTATTGGATCCAGTTCCTGGGGTGGACCAGTGTGGGAGGATCACCTGAATGTGGGGTCCTCAGGGAGGGGAGTGGGAACACCGGCAGGTGAGACGCAGTATTCCCCTTGTCATAACCCCTCTTCCCTATCCTGCTACATAGGAATCTCAACCTCTGTACCCCCCCCACCCTTTTCTAACACAAACACTTTTGCACATGAAGAAAGACAACAGACTAACATTAGGGCCCTTTACCTGACATGTCCCAACACAAGGGTCAGGCAAAGTCAGGCAATTGACCAGAATCGCTCACACCTGATGGCTCTGTCCCTTCACCACAGGGATACAAGGTCTAATAAGACAGCACACAGAGAGCAAGGCAGACAGCACAAGGAGAGAGGCACCCAGGGTGCCAGTTTAAGAAGAGGAGAAAAGCAGTGAGAAAAATAGAGGTGACAAGGAGAGAAGTGCCCTTGTTCTTTCCGAACCAGACTCACGATTCCTCTGTGGAATAAATCGTAAGACCGCAAACAAAAGCTAAGGTGTGCTGCAGCAGATGTCAATGGTACATGGAACATGCCTTCACTGATAAGCAGGAGTACAGGAGGCACTTGCTACTGTGGTACCGTCCTTGACTTCTGACACAAGGAAAACAATGTGGTTTATCACAGCCAGTGAATCGAGGGGGAGAACGATAAGAAACTGAACTATGTTGAATGAAAGTTGCATGTTAAGGAAAGTTCAAAGAACTGTGAAAATCATAGGGGAAAGCCAGCTGAAAGGGTCCGGCACCACATTGGTGTACAGCGAGAGACTCTAGTTGGTTCCCCATTTTAGTTGAAAGGATATGTGAGGGCCATAAGAAGATTGTAGAAACGACTGATACCAAGAGGCAGTGCGAGGGCTGTGGGAAGAGTGTGAAAGTGGTCACCCAGATGTCTAGCAAAATCTGTTGTACAGTCGAAAATCTTTGACCAGCAAATAATGGTAAGTTAAGGGAAATGAATCCCGCATGGTGAGAGAAAAGATTGACCAGAGTAAACCGGAAGGAGGGAAGCCAATATAAAGGGGCGAAGCCTGATGCCTCAATGACCATGTGTGCCGATAAGAGTGGACCTGATAAAGAGAGGTTCACAGTGAACTGTTTAAAAAGACCGTAAGAATCATGAACGTAGCAGAGAAGATTTTTTAAAGTGCCTTTGAAATACAAGCCACTGTGAACCCGGTGGAGGGAGGCTAATATTCATGAGGGGTCTGAGCCCGGGTGTGAAGAGGCATCACCCAACATATAAACAGAAGGAAACTCTTTGTTTATTATTTTGTATGCAGCAGGTCCTCGGAGGCAAGAGACTTTTTGTAGAAAAGAGACTTAGCCGCCAGAGGTCCTGATACCTGAGAATGGAACTGTAGGCTTGTGCTGACAAAATCCTGAGTGTGCTGTGCCCCAGATCCCACCTTGTCCCATGTAGAAAAGATGGGGAAGGGAGACCCCCGGCTACTACATCCTAATTTATCATTTGTGAACACTTCTTTCCTTTCTCAAGAAACCTTACCACACACTTTTCTGTTTTTAGTTGTAAGGACTGGCAATAGTTGTTTTTAGTATAGATTTTGACAAGACGCCACTAGGATTGATTTATTAGTATTTGATGGTTGTAGCTTGCTCCCATCTTAGATTTAGGTTTAGATTAGGTTTTTTTTCCAACACATTTATGCAATTTAATAAACACCCTTGAACTGTGATCACTTGTGGTTGTCTTTACTGTTGCCACCATGAGTTCCTTACAGTGTCCAACCCATGTTATACCTGTTTTTGAACTTTATCCACCCTACCTAGCCCCAATCTTGTACTTCATCATCATCCACTTTACAGAACTTCATGAGCGGTCATTTATTGTGTTGACACCTTTTAAGGACAATTGGGCCTGATTACAAGGTTGCCGGTCTGGTAAAATCGATGCTGGTATTACCGTACCGGCATCCTTTACCGGACCAGAGTAGTCAGAGTCGCAATGCTGGTGTAACTGGCATCGGCAGGGACCCACCGTGGCTGTCCACACCATTGCCGGTATCAGCGTTCACACGCGGCAGCCATGCCAGTCACATCGGCACGCTGCAAGTAAGTCACATTAAGAGGTGTACGGACATGCAAATACTGGCATGGAGATGCCGGTAATAAGGGATGAAATAATGCCAGAAACACTGGCATCGCAGACCAAGCAGTAATAGGAATCTGGTGTGTAGTAACCTGCCACAGGTGCACACAATCAGCACAGGTGGAGGCAATGGAGTGTGACACAGCACAAAAGGAGCACTCCCACACACCACACCCCTTCCAAATCCACAATGCTACCATTAGCAATAGCAATACTGGAGCTGGAGGACATACCTGCACAGCTACTCATTTAGAAGGCACTGAGCCAGAGGATGCAGAGGAGGTACTGGAGAAGAAGGAGGGTGATAATGGGCCGGCAGATACCTGTACAGCCAGTTGTACCCCCCAGACAGCCACCAATCCCTCACCTAAGGGCAAGCCCATTCAATCTAACCCCTGCTCAGATCCACACCCTGTACCGGCTGGACAGGGACACCATCACCACTATAGTGGACCTCATACATGATGACCTGGTGAGCCTAATCAATATCCGGACAGCCACCCCCCCCTTGCTGAAGATAGTGAGTGTGCTACACTTCCTTGCCACATGCACTTATCAGCACACAGTGGGGCAGCTGCATGGAATCTCCCAACTCTGTTTCTCCCGTGTGCTCACTCAGATGCACTCCTGTCCCACGTACAGTAGTGTACCTCAACAGGAAGCTGTACCATTCCCGCAAAATAATCATGCATTGATGTGCAAGATTCCCTGGCTCTACACATGACTCCATGGTTCTGCTCAACTCCACACTACCCCACTACATTGCACGGCATGCTGGACATCGTACCTGGATGTTGGGTGAGTGAAACCACAGGGCCATGAGGGGTGTTGAATTGGGAGGGGGCAGTTAACAGCATAGGCAACCTGGCTGCTGGGGGAGACTAACCACAGATCCATTCACAATGTTGAATGGTGGGGGCAGTTAACCGCATAGACAACCTGTCCACTAGGTGAGACTAACCACAGGTCCATGAGGGGTGTCCAAATATAGCATAGCATAGCATGCATGAGGAGCACATGTGGACACTGCATGCATTAATCCATCATCACTCCTGCAAAATACCCGTAACCATCACCAGGTATCCAGTGAAGTGCAGAGAGACTGCGTAGGCCAATAGAATGCTAAGTAAGATGAGGAATTACACCAAGCAACCTCATCATTCACAACCTGCACAACATAAAACCTCACACATTGAATGGTAGAACACCAGGCACAGCGTAATGGGTGCCTTTTACTGTGACATATGTAAATTCAAAAGAATGTGCAACAGAGCGAATGCATGCAGAAGTGCAAGGCCTTCACAGCCGTGTCTCCATGAATTTAACAGACAAAGTGCTCACATCAGCACATGTATTTGGAACATCACAAAACATAAACCACGTGTGCCGCAATGTACCACTCTGTAGTGACAATGCATGAAATACATGAACCCAGCAAAGCAATTTACAAGTCATGATGCTCAGCCAGATAGAAAACCATCTTCCACACTCAAATAATACTCAGCACGCACAGTCCAAAGGTACACCAAATGTCAATACGCCTGTCAAGTCACCTCAAGGGACACCTTCAAGTAGAATGGGTCAAGGATGAAAATGAAGCAAACCTCAATTATTGACTACCACCAATATATGATTGAGAGGTGCGGGACTCATACAATCCAGCCTCATTCCACCATGCTAACACCCACGCACCTGTATTCTTGTAACGTAGCCCCTCACCCGTGAAACATACTACCAATGGATATCTGACCTAGTCATAAGGGTGAATGTGTCAATGTATATGCACATAAAGACCTACATGTGTTGAATGCATACCGGGATACCAAAGTATCACAAAAAGCAAATTAGACAAATGTGTGAGTTGCCACTGTATATGAACAGTCCATTTCCATTGGCAACACAATCATGGGAATTGAGTGCATTGTGGTCTGTTGTGAGAGTGCAGGTTCACATTGATTGGGCCATGTGACAGCAACTGCACCCATCACACACCCCCACCCATGGATCAGCCCTAAATTCACTTAGCGGGTTCATACACAATGACACATGCCATGTACAGTTATGCTTCCCTGTGCTAAGTTGCATTTTTCAATGAACACTGTACAGCCATTGATAAACGTGAATTGACCAAATTGATCAAAAATACCCTTTCTCTCACTCTAATGCAGGTGATGCCAGGTATCCCCTGATGGGCTGGTTTATGACCCCCATCCGGCAACCACACAACAGGCACAATGAGGCCTACAACCGTGCACATGTACGAACGAGCGTTACAGCAGACATTTGGCATGTTGAAGGCCCGGTTCCAATGCCTCAGCAAGTCAGAGGGAGCCCTCATTTACGGGCCAGAGAAGTTTGGCAAAACCGTGCTAGTATGTGCCATGCTACACAACATGTGCATCCAGTGCAACGTCCCTCTGCCCCCTGACATGGACATGATGTCACCAGAATCCTCTGTGCCACAATGGCAACGAAGGACGTGTGACACAGCAAGAATTAATTGACCACTACTTTTGATGGATTGTTAAAGATATGGCACCAGGCATGGGTTACACTGGGCACTGGACACTGTACATGATTAAATAGACTCACACTGAATAAGTAATTTCCAGTCATGTTTGTTTGAAACACCAGGTGTATTGTATTAAGATGAACAATGTACAGATGTGAATTATATTGCCTAACACTACTATCCCATTGTATTTACCCCACACACCACCCCCCACAACTCCCACTACCGTCTACCCCCACAGCCCCTCTGCCACCACCCCCAAACCCAACAACCCCACACCCACTACCCCCATACCCGCTACCCCCTCCCACATTACCCCACAGCTCCTTCCCAACTACTCCTTCCCCACATGCACTAGTAACATAGCCTATTTATGCGCCCTTTTTAGATGATGGGGATGAGTCTCTGGTGGGCGATTGAGTCACTGTGACCTACGTGTAGTGCTATTCTGAATGAAACTGGTCAGTGTTTTGCTAGAGGATGGGCCGAGTGGGGTGGTGATGTGTAGTTGCTCTGCTATAGCGTTCATCAACCTGTCAATTGACTCAGCTATAGCAGACATCACTCCATTACCCTCCCAGACACACCTCGCCCGGTGGTTCACACCCTCCGTGGCTCTGCCAAGTATTTGTCCCATGTTACGCAAAGTGTCCTGCATAGTCTGCCGTGTCAGATGTGCCTCAGTAAGGTACTGGGGGACCAAGGCATGCATTGCCTGCTGCCACCGCTCTTCCTTTCTAGTGAGGCGCACCTCAGTGTCTCTTATATCCTGGAGTCCAGAAAGTGGCAAGGGAAATGGGCTCTGAGGGCCTGGGGGAGTGAAAACAGCTTTGTCTTCATGGCCACCATCGCTCTGTGTGTCAGGCCCGCTGGCCTCCACAGTGCTGTGTGCTCCAGAGCCGTCTGTTTGTGTTGCAGGTTTGTGAGCCTGGCTTGGTGGTGGGGATTCAGGCTCTTCCTGCAACTTGTGGTCTGGGCATTCAGGCTCTTCCTTCATCTTTTGATCTGGGCATTCAGGGTCTTCCTGCAGGCTGTGGTCTGGGGATTCAGGATCTTCCTGCTGATGGCCCTGCTTGCCCACAGGTGTTGTTGGCTGATAGCCCTGCTTGGCTGCAGGTGTCGTTGCCTGTCGTGGCTGCTTGGCCGCGGGTGTTGTTGACTGCCGGGGCTGCTTGGCTGCAGCTGTTGTTGGCTGATGGTCCTGCTTGGCCTCAGGTGTTGTTGCGTGCCGGGGCAGCTTGGACACAGGTGTTGTTGGCTGATGGCCCTGCTTGGCTGGAGGTTTTTTTGCCTGCCGGGGCTGCTTGCCAGCAGGTGTTGGTGGCTGCTGGGGCTGCTGGGCAGCAGGCATTTCCTGGTGGTGGGGGGGCTGTGCAGAAGATGTGGCATGCTCTGGTCTTGCCGTTGTGGTGCTTGGCTCCTGGCTAGAGCCGGTGGATTTGCTGCAGTGGCGATGTGCACCAGTGCACCTGGGTGTGGTAGCATGTTCACCCTCGCTGTGAGATGATGTGCCTGTGGGTGACAGTGAGGCAGGCCATCAGTAATGGGTGTGAATCCATCTGACAGACATCAATGCAAATACATTCAGAGTCATGTGGATTGTCATGGACATGGTGGAGGGCATGGCATGGTGCACACATGAATGTGTGGGGGATGCAGTGTGGGAACATCTTTCTGGTGCGGCCATGGAGTGCACACTGTCTGTTGGCTGGGGTACTGGTTTCTAGTGGGTTGGGTGTTGTGGCCATGCCGCAGGTGCTGTGTGACATGTAGAGTTTGAATTGTGAAACTGATGTGTTTCACTTGTGGGCATTGCTGAGTTGATTTTAACTCTGCGGGAGGGGACATGGTGGGTGTGTCAAGTGTGCGACTGGTGTCATTGATGTGTGCGTCTTGACATGATGTGTCTTTGGCCATGTGGTGGCACAGTGGTGACGGCAGCAGTTGGACAGTGATGTGTGTCTGTGTGCATGCAGATAGTACTTGTGTGGGCAAAACAGGGAACGTTTTTCTCATACGTTGTCACTTATGATTTGTGCGACTCCTGCACCAAATATAATGCAATAGGCTTTTATTAAACAAGTAATTTTATTCTTCATGTATTGATTTCATACATTCCAGTCATCTGTCTGTAGCAATTATTCATTCCTTTTTAATGTATTGACTTCATATGTATTTACTTCATACATTTGAAACATTTACAATCTCCCAACATGTGTTTCACCACAGTATTTAGCCGTGGTTCTTCAGGAGAGATTCTGCACAAAAATAATAATAAATTAGAAAAACACACCAAAACATTTTTTTAGTTGAAAATCAAGTTTAGCCCAACATTGCTTTGTAATGGGTTCACCATTCACACATTATTTCCATATTCTCCTGAGCCTTGTATGTCATCTCTATGTAGGAATAGCTGAAGAAGAGTAACTCTATTATATTAGATTCAATATTTAAATTGACTCACCCTTTTGTGATGTTCAAAATAATATATAGATGTAGCTTAATTTCAAAACTCCAAAATTGGGTTATTTTCGCCAATGCTAATAAATCTGAAAAGAATTTCAGAAGGACCGGTTATTTCTCAAGTGTCCTGACACTTTGTTTGTTAATTTATCATTTCTTTGTTATTTTCTAAGTGAACATGAATATCAAATATTATAATTATTTCCTAATTTTCGTCCTTTTTACAACGTGGCCTAGTTATAGTATCAAGAAAAATTGAAAATAAGTTAAGAAGAGTGCAGCTTTACCTTAATTCGCTTTGCATTTGCCAGGTTCGATTGCCTGGAACACACACAGCAGGATCCGTGGTGTTTAAAAGCTGTCTTAGTTCCGCTTTTATAGTTGAATTTGGCACGTGATCATGTCATCGCATGCGCATACCGCGATGACGTCAAGACGTTCCAAAACATGCCACGGCCATCTTTGTGGACGTTTTATCTACCGCGAAACTTGCTAGGCTAATGTTTACATTTTATTGTGTCTATTTTATGGCGCTAACATGCCCATTGTGAGAGGGGTACGTTTTTAGCTTTTAAGCTGGCATTATTATTATTAACTATAGAGAATGTTTATATAGTAATGATACTCGATATGCTTTGCTGCATTCATTCTGGTCCAGATAATATGTAAACAAAAAAAGAGGATACATTTATACATTCAAATAAAACAAATGGGTTCAATTCTAAATTTGCACAATCCATACAAAAATATGAGCAATTATATTTTCAGGGTGACCATTGTATTATTGTTCTATAAATTATTTTGTGTGTCTATTTTCATTGTGCCAGTACTTTAAGAGAGTCTTTTTCTTACAGCCAATACATCATCTCATGTTCTGCATTCAAACCTGTGGAACATGTGTCCAAGATAAAAATCCATTTCGATTCTCTTCTACGTAATAGAAGCTCTCTGTCCCAACCTCTTTCTGGTGGGGCAATTTTTTCCAAGCCCAAAACCTTTATGTCTTTGATGTTTTCTTGATTATGCTCCTTTGAGAAGTGAATAGCCATAGGGTATCTTGTGTCTCAATTTTTGATTGATCTCAGGTGTTCCATGATATGAGTTCTCATCTCTCTTATTGTTCTGCCCACATATTTCTTTCCACAGACACATACTATTGCATAAATGACACATTTGCTTTGGCAATTGATAAATTGTTTTATTTCTTGTGACTTTCCATTTGGTAAATTGACTTGTTTAGTACCATGTAGCATGTGAACACAAATTGCGCAATTTCCACATTTATGTGATCCTGTTGGTGCTGGTAGTTTAACAAATTCACTGAGATTACTTGCGTTTTAATTTTTCGAGGTGGCTGGGACTTAACTTCTGTTTTAATGTCGGAGCTTTTCTGTATACCATTGTTGGTTTTTCTTCTAGGTATCCTTGTAAAGTTACATCTTTTAAAAGAATATTCCAATGTTTATTTAAATGTTTTTTCCCTATATGTGCTTCACTACTATATGAAGTGATAAAGTGTGTTTTTGCACATTTTTTGGTGATTTTCTGTTTATTTGTCAATAGATTTGATCTTAGGAATTTTTCTGCCTTCTTTATGTCTTGATTCAAAATGCCTTCACTGTATCCTCTTTGGATACATTTCTCCTTTAGATCCATTAGGTGCACTTTGTATCTTTTTTCTTGACTACAATTTTGTTTGACTCTTAACATTTCCCCATATGGAATGTTTTTGATGATATGTTTCACATGATTGCTTTGTGCATGTAATTTATTGTTCACTGCCATGGGTTTGATATAAAGATCTGTTAGTATTTTTTCTCCATCTGTGTATAGTTTTAGATCCAAAAATTCAATTGTTGTTGCGCTGACTTTCTCTGTAAATTTGATATTATAATTATTGTCATTGAGATACATTATGTATTTGTCTAATTCAGTTTTATTTCTATTCCATATCACAAGTACATCATTGATGTACCTTCCCAAATATACCACGTTGTTGTCACTGAATGCTTTGTGTTGCCATGCATGAATTAGCTCAAAATGACCCATGGATAGATTGGCATATGAGGGTGCAAATTTAGCACCCATGGCTGTGCGTTGCTCCTGTTTGTATATTGACTTGTTGAACAAAAAAATGTTATTATTTAGAACAAAATTCAGCATTTCCAAAATCATATTATTTTATTGTAGGAATGAAATAGACCTTGTTTTCAAAAAGAATTCAACTGTTTCTAGTCCTTTGATATGTTGTATACTAGTGTATAAGGACACTACATCAAGAGTCACAAATAAAAAGTTGGGTTCCCACGGGATGAGTTCCATCTGTTGGATTACATGTTTTGTGTCTCTCAAAAATGAGGCAAGTCCTGTTGTGAGCGGTTGAAGATGTAAATCAATATATTTTGATATCCTCTCCGTGAGAGATCCAATGCCATTTATTATTGGCCTACATGGTGGAAAAGTTTCATAATTCATATGTATTTTGGGCAGGAAGTAAATAATGGGCATTACTGGTTTAGCTATGTCCATATAGTCTGATTCTTCTGCTGTTAACAGACCCATTTCCTCCCAGTTATTAACCATTTGGTGCCATTCTGCTTGTAAATCTTTGATAGGATTGGTTTTGAGTGTGCTATAGCAGTTCGTATCACTTAATTGTTTAGTGCCTTCTGCCACGTAATCTGTTCTGTGCATGAGTACTATGTTCCCTCCTTTATCCGCTGATTTTATTTGTACTTGTTGATTCTTGGATAGTTGATCTAAGTCTTCTCTTTCTGCCTTGGTGAGATTATGTTTTAGTTTGGAGGTTTTGTTCTTCAAGTACATTTTACATAGTTCATGACTGACTGCTTTATGAAAAATGTCTATGGCGTTATTTTCCATCAAGGTTAGAATGAATTTGGATTTGGGTTTCAGGTAAGTCTCTTCTGTTTGAAAGGCATCTATATTTTGTTCTTCCATTAAGTTTTCTAAAGAAAAACTTGCTTCGGTCAGATTCATGACATTAACTGTTCCTTCTTCTAGTTCCACGGTGAGGGGAGAGATATCTTTGATATTATGTGGTTTTGGTTTCATTGATGTTTCAGCAAAATATTTTCTCAGTTTAAGCTTTCTGCACAATTTAAACAGATCAACTTGCGTGTGGAAGTAGTCTGTTTTGTTGGTTGGGCTATAATTTAGCCCTCTGTTGAGTGCTGTTTGTAGTGGTTTATCCACATGTTGTTCTGATAGGTTGAGGACCAGATTCATTGGTTCATTCTGTTTTCCTTGTTTTTCGATCTTGTTTGCATGCCTCTTTGTCGTAAACCTTGATTTGTTTGCGCCTCCTCTCTTCCCCCTCTTATTTCTGTGAAATTGGTTGAGTTTTTCTGCCGAGATTGGGGCTTGACGTTATTTTGGAAGAATTGGTTTGTTGAGTATAAAGTCTTGTTGTTTGTTTGTATCTCTGAAATTCTTCTAAAAAAGAGGGATCCTGCGTACTTTTAGAGATACTTGGTGTTGAGGTTATTTCTTTGTCAGATTCACTGTTGGTTTCTGTGTCAGATGATTGAGTTGGTGTACCTACATTTGTTACTGCAGATGCTTTTTGTTTGACTCTTGCTTGATTCTTAATGTCATATTTCCGTTGATATGTATATACTCTTCCGATTTTATAGTCTATTTCATCCCTGGTGAAAGATTTTTTTTTTTTCCATTTTTATTTCCTCCATAAATCTATTTAGGTATTCATCTAGAATTTGATAATTTTTGAAGGTTAGTTCCGGGAGATTCAATTTTTCTATTGCTAATTTCAAATCTGTAACTTTCTTTAATGTTCTCTCATGAACAAGTGCTGCTTGGTTGATAATCCTGATCATCATTTCTTTTGAGGTTTGCATTAATAACATTTCCCAATTCCGTAATGCCTATGTGTCCTCTTCTTCAAATGATGGGAATATACAAATTCGGAGGCCTCGGGGTACCCTTCCTACGTCCATATACATTTTTAATGTTTTGATTTTCCACCATTTGGACAACTCCTTTTTTGAGGCTGCTTCCAATTTTTCAAATAGATTATTTAGCGAAGTAGATGTCTGGGATGCTGCATCCCCTATTGTGTGTCTATGTCTCAAGAACAACTCCTCTGCTTCTGCGTCTCTTTTTTCAAAAATGTCTGTCATTTCTTGTGATTGCACTGATTCTGCCCGGGAGAAAAGCCTTGAAATTACATTTTGTTTAAATATCTCAACCTCTCTTGGCTTATAATCCTTTCAGGGGCGATTCTGCTGTGCCAGTATTGTTTTTTGTGCTTGGATCTGCACTCCAAGTGATTTTATTGTTGCTTAAACAATAATGTCTAAATATTTTTCTCATATGTTGTCACTTATGATTTGTGCAACTCCTGCACCAAATATAAGACTTTTATTAAATCAGTAATTTTATTCTTCATGTATTGATTTCATACATTCCAGTCATCTGTCTGTAGCAATTATTCATTCCTTTTTAATATATTGACTTCATATGTATTTACTTCATACATTTGAAACACGTATAATCTCTCAACACGTGTTTCACCACAGTATTTAGCCGTGGTTCTTCAGGAGAGATTCTGCACAAAAATAATAATAAATTAGAAAAACACACCAAAAAATGTTTTTGATGAAAATCAAGCTTAGCCCAAGATTGGTTTGTAATGGGATCACCATTGACACATTATTTACATATTCTCGTGAGCCTTGTATGTCATCTCTATGTCGGAATAGCCGAAGAAGAGGAACTCTATTGTATTTAATTAAATATTTAAATTGACTCACCCTTTTGTGATGTTCAAAAAAATATATAGATGTAGCTTAATTTCAAAACTCCAAAATTGGGTTCTTTTCGCCAAAGCTAATAAATCTGAAAAGAATTTCAGAAGGACCGGTTATTTCTCAAGTGTCCTGACACTTTGTTTGTTAATTTATCATTTCTTTGAACATGAATATCAAATATTATAATTATTTCCTAATTTGCCTCCTTCTTACAACGTGGCCTAGTTATCGTTTTAAGAAAAATTGAAAATAAGTTAAGAAGAGTGCAGCTTTACCTTAATTCGCTTTGCATTTGCCAGGTTAGATTGCCTGGAACACACACGCCAGGATCCGCAGTGTTTACAAGCTCGTGATGACGTCAACGCATGCGCATGCCGCGATGACATCAAGACGTTCCAAAAACGTACCACGGCCGTCCTTGTGGACGTTTTATCTACCGCGAAACTTGCTAGGCTAATGTTTACATTTTATTGTGTCTATTTTATGGCGCTATCACGCCCATTGTGAGAGGGGTACGTTTTTAGCTTTTAAGCTGACATTATTATTATTAACTATAGAGAATGTTTATATAGTAATGATACTCGATTTGCTTTGCTGCATTAATTCTGGTCCAGATAATATGTAAACAAAAAATGAGGATACATTTATACATTCAAATAAAACAAATGGGTTCAATTCTAAATTTGCACAATCCATACAAAATATGAACAATTATATTTTCAGGGTGACCATTGCATTATTGTTCTACAAATTCTTTTGTGTGTCCATTTTCATTGTCCCATTACTTTAAGAGAGTCTTTTTCTTACAGCCAATAGGTCATCTCATGTTCTGCATTCAAACCTGTGGAACATGTGTCCAAGATACAAATCAATTTAGATTCTCTTCTACGTAATAGAAGCTCTTTGTCATCACCTCTTTCTGGTGGGGCAATTTTTTCCAAGCCCAAAACCTTTATGTCTTTAATGTTTTCTTGATTATGCTCCTTTGAGAAGTGAATAGCCATAGGGTATCTTGTGTCTCGATTTTTGATTGCTCTCAGGTGTTCCATGATACGAGTTCTCATCTCTCTGATTGTGCTGCCCACATATTTCATTCCACAAACACATACTATTGCATAAATGACAAATTTGCTTCTGCAATTGATAAATTGTTTGATACAGGGGACATGTGGGGTGTGTCAGTGGAGTTTGTTTCTTGTCTTCCTGCCAGGTACATTGTACTTTTGTGGAAGGAGGTTGTTGGTGGGTGGAATGGCAACAGGGATCTGGTGCCACTTACTTGACATTTAGACTTGACCATTGGCAGTGCGAATACAAGTTGTCTGATGTGACTTTGGGATTACGGTTACAGACACTCACCGGCATCATCGGAAGTCGCTGCTCCTGTCTATGCATCTCCAACTCCCTCTATGCTCTCCATGTGGAAGACGGTGCTGCAGTTCTTCTCCCACGCTTGCAATTTGATGGGGGATGGCGCACCAGCTCCTGTGGCCACCACCTGGCCATGCTCTGTGGCGAGGAGGTTGCAGAGACAGAGGTCAACCCACCTCTTCCTACAATCTCGGACCGTCTGGGGTGTTGTCCCCACCGCTGAGTCTCCTTTTTTCTTAGTTGTGCTGGGTGTCGCTGATCAGCACAGAACACCACATCAGCATGCTCCATGTGTCTGCCAGCATGTTTACTTTCGTGTTAGCTGAACCGTGGTTTGCGGTGACAGACGGCAGCTTGCCTAGCACACATGTTCCTCTGTGTGAGTATGTACTTGGTTTTTAACACTCCTGTACAATGAGGATTGCAATGTATTGTGTTTTAATGGCCTCTGGTGCATTTCCTGTTCCGGCGCGATGACGTTGTACCGGCACCGGTAATTACGGCATCATCGGTACCGGAAGCAGTGTCTGTTGCATCGACAATGCCAGTATCGGGGGTTTTGGGGCCGTTAAAGGCATACCGGTGCTACCGTTTCCTGCATGCCGGAATGCGTGTGCACACTGGCTCGGAATCTACCGCAGATTCCGGAAGCTGTGCTACACGGACATGATAGCACCGGCATGCCAGTAACTTTCAATTTTTGCCATCAAACTCGTAATGAGGCCCATTGTTTCAGTACTATCTCTTGTCATTTATAACCCATACACAGATTTTTTCTTTCCAAAATAATTCTTAAGTCCACGTCTATACAAAAACCGGGAGTCATCGGTGTATTGGGACTGTGCCCAGCAAAAACAAAGACTGGAGTGTTTACCCACGGCTATGAAGCACCCACCTGGTGTTTGGCATTGCTACCTGCGAGTAAACCTGGTGCTCTCTGCAGCTGCAGCTATATTTTGACAAATGGCATGCCATGTGTTTGTGGACGTGTGGTAGCTGCAGATATCCAATATATTGGGTGGAGTAGCATCATAGATGCATTGAGTGTTTGTTTTGGTGGGATTGGGAGAGACCAGGTGAGTGGAAGGGGACCATTGGGAGAGGAGGGGGGCTGGTAGGCATGTTAAGCACACTTGTTTGGACTTTGGGGAGTGGAAATACATTTTTGTATTCATAGTTCTTTTGCATAGTCACGGCTAAAAGCAAACAGTCATGTATGGCTTTTCTATAGCAAACAGTCATGTATGGGTTTTCTATAGCCGTGTCTATTAAAAAAATGCATGTGCATAGGTGCGCCAATTCTTTTTGTTATTTTATTAGTTGTATCAGTTTGCGTGGTTATATTTATAGCCACGTCTATAAACTATACATTTTAAGTTCAATAATCATATTGTTATCATATTGTTACATGGATGATACAGCACAGAAGTTGTATTATGTCTGTTATTGTATCTGCTTAGGTGGTCTGCTCATATTTAATTTGAAGTTTTGAAGGCCAGCATAGTCTGATTTTAGGCTTGCAAAAAAAAGTATGTGTTGCCACAGATACAAAGCAAAATCTGCAGCTGCGTCGAATAGCCGGGGCTATGAAAGATACTCGGTGCCAAGAAAATATATTTCTGTGAGTTTCATTGTTTGTTATTGGTTGTTGTTACTTTTCTATTTCTGTAGGTGTTTGTGATAGATTGTGGTAAAAATGTGTCAACTATTTTAGTGGTTTTGTTAGTATATGGTCCTCTTCTTTTGGTATTCATTTTGGAAAGTATAAAAGTCACCATGTTCTGCAGTTTTATCATTTTGATTCCAGAACTCTCACTGTGCACAGGTCAGGAGAGTGGCTAATGTGAAAGTAAGTGTTAATATATATTTACATATTTCAAGATTTATTTGCAGTCTTGTGTGTTTTAGTTATATGTACCACTGAAATTAGATGGTATTATTTGATATTTGTTTAATCTCCTTTGATTCTGTGGCTGTTTATTTTAACATTGGATTAATGTTGGATTCTTTGCATTTAATTTCTGGCTGGGTTTTGTTTTGTTGTAGCTGCATTGTTGTCACCATCCCAGTGGACTTGCACCAGATGTTGTACAGGTAACTCTTGTGAAAGGCAAACCTATATTCAAAACATAGTAGTACTTTTGGAAATGGGGCAGCACATCTATAAACCGTTCATGAAAAATCAACTTTGTGATTCTCTCTAGCATTTCTGATGATTCTTGGAATGGAGTGCTCCAGTTGTGTAGGTATTTTAAGTCTCTGGCTGTTGGTGGCAGCACCTTTAATGTTTGGAGTTTTATTCTGCTTAACCACCGCTCACATCTAGCTTTTTTATGGAGGTGAAGCTGAAGCCTCTCACAGCAGCTCAGATTCCAAGTTTAATTATCCCACCCTGTATTCTCTTGTTGTTGAAGTTTACTTACCCTACTGCATCTGTTCTATTGCAACTACTTTGGATAATTCCCCCTGTTTATTTTCACTCAGTTTATATATTGCTGTTCTTTTCCTTGTTCTCCAAGTTTACTTATCCCACCCTATTGTTTCTTGTTCTCCAAGTTTACTTAAGATTCCCCATCCTCTGTCTTGCAACCATCCAGTTTATATATCCTTGTCTGTCTATTGTAGTGGTCGTTTCTACACCTTTGCACACTGTGATGCAGATGATGAATACTGGTTTGCTGATTTTGTTCCATGTGCTTTGACTTTATTTTTCAAAGAGACTTCCTATATGAATTGTTCACTTCATCGGAATGTGTGCAGACAAGATGTTGACTCTGAATGTTGAGGTTCCCAAACTGTGTGGCGGCTTGTTTGAAGGACCCTCTGTTACATTTTTCCACAGAATGTGTACATCACTTTCTCAATCTCAGTTTATATGCTGCTGTACATTTATTGTAATGACAGTTTTAATACTTTTGTTATATTATTGTATGTCTTTTTTTTAATGCAAGTTGGATTTTATTTCCTGAATGACCCAATGATTAGTATGTTCAAAGAAAACAACAGTGTTGTATGCACACATGTTGCATCTTATAGAGTGCATGTTATGCACTGCATACAAGATATGTTTTTTAAAGTGTATGTGTTTATTAACTAATTATGTTTTCATTTTTTACAGATAGAAGGATATTTTATTTTTAAAACATAGATGAATAAAGGCTGCTACAGTATTGCCCAAAGGGTGTTGAATTTCTGAGTCGCAGTTAACCGCGGCAATGACTGAGGAGGGTCACACCCACAGTTTTGTTAAACCATACCCGTGGCTATAGGCCCCAATGTGCAAAGAAGTATGCTGTTAGTATAATAATATCATATTTATATATGCATACAAATCTATGTGACTTACCCCCCAAAGTTTCAAATTGCATCCGGGGCTAGAAAGGAAGTCAATGAACTCCAGCCGCAGCAATGAGTGATGAGTTATCTTAGAAAAGGTTTTGGGGTGTTATTTAATTGTATTTGTGTATTTAAAAGTGATATGTAATCCTTAAAATAATTCTTTTGGAGTACACTAAGTGTAACATTTTAGCACATTTGGTGTGCTCTCTATATTATCATGTACTTTATATAACTCTTTTTAACTACCATTGCATCATTACTGTCTCTTTTGTCATTCATATTCCATACTTAATTCCCCGCTGTCATAAAAACACAATCCTATAGCTGTCGCTAGACAATATGGAATGTCAACGGTGTATTCATGATTCCGTCTAGGAGTTGCAATGACTGGGAGGTGTTTGTCCGTGGCTATCGCAAACCCACCACATGTGGGTATACCGTGCAGGCGCGGGAAGGACATAATAACTGGTTTGTTGTGTGTGTTGTAGCCGAAGCTTTAAAAATATATTGAAAAAAAAAATTACCTGTGTGTGGGTAGTCATCTTAGAAGGTTTTTTCAAGATGTATTCAGTGTAGTATTTGTAAACAGTTATTGTAACATTGTAATACGTTTTATTAATTAATAATACATATAAGAGTACATACTTGAAAAAGGTATATAAATATGCAAACAAAGTGCGTTGAAAACCAGTTTATTTGAGAGGGAATGTGGTTGTGGGTTTTCTTTTTGTCTTTTAGTTTGAACATGTGATGCATCTTTTTCTTTAGCCCAATTATCTGGATTCTTCCCATGATTTGTCTTAAATTTTCAATTAGCATTTTAATTAATTATACTTCTTTTTTAGCATTAATTAATAGTTGTTTTAATTATGTTAATCAGTCCATGATTAGTTTTGTGGTTAGTTCTTGTGGTGCTTCTTGTTTAATTCTTCATGATAGTTGAATGACTTCTTCAGCTGTTTAAAAATATTAGAAACATTTCCAAACAATTGAAGCTATAATTGACTTTAAAAATATTTGTATTGGTTGTATAGACATTTAGTAGTAGTTAGATAAACTATATATATTTGGTGACTGATATTTGTTCCTTAAAATATTATTGTTAGTCTCATTGTACAAAAATATAAAGAATGGACTTACAAAATCCTGAATGTGGCATATTATCTTCTGGCTTACTTTCTTGAGCATCTTTTATTTTATGTCTTCCTCTGTAGGATAATTGTCCTGCAGCCATTCTATGTAGTTTTCCATTTGACCGTGTTTTTCAAAAATACTGCTTGTCACCTCATATATTAGAATAAGCAATGGAGGAAGAGTACATGAGAAGAGAAGGTGACATTTTTTGTATTTACTTTCTGATTGTTTGTTAATTGTTTGTGTGGTTGGCAGCTGCCAATAGAATGTCATGTGCTTCAAATGTTGTCCAACTGTTGAACCTATCAGAGAATGTACTTTTTTGAATGATGTTTATATATGTCAATACAACTGTAGATTATATTTTTCCTTATATTGAGAGTGTTTCTATATATATATATTTTTTTTGCCTGAAATTTTAGGTGTAGTTTTAGGAGATTATGCTATTTTTGCGTATATTTATTGTTTTATTGGATATTTGAAACATGAAGTCAATTTCAGATGAGAAGAATTTCATTGTTTAGAAGTGTTTGAAATGAGAGGTGTATGCTGCAATTCTGGAGAAATATTTTTGACAGGGAGCACAGGTTTTATTGTCTTCATTAAAAGAAAATTAATTAATCATCTAAAGATAGAGCACAGAGAAATGTTTCAAGATTTTCATACATTGTTAAACCCGATGGCTATTTTAAAAGCCACCCGGATAACTTTTTAGGTATATTGGAAAAGGAAAAATAACTTTGATGCCTTTTAAAAAAAATAGCTACGGTTACGAAACCAGACAATGGCCCTCATTACGACCCTGGCGGAAAGCGACTGACCGGAGCGCCACAGCGTAAATAGCGTTTCCGCCATTGCACGAAGGAGCAAAGTGCGGCCCATTCCGACCCATCGGGCACGAGCACCACGGCATGGCGGAAGTGCAAAGTCCGCGATGGCGGAAATTACCCCAAAACGGCCCACACCGCCGCCGTACGGCGCCCTAGGTGCAATACCGCCACCCCTCTTAGCGGTCACCGCAGTGTGCGCCTACCGGAAAGTACGGTGGCCGGAAATATACGGAAACGGAAGTTAAAACATGGGCCCGGAACGGGAAACATCCCGGCGTACACCTATAAATACACTAAAACCACACAACCACTAAAATCACTACCCTGAAACACACCCCAACCCGTCAACCACCCTAGCGAAACCAAGAAAAATGGGAAAAGTAGCGAAGAAAGCGTGCGACCGCAAGCGGCAGGTCCACTTCTCCCGTGAGGAACTCACCGTGCTAACAGAGACCCTCCAGGAGAATGCTGCCGTCGTCTTCTCCACGCAAATGACCAGAACGGCACTTGCAAACAAGAAGGCCATATGGGCTCTGGTGGCACAGCGGGTAAGTGCGGTGGGGACCGCACCCCGCACCCCACAGCAATGCCGCAAGCGATGGGACGACCTGCGGATACGCGTCCGCAGCATACTCTCTGCCAACCGCAACATTGCCACAGCCACCGGGGGAGGTCCTGAATCACCCATCAAGTTGACCCCCTGGGAAGAAATCTGTGCCTCCACCATCGGAATGGAGAGCATAGAGGGAGTCGGAGGGATGGAGAAAGGAGTGCAGACATCCGAAGATTCAGGTAGGTGGGCCAGATAAAACAATGCCAAATCCACACAGTCCATCCATGTGAAGTACCATGCGTCCACATAGTGCAACAGAAACACATGTCCAGGAGAACGTCCACACACATCGGCCTGCAAGCGCACGTTAAAACCCACAATAAATACATAAATAATTAAAAACCCCTAATACACGCACTACACGTGCAGCAGGCACACCCTAACTGCAGAATGCCAGACAACTGCACCCTCACTCCACACACAAATCAAAGCACCTCCAAGGCCCCGACCCAAATCACCCTCAGGTACCACCACAATGCATGTGATACAGTGCCATTCCAATTCCCACAGACCCATCAATAACCCTCGCCCTCCTTTACTCCACCACAGGGTCCGATCCAAACGACGAGCTACAGGACACCCCTACCAGCACACCTGCAAAGAGGGCCAAGACCAACGGCCAGAGACCCTCCACCTCAGCTGCACGCATCAAGACACGGCAGCAGCACAAATCAGGTGGCAGCACAGAGGAGGGAACATCAACAGGCACCCCAGCAGCCAGCATGCCCACAACACCACCACCACAGGTCCCCCCAATGGATGCCACAGAAGGCACTGCCTCTGGTGGCAGCAGCACCATAGGTAACACCCCATTGATGGCAGCATGCTCGGACACAGAAAACGGGGATGCCGAAGTCAGATCCATCCATGACCTGTCCCAATCCCCCTGTCTGTTCCATCCCGTACAACATGAGGATACCACGCAGGGGCACCCACCAGACGACAACTGGCCATCCCCCACAAGCCCTGTGGCAAGGCAACATGAGGACAACAGCCCCTCTGTGACACCCCCGCAAATGGCCATGGCCCAGCAGAGGCAACAGTCCCTCGACCAGTTGATCGAACAACAGCAGCAACTGGCCACACTCCTCAAGGACCATGCCGATGAATGTGGGGGCACTAAGGCAGACATAGAAACATCAACTGAGACACTTAGGGCAGAAATGGAGAGAGGTACAAAGACGCTAAGGGCACAAATTGAGAGAAGCACCGAGAGCCTGAGGGGGGAACTGCATGCGACGTCCAAAGACGTATGTGCTGAACTTGCCGCAGTGCGCCGTGTGCTCACTGAGCTCTCGCAAACCCTTAGGGACATGCATGGACGTGAGCAGGCAGACACATCATCCGTTGCAAGTTCCGTCCAGGGCAGCCCCCAACGTAGATCTGGGAGGAACCTGCGCTCCACAGGCAGGGGTGCCCCTGATACCCGCAGAGGGGGCATGCAATAGCGACAGCCCACTTACAATGAGCATCTTTGGACACTGGTGTTCGGGGGGGAGGTAGGAGGGTGGAGGGGGTGTGTTGGGCTCACTTGGGTGGCGGGTCGATAGGGTGTTCAACATGATATCACATATGCCATAAAAAGTGCACGATCAACCAATGAGAAGTGTGGACATTGATCTTTGTGTACTAGGCCATCATAGGCGTACAGTCCATATTGTGCATGTCCCAGACACACGCAGTGCCACGAGTCCCGTGTCCATGTATCAGCCACCAGGCGTGAGTGCTAGAAGCATACATCAATGAGATGCTGACGAATGTCACGGGCCTCCGGTGCCTCGCAGACTCCATGAGGTGCTGCCACATCCCCACCCTCATCATGACCATCATCAGGTGCTTGCAGTTCTGCATCAGGGGGCATGGGCACATTTCTACGTACGCACATGTTGTGGAGCATGACACATGCCATCACCATCTTTGCAACCTTCTCATGGCGGTACAGGAGTGCCCCGCCAGACCTGCTGAGGCAGCGGAAACGGGTCTTCAGTAGGCCGAATGCCTGTTCAATGACTACACGGGTACGTGAGTGGGCATGGTTGTAGTCCTCCTCATGCTGGTCCCGTGGGTTCCGGACTGGTGTGAGGAGCCATCTCTTCAGTGGATATCCAGCATCACCTGTATGTGGACGAGAAACGTATGATGTGGAATGCCATTGATACGTACGCACACCCCCCCCCCTTCCTGGCAGGTCAATGCCAATTCACATACCCCACATCATCATGCATGTAATGAGACTCACCGAGTAGCCAGGATCTGTTCCCTGCGTGTCGCTCCATGTAGCGTGGTATTGTAGAGTTCCTCAAGACCATCGAATCATGGGTTGATCCAGGGAATCGGGCACAACAATGTGTAATGATCCTGTTGGAGTCACACACCATCTGTACATTCAGGGAATGAAATTGTTTTCGGTTGCGGTACTGGGCCTCCATGGCATGTGGGACGACCAATTCAACATGGGTGCAGTCGATGGCACCAATGCAACCCGGTATGCCGGCAAGTGCATGGAATCCCACTTTTGTGTTGGTTATTTCCTGCTCCGAGCGTGGTAGAGAGATGTAGTCGTCTGCGTGCTTCAGGAGGGCATCGAGCACTTGCAATAGTGTCCGTGAGAACAGTGGCTGAGAAATGCCATGCAACTGTCCGACTGTGTGCTGGTAGGTGCCTGTGGCCAGGAAGTGGAGTACAGACACCACCTTCAGTAGGGGTGGGATGGCGGTTGGGCTATCTATCATGCTGACAAGGTCAGCCTGTCAAAGCAAAAACAAAGAGGTGATGGCTGGAAGGTTTAGACTGAATCTTAACCACTGGCATTGCTCGGGGCAACCCTCCAGACCATCATTTTTCGCCTGCCAAGCCATTACAGAAGGGGAAAAACCATATGCAAATCAGGCTTGGCCCCACCCCAAAAGGGGAGGTCCAGCCCGAACTGCTAGGTCACATCCCTTCTGCACGAGACCACAAGCATCCCCAAACATGTTTCACCCTTGTTGGGGCTCATCAGTGAGGAGTAGCTTGGGTCTCTAGGCCCAGCAGGCACGGGACCCACGTCTGGGCATACCCGTCCCACTCGGGGTGAAGAAGCAAAAACAAAGAGGTGATGGCTGGAAGGTTTAGACTGAATCTTAACCACTGGCATTGCTCGGGGCAACCCTCCAGACCATCATTTTTCGCCTGCCAAGCCATTACAGAAGGGGAAAAACCATATGCAAATCAGGCTTGGCCCCACCCCAAAAGGGGAGGTCCAGCCCGAACTGCTAGGTCACATCCCTTCTGCACGAGACCACAAGCATCCCCAAACATGTTTCACCCTTGTTGGGGCTCATCAGTGAGGAGTAGCTTGGGTCTCTAGGCCCAGCAGGCACGGGACCCACGTCTGGGCATACCCGTCCCACTCGGGGTGACGAAGCAAAAACAAA
Source organism: Ambystoma mexicanum (assembly GCF_040938575.1). NCBI lineage: Eukaryota > Metazoa > Chordata > Amphibia > Caudata > Ambystomatidae > Ambystoma > Ambystoma mexicanum. Next base: position 442,897,571 of record NC_090941.1, read on the forward strand.
GAGGTGATGGCTGGAAGGTTTAGACTGAATCTTAACCACTGGCATTGCTCGGGGCAACCCTCCAGACCATCATTTTTCGCCTGCCAAGCCATTACAGAAGGGGAAAAACCATATGCAAATCAGGCTTGGCCCCACCCCAAAAGGGGAGGTCCAGCCCGAACTGCTAGGTCACATCCCTTCTGCACGAGACCACAAGCATCCCCAAACATGTTTCACCCTTGTTGGGGCTCATCAGTGAGGAGTAGCTTGGGTCTCTAGGCCCAGCAGGCACGGGACCCACGTCTGGGCATACCCGTCCCACTCGGGGTGACAAAGCAAAAACAAAGAGGTGATGGCTGGAAGGTTTAGACTGAATCTTAACCACTGGCATTGCTCGGGGCAACCCTCCAGACCATCATTTTTCGCCTGCCAAGCCATTACAGAAGGGGAAAAACCATATGCAAATCAGGCTTGGCCCCACCCCAAAAGGGGAGGTCCAGCCCGAACTGCTAGGTCACATCCCTTCTGCACGAGACCACAAGCATCCCCAAACATGTTTCACCCTTGTTGGGGCTCATCAGTGAGGAGTAGCTTGGGTCTCTAGGCCCAGCAGGCACGGGACCCACGTCTGGGCATACCCGTCCCACTCGGGGTGACGAAGCAAAAACAAAGAGGTGATGGCTGGAAGGTTTAGACTGAATCTTAACCACTGGCATTGCTCGGGGCAACCCTCCAGACCATCATTTTTCGCCTGCCAAGCCATTACAGAAGGGGAAAAACCATATGCAAATCAGGCTTGGCCCCACCCCAAAAGGGGAGGTCCAGCCCGAACTGCTAGGTCACATCCCTTCTGCACGAGACCACAAGCATCCCCAAACATGTTTCACCCTTGTTGGGGCTCATCAGTGAGGAGTAGCTTGGGTCTCTAGGCCCAGCAGGCACGGGACCCACGTCTGGGCATACCCGTCCCACTCGGGGTGACGAAGCAAAAACAAAGAGGTGATGGCTGGAAGGTTTAGACTGAATCTTAACCACTGGCATTGCTCGGGGCAACCCTCCAGACCATCATTTTTCGCCTGCCAAGCCATTACAGAAGGGGAAAAACCATATGCAAATCAGGCTTGGCCCCACCCCAAAAGGGGAGGTCCAGCCCGAACTGCTAGGTCACATCCCTTCTGCACGAGACCACAAGCATCCCCAAACATGTTTCACCCTTGTTGGGGCTCATCAGTGAGGAGTAGCTTGGGTCTCTAGGCCCAGCAGGCACGGGACCCACGTCTGGGCATACCCGTCCCACTCGGGGTGACGAAGCAAAAACAAAGAGGTGATGGCTGGAAGGTTTAGACTGAATCTTAACCACTGGCATTGCTCGGGGCAACCCTCCAGACCATCATTTTTCGCCTGCCAAGCCATTACAGAAGGGGAAAAACCATATGCAAATCAGGCTTGGCCCCACCCCAAAAGGGGAGGTCCAGCCCGAACTGCTAGGTCACATCCCTTCTGCACGAGACCACAAGCATCCCCAAACATGTTTCACCCTTGTTGGGGCTCATCAGTGAGGAGTAGCTTGGGTCTCTAGGCCCAGCAGGCACGGGACCCACGTCTGGGCATACCCGTCCCACTCGGGGTGACGAAGCAAAAACAAAGAGGTGATGGCTGGAAGGTTTAGACTGAATCTTAACCACTGGCATTGCTCGGGGCAACCCTCCAGACCATCATTTTTCGCCTGCCAAGCCATTACAGAAGGGGAAAAACCATATGCAAATCAGGCTTGGCCCCACCCCAAAAGGGGAGGTCCAGCCCGAACTGCTAGGTCACATCCCTTCTGCACGAGACCACAAGCATCCCCAAACATGTTTCACCCTTGTTGGGGCTCATCAGTGAGGAGTAGCTTGGGTCTCTAGGCCCAGCAGGCACGGGACCCACGTCTGGGCATACCCGTCCCACTCGGGGTGACGAAGCAAAAACAAAGAGGTGATGGCTGGAAGGTTTAGACTGAATCTTAACCACTGGCATTGCTCGGGGCAACCCTCCAGACCATCATTTTTCGCCTGCCAAGCCATTACAGAAGGGGAAAAACCATATGCAAATCAGGCTTGGCCCCACCCCAAAAGGGGAGGTCCAGCCCGAACTGCTAGGTCACATCCCTTCTGCACGAGACCACAAGCATCCCCAAACATGTTTCACCCTTGTTGGGGCTCATCAGTGAGGAGTAGCTTGGGTCTCTAGGCCCAGCAGGCACGGGACCCACGTCTGGGCATACCCGTCCCACTCGGGGTGACGAAGCAAAAACAAAGAGGTGATGGCTGGAAGGTTTAGACTGAATCTTAACCACTGGCATTGCTCGGGGCAACCCTCCAGACCATCATTTTTCGCCTGCCAAGCCATTACAGAAGGGGAAAAACCATATGCAAATCAGGCTTGGCCCCACCCCAAAAGGGGAGGTCCAGCCCGAACTGCTAGGTCACATCCCTTCTGCACGAGACCACAAGCATCCCCAAACATGTTTCACCCTTGTTGGGGCTCATCAGTGAGGAGTAGCTTGGGTCTCTAGGCCCAGCAGGCACGGGACCCACGTCTGGGCATACCCGTCCCACTCGGGGTGACGAAGCAAAAACAAAGAGGTGATGGCTGGAAGGTTTAGACTGAATCTTAACCACTGGCATTGCTCGGGGCAACCCTCCAGACCATCATTTTTCGCCTGCCAAGCCATTACAGAAGGGGAAAAACCATATGCAAATCAGGCTTGGCCCCACCCCAAAAGGGGAGGTCCAGCCCGAACTGCTAGGTCACATCCCTTCTGCACGAGACCACAAGCATCCCCAAACATGTTTCACCCTTGTTGGGGCTCATCAGTGAGGAGTAGCTTGGGTCTCTAGGCCCAGCAGGCACGGGACCCACGTCTGGGCATACCCGTCCCACTCGGGGTGACGAAGCAAAAACAAAGAGGTGATGGCTGGAAGGTTTAGACTGAATCTTAACCACTGGCATTGCTCGGGGCAACCCTCCAGACCATCATTTTTCGCCTGCCAAGCCATTACAGAAGGGGAAAAACCATATGCAAATCAGGCTTGGCCCCACCCCAAAAGGGGAGGTCCAGCCCGAACTGCTAGGTCACATCCCTTCTGCACGAGACCACAAGCATCCCCAAACATGTTTCACCCTTGTTGGGGCTCATCAGTGAGGAGTAGCTTGGGTCTCTAGGCCCAGCAGGCACGGGACCCACGTCTGGGCATACCCGTCCCACTCGGGGTGACGAAGCAAAAACAAAGAGGTGATGGCTGGAAGGTTTAGACTGAATCTTAACCACTGGCATTGCTCGGGGCAACCCTCCAGACCATCATTTTTCGCCTGCCAAGCCATTACAGAAGGGGAAAAACCATATGCAAATCAGGCTTGGCCCCACCCCAAAAGGGGAGGTCCAGCCCGAACTGCTAGGTCACATCCCTTCTGCACGAGACCACAAGCATCCCCAAACATGTTTCACCCTTGTTGGGGCTCATCAGTGAGGAGTAGCTTGGGTCTCTAGGCCCAGCAGGCACGGGACCCACGTCTGGGCATACCCGTCCCACTCGGGGTGACGAAGCAAAAACAAAGAGGTGATGGCTGGAAGGTTTAGACTGAATCTTAACCACTGGCATTGCTCGGGGCAACCCTCCAGACCATCATTTTTCGCCTGCCAAGCCATTACAGAAGGGGAAAAACCATATGCAAATCAGGCTTGGGCCCACCCCAAAAGGGGAGGTCCAGCCCGAACTGCTAGGTCACATCCCTTCTGCACGAGACCACAAGCATCCCCAAACATGTTTCACCCTTGTTGGGGCTCATCAGTGAGGAGTAGCTTGGGTCTCTAGGCCCAGCAGGCACGGGACCCACGTCTGGGCATACCCGTCCCACTCGGGGTGACGAAGCAAAAACAAAGAGGTGATGGCTGGAAGGTTTAGACTGAATCTTAACCACTGGCATTGCTCGGGGCAACCCTCCAGACCATCATTTTTCGCCTGCCAAGCCATTACAGAAGGGGAAAAACCATATGCAAATCAGGCTTGGCCCCACCCCAAAAGGGGAGGTCCAGCCCGAACTGCTAGGTCACATCCCTTCTGCACGAGACCACAAGCATCCCCAAACATGTTTCACCCTTGTTGGGGCTCATCAGTGAGGAGTAGCTTGGGTCTCTAGGCCCAGCAGGCACGGGACCCACGTCTGGGCATACCCGTCCCACTCGGGGTGACGAAGCAAAAACAAAGAGGTGATGGCTGGAAGGTTTAGACTGAATCTTAACCACTGGCATTGCTCGGGGCAACCCTCCAGACCATCATTTTTCGCCTGCCAAGCCATTACAGAAGGGGAAAAACCATATGCAAATCAGGCTTGGCCCCACCCCAAAAGGGGAGGTCCAGCCCGAACTGCTAGGTCACATCCCTTCTGCACGAGACCACAAGCATCCCCAAACATGTTTCACCCTTGTTGGGGCTCATCAGTGAGGAGTAGCTTGGGTCTCTAGGCCCAGCAGGCACGGGACCCACGTCTGGGCATACCCGTCCCACTCGGGGTGACGAAGCAAAAACAAAGAGGTGATGGCTGGAAGGTTTAGACTGAATCTTAACCACTGGCATTGCTCGGGGCAACCCTCCAGACCATCATTTTTCGCCTGCCAAGCCATTACAGAAGGGGAAAAACCATATGCAAATCAGGCTTGGCCCCACCCCAAAAGGGGAGGTCCAGCCCGAACTGCTAGGTCACATCCCTTCTGCACGAGACCACAAGCATCCCCAAACATGTTTCACCCTTGTTGGGGCTCATCAGTGAGGAGTAGCTTGGGTCTCTGATGAGCCCCAACAAGGGCGAAACATGTTTGGGGATGCTTGTGGTCTCGTGCAGAAGGGATGTGGCCTAGCAGTTCGGGCTGGACTGCCCCTTTTGGGGTGGGGCCAAGCCTGATTTGCATATGGTCTTTCCCTTCTGTAATGGCTTGGCAGGCGAAGAACGGTGGTCTGGAGGGTTGCCCAGAGCATTGCCAGTGGTTAAGATTAATTCTAAACCTTCCAGCCATCACCTCTTTGTTTTTGCTATGTCACCCCGAGTGGGACGGGTATGCCCAGACGTGGGTCCCGTGCCTGCTGGGCCTAGAGACCCAAGCTACTCCTCACTGATGAGCCCCAACAAGGGCGAAACATGTTTGGGGATGCTTGTGGTCTCGTGCAGAAGGGATGTGGCCTAGCAGTTCGGGCTGGACTGCCCCTTTTGGGGTGGGGCCAAGCCTGATTTGCATATGGTCTTTCCCTTCTGTAATGGCTTGGCAGGCGAAGAATGGTGGTCTGGAGGGTTGCCCAGAGCATTGCCAGTGGTTAAGATTAATTCTAAACCTTCCAGCCATCACCTCTTTGTTTTTGCTATGTCACCCCGAGTGGGACGGGTATGCCCAGACGTGGGTCCCGTGCCTGCTGGGCCTAGAGACCCAAGCTACTCCTCACTGATGAGCCCCAACAAGGGCGAAACATGTTTGGGGATGCTTGTGGTCTCGTGCAGAAGGGATGTGGCCTAGCAGTTCGGGCTGGACTGCCCCTTTTGGGGTGGGGCCAAGCCTGATTTGCATATGGTCTTTCCCTTCTGTAATGGCTTGGCAGGCGAAGAACGGTGGTCTGGAGGGTTGCCCAGAGCATTGCCAGTGGTTAAGATTAATTCTAAACCTTCCAGCCATCACCTCTTTGTTTTTGCTATGTCACCCCGAGTGGGACGGGTATGCCCAGACGTGGGTCCCGTGCCTGCTGGGCCTAGAGACCCAAGCTACTCCTCACTGATGAGCCCCAACAAGGGCGAAACATGTTTGGGGATGCTTGTGGTCTCGTGCAGAAGGGATGTGGCCTAGCAGTTCGGGCTGGACTGCCCCTTTTGGGGTGGGGCCAAGCCTGATATGCATATGGTCTTTCCCTTCTGTAATGGCTTGGCAGGCGAAGAACGGTGGTCTGGAGGGTTGCCCAGAGCATTGCCAGTGGTTAAGATTAATTCTAAACCTTCCAGCCATCACCTCTTTGTTTTTGCTATGTCACCCCGAGTGGGACGGGTATGCCCAGACGTGGGTCCCGTGCCTGCTGGGCCTAGAGACCCAAGCTACTCCTCACTGATGAGCCCCAACAAGGGCGAAACATGTTTGGGGATGCTTGTGGTCTCGTGCAGAAGGGATGTGGCCTAGCAGTTCGGGCTGGACTGCCCCTTTTGGGGTGGGGCCAAGCCTGATTTGCATATGGTCTTTCCCTTCTGTAATGGCTTGGCAGGCGAAGAACGGTGGTCTGGAGGGTTGCCCAGAGCATTGCCAGTGGTTAAGATTAATTCTAAACCTTCCAGCCATCACCTCTTTGTTTTTGCTATGTCACCCCGAGTGGGACGGGTATGCCCAGACGTGGGTCCCGTGCCTGCTGGGCCTAGAGACCCAAGCTACTCCTCACTGATGAGCCCCAACAAGGGCGAAACATGTTTGGGGATGCTTGTGGTCTCGTGCAGAAGGGATGTGGCCTAGCAGTTCGGGCTGGACTGCCCCTTTTGGGGTGGGGCCAAGCCTGATTTGCATATGGTCTTTCCCTTCTGTAATGGCTTGGCAGGCGAAGAACGGTGGTCTGGAGGGTTGCCCAGAGCATTGCCAGTGGTTAAGATTAATTCTAAACCTTCCAGCCATCACCTCTTTGTTTTTGACAAGGTCAGCCTGTGTCATGTCCACAATGGCGGTTATGGTGTCCCGGTCCAGACGGTAGAGGGTGTGGATCTGCTCATCAGTGAGGTTGAACGGATGTGCTCGGAGGCGTGGGATTGCGGGCTGCCTGCGTGGTGGTAGTGGCTGTGCTGGCAGCCCTTGCTGGCCCTGCCTTGGCCTCCTCCTCCTCCTGCGTCTCCTCCGTGCGGCTGGTTGTAGTTGGTGTTCGTCTTCTTCTTGGAGTCGGAGCGCTTGCAGTGCTATCAGGTCCCCCAGGGCCAACATCGCGAGTCCTGCCGGTAGCATTTCGGTGTGGTTGTGGGAGGAGACTGGCTGTGCAATTTATGTGTTTTCAGGCTGTATGGCCTCCACCTGTGGTGATTGATTCCACCTGTGCAAACTGCTCTCCCCTTTGGCCGAGCACGTCCCGCGCACAACGCTGCAATTCGGGGAATTGTATCTTGCTATTGCAATCATGTATTTGTACCCGATGGCCGTGTAAGATTGGTTGATATGTTCATTCTGCTGTGGTCCCATTGTTTCACATACTATCTGTGCAGTCGCGAACTGACTTGTGAGGGGTCAGTGGAACGTAGTACTCGAGTAACGGTGGACCCTCATGCATCACTGCACCGAGGTTCAACGACGGGCGGGGCGTCCCATTCGTGGGTGAAGGCAGTTGCCATTTTCACACACAGCCGCACTCGATGGAATAATTAGTGATTTCAAACGGCCACAGATGCCTTTTCGACGTGATGTTGCAAATGAGGAATTCGAGGGGCGGCGCTTTCGGTTTCCAGCTAGCGGCGAGGAGATGCCCACAGGTCTGACTGCAAATGTAACGTTCTATTGTTCTATGTCCTTGAGACAGGGCCCATGGCGAGGGAGCAATGATTGGTATGAATAGTTTGGGATGCGCAATAGCTACGTGGGCGATGAGGCCGTCCGTTCCCAAAAACATGTTACTTCACAACACTGGAATTACGGGCTGGGGCACTGTGGATTTAGCAGGCTGCATAACGCACAGACTCAATGGATGTTTCTAATGTTATGTGAGTAATTATTCAGGCATTTTGATCCCGGGATGAGGGAATGATGGATGGATGCATGGGCAGGTGATTTGATACAGAGTTTGCCATGTACAGGGCTTCTTGGGATCTATCCGCCTCCCCTACGCTATGTGATGCAGGGCTGCCATTGTGGGACCATCGTCCATCTGGCCTTGTTGAGCCCTCCCTGTCTCGAGGCGCCCTCAGACACTTGTGTCCATGCACGTTAACATTCCCATCTGATGGAATCTGTTTTGACAGACGCATGCACAGGTACACTCGTTTGTGATGGTGTTTGCACCTCGATATAGATGGTTATGAGTCGCAAGTGGTTTTGGGGTGGTGATGATCCTTTTGGTTGGGCTAGCATGCATATGGCTGTGGATTTCGTGTGATCATTGAAGTGAGTAGTTGGAATGTAGTTCTGATGGCCATTCTGTTCTTTTTCTTTTCTTTTGGTTGACAGGTATCTCCTCCCCTTTTGCCACTGCCATCTGTATGCCACTCCTGCAGATGGATTTTACTCCCGACACCTGCTGCTTCGTGTTAATCAGTGGAGCAGCATTATGATCTTATGGGACGATCGCCAATGGGCCACATGCCCTTACGCAGTACTGGTGGCTCGGAGCAACATTTCGGCCTTTCAGCTGGACTAGTGCCTCCCCATTGGGACGGGCCTGCGGTTCTGTGCGCTTCCATGTTGCCTTTTCGTACGTGATTGTGGCTCTGTGTACCATGGGGGAACAGGGCGACACACAGGTAGTGGCTGGTCATTTCTTGCGGAAGCAGCCCACAATGGTGATTGGTGTTTTGGAGTTCATGGCCTGATGGCTGTATGGGCTTGGTGATTTTGATGTGCATTAAATTTCTATTCGGATTTGGCCCGTGTAGCGTTTTTCTTTGCAAGTGATGTGGCATATGCCAATTTGGGGGGCGATGTATTGTGAGGAGATCTGCATCGGGTTCCGGCTTCGGGGTTTAGTTGCGTGGTACTGTACTGGCCGCGTTTGCCTACGAAGCCCAGTGAGGTCAGGGATGGGGGCTGCCAATATGACAGTTTGAATGTTGTCATGCTCAGGGGCGGGGGATTGGGTTTTGTGTAACAGATGCCGGTCAGCCAGGTGGACTGGTGGAATGATGTGATTTTCGGAATATTGCTGGTCACAGGTGCCTGTGTTTGCGTGCGTTTCTTGGTGGGGGACTGTGGTCATGTCCATTGGGATGGCTTCTGTATTCGTGCCATCTGTGCCCTGCAGCTCCCATTGGCCCCTGTTGTGTTTCTTTTGTTCGCTGGCATGCATGGGTGACTTGTACATTTCAATGGTTGCATTGTGGCTTCATTGCACCTACGGGGAGTTGTACTTTGTGGGCAGGGAGCGGTGTACAGGCACTCAGTGGGGCTGTTTACGGTTGATTCGCGATGCCGTACTTCTCGCCATGGCGGAATGGTACATTACGCCATGCCTGATGGCGTTAGGTGCATGTCCGCTAGGGTCGGAATTGGCGTACCGTTGCACCATGGTGGTGTTTGCGGTTTGGCATGGCGCGCGCGCGCATGCTTGGTGCAGTTAGCGTTGGCGTTCACTACGGTGTCGCTAATGGCTTCGTACTTTGCGGTGACGGGTCATAGTCGCACCGAGCGCTATTCGATGGCGGTATTGCATTTCCGCCATCGTTTTTCGATTTCCGCCAGGGTCGTAATGAGGGCCAATGAAACGTTGCACCCTGTCAGAGGGGTTATAGCCACGGGTACCAGTGAGCCAATGGGATGTTGTGTATTTTCGCAGCTATTACTATATAACTAGTGCCTTAGCTGTAGGTATAGCAACTCCAATTCTGTTGCATTGATCATGATATTTCATTGATTTTACACTACACAATGTTACCTGTGTTTTTGATTTTATCCTCTCATGTGTACATTTATGTTCTTGGAATTTTCACACCTTGTTATTAGTTCTTTTTGAATCTTTAGAAATGCTACGGGTATCCACAGCTACTGGCGGTTGACCAGACCTGCGGCTACCCATGGTCCAATTGAGACGTTGCACTTTCTGGCTCACTTTTGTAGACGCAGGTATGAACCCACTGATTGTACCCGTAGTTATAGCAGTTGTGTTTTGGTGCAATGATCATATTATTTTAATGGATATTTTAGTATAGATGTTTACTTGCCTTTCTGTTTGGATATTCTCACCTCAAGACATATGTGATTTAAATTTTTGCAATATATGTTTTTCAGTTCATTTGAAAAATTGACCTGTTCCCACGGCTATCAGAGGGTCATTTCAGTATAACTGGGGTAATAGCCGTGGTTATGTAATTTGTCAAATTTTAAAATAAATTGTTTTATTTAATTGTGTTTCTACATGTACTAGAACGTTTTTTTAGAAAGAATGTTTTGGTGTTTATTGACTGTTATTGTTTGCAATAAAAATGTGTTGGGCATTTTAATTGTTTGGTTTGTACAGTCCTCTTTTTGTGATATTGATATCTGAAATCTATAGAAGTGAGGTTTCTGTGAATGTTTGACATTCTGACTCCAGAGCTCAGAGTGTGCACATGTGCAGTGTTTGGCTATTGTGAAGACCTATTTTTTAGGTAAGAATATGTATTTATGTATTTTTCTGAGGTTTGTTGCATTATGTACCTTCGGTTTCCACAGTTTCCTCAGTAAGAATATATGTGAAATTGAGTGTGGATTTCTGTCACATATTTCAAGGTACATTGTATGGCTGCATTGCATCAATAACATCCTTGGAACCATAATTTATAGCATCATTACATACAGATTATCTCAATGTGTGTAGTAGTCAGAATAAAATGTTGGTCGTACTTCATAAACAATAAACATCAAGCATATTTGGTATTTTCACAATCTGCTTGTAGATTACATACTTTAGGAGGGCAGGGACCCACATGGGTAGTATACTATGTGATTGCATATACTGTTATATAATGCAAAGACATTGGAAGATGTGAAATAAATAGAGGTGCATAGGAAACCCTAGCATCAACCAAGCAACATCACTCTATCCTTGATAAATATTGCAGATGTGTATGTTCTTTGTAGTTGTACACCAAGCTGTTTCCTGTGACCATATGTTAGTCACTTTCTGCTGTGTTAGAGTTGTGGAAGTGTTTGAGTGTGGCTTTAAATTTGAGAAGTCTTATGAGGCAGTGTACCTGATGAATGCTAAATTGGTTATAATGTTTGCCAATGTTCTTTTGCGTATTGTGGAGATGTCTGTATTTTGTCAGCTTATTGGAAAAGTACATTTTCAACTTGTATATTTGCACTGATTAAGTCTTTGCTTCAAAAGTGGTTTAGAAATTGTATTCTGAAGTCATGGCTATTGTATGGTAGTTGTTATTCAAGATGTTGGGTGTTTCAGGCAAAATAGACCAGGTAACTGGTTTTTGTGAAATTATAAAGCAAATGAAGCAAAGTGAAGAAAGTGAAGAAGGCCTTATAGATGTATTTCAGCTTTTCTCCAGTAACCCATCAAATGTACTTGCCTCTTTTTATATAGGTATGACCTTGTAAATAAATTGAAGTGAATTGAATTGATTGTTTATTTGTATAGTGCCTATACGCAAGTGTTTCAAAGCTCTTTAAGTAGGGAGGAACATGGGAGAACACAGTTACATTATTGCAAGTCCTTGAAAACAATTAAGAATGAGAAACATAACTATCATAATCAGCCTAACAACATTTCAGATAGTGCAAGTGCAAGGAACAGTAAGGGAGAAGAGGGGGAGGGATAAGGAGACAAACTAGCAGTAACATTACTATGCCTGACGGCAATTGATGCAGTGCATGAGTATACTGAATGCACGAGATAACCTGTGCGGTAAACAATACAAAATGTTAGTAGTCATTCATAAAAAATGAACAGCAACCATATCTGGCAGTTTTAAAATTTGCATGGAAATCATGTGCTTTGGAAGCGCAAGAACCTACTTGAGTTTCATGCGATATAATCACATATGTTGTTAAACAATGCACAGAAATAGGAATATGTCAAATGAATGGGGGTGCATCTTAATTTCTATTATTAAACAAGTAGCATATGTCTACCCTTGAAAAATATTGTAGCTGTGTGCGTGCTTTGAATTTGGATATGAAGCTCTTCCCTATAAGGCCTGAACAGGTACAAAAAGGTGAGGTCCTTGTCTTTGAATGTCCTTTGATGATGATGCCTAAGGTAGACTGATTAAATAGGTGGTGGGATGAGTAGGTGAATGGCAGGGCCCAGTCACATGACCAGCAGCCTACCGTCCTTAAGTAGAGGCTTGTGGGGTGTACAAACTGGAGCTGGGTGGAACAACTGAGTGGCAGAGCTTTACCATGCAGCTCTCCTTCCTTACCACCTACCTCATGAATTGAGGACACACAAGATATGCATGAATGGCAGGTTTGTATAGAAAAACAAAGATGTGTAAGAGATTGTCTTTCAGCACATTTATGATTGTGAGTCAACAATGCATTCTCCCTCTATTCAGGATTCTCAAATTTAGGTGGGATTTCACCTGTTATAATAAGCACTGTCACTGTGTTTAAAATTGCTTTGTGAAACCTAGGCCTTTCTCCCTCTATCATGATTCTCAGATTCTTTGTGTCTTCTCTCCCTTCTTAACTGCGCATGATGTTAGCTCCATAAATCTGAGTGTTGTCATCCTGTCCCACTGCTCAACATCCTGCCTCTCACTCCCGGTCTGCCTACTCTAGCGTCCTCCTGCAGTACTTCCACCTCTCTCCTTTCCCACCTACTCTATGGTGCTCTCTCTCTCTCCAATCTTCTCTAACTGCTTCTCTATTGACTATCCTGCCCTCCTCACTTAATCTGGTAGGAGGAAGTTTGAAAAGGAGATCCTGGTCTCCATCCCAGGCCTCCCTATCGCCGATACCTACACCAGTGCCTCCTCTAAGGATACTCTCACCAACATCCTCTTTGTCGTTCCTTCGCCAGACCTATGGACCCTTCACATGGTCTCTGTGCTCTCTCCCTTCTCCTCTTCTCCCATTAATGGTGGCACCCGCTGCAACATCCTCCTGGCTTCCTTCCATTCTTCAAAGGTCCTCATTAATGTTTACTCGAACGGGACCGTCTTTGTCCAAGGCCCTCAGGCCAACCTCCACCTCTTTGATCAATGCTTCCCGTGCCTCACAAACTTCTTCCCTTCTCCTGTCGTCCCCTCTCTCACCCTTTCTAGGGTTTCTTCGACTCCACACTCTGCCTCTTCTTTGGTTACCTTGCATTTCCCTTCCCTTTCTGCCTCCTCTCGGGCTCATTCTACACCTGCAAAGGGCGCACCTCTGATCTGTACCCCTCCCCAGAAGTCCTTCAAGGATGGCAACCTTCTCCATATTGCCACTCTAAACTTCCGCTCTGCTGTCAAACACTCCTCTGATATCTGCCGCCTTTTGGAAGAACTTGACCTCAACATCCTCGGTCTCACTGAGACATGGCTCACGGCCAGCTCTGTCACTAGCTTTGACATGCTCCTACCTGATGGCTACAAGATCCTTTCCGCACCCAGATCCAACCACTCTGGGGGGGTGTTGCTCTGATCTTCCCTGAGCGGATTCCTGCCTCTGTCATTCCTATGCAGGCCTACTCCTCTTTTGAATGTCTCATCTGCAGGCTCTCTCACACCTAGCCATTCCCTTACTGTGGCTACTATCTATCAGCCACCTGGTCAGATCTCCTCCTTCATCTCTGAGTGGGCAGACCTCTCCTCCTCTTTCTTGGCCGCGACCACTCAACTCCTCGTTCTAGGAGATTTCAATATCCACCTGGATGCCTCATGTCCTTCCTCTGTACTCTTACGCGACCTCTGCAACTCTCTCTCACTCACCATTCTCCCCTCTGGCCCGACTCACTCTGTAGGGCACACTCTGGACGCTCTGAGCTCCTCAGACTGTCCCCTCTCTGATCCTCTCTCCACTCCTCTCTCCTGGAGTGATCACGATCTCCTCTCCTCCCACCTTACCCTCCCTACCCCTCAGGCCAAGCCACCTCCATCCCTGCAACCTACCTTCTCAGTCATCCGACCCATGAAGCGCATGTCAGCTGAGGCTTTCGCCAACACCTTCTCACTCCCCCTCCCCCTTTGGCTGACTCTCAACCTCACACAGCCCTCTCCAAGCTCCACTCCGCTATCTGTGATACTCTTGATATCCTTGCCCCTGTCATGACAATCCGCCTGAAGCCCAAATCCAAGTGCAACTCAGACCTTGTCACCCTAAAAACGAAATTGCAGGGTGGCCGAGAGGAAATGGCATGCTTCATGTAAATCCTCTGACAAACTGGCCTGCCGCTTGCTGCAAAGGCAATACCGGCTCTTTGTCTTAACCAAGAAAAGAGCTTATATCCAAGCCTGCGTCTCTGTGGCATCTAACAACTCGGCCAAACTCTTTCAAATCTGCAAGGAACTGGCCAATCCTGCCGCAGTCTCTAACTATCCAGGCCCTCTGTGCGGCACTAGACTCTCATTTTGTCTCAAAAACTCAGGACATCCTGTCCGCACTCTCCTCCTATCCTCTCCCTCTCCCTACTCCCTGCTCCTCCTCTGGCCCTTCTGCAGCCACCACTCCTACCTCGTTCTCTTCCTTTCCCCTTTCTCCGGAGACAAGGTTTCTAGACAAGTCCAATCTATGAAAGTCTTGTCAAAACAGGTTTAACCCTGTACTTCCAAAACTATCAAGGACCACATTGACTCCCTGGCTCCTGCCCTGGCTGATTTCTGCAATCACTCCTTTGCCACTGGAGTCCAAAGGTCCCTCCTGAGGCACTCCCTTGTGCACCCCCTTCTTAGGAAACCCTCTGCCCACCCAACTTGCCCAGCTAACTATCTCCCAATCCCTATCACCCCCTTCCTGGGCAAACTCCTGGAGAAACTGGCCATCTCCAAGCTGAATATCCATACTGAATCTGTTGGTTGTCTTCATGACCATCAGTCTGGCTTCAGAGCTGCCAGAAACATGGAAACTGCTCTCATGAACATCCGTGAAGACCTGCTCTGTAACCTTGATTCTAACACCCCTTGTGTCCTCATCCTGCTTGATCTCTCCTCTGCCTTTGATACTGTCAACCATGCCATCCTGGTCAACTGTCTCCATGATAACCTGGGTAACACTGGTCAGGCTCTGGCGTGGCTGACCTCTTTCCTCTCTGACCGAATCTCCCAGGTCCAACTTGGGTCCTTCCTCTCCTCTGTCTTCTACTCTACCTGTGGTGTCCCCCTGGGGTCTAACCTCTCTCATTGGCTTTTCAACTAATACCTGGCATTCCATGCCCACCACATCGCCACTCTCTGCCCTAAATTCCAGTGCTATGTGGATGACACCCAGCTCATTTTCAGGCTACCCTCTGCCTCCTCCTCCTCATCCTTCATCTCTGACTGTCTGTCTGCTATCCAGGAGTGGTGTGCCGCCAATGACCTCTGCCTTAATGCCAGCAAGATTGAGATTCTCCTCATCGGCACACCGGCTCCCTCCTTCCCTGTAGCTCTCTGGCCAGCCTCTCTTGGCCCTCCTCCTGCTCCCACCTTTTAGGCTAAAAACCTCGTGGTCATCTTTGACTCCACACTCTCCTTTTCTTCTCACATCTCTGACGCCTCTAAGAAGTCACACTACCAGCTGCACCTCCTCAGAGGTATTCTTCCTTTCCTCTCCTTCCCCCAGAAGCTCACTGTCTCCAGAGCCCTGGTTTTCTCTAGGCTGGACTATTGTAACAGCCTCTATCTAAATCTGCCCGCCTCTGCTCTCTGCCCTCTGCAACTTATCCAGAACAGGACTGCGAGAATTGTCCTTGGCCTCAAGCCCAGGGATCGTATCTCTCCAGGACTGAAATCTCTGCCCTGGCTCCCAGTGGCTGCAAGGATTAAGTTCAAAACCCTCTGCATTGTCCACAAGGCCTTCTGGGGCCGCAATACTTTCAACTCTCTCTTCCTAAATATCTTCCTTCTCGAGCCCTTCGTTCATCCGCCTCCAACTCCCTCAGGGTCAGTCGCTTCTCCAAGCTACGAGTTGGTGGTAGATCTCTCTCTTCGGCAGGGGCCCCCATCTGGAAAAGCACCTCAAAACCTTCTTCTTTGCTTCTGCTTTCTCTCCCTCTATCATGAAGGATATTCTGGTTGAAAGAGAATGTTTGATTACAGTACCGAGTGAATTCTTGGTTGAACTTTTGGAGGTGGCACTGACAGAAAAAATATGTCTGCTTTAAAACTTCATACCATATGCAGATCAAGGGGACGGCAATGGGGGCAGCTTTTTTCCTTCTTTGCTATGTTATTCATGTGGAGGTTCGAGCAACTCTGTATCCTAACTGACACCAACCCCTGTAGAAAATCATTAAAAATGTATAAATGTTATATAGAAGATGCCATTATCACCTGGAACACCAAAGAAAGAGATTACAACCTCTTTTTGGAATGGATTAACAAGCAAAAAGATAACCTAAAATTTACCATGCATCACAGTACGAGAGAAATAGCATTTCTGGATTTGCTCATTAGGGAGGAAACTGGTTGCCCGATAGTCGTTCTATTCCGGAAAGAGACATATTGAAATACTATATTGAGGTATGACAGCTTTCATGCACAGGCACTTAGAGACTGACCACAAAAGTGATGGGTAGAAGGTTTTGAATGAATCTAAACCACTGGCAATTGCTCTGGGCAACCTTCTACACCACCATTTTTTAGCCCGTCTGCACCATTGCAAAAGGGGACCAGCCATGTGCAAATCAGTCAGCAGCTGCCGCCACCGAAGGTAGCAGCCCAGCCCGAACTGCTAGGCCAGGTCCCCTCTGCACAGAAAACCAAGCAACCCCAGACATGTTTCGGCCTTGTTGGACCTCCTCAGTGAGGTGCAGCCTGGTTCCCTGTGGCGCAGCGAACAAGGGACCCCACGCCTGGGCATACCCTCTCTCACAAGGAGAAACAAACTGACCACAAAAGTGATGGGTGGAAGGTTTCGAATGAATCTAAACCACTGGCAATTGCTCTGGGCAACCTTCCACACCACCATTTTTTAGCCCATCTGCGCCATTGCAAAAGGGGACCAGCCATGTGCCAATCAGTCAGCAGCTGCTGCCACCGAACGTAGCAGCCCAGCCCGAACTGCTAGGCCAGGTCCCCTCTGCACAGAAAACCAACCAACCCCAGACATGCAGGCGGCAGCTGCTGACTGATTTGCACATGGCTGGTCCCCTTTTGCAATGGCGCAGACGGGCTAAAAAACGGTGGTGTGGAAGGTTGCCCAGAGCAATTGCCAGTGGTTTAGATTCATTCGAAACCTTCCACCCATCACTTTTGTGGTCAGGCACTTAGAGACAACATCCTCTATTGCCAATTTCTGAGAGTGAGAAGAAACTGTATGAGATTGGAATATCTGGATTGGCTATCGAAAGCAGATAGGGCCAGTAAAACAAAACCCTGCACTCTTACTTCCATGTGGGGCATGACGCCAGTTGTAGGCCATTCCGCTTGTGATGGATGAAACACTGTAGTGTGACTTCAGCGTGTAGCTCCATTAGAATTAATGGAAGAACCTGGACATTTAAAAGCCAGACAACATGTAATAGCCATGATATTATTTGCGTTATTACTTGCCCATGTGACAAGACCTACATAAGCAAAACCTCTAGACCAGTTAAAGTTAGAATTACGGAACACAAATCCAGAATTAGAACATACAGTGTCACTTCCCCCTCAGTCACACATTTTCTGACCAAAAACATGTCCCGGAAGATCTCAGATGGTGTGCAAAAGATAATGTCTGTGGTATTAATGGCCCCAAAATAGCTATTAAATTAGCACCACGAGAACAATGGTGGATGTATCAGACTCAAAGTTACATCAATGGACTGAATAATTGGGAGGAATGGAGTCAATTAATATAGTTTGTCTCCTAATATGTAGCCCATTGATGATTGTATGCTAAATCTAACGTTAACCCGGATTACATCATTACTATAATAGATGAATCAGAATATTGGGCTAGGAATCCACCCAGGTGCAAGGACTATGCTAAAGAGTAGTACATCAGACTTCACCCAACTCCCGACATAGCACCAGAGAACTTGATATACCCTATTCCCACATGTAAGCACTGTTACATGAAACATGAAACACAGCTGACTAATAACAGTGCTTTTTTCGAGATTGTTATAGTTCAAACACTATTTACAATGTATCACAATCCAGTAAAATAAACACAAAGTCCTCGAGCCTCAAAGGAGTGTATGGCAGGAGGCGGAACATGTGCAGGGTCTGTGCTGGGTGAGTGGACCCATTTCTGTACTTGACAGATGGCGGCGCTCATGTGTCAAGCTTTGCATGTAACTTTTCTCATGCAGAGAGGGAGACCAAGATACATTGAAACCTATTCAAAGTCCTCTTTTACTTTTTGGGACTGTGACGGATGGGCATATTCATTTGTGTATTATACAGATGGTGGTGCTCGCAGGCCAATCTTTGGATGTAACTTTTCACATGTAGCACGGGAGACCAAGATACTTTGAAACCTAGGCAAAGTCCTCTTTTACTATTTGGGTCATCTTTTCTTAAACTTAAGATAGAGGTAGGACAATCGCCACAGTCTCACACAGGAATGAATATACACAGTGAATGGACACATTAGAGAGGTAGGTAAACCAACATGGTTTCACGTTGGTTTTCTAAATGCTGATATGTAGTTAGCACTCAACAAGGGCATGTATGTAGACATTATAAAAGTACACGGAAGTCCCTGCAGTAAGATATAAGCACAGCACCTAATATAAATGACATACTTAAATGAGTCACTTATCCGGACAAGTACGGCACATTACATTTGAAACCATCGCTTCATGGTTGTTAAAACACTTAACAGGGGCATGTTTCCAGACATTCTAAAGGCGCAGAGATGCCTCTGCATTGAGCTATGAATATAGTGCCTAATTTTGTTACAAACAACTTACTTGGTTGTATCATGGGGCCATTTAAGTAAGGCATATAACATCTGAAAACAATGGTTTCTCATTGATAAAAATGTTTTTCATGACAACAAACACTGGAAGAGTACATAGAATAAATTTGGCTTCCTGTTTGGAAGCTTGAAGTAAAATGATTACAAACATGACAAATATACAGAAAGTAAGATATAAAGAGAGAGGGAGAAAGTAGTTGTAGAGCTATGTGAAGTATTACCTATGTGCTCAGAGGGCATTGAACACACAATATACCTTATTCTTTAACTACAAATGATGCTTAATGAGTAAATTGTTGAATCTGTGAAGAGATCAGCCGTTGGAAGCGCTTTGGGCATACTCACAGTTCCAACGTAAATAGACACTAGAGTTATGCAGTCTTTCTCACTGATAAAGAGCAGTATTATTTCGCACCTTGAGTATCAATTTAAGGAGGGTGAATTGTCATTCCCTCTTTGTTGGTTGTTTGTTTGCAGGATTTAACAAGTTGCACCGACTCAATCAGAGGGCAGAGATTGACCCCACCGGGCATTTCAAGATGAGCTAGCGGTAGCTTGTTTGCTTGAAGATGGATTGCCGAATCTTGCCCCTGTTCTCCCTCCCACAAGACACAGGGCCCGGAATAAGAACTGCAAATAACAAGATCACCATACCATTTCGGACACATCCCTATCGCTCCCATGGCAACCAAGTATGCAGAAAGATACCCACTGCGCCAACCATGCAGCCCAGGACCAATGCAAACATTACCTAGAGTGGACAAGGAGCCTCAGGATGCAACTAAGGAGACAGCAATTGACATCTCGACTAAAGCACCATGAAGCCACACTACTGACATTGTTAGGGACACCATGGCATAGCAGCATTAGACATGAAGCACCCGTGCCACCTGCAACATCGGAACACCAAAAACATAAAAAAATACATGAAGAACATAAGCGGAATAGTTCTATGAGCTAGAGGACAAGTACACATACATATCCTCTTTGATTTTATTATTTTGTCATTAGCTTTATCACAGCAAAGCAGGAATCTGCACAAAGCAAGAGATCCTGAGCAAGTTTGTAGCTGCTTACATGCAAATAACAGTTGGAACTGCAGGGGCACTTACGGGACCTGACAGGACCAATATGTTACTAACATATGGAGAACTATAGAATAACAAGAGCATGTAGAAACCATGCCATGGCTTAGGAAAATCACAGTAGACAACCATCTCTGTAAGAGCTGAGCCGAGTTCAGACTGAACAGAAGAGCAACCATGTGGGACAGGGACTTACTGCCAAGGCCATCAAGATATGAGTGACATTCCATTCCCTGAACGGCAGTGACAACAGCTGCAATAAATGCAAATAAATCCACATAAATCAGAGTAATTTGGTGCTCCAGAGACCCAAAACATGATCGCCAGACATGTGACTCAGCAGCTTGAATGACAAATCGAAACCAGCACTGGGAAAGAGGATCAGTCTCACGCCACCAGACAGAAGCTTGCAACAAAGTCATTACAGCAAGAGACGAGGGTTGTATGATGAGAACAAACACTCACATAGTCTTTGGTGGTGCACACAAGTTACAATGCAACAACATAGTTGAACTTATTACGTTAGAAAGGTACACTTCGAGCTGAAAAACATTTTGAATCCCAAGCCTGGGGAGACCAGCTCTATCCAATCACAGTTGCATGATGAGAACAAACACTCTCATAGTCTTTGGTGGTGCACACAAGTTACAATGCAACAATATAGTTGTACTTTTTATGTTAAAAAGGTACACCTCAAGCAGAGAAACATTTCAAATCCCAGGCCTGGGGAGACTAGCTCTAGCCAATCACAGTTCAGGACCCTAGGGGTTGGTAGCAACAGGCATAAACCAATGGTAGGACCCTCACACTGCAACATTGTATAGTTTTAGATAATCCTGGATGGACCAGGCCAGACACCTGACATGTAAGAGCCAGTGAACTAACATGTATAAGGTCCAATCTAGATGGACTACCACTCAACGCTCAATCCCAGGGGATGGTAGGTTTTCTGTGTTAGATCCCAAGTTGTGACGTAACTTTGACGTGGTTTTGGATGAAAACTGGCCTGCGAGCCAGAGCTCACTGAGAAGTTCCTGGATTTCTTCTATCCGTGCAGGGATTCCTGTTGGTTTTTGGCTGTACTACACCACAGTTTGAACTTGCTGTCCATCTGGGCCTGTGTTCCTTTTGGGAAAGGAAGGAGTTGGGCCTTCTATGAGTTCTGAGTTCGCAAACTCCTAGTATACCTCGACCCTACTTGGGAGTTTGTCCCTGCAAGGTAGTAGCCAGAGAATGGTTGCCTGTGCCAGCCCGGCACAAAGCTGACCCCTTTGCTGCTGAACATGAGAGGCTGTGGGACCCTTGTGTGTATTTCGAGAAGAGGTAACGGTACCCTTTTTCAAAGGCCGTCGCGAGCTGTTTGGAAATCATCCATCCTGACATCAGTGAGTTGCCCTGGCAGACCAGGACAGAGAGGCAAGCTTCTTGAAGGGGGAGTTGGCAGCCAAGCAGAGTCAGCGAAACACGGAACATAAGTATTGATTCAGACTGACAGCAATTGTGGGTGTGAGGGGGGTGTTGAGTTTCAGGAGGTATGTGTAGTATTTTTGTGTAGTGTCAAATTATTGTCTAGTATTGGTGTAGTGAGTAGGGATAAGGAGCAGAGATAGAAGTCTTTGGTCTATGTTTCTATGTTTGGGCATATTCAGTTTTCAAGGTAAAAGTTCTGATGAGCAGTGTGAACTAAGTAGCCAAGAGGATTTGTATGATAAGAGCTTTGTAACTAAGTATTCCTGTGGGTTGGGCGTTTTAGCTCAGGTCATAGATGATGGTATACCTGTAAGGGTTAGCTGGAACTATCCTAGATTGCGGAAGGTGAGTCGACTGGATAAGTCTCCTGGAGAGAGGTGTTTCTCATGTGAAGTGATGCAAAAGGTGCAGTTTGATCACAAGAGAATATTGGTATACTCTGCCGTGGAGAGGTGGTAAAACAGCTGTGGGGTTTGTGCAGGGTTGGAGTAATGGGTCATTGTTGTGTGTGTATGATCGTCCATCTACCTGTATTGTGATTTTAGCTTGGTGACATCACCTTTAGGTTGGTGCATAGAGTGAAGAGTTATGATGGTGAGGAGCTAGCATTGCAAACTTTCTGATTGGCAGATGAGGTGAACCAATTGTGGTGCACGGATGCACATGCGCAGGATTGTGGGGGTGTCCCGGAGAAGTCAGCGATTTTGAAGGGGGCGGTGCATTCCTGACAAGGTGCGGAGCCGGAGAGGTTTGTAGAAATTGAAAAATACTATTGGTGTTTTGTAACCCCTTTATTTTTTTCACAGCAGACCATCGAAATCTTCAGCTTGAGGTCAGGTAAAGGAGGTACTACCATGTATCAAGGGAACAGTGGGGGGTTACTCCCTTTCAGCATTTGTGTAAGAAACATTCTCATTATAAGGAGAAAATGTGCAAGTACAGTATAGAATTGTCGAAAAGTACTGAACGTAAATTGACAAAGCCATGGTCGCCTCCTTGCAGTTTTTCCAAAGACTTGCACCAATCGCTATTGACACACATACAGGATACTGACAAGGGGAAGAAATTGACTTAAAGCATGGTGATATTTGAGTTGTGGTGCATGTTTCTGTCATGGTGCATGCTCCCAAACCCCTGAAACTGGTGAGCCCATCCCGGACCTTAGCACCTTTAAGGGCTCATCAAGCCCCAAAGGAGTACCCTAGAATCTCCTGGACTCAGTCCTGGCTCCATTGGCCCCAGGCTCATGGTATGTGTTGAACTTCATGGGATTATATTCTCAGCTTAGTGAGGCTGAGCCTTTCTGTACAGGGTGTGGCTGTGGGACTACTGTACCTGAAGTGGCAGAGTACGGCTAAGGGACTACTTGCCTGAAACTACTTGCAAGGCTATTTAAACCGCACCCTGCAAACCGAACACACTTCGCGTTATTCTGCACTCCTGCAGCTTAACACTCACTGTGTCTGCTCAGCTCTTGAACCTCTTCAGCCACGCCCGTCCAGAGTTTTCAATCCATCGTCACCTGTAAAAGGAAAAGAGGAGAACAGGAGTGAACACTCAGGGAAGGTGGGGGACCTCAAAAACCTCCCTGGGTGCAGGAATTCACCTAGATTCAAGGGACCTCATGTTGTGGAGGCCGTGACCGACCGAGCAGTAAGGCTCGAGGGAACAACAGTGTGAAATCACATCTAGGACATCAAGCCCTACAAAGTGGTCGCCGCACCTGCCTAAGAAATTGCAGTGAGCAACAGGGCCAACGTTCAAGATCCCAATGAAGAACAAACACAAGCAGATCACACAGAGTTAGAGAGGGCAGGACACCCAATGGTTTGACAATCCCATGTAGCAAAAGTTGCAACTGGCATACTTGTCCAAATAAATAGCTGAAAACACTGTTTGTTTGTTTTTCCTTTTCGCACATGCAGGTCTACATGAATGGGGTGAGGGCTGTTCTCCTAATATTACCTCCTATTGATAACCCTGAAACGTTTTCCAACCAGTTTGTGTATTACATAAGGAGACTCAGAAGATTCCGAGCCCAATCCCCTACAGTGTATTTTCTTGGTATTCATAGAGTATCTCGTCCAAGCAAATCCACAACCTGAAGACAGTGTATATCCTGTTCTGCCCACATTAAGAGTTCCCCCAGTAAGACAAGTCTTAAGCGGTTGGTGATGATTTAGTTTGCAGAGCTTGAGGGTACTGACAAGTACTAACAAAATAACGCCTTTTTGTGCGATTTTCAGGCGGGCAACTTTGTCACCTCATCAGCTATGGGGATCCAGCACCATAAGTGGTCATGAAAGGACTAATAAAATAAATTATTACCATGATGTGTCTACTGATTCCCAGTGGCGTACTGGTCATCATGTTACGGTCAATTTATCATGTTATGAGTATTACTGCTGTGTCCCCTACTAACATTACCCCAACCCTGATAGGGAGGACAACCATGTCAGGTGGAAGAGAAGACACTGCTGGTAAGGTACTGAGAGGTAAGTGCTGTGTTGATGCAGACATGAAAGGAGTTGACATGTATCTCACAAACACAGCACAGGTTACAAATAACATGTGGTACAAACACATGTTCAAAGTAGGTAGGGACACCACCGGGGAGAGCTGTTATGTCTGCTCATTAACCCCCTACGCCATGAGTGCTATACAAACTTTCATTGCAACAGAAATATCCGTAGCAAGAGCCAAGTGCCTAATGTATCTCAGAATGGTGCAGACGCAGGGAAGATTTCAAGGGAACACAGCAACATTGAGATGGATGTCCAAGAAGACCTTCCCCTATGAAGATAATTACATAAAGACACTAGACATGATAAACAATTATTGGCAGCTACATGAAGGATTGCAGGAGTGGAGCCTGGACGCTGGGAGAGACCACAGGTACTGATCTACGGATGAGTATACACTAATGACTTATGGGAAGATGGAGTTTTGGGAAGCAAGGCGCTAGCACTGGCACAGTCAGCAGTGAATAAGGTGCAGGAATAAAATGATAAGTGCTTAAAGGAGTGGCACACAAGCACAAATGTATTCACAAGGGTAGAGAACGAAGCTGGGCCGATGCCAATAATTCCCCTTGAGACACCAGCCTTGTGCTATCAGAACAATGGTGACATTGAAGTTGGTGAAAATATAGGATGCAAGGCAATTGAACAACTTCCGGCAATGTACATAGAAATGACAGTACCTACTGGGCGTGTGGATCAAGGCCGTATGAAAAGCTGCCACCTGATTGGGGAGGAGTATGTTCTGTGGTACACATCAACATGCCTTCATTGGTGGTGCACAAGAAAGATTTGAAGCTCGAAGAGTTCCCAAAGATGCAGAATAACAGATGAAGGAAGAGATCAGTTGAGAAAGCACCAACAACTTAACCCAGGGAAGCGGAGAAACCGGCCTGAGTGAGAAGAGTAAAGAGAGGGGGGAATTACTTATCAGAAAAATCAGAAGCGGCATTGGATGAGAACACAGAATGTTCAGCTGAACACAAATGTTTTTCGAATCACTGATACCAGGGATACAGACATACGCAAATGCCAAGTGGTTACAGATCACTCGATGGGAGCTGATGGTAACAGTTAACTCAACAGTAAATGGGTTCAATGCCATAAAAGAAGAGCTCAGCGCAATCAGGTTGGTGGCACTGCAGAATAGATATGTTCTGGATCTCCTCACAGCAATAGAAGGAGGAGTTTGTGGCAAGATCGGGAGTTCATATTGCACATTCATATCAGCTAACGATGAAGATAATGGAACTCTCTCAGATGTAGTTACACAGTTGGCACAAATGCATGTGAAGATGGAAGATGAAGCATGTGGGACAGGAAAGGACAAGAGCTGGCATGCATATCTATGGTCATCGATGCCATCATGTCTGTCTGATAGACTGAAGGTGATAGCTGGAGTGCTCCTAATGGGAGCAGCATCAGTATGCGGGATAAAGATATGTATTGGGAGGTGCAAGAAAACAGCAGGAGCAGCAATTGGAATGCAGATCCTGATGGATGTGAACATAGGGGGATTAAAGGATGACATTGTGAAAGAAAGGGACAGGCTGAGGGAGAAGATTGCACAATGTGACTTATTTCCGGCAGGAACAATAAAGCTGGACACTCCCTCTGATCCAAGAACCTATGAAGGGAAGTAAGTCTGATGCAACACCGAAGGAGTATTCTGTTACATGTAATGGTCTTTCGATGACCACACAAACTATTATGGACACCTCGGAGGAGTAACAAAGATATTGTGGCACACAGTAAGAAATGTACATTTCAAGATGTGGTTGACAAGTCGACCAGAGGGGGACTGAAGAGGGATGGTCGAATCCTGCCCCTGTTCCCCCTCCCACAAGACACATGGCCCGGAAGAAGATCCGCAAATACCACGATCACCCATACCATTTCTGATCATTCCCTAAAGCTCCCATGGCAGACAAGTATGCAGAAAGATACCCACCCCGCCAACCATATAGCTCAGGAGCAGTGCAAACATTACCTAGAGTGGACGAGGAGCCTCAGGATGCAAATAAGGAGACTGTGATTGACAGTCTTGAGTAAAGCGCCAAGAAGCCACACTACTGATGTTGTCAGGGACACCATGACATAGCAGCCTTAGACATGAAACACACGTGCCATCCACACATCGGGACACTAAACACGCACCCGAATACATGAAGAACATAAGCTGAACAGTTCTATTAGCTAGAAGACACGTATATATACATATTGTCTTTGCTTTTATTATTTTGGCATTAGCTTTATCAGAGTAATGCAGAAACTGCAAGAAGCAAGAGATCCTGAGGAGGCTTTCAGATGTTTACATGCAAATAAGCTTTGGAACTGCAGGAGCACGTACGCGACCTGACAGGACCAATATGTCACTAACATATGGAGAACTATAGAATAATACAAGCATGTAGAAACCATGTCATGGCTTAGGAAAATCACAGTAGACCACAATCGTCTCTGTAGGAGCTGAGCTGAGCTGCATTCAGACTGAAAAGAAGAGCAACCATGTGGGACAGGGCTGACTGCCAAGGCCACCAAGATTCAATTCACATTCCAATCCCTGAATGTCAGTAACACCAGCTGTAATAAATGCAAATAAATCCATATAAATCAGAGTAATTCAGAGCTCCAGAGATGCAAAACAGAGTCTCTGAACACATGAGTCAGCAGCTTTGAATGACAAATCAAAACCGGCACTGGGAAAGATGATGGGTCTCACACCACCCGACAGCAGCTTGCAACAAAGTTGTTACAGCAAGAGACAAGGGTTGCATGATGAGAATGACCACTCTCATAGTCTTTGGTTGTGCACACAAGTTACAATGCAGACACATAGTTATACTTATTAGCTTGAAAAGGTACAACTCAAACTGAGAACCATATTGAATCCTAGGCCTGGGGAGACCAGCTCTAGCCAAACACAGTTTAGGACCCTAGGGGTGGGTAGCAATGGGCAAGAACCAATGGTAAGACCCTCACACTGCATCATTGCATAGTATTAGATTATCGGGGATGGGCCAGGCCAGCCACCTGAAAAGTCAGAGCCAGTGAACTAACTTGTATACGGTCACTCAACGCCCAATCCCAGGTGATGGTATGTTTTTCTGGAGTACGTCCCAAGTTGGGACATCACTATGACGTGGTTTTGGATGAAAACTGGCCTGCGAGCCAGAGCTCACCAAGAAGTTCCTGGATTTCTTCTATCCATGCACTGATCCCTGTTATTTTTTTTGGCTTTAATAAACCACAGTTTGAACGTGCTGTCTGCCTGGGCTTGCATTCCTTTTGGGAAAGGATGGAGTTGGGCCTTCCATGAGTTCTGAGTTCACAATCTCATAGTAGCCCTCAGCCCTACCTTGGAGTTTGTCAAACACGCTCTGTATATAGATATATACATATGAGCTATTGACGGGTGTTAATTTATTTTATGTATGTTTTTTAGATAATGATAAAGACTCTGCTTAAAGGTGTTTTGAAGATTTTAAACACCATTTGCTAATGACCAGTCCCGAGGAAGACAGGGATCAATTCTATTGTAGCCCTAGATGTTGCTCGGTCGAAACTAAAATAAAGGAAGTTCCATGTAAAATATTGGGGTGTCAGATGTACCCTTGAACTACCTTTCGTTTACAAACGATTATTTAGTATGAATTTTGTGGCAAATGACTGCACTGTATGAATTTTGCTAATTATTTACCAGCACCAAACTATAGGCTTTGGAGATGTGTGCAATATAAAAGAAACAATTTAAATGTTGCAGAACACAGAAAGTGGAATTGCATTTTTGTACTTTACAGTTTTACAATTTATTGTACTCTGTAAATAATCACTTGTGTAACTCTACCCGCCTAAATGCCAGATGAAACTGAATATTTTTTACATTGCTCTTGTTTATTATATATGTATTGTCAAATTGTGTATTTTATGAGTTAATAAAATATGCTATTTTCACAGAACTTCTGAACTGATCTTTCAACCTCTGTTGAAGCCCTTTTTATAAAATGAAATAATTAAAGCTGCTATCTTGTGAGACACCATTCTTGTAGATTTATTTGTAATTGTTCCTTAGTTTCTACAATGAAAGGGGATTCCCACACATAGGTGACTTTCCAAGTATGCGATTTGCCAGGTCATACCTTTAGAAAAAGAAGCAAGGACATTTGATATGGGAAATATATTTCTGTCACACATAACCATACATGTGCAACTGCTCGAAAACTCTTCAGAAAACACTGAAATAAAATATGGAAAGCCCTGCTTTCCAAGTAATACCTACAAACTGTACTAAATTACAAACCTAAATATAATGAATACATTTTATATAAACAACAATTTATATTATATATTGAACATATAAACAAAACACAATAACTGAACTTCAACACCCCAAACATACTTGTTTTACAGGTTTTTTCTAAGATGCCATCAATCAAGCAACAACAACGTGCCAGAAGGAAGAATTGTATGCAGTGAAGTAAACATTTACAATATAACATTTTTAAAAATAGTCTTCTGAAATATATACATATAAATTATATAGATAATACAACAATATCTTGTATTGATAATACTTTTGAAAATGTGCAATTTCAAATAAGAGATCTGCAAACTGAATAAGTTAATAGAAACCAGAATATTTTAATGAAAGTAATAAAAGAAAAATGTATCAAATCTGTTAGTAGTAGATGCAAAAAAAAGATTTTTAGAAGAAAACATATCAAATCTACTATCAATTTCAAACAGAGGAATACAGATATATATAGGAAAATGTACAACTCTCGAGAGAAGTGTGAAAACAAAATCTAAATATGCTGTAAAGTTCTCATGCAAAAGATCATTTAAAAACCTTTTCATATGAAAAGAAAATTGTTCATTTTTGTATTGAATAAACTTAAGAAATTACTTAATGTGACTACACCATTCCATACAAATGTAGAAACAGTTCATGCACTTACACATGAAAACCTTTGTGACTTGTTTGGTGGTGAGTGGAAACATACTTCTCATATAGAAATGTCTTTTAATGATAAGAGAAACATTGAAGGGAAGAATGCGGCCCTTGCTATTGATGACAATGGACGTAGCTATGAAGTCCAAAATGGTGTGATTTCTAAAAAAGAAGAAATCCTAAGGTCTGATAATACAGAAATGAAATGTTTAGGTCAGTCTAGAATGAAACCTAAAAAGCAATGGAAGTCATGGATGTGCAATTTTTTTGTGCAATATCTATACATTTGTTTGTAAAGTGTTAAAGAGATGAAGTTTTGCACAAAAATGATAATGTTCAAAGACAGATGAAGATGCTACAAAAAATAGATGACGTTACAGTTTGCAGAAAAAAAAAAGCAGGACTTCTATGAGTGCAAAACATCAAGTATGTCTCTTGCACTTTTAAATCAAACTCTTCTGACTGAAACTGTAGAACCTTTAGTTTCTACAGTGCAAATAAATATCATGCATTTAAAAGAGTATGTGTACATAGATTAAACACTTACAGGAAGTGGAAATGATGATCCATGCTTTCAATAGATCTGATTTTTCAACAGCATAAAAACGTATTGCAATGTTTGAGTTATCTTCTAATGAAAGACCTGACATCTTGTCAATGCACTTTTTATAAGTCTCAAGTGTAGCTAGTGTACATTGAGGAGAACATTATACAAAGTCTAGAAAATGTTTGGAAATAACTTTATCTGTATTTTTTTGTATAAGAATGATTTGACACAAGTGAGGCACTTCATGTTTTTAGGCACTGTGTTGGGTTTTATAATAAAACAATTTGTATTCCAAGAAGTGTCTTGAACAACATGGTGGAGTCTGGTATCCCTGTTGTGCTTCAAACGTTGAACATGTTTGAAGTGATTACATTGAAAACTGTTCATCCTCTCCAAATTATTGTTAGATTGCAAACAAAGTAGTCAAACCTGCATAAAAAATCATAAGTGCAAGGTTTGAGAGGGAAGGTTCTGTATCTACCTCTCAATTTGAAAGAAAATGTTATCACTCTAGGATTGAAGCGTGACATTGCAGACTCTTTGTTTTAGTAAATGGTGTTGCCACTAAAGATGAGAACATTTGGCAACAGCTTATAGATAGTGTAAAGGTGAAAAATGCATTGGTGTTTCTATTGGAGCACAAGATATATATGAAGGCAGTCTGAGTGTACCAGACTTGTCTATACTTGATGTTGGGTCAACAAACAAAAGCAGAAAAAGGTCATTTTGAATGCCTATCTTTTGCTTGCAGAAGGAAATAGTTTGTATGAACATTACACTATTCATCGTCTACACTCACATGAAATTATGGGCGACAGGTTTGAATTGTATCAAATAAAAGTAGCAGAAAGTGCACCTAACAGCGTCTGGGAAAATATGTGAGAAGCTGGTTGTTTCCCTATGCATTTTCCTACTGGTACAAGAGGCATACTGGATGATCAGAAGGTTCTAATCTCTTCTTCACAATATCATTGTACAAGAATGTATTCTGAAGATTCCCGATTCCACACTAGTGTTGAATATATTTTTCACTTATTCTATGAAAGTGAATTTTCAACATTATTTTATGCTGTTGCTTATACACTTCAGCCCCGAACATGATTTCAAAATCTTTCTGCATGTGAGATGCTTCAACAAGTGAAAGAAAGATCAATATTCTTGCTACAATGAGAGGATCTAAGGAATATTGGCATAGGAAACACTCCGAGGTTAGATGCATGATCAGAAACTTGGGCCCTCCAACTTGGTTTGTGGCTTTAAGTTGCTCTGAGTATGGTTCGGAAGATCTTGCAGAGTGGATTTTCGAAAGTAATCCACAGAATGAAGACATAGAACACATGACTCCAGGATAATTTTGTCCCAAGGACCCTGTAAATGCATTGTGGTTCTTTCATCATAGATTGGACTCTTTACATGTACTAAAGAAAATGGTTCACTAGGCACTGTAGAACATTTATTTTGGAGGAAAGAGTACCAGGCACATGGGGTTCCACATATAAATATGCTGTTGTGGTTTAAAGATGCTCCTGAGTTTGTTTATTTATTTATTTATTTATTTATTTATTTATTTATTTATTTATTTATTTATTTATTTATTTTATTTATAAAGCATGCAAAGCCCAAAGGCAACCAGGCACTGAAACGTAAGAATATGGTTACAGCTATATGGTACTTCAGTGAGATGTCTTCTTAGTACAAGATACAGAATCGTTACGCATTCACACATTTATACATTATATCATTACATCATATTTATTGCAAATTTAAACAACTACAGGCTTTTTGGTAGCAAATGGGAGCAATGGTTCCAGTAGCTGTATCTGCTAAGTATTTATCCTGGTGGCAGCGGGAGAGTTAGCCCAGATGCTGATATCTGAGCGGTTTGGTGTCTATTGTGAGGGTGTCGATCCTGAAGAGAAGAGTATTAAGGTTTTTTCTAAATGACCAGAAGGATGTGACATTTCTAAGTTGAGTGGGGAGGGCGTTCCACAATTTAGGTGCTATCACCAGAAAGCTTGAGCCTCATGCTTTCTGGCTTCTATACCTAGTGGTGATAAGCATGTTGGTGTAGAAGGATCGGGTCAGTCTGTTAGATAGAGTTTTGCTGATAAGGTTACTGAGATATAGAGGCACCTTATTTGCGATACACTTGTGTGTTAGCGTAAGTATTATACATTTGATCCTGGCATGGACAGGGAGCCAATGGATGTTCCTCCTGATGGTTGAAATGTGTTCATTACTAGGAATATTTAGGGCCACTCTGATGGCATTGTTTTGGACTATTTGTAATTTTTTGATATTTCGTATGCTAGTTCCTACAAATAGTGAATTACAGTAATCAATTCTGGAGAGTATTAGGGCTCTAGCCAAGGTGAAAGCATTTTCTGCAGAACGTAAACGTTTGCTGGCTCTTATCAGTTTGGCCATATATGCCGCAGAGGACACAATGGCATTGATATGTCTGTTTAGAGTGAGGGACGAGTCGATATAGAACCCCAGGGTTTTTATTTCATTGCGACTATGATGGTGTTGCCATCGTTGTTAAATGATTTGTACTCTAGGGGGAGGTTGCCTAGTTTAGTTTTGTTTCCAATGAGAATCAACTCTTATCGTCATTGAGACAAAAGTCGTTAAGAGCCATCCAAGCCTGGATTTCTAGATAGTATTTGTTTAGGTTTTTGAGCCAGTGTCATGACATCCAGTGACAGCTATGAGTATTTGAATATCATCTGCATAATTTGTATATGTGATAACCATTTTGTCAAGTTTGTCAAATAAAAGCTTAGTAAATGCATTGTATAGGGTGGGTGACATGCAGGAACCTTGCTTTACTCCACAGGTCACAGGGACGAAGTTGGGGGGCTGTTGAGGAGTCAGGAAAGACCCTCATAGCCCCTTTTAGTGAGAAATGATTGCATCTATCTGATCGATTCTGGAGAGAAATTGGCAGCAGTCTCGAATTGTTGGCACAGAATGTCATGATTGACCAGATCAAATGCTGCAGATAGATCTAGAAGGAGGAGAATGCCCAGTTCATCTTTGCCTTTGTATTGGTCCATTTGTGTTTTCAAGTCTAGTAGGGCTGTCTCTGTACCATGGCCTGGTCTGAAACCTGAGTGTCTTAGGCCAAGGAGATTGTTCTCTTCCAAATATTTTTGGATCTGCAGATAGGCTGCAGAGTCAAGTAGTTTTTGTAAAAAAGGTAATGTGGTGATGGGGTGGAAATTGGTAGGGATATTGGGGCATAATGTTGGTTTTTAAAGCAGGGATAGAAGCCAGGCTGTTTTAAATCTTTCGGGACTGTGTTGGTGGCAAATGAGCTATTGATGAGTCTAGTAACAAAGGGTGCAAATTCGATTGCACATTATTTTACCCAAGTGATGGCTGTGTGATGTAGTTCATAGAATAATATAATACTTGTTCCATTCCTGCTCAGCATGTGAATGCTGATCTACAGAACAAGGTGGAAAGATTCTGAAGGCACTGATGTGGAAATTAGTGTCAGAGAAAACACAAAAGTAAAGACAAGTACTACACTGCAGATTTGGCTTTCGAAGAGCTGCAACACCAGTTGGTCGTGTGAATAGTTTGATGTCATCTGTTCGACATCATGTTACTAGTAAGCCACCAAGAAATATGTATAATTTAAACAGAGATAAGGAATGCCCATTAATTAATGAATAAAATCCTGTCATTGCTCAGCTTTGGAATGCAAGCACTGATGTACAGTATATTGCTGAAGATACAAGATCTGTTACTCGTTATGTTACCGCATATATGATAAAAGTTGCAAAGAGCAATGCAGCTCAGGTATCGGCAGAATTATCAGCATATAAAAGTCTTAGACAGAAAATTCTAATCTTTGGTCTGAAGATGCTCTCAGATACAGAGTGTGTTAGCAACAACAATGCAGACGGGCTAATTAGTTTGCCACTGTATGGGCATAGCATTACTGTCCTTTGGTTGAGTGTTGGCCCGGCTAGTTTTAGAAATTGGGTACTGAAACATTTGAGTGAAGTTCAGCAGTTAGCTGAAACAGTACCTGATAGTACAGAGATTCTGAAAACGGACTTAAATTATACATATTATCCAAATTGATCTGTAGAGCTGGAGGATCTTTGTTTATATGAAGTAGCACAACGCTACTCATATCAAAATATTGAAGCAAACAGTGACAGAGGACTGTTTAAAGTACATGGTTGTACTGGTTGCTGGTTGGTACTGGAGGTTTGATAAGGAAAGTCTCATTAACCACATGAAACCGGCTTGCCAAACTGCAGAGAAAATACATTATTTCACTTTTTTCTTTTGCAGTTGTTCTTCCACATGGTGCTCAGAATGATTTGATTGTAGGTTTTAAGACTTTTGAAGAATCATTTTTTGCTAAAAAAAGTGTCATTACATATCCCAAATTAGAACAGTACTTGAAATTACTGGAGAAAGAACTACGGTAGGAAGAACGTTTGGCAGCTGAATTGGCAAAACAACGTCCTGATGGTGCCATGGAAGAAGCTGCAAGTGCAATACAACAAACTGAAGTTGCAGATGCATATTATGATAAAATAGTTAGTAAACGTAAAATAGAAGAAAAAGAAGTTATTATACAAGATAGGTTCTTACATGGTTTACAGCGTGACAAGCATCAATGTTCTTGTGTGCAATACAAACCTGTATTGTTGTATTTTAGCAGACAAGCAGGAACAGGTGTATCCTTTTTAATTCATTCAATAAGAGCTACGATCCAAATTGTAACTGTTTGCTCATTGTCATGTATTGTAACTGCTCCAACAGGTTTAGCAGCATTCATTATAGGAGGTGTTATTTACATCAACCGTTGATGTTACCAGTGGAGCATGACAACAAACTAGAGTATTGAAAACTTGTTTCAAGTGCAGCACAAGAAGTAGGAAAAGTTCTTCGAAAATGAAATACCTTGATTGTGGATGAAGTGAGCATGGTGTCTAACTTGATGCTAGCTTTCATTCACTTGTGACTGCAAGAGGTTTTAAAGACTGGCTACAACGCTATGTTTGGAAGTAAACATGTACTATTTTAGATGGTCATGTTATGCCATTAGAGTTGGATAAGAGCGAAAAAGCTTGATTAGTTCAACTATAGAATTCAATTTCTAAAACAGCTGATCTACAAGCAGATTTAAAACTATGCATCAATGCACAAATAATGTTAAAGATAAACTTACATGTAGGAATTGGTCTAGTCAATGGAGCAATTTGAAGAGTGATTGCATTTCACACATTTCTGCACAGTACAAATAAGTAAAGTTTGATTGTGTAGAATAAACTTCATTAGATTTCTCGGACCTCTGCACGTTTCATGCATTTTTAAGGATACCTTTGTGAAGAGAGCACACATTATGCATTCCTATTCATAAATCACAAGTTTTGAAATCAGAAGCAGCACTTATTGACATTGGTCATACAGTGTTTAAAGAAGGAATGTCATATGAGGCTTTGTCACATGTGAAAAATATTGAAGGCTTATTTTTAATAAACGTTGATGAAAGAAAAGTGACAACTGACATTTCTTGCAATGAAGAATATAATAGGTTACGTGAACTGTATGCTCCTCACGTGAACCATATACCATTGCCAGCTAACCACTTAGCCAGGAAACATAAGGAGTCAGTGAAACAACATTCAAATTAAATCATTCCTCTTAAGACTAAAAACAACAGAATTGACCGGAGGTGGAGAGCTGTTCAACTATGACATACTCTAATTTCAGATTTAGTAATGAAACAGGAATTGGATGCTATTCTAATGCAGCTTGGTTTATGTTGTTTTAAATTACATCACTGACGCAAGATATAGCTTCCTCAGCAGACAACTAGCTATGTGTGGAACTTTAATTTCTTAAAATATCTGTAGAGGAAAAACCACACAGATAGTCAAGAATGTTCAATGAATGTCTTCGATTTAATAATGTAGGAAACTGTTAGTGTAGTTATGTGGGAATTAATTACAATTGGAATCATATGTGTCCACTATGTATGAGAGATTACTCTACCGAGGATATTTCTGAAAGATTTGTATATGTTCCTTTCCCTGATCAGAAAAGTATACATTTTTCCTATCTTCTAACTAAAACATTCCATGACATGGACTGCAGTGACTGTGGTTGTAATTTACAATCAGCACATCACTTTCTAGTTTAATAAGTATGTATTGATTATGTTTTCTAAGATAGTGTAGATG
This sequence comes from Ambystoma mexicanum, assembly GCF_040938575.1. NCBI lineage: Eukaryota > Metazoa > Chordata > Amphibia > Caudata > Ambystomatidae > Ambystoma > Ambystoma mexicanum. The sequence goes on from NC_090941.1 coordinate 442,933,049, forward strand.
GAAGGAAAATTAACAGGCCACTTTTGAATTTTGCCTAGTCAATATTCTATAAGTAATGAAACTTTAAAACATGTGCAATTATTTTTCATGAGGGGGCATCCATTCACTGTGGACATTTCACAACATGGGTGTGTACATAGGTAGATTGTGGCTTGTTTCTAATGACTCTATAGTCTCACATCAAGCTAGATTGTCAAATGGTTTAAATAACTCACATTTAATGTTGTTAGAACCAAAGTTTTAAAATATATGTTTTAGATTGTTTGTGGATAAAAACATGTGTAATAAAAGTGTGAAATGGAAGAATAGGGTAATGAGTGTTTTATGTAAATTAGGAGATGGACTCTTACTAGGATGTTTTTAAAATCACTATGAAATAAGTGTAGAAATAATATTTTTAAGATTATATAAATTAGAAGAAAAAACAGCATACCCCGATCTTCTACTTCTGTTTTATTGTGTAAATGGTTCCATGTACATTATTTTGAGAGTTAGCGAGTGTAGAAGACCATGACTGTTTACATGTGAAACAAGTGTACAGCAGGATGTAGATACAAAAACAATAAAGTACAATGTTTGCTAAAAAAAAATCTACCTACTAATAACAGTTTTAGGGAAGGATGTAGATATACTGTGTTTATTTGTTATGGGTATAGGTGATCAAAATAAGGATCCACACAACACTTTAAAAAAGTATTCCAATTCAATTAAAACATACAAACAGCTTACTTTAAGTGTTACTTTGTTCAATGAGTAAAGATGTTATATTTGCAATGTGGTAGTTTTTAGAAAAGTATTACAATGTCAATTACAACATGGACATTTTTTTGTTTTTATAGTAGTTTATAAACAAGTGTTATTAGCTTCTTAAGTGTGTAGGTGGTCAAAGTAAGAATGCATACCAAATAAAAAAAGAAGTATTGTAATAGCAATGGAGAAATAATTTATATACTTCAAAATGAAGTTTGATTTCATTAAAACAAGTATTCCACATGGTACACTACTATATGTGCAAATAGAAGCTTAAAAAACAATTCCCAAATATGATGTGTACATTTTGCAATGTCATTATTAACTTCTCATGTGTGTACGTGGCCAAACAGAGGATGCACACAGATTTTACAAGAAGCATGGAAATGACATGTGTTAGGTTATTTGTGTAGCTTTTGCTAAGTGTTAATACGTTTACACAAACAAAACAGTATATTGTCTACCTATTATTTGAAATATTGGCATGAATATACTTTTAAAAGATTTATACACAAACATTTTTCAGCATGTCTTCATTTATTTATTTGTAAAACATAAGACATGGCTAGGTTATATGTCTTGGTTTCCTGGTTAAGGTTGCATACATGAATCTGCAAATGTGTCATCATTTGATATTAAATAATGTTTGGAAAGTATTTTAGCATATCTTCTTCGAAGTGAAATGCCTTCATAGGTGCAAACACTATTGTCATTGTGGGCAATTCTATTTAGAATTTGCTGATGATAAACCAAGTTTGTAGTTACATAAGGGTTTAGTGTAGTTGAGGTAATCATATTTTTTTTCTTTCGATACAACGCTGTAGATACTCCTCTTTAAAAGTGTTATTCTTTAAAGTTTTTTCTGATAGAATGTTTATTTTATTCAATTGTTCACATTTTTATTTAACATGTTATATAGAAATATTTGTAAAAAGTGAGATAATATATAATGTGTATATATATTCAGTAAAAAAACTTTGTTAAAGGGACGTTATGGTTCCAAGTAAAACGGAAAAACCCCTGAAATTCGCCAGTTATGGTAAGCTAAGCAACCATAACTGGCTCCACCACCGTGCATTGCTAAGACTAACACCCAGGACATCAAAGATGACATCACAAAGGATCACCAATCAGCATATGGGAAAAAAGTATAGAAGCACGTGCTTTTCCTCTATGCTTTCCTACTGGGAAAGGGGGAAGGTACGATGATAGACCCACTCACGTAACAGCATCAGATTACCCCTTCTTACAAATGTATTCTGAAGATCCCACAGTTAGACAAAATGTGGAATACATATTCCAACTACTCTTTGAAAGTAAAGTAGCAACTCTATGCTACAGAGTTGCACACACATTGAAATCAGGTACCCACTTTCAAAATATGCCAACTACGCAATTACTACAAAAAGTGCAAGAAAAGGATGAGGATTTACAATCAAGCATTACAAATCTGTTAAAAAACATGCATGGTACTAAAGAGTACTCGTTCCGACGTCACAGAGATGTACGTTGTATGATAAGAAACCTTGGCCCACTCACTTGGTTTGTTACATTAAGTTGTGCAGAATATGCATGGGAAGATTTACATGATTTCCTACTCATATCAAACAAAAACAAAACAAACATAGATATACTAACACTTGGAGAACTTTGCTCTCTAGATTCTGTTAAAGTTTCACGATATTTCCATCATCGCTTCATTGCTATGCTACACTTTATTTGTAAAAAAACTGTTCCTCCCCTCAGAGAAGTGCAACACTTCTTTTGGAGAAAAGAATACCAAGCCAGAGCAGCACCACATATCCACATGCTTTTATGGATTAAAGATGCTCCTAAATTTGGTCAAGACAGTGATGCCACTGTTTTATAGTTTATCTAAAAATATGTCACTTGTGTAATTCCATCAGAAGCAACAAATAGTGATCTTCATGCACAAATTGCACAATTTCAAAGACACAAATGTGGGAAATATTGTCGTTGCAAATACAAAACAAAAGGAATACTACACCAAATGCTGCTTTGGTTTCCTTAGACCAGTTACAGAAACAGGTGAAGTGAAAAAACTTAGAGGCCGATTCATGGAATAATTAGCGCGGCGCAAGTGGGCAAAAACGTGCGAATCGCAGTGGAATAGCGAAAATCGCAGTGCAATTGCGAAAATCGCACGAAAAGCAGCGCACGTCGATTCATGGAAGGCCGTGCGCGAGAAAACCAGCGGATGTGCGATAAAAAGTGCGCGGCGCACGTTGGCGCACAGGCCATCTAACAGCGTGCGCCAGGTCACTGCGAAAATCGCACAGGCCACAGCGAAAATCGCACATAGCGCGGCGCACGCAACAAAAGTAGGCGGAACACGGGCGTAACACTCGGAATGGGGAACAACTTGCCAAAACGTGGGCGTCACGGGGGAAGTACAGGGCACAAGTGCGCGGAACGCCCACACGCTCGCCTACAACACGTATTCATGGAATAGAATAGGGGAAAAAAGCGCACGCTCAAACCAGCGCACAGGCACAAACATGACCGCCACAAGAAAGCAGGCGGTAGCGTCTCTGCGGCTGTAAGAAATGTGCGCCAAAAGGTGCGCCAACAAATCGCACCTATATACTGCCATGATGAATGTCCCATACTGTGGCCCTCCAGGAAAAATGACGTGCAAAGGGGTACCCACAAACACGGACACCCGCTGACAAAAAATACGTGTGCGTGTATACCGGGGTGCGCGGGAAGTCTAACACGCGATTTCAGCAGGGTACGTGCATCACAGGGGTTCGCGTGAAGTTTCACACGCGATCGGGTCTGGGGGAGCGGGCTACGTGTATATCAGGGGTTTGCGTGAAGTTCCACACGCGAACAGCCTGGGAGCGTGTATTTCAGGGGTGCGCGGGAAGTTCCACACGCGAACAGCCTGGGCACGTGTATTTCAGGGGTGCGCGGGAAGTTCCACACGCGAACAGCCTGGGCGCGTGTATTTCAGGGGTGCGGGGGAAGTTCCACACGCGAACAGCCTGGGCGCGTGTATTTCAGGGGTGCGCGGGAAGTTCCACACGCGAACAGCCTGGGCTCGTGTATTTCAGGGGTGCGCGGGAAGTTCCACACGCGAATAGCCTGGGCGCGTGTATTTCAGGGGTGCGCGTGAAGTTCCACACGCGAATAGCCTGGGCGCGTGTATTTCAGGGGTGCGCGGGAAGTTCCACACGCGAATAGCCTAGGCGCGTGTATTTCAGGGGTGCGGGGGAAGTTCCACACGCGAATAGCCTGGGGGCGCGTGTATTTCAGGGGTGCGCGGGAAGTTCCACACGCGAATAGCCTGGGCGCGTGTATTTCAGGGGTGCGCGGGAAGTTCCACACGCGAATAGCCTGGGCGCGTGTATTTCAGGGGTGCGCGGGAAGTTCCACACGCGAATAGCCTAGGCGCGTGTATTTCAGGGGTGCGGGGGAAGTTCCACACGCGAACAGCCTGGGCGCGTGTATTTCAGGGGTGCGCGGGAAGTTCCACACGCGAACAGCCTGGGCACGTGTATTTCAGGGGTGCGCGGGAAGTTCCACACGCGAACAGCCTAGGCGCGTGTATTTCAGGGGTGCGGGGGAAGTTCCACACGCGAATAGGCTGGGGGCGCGTGTATTTCAGGGGTGCGCGGGAAGTTCCACACGCGAATAGCCTGGGCGCGTGTATTTCAGGGGTGCGTGGGAAGTTCCACACGCGAATAGCCTGGGCGCGTGTATTTCAGGGGTGCGCGGGAAGTTCCACACGCGAATAGCCTGGGCGCGTGTATTCCAGGGGTGCGGGGGAAGTTCCACACGCGAATAGCCTGGGGGCGCGTGTATTTCAGGGGTGCGCGGGAAGTTCCACACGCGAATAGCCTGGGCGCGTGTATTTCAGGGGTGCGCGGGAAGTTCCACACGCGAATAGCCTGGGCGCGTGTATTTCAGGGGTGCGCGGGAAGTTCCACACGCGAATAGCCTAGGCGCGTGTATTTCAGGGGTGCGGGGGAAGTTCCACACGCGAACAGCCTGGGCGCGTGTATTTCAGGGGTGCGCGGGAAGTTCCACACGCGAATAGCCTGGGCGCGTGTATTTCAGGGGTGCGCGGGAAGTTCCACACGCGAATAGCCTAGGCGCGTGTATTTCAGGGGTGCGGGGGAAGTTCCACACGCGAACAGCCTGGGCGCGTGTATTTCAGGGGTGCGCGGGAAGTTCCACACGCGAACAGCCTGGGCGCGTGTATTTCAGGGGTGCGCGGGAAGTTCCACACGCGAACAGCCTAGGCGCGTGTATTTCAGGGGTGCGGGGGAAGTTCCACACGCGAATAGGCTGGGGGCGCGTGTATTTCAGGGGTGCGCGGGAAGTTCCACACGCGAATAGCCTGGGCGCGTGTATTTCAGGGGTGCGTGGGAAGTTCCACACGCGAATAGCCTGGGCGCGTGTATTTCAGGGGTGCGCGGGAAGTTCCACACGCGAATAGCCTGGGCGCGTGTATTCCAGGGGTGCGCGGGAAGTTCCACACGCGAATAGCCTAGGCGCCTGTATTTCAGGGGTTTGGGGGAAGTTCCACACGCGAATAGGCTGGGGGCGCGTGTATTTCAGGGGTGCGCGGGAAGTTCCACACGCGAATAGCCTGGGCGCGTGTATTTCAGGGGTGCGCGGGAAGTTCCACACGCGAATAGCCTGGGCGCGTGTATTTCAGGGGTGCGCGGGAAGTTCCACACGCGAATAGCCTGGGCGCGTGTATTCCAGGGGTGCGCGGGAAGTTCCACACGCGAATAGCCTGGGCGCGTGTATTTCAGGGGTGCGCGGGAAGTTCCACACGCGAATAGCCTGGGCGCGTGTATTCCAGGGGTGCGCGGGAAGTTCCACACGCGAATAGCCTGGGCGCGTGTATTTCAGGGGTGCGCGGGAAGTTCCACACGCGAATAGCCTAGGCGCGTGTATTTCAGGGGTGCGGGGGAAGTTCCACACGCGAACAGCCTGGGCGCGTGTATTTCAGGGGTGCGCGGGAAGTTCCACACGCGAACAGCCTGGGCGCGTGTATTTCAGGGGTGCGCGGGAAGTTCCACACGCGAACAGCCTAGGCGCGTGTATTTCAGGGGTGCGGGGGAAGTTCCACACGCGAATAGGCTGGGGGCGCGTGTATTTCAGGGGTGCGCGGGAAGTTCCACACGCGAATAGCCTGGGCGCGTGTATTTCAGGGGTGCGTGGGAAGTTCCACACGCGAATAGCCTGGGCGCGTGTATTTCAGGGGTGCGCGGGAAGTTCCACACGCGAATAGCCTGGGCGCGTGTATTCCAGGGGTGCGCGGGAAGTTCCACACGCGAATAGCCTAGGCGCCTGTATTTCAGGGGTTTGGGGGAAGTTCCACACGCGAATAGGCTGGGGGCGCGTGTATTTCAGGGGTGCGCGGGAAGTTCCACACGCGAATAGCCTGGGCGCGTGTATTTCAGGGGTGCGCGGGAAGTTCCACACGCGAATAGCCTGGGCGCGTGTATTTCAGGGGTGCGCGGGAAGTTCCACACGCGAATAGCCTGGGCGCGTGTATTCCAGGGGTGCGCGGGAAGTTCCACACGCGAATAGCCTGGGCGCGTGTATATCAGGGGTGCGCGTGAAGTTCCACATGTGATTTGACAGTGTGGGTCCTCCCAGGTGTACCCTGTACACCCTCCACGGCCCCTGCAGGCAGCCCACACCACAGGGGACTACCCTGCATCCCTGGTCATGTCCCGCAGGCAGCCCACCCACCATGGGCATGCCCCCCAGCAAAGGCACATGTCTCCTTGAACTAATGAACACCAACTCATGTCCCCTTGCACCCCCACCCCCCAGCACTGTGGGGCACCTGCCAGCAGGCCCCCACCCATGTCCAACTCATGTCCCCCACCACCCCCACCCCCCAGCACTGTGGGGCACCTGCCAGCAGGCCCCCACCCATGTCCAACTCATGTCCCCCACCACCCCCACCCCCCAGCACTGTGGGGCACCTGCCAGCAGGCCCCCACCCATGTCCAACTCATGTCTCCCACCACCCCCACCCCCCAGCCACCAGGGTCAGCCTCCACCAGGCCCCCACTCATGTCACCCACCCCCCCACCCCCCAGCCACCAGGGGCACCCTCCACCAGGCCCCCACTCATGTCTACCACCACCCCCACCCCCCAGCCACCAGGGTCAACCTCCACCAGGCCCCCACTCATGTCTCCCACCACCCCCACACCCCAGCAGTGCAGGGTCACCCTCCACCAGGCCCCCACTCATGTCTCCCACCACCCCCAAACCCCAGCCACCAGGGGCACCCTCCACCAGGCCCCCACTCATGTCACCCACCACCCCCACACCCCAGCAGTGCAGGGTCACCCTCCACCAGGCCCCCACTCATGTCACCCATCACCCCCACACCCCAGCAGTGCAGGGTCACCCTCCACCAGGCCCCCACTCATGTCTACCACCACCCCCACCCCCCAGCCACCAGGGGCACCCTCCACCAGGCCCCCACTCATGTCACCCACCACCCCCACACCCCAGCAGTGCAGGGTCACCCTCCACTAGGCCCCCACTCATGTCACCCACCACCCCCACACCCCAGCAGTGCAGGGTCACCCTCCACCAGGCCCCCACTCATGTCTCCCACCACCCCCACCCCCCAGCACTGTGGGGCACCTGCCAGCAGGCCCCCTCCCATGTCCAACTCATGTCCCCCACCACCCCCACCCCCCAGCACTGTGGGGCACCTGCCAGCAGGCCCCCACCCATGTCCAACTCATGTCTCCCACCACCCCCACCCCCCAGCCACCAGGGTCAGCCTCCACCAGGCCCCCACTCATGTCTCCCACCACCCCCACCCCCCAGCCACCAGGGGCACCCTCCACCAGGCCCCCACTCATGTCTACCACCACCCCCACCCCCCAGCCACCAGGGTCAGCCTCCACCAGGCCCCCACTCATGTCTCCCACCACCCCCACCCCCCAGCCACCAGGGGCACCCTCCACCAGGCCCCCACTCATGTCTACCACCACCCCCACCCCCCAGCCACCAGGGTCAGCCTCCACCAGGCCCCCACTCATGTCTCCCACCACCCCCACACCCCAGCAGTGCAGGGTCACCCTCCACCAGGCCCCCACTCATGTCTCCCACCACCCCCAAACCCCAGCCACCAGGGGCACCCTCCACCAGGCCCCCACTCATGTCACCCACCACCCCCACACCCCAGCAGTGCAGGGTCACCCTCCACCAGGCCCCCACTCATGTCACCCACCACCCCCACACCCCAGCAGTGCAGGGTCATCCTCCACCAGGCCCCCACTCATGTCTACCACCACCCCCACCCCCCCAGCACTGTGGGGCACCTGCCAGCAGGCCCCCACCCATGTCCAATCCATGCCCCCCTGCACCTGGGTCCCAACATTCCCCAATCATGTCCGTAATGCCCATCCTCCCCTGCCAAAAGGCCCAACCAACTATCACACCCACCCACATATCAAAGGCAATTACATGTTACACCCCCAATTTAAATAATGCAATTTAACACATGTCTGTCACACACAATGGCTGCAAGTGAATGACAAAACACCCAACATGACATGCCTGAAAGCAATGAGATGATACGACACATTGAAGATTAAAAAAATAATATGTATTTAACAGCAAGTAGAATGGAAATGAAATAAGAAAAAACACAAAGCAAATCAAACAAAACAAGATGAATGTCCAAGAAAATAATCTGAAAAATTAAAATAAGCCAATGAAGAAGATCATCCTGGGTCCATGAGCCCTACCAAATTAAACCTAACTGACTACTAACTAAAAAGTGAACTATATACAAAAAAGTGGTGCATTGTCCAATCGCAACCAAAAAAAAATCAAAAAAACAAAGGAAACCTAACCCTAACTAACCAACTATATACAAAGGTAGCGGGCTATTCGGACGGCTCACTGGTTGTTGTCATGGGCCAGGGCATCATCGAACTCCTGGTCAATGTCTTGGAGGCGGGCATGTTCCCTGGCCCTGAGGTCCCGCAGGGATAACGCAGTGTCAAGCTCAAACTCCCTGCGAAGACCCTCGAGGCACTCAGCCCGCCTCAGCGCCCTCCGCATGGAGTCCTCCGCCCTGACCATCGTGAGCCGTTCCTCCTCTGCCCGCTGCCGCTCCGCACCTATCCGCTGGCACAACCTCTCCCACACGGAAGCCACTCCCATTCCAGGGTTCTCCTGCCCTCCGGCCGATGCCTGCACCCCTGATGTTGATGGCCCCGAGCCATGATGCCTCCCATGTTGAGCCTGCTGCTGCCTCCGACGCAACTGCCTGTGCCAGCACGACGGCATCCAGGCTGATGGAAACCACCGACGCCGTCGTGCACGTGCCCTGCCCGATGATGCCGTCACATCCTCCATCTGCTGGGGTCCAGTTGCTCTGGTGTCCACCACTGCTGGATCTCTGACTCCCGACTGTGGCAGGGATGGGATCCCCACCGAGCTGGCTGCATTGGTCGGGGCAGGTCCACAGGGGGCCCTGGTGGCATCTGGGCTGGAAGACGGCAAGGAGAACGACTGGTGGATAGCCTGCACAGAGGAGGAGAGGGCCGCCACATTGGCCAACACATGCAGGAAACCCCCGAACATGGCCGATCCCAATTGGGCCACGTCGGCACGGTGCACTTCGTGATGACGTGCATGCTCCTCCCGGGAAGCACGCACGGCATCACGAATCACAGCCGTGCGCATCGCGACCCCAATCAGGACCTTCTCCGCACGGCCAGGGGTTCCCACGTCCGCAGGTGGAGGGGAGTCAGGTGACATGGACATCCCCTCTACCTGCGGACAGGCCTGGGACGGGGCATCCCTGCTGGTGCACTCACAGGGTCAGGGACAGCGACATGCACAGGCCCCTCCAAGGTGACCTGTGCTGCCTCCTGCCCCTGGCCCTGGACTGCACCACTTGCACCAGCAGGGATGCCCCCACCAGGCCCCACGTGTGCCCCAGTGGCGGCCTCCTCCTCCTCTGTGCAAACCACCAACCTGGATGGCTCCTCACCGTCTCCCACCGTAGCAGGCCCCTGTGGGGGCTCACCCACCCCATCCGCTGCAGCCGTGGGGGCATCCCCGCCGCCTTGCTCCACAGCGCCGTCTCCGCCCTCTTCTTCACTAGCCGCTGCGTAGAGGGAGACAAAGAACACAAGCATCAGGGCACTGTACAATGGTCCCCTAGACAGGAAGCAATAGCAGATGAGCACCACTGTCAAAGTACACTTCCATCATGTCCCTCCACAACACATGGGTCAGTCCAGGCAAAACACACACAGTAACAGGCATGGTGCATGCCATGGACATTTCCATGCATGTCCAATGGACTCTTGAAACATTCAATGATATGTAACTCACATGCATCATGGCTCATGCCCATCACATGCACACACTTCACCTCAGTCACATCCATCTGGCCCCAAACACACCAAACACAGCGGATACAAGGGTAATTTGGCTGCTTTACTGAATCTCTGCATTGTCACACACATGTGTCATGCATCCATGGCATGCACAAGTCACAGACACGCAGGTCAGGCACACAGACATGGCTACCATATATGTACCTGGCATCAGCACCCATCCCTCACCCCCACCCATGTCCAGGTACAGAGACTGGCATGCTCTCATGTTCAAAATCTGAATAGGGCTCCCCATGCGGCATTTCAACACATGCAACAACCATGTGCATCACACATCACTGGTCGCACATGCATTACCATGATGCCCCTGCACACATACATGCATACATGGCCTATGGCACACATACAGGCAAGCATCATAGAACCAGCACACCGCAACATGCCCTGTCTCACACAGTAATGCATGGACACTTACCGCTCAACTCCAGACGGGCCTCCCTCTCAAGGATCTGGGCGTGGAGCGCTGGGCGTACGCGTTCCAGGACCCTCATCTGGATGGAACTCATGCGGCCCCGGCCCCCCTCCACGAGGCGCCGGGCCTTCACAAGGGTCCTGGACCTCAAGTCCTCCCAGCGCTTCTTGATCTTCAGGACGTCGCGGGTTGCCACCCCCTCCGCGTTGATGGCAACCACACAGTCGGCCCAGATCCTCTGCCGTCCTTCCTTGCTGGCGCGGGACGATCCAAAGAGGGCATCATACTGCCCCAGGACATGCTCCACCAGGACACCAACTTCGGTGACAGTGAAGCTGGTGCCCCTCTGGCCTGGGGTTGCCACTGGTGCCAGATGTGGAAGTGCCCGACATGGCAACCCCAGAGGCAGGTGTGGGTGGGCAACTGGGTCCTGGGGCTGGGCTGTGGAGCGATGTAATCCCAGTCGGGAGTCTTCAGTTCCAGCAGGGGTGGACATAGCAACTGGACCCCTGCAGATGGCTGATGTGCAGGCACCAAATGGCAGGGCACGGTGGCAGCAGGCAGGCAGGCAGGCAGGCAGGCAGCAGCAGATGGCACGTGGGAGGCTGCTCGGGGCACTGGGGGGCAGTAACTCGGCCTTCTGGGCAGGAGCGTGGGCTTCCGTGTGTTTTCGCGTGGCCAGCTTGATACGGAGTGATTTGGCACGTGAATATCCTGCACGTCAGCGTGAAATCCGATGAAAGGCCCTTAGCGCGTAAGCGCGTCAGCACGCATACGCGATTCTATTGGACCAGAGTCCCTCAGCGCGTAAGCGCGTCTGTGACGTGACCCGCACGGGTGTTCCCCACTCAGCACGTGATGACGGGGCACACGTGGAGATACTGCACGTCAGAGTGTCATCGCGTGTAATTGGACAAAAGTGCGCGTACACGCGATTGGCCTATGTACGTGTATTTAATGGGTGCGCGACCACTTACACACGCAAGTACGTCAGCGAACCTGTATCCCGTGGTGCGTGTGAATTTCCGCACGCTATTGGACTGGGAACTGGATTCCAGGGGTGCGCGGGTCACACGCTGTATCCCGTGGTGCGTGTGAATTTCCGCACGCTATTGGACTGGGAACTGGATTCCAGGGGTGCGCGGGTCACACGCTGTATCCCGTGGTGCGTGTGAATTTCCGCACGCTATTGGACTGGGAACTGGATTCCAGGGGTGCGCGGGTCACACGCTGTATCCCGTGGTGCGTGTGAATTTCCGCACGCTATTGGACTGGGAACTGGATTCCAGGGGTGCGCGGGTCACACGCTGTATCCCGTGGTGCGTGTGAATTTCCACACGCTATTGGACTGGGAACTGGATTCCAGGGGTGCGCGGGTCACACGCTCGCCTAGAACACGCGCAAAGCATAAATTGCGGACTTTAACAATAACAAGCTCAGACGCCAGGATGAACATACCGTTCCTAGCAGCAGTGGCAGTGGGCTACCAAAGGAGGAGGAGGAGGATAGTCAGGGCCAGAATATTCACACCCAGATGAGCCTTTTCGGGATGCCTGATGACCAGGTGTATGGGAGGTACAGGTTTCCACCACACATCATACTGGACCTGGTGAGTGAGTGGGAGGATGACCTCACATCACCCACCTTGTGCTCCCAAGCACTCAGCCCACTGGAGAAGGTCCTCAATGTACTGCACTTCTTAGCCACTGGATCATTTCAGCGGACAAGTGCCATAGTGGGTGGGGTGTCACAGGCCACCCAGTCACGCTGCCTACACCAGGTCTTGAACATCATGACTGCACGCCCATCAGTCCGCAGGCACATATACCTGCCCAGAACACCTGCAGAAAGGCATGCTGCCGCCCTGGATTTTTACGCAGTGGCACGATTCCCCAAAGTGCTAGGTGCCATCGACTGCACCCATGTGGCTCTACGTCCCCCCAGGGCATCTGAGCACATCTATAGGAACCGCAAGCACTGGCATTCCATCAACGTGCAGGTAGCATGTAATGCCAAGGGAATCATCACCTCAGTATATGCCAACTATCCCGGCTCCACCCACGACAGCTTCATTTACCGAATGTCCACCCTAAGCAGGGACCTAGAAGCTGGGCGGCATGGCGATACATGGCTGCTTGGTGAGTATGTATGCCACTGCACATGCATGCATGTTGGATACTGAGCAAGGTCACAACCTCACCAATGATACCAATCCCCACCTCCACAGGGGACAGTGCCTACCCTCTCAGCCCCCACATGATGACGCCAATTCGGAACCCCACCACGCCACCCCAGGTAAGATTTAACACAGCCCACATTACAACCAGGGGCATAGTGGAGCGCACATTCGGAGTGCTAAAGTCACGCTTTCGCTCCCTTGACCGTTCTGGCGGGCAGCTGTTATACGCTCCCCCAGTAGTGTGCAGGATCATAGTGGCAGCATGTGTCCTGCACAACGTTGCAACACGCCGGGGCCTGGCCGTGGACATGGTGGTGGCCCCACATCCCCAACCACATGCACAGCCGCTGCGCATGGGAGGGGAAAGGGCACGGGGGGAGGCAGCCCGTACACAGCTAGTGGCTAATTACTTCACATAGAAATCACACCCCTGTGGAGTGCACACTGCCCTGGCACATTCCATCTGACAATCAATGATGACTCAACCTGACACTGATCCTGAATGTCTGGAGAATGAACCGGGAATTCCATGTCAGCCTGAGATTGTTCACCTGGAAGTGTCACAATGTGTGCATCCCTACCCACACAGACACCACCAATGCAGTTTTGTGAAGTTACACATTGAAGCAGCTAAAATGAATACCCACTTGCAAAATGCAACAAGAGGACAGTGCCATGTCAGCCAACCCAACCCCAGCACTGCCACACGACACACCGTGCCATGTCATGCTAATTGCAGGTAAACAAAGTAATCCCCACAACATGACATCACTCTCACTATGTACAGTGGCACTATTAGAAACCTGCAACACCTGAAATGCTCACAGCAATGCCGGACCAACAACATACTTGAGCACGTAGTACCATTAACATGACATCACAAATGTTACATATTAGTAGTCTCACCACCTGGAAATGCCTGCACTCCCACCACTACCAACTGTGCAGTGTTGGCGCCATGTAGAGTTGTAGGTGCACTGCTGCCAACATGGTCCCCATCTCCAGACTAGAGGTCCTTGTGTGGACTTGAGGAAGGGACCTGCAAATTGGGAGGTAGACACAGAAGAAGAGTTACACATCAATGCAACATGCAGTGTACAACACAACAGCAATGTGCACTATGAATGTATACACAGTATTGACTACAGACTGGCCACACAGCTCATGGGAGTCCAACGTCACGGTGTAATTCACTGTCACTTGGGCACACCCTTTGCAAGCCCATGGAAACGGGAAGCAGGAGGGGTGTGTGTGACTCAAACCCAAGCATCTGAACCAAATACATTACAAGCCTGCATGTGCCCAGCCACAATGCAGCGTATGCCCACAGGAACCACGGAAGCCAACAGATCGAAGCCAACAGATCGAAGCCAACACATCGAAGCCAACAGATCGAAGCCAACAGATCGAAGCCAACACATCGAAGCCAACAGATCGAAGCCAACAGATCGAAGCCAACAGATCGAAGCCAACAGATCGTCCCAAAAAAATTGGGAATAAAAGAAATCAAAATAAAAATAAAAATAAGAAACAATCAAAAATGGCCATTGATGGGCCCGGGGGGGTTGGGGAGGCCACCCAGGAGGTCCGAGGACAGGATGCACACCAGAACCCACCTGCGTGGATCCTGGGAAGATAAAACACCTCCATGGGCTCATGGCCCACACGGCTACCCTATTGTGGGAGTATCACTGCTGTCGCTATTATCACCCTGTGCAGCTGCATCCGGAGGTGGTTGCACTATGGGAGGCAGCCCACGCAAGGCCCTAGTCTGCTCCTCCATGGCTGCAAGCATGCGGGTGTGGTAGGTCTGGTTCTGGAGGATGAGTGTGCGGAGGTCCCCATGCAACAACTCACGGGATGCCCGGACCTCCGCCCTCGTTGCCTGCATCTCAGCTGAGAGCGTACGGGTGAGACGCTCCAGCTGCTGTTCTGTCCTTTGGTGTGTTGAAGCCTCAAGCTCAACAAGAGTCGTCCTGAGGTGTAGGAGCTCCTGCCTCAGGGCTTCCCTGTGGCCCTGGGACTCAATGGAGATGGCCTCCTGCAGAGTCGCCAGTGCCGCCCGCCTGTCCCTGTTGGACCCCAACATGTCCTCCCTGTGTGACTGGCAGATGGAGTCGGTTGCCTGCTCTAGTCGCTCCATCAGCCTTTCTGGGGGTACAATGGAAGTGGCCACCCTATCCATGGCCTGAGCCATCATCTCGGATGATGCAGCCTGTTGGGTAGCCATACCGTAAATGGATTGCTCCCATGCGGTATTGCCGGGTGGCGTACGGCCACCACGTCGGCGGGCACCACACCTGTCTGGGGCAAGGCGAACTGCGCCTTGCTGTGCCGGCACTGCCTGAGGCTGCAGGACTGCATTCCCCCTCTGATCTGCTGGCCCAGGAACAGGATCAGATGTCGCGGAGTGTGACCCTGCATCCGTAACCACCGAAGGCGTAGCTGCCAACACTGACATCCCCATGGAGGGTACTGACCCTGGTGCAGGTGGGTGAGACAGAACAGAATCCCTCCCTGGAACACTCACCTGCGACGGCACGTAGGTCTCATCCGAATCAACACCTGAGTACAGCTCGGGGGAGGTGCAGCCAGAGACACCCCTTGAGAGCACGACCTGCAGCACTTGTGGGTTCTCCCCCACCACCACACCACGTCCCTCACTGGTGGTTGGTCGGCCCTGGGACACCTCCTGGGTCTGCACCATCTCCACAACCCCAGCAGTATCAGGTGCGTCTTCCCCTGCAAAGACATGAAAACAAAGAAATGGAAACAGGCATTAGCACCATGGCACACATTGAGGGCTGAGAAGCAAGAGAACCAGTACTTGATTGACACATGTCCCACATGACTAAAACCCTCCCATGCATGCACCCTCACTGCGTATGAAGTGCAGGCAAATGGCACACACTGATGACACCAAGATGGAAGATGAACAAATGTTCTGCATGCTGCCTGGCAGTGGCATCACACATTGGCCTGTGATTGGCAGGTGAAACACACATGCCATCACACAGATGGCATGTACCATTGCTATTGAGTGAAGATGGAGAGGAGGGCAGCACCTATTCATTCAGTCCAGTTCCCGCATGTAATAGCTTTTCTAATTCTAACAGGTCAGATTTTTCACCTGGAGCTGCCAGTCTGAAATGGTCAAATTGCACAGGGACATGTGTGTACAAATGATATCCAGGTAACAAAGTCACTCCACTTTACCATACCCATGTCAGACATGTGACTAGTGGACAGCGACATGCCTAGTGAAAGTGGTGGAATGCAAACAAACTGACTGAATGAACAGTGAAAAAGAAGCAAATATGTTGTGTCAAGGTGACACTTCAAGGGCAACTGGCGTGCAGTTGTGCTAGATGTCTACTGTTGGCAGAAGGGATACTGCTATGGCCAAATGCAGCTGCGCAGGAAGGATTGCATGAAGCACATGGCTGACCCATACGACTCAGGCGCACACACTCTCACCTGGCACCCAAACAGAAGCCCTCACACACACACCATGCACATGGATGACACACACATGCATGTGCACTCACCGGACAATGCCTCGTAATCAGCCAGATCTCCCACGCCTTGGATCTGTTCCTCCGTGACGTAGGTCCCAGCGACTGACTCATGTGGAGTGAGTTCCATGTCTACTACTGGAGACCCACCTCCAGTCACTAGAGTTGCGGCATGACTTGAGGCCAGCTTACTCTTTGCCCTGCGCTTTAGGTCATTCCAGCGCTTATAGCAATCATTGGCTGTGCGCCTCACGATTCCAAGGGCACTTACGATGTCCGCAACGGTCTGCCAGTGTGCCTGGCGTTGTGCAGGTGTTGTCTTGGATCCTGCAACAATGACCATCTCGTTGTCATGTCCGGACACATACTCGACAAGTGCATTCAGTTCGTCATCCGTGAAGCTGGACTTCCTGGACGGGCCGGACTGTGTAGCCGTGTCTGGGGCATCAGCCTGTGCCGGACGAGCACTCTTCCTCTTCCGCTTGGAAGGTGGTGGTGATCCTGAGTGTCCTGCGCCGCTCTGGACACTAGGGGCAGGAGCCCTGGTGGACTCTGTATCAGGAGTGTGGGATTGCACACTCAGCATGGGAGTTGGTGCAGGCATTGGCTCTAGTGTGATGGTGTCAGGGGGAATGTCAGCAGCATGGACTAGGACCGACACTGTCCTGGCTGGGTGTGTGAGGGCTGGGGTGGATGGAGCCGCAGCTGCCCCTGCAGCCTCTCCGCCCTGCCTCCTTGGTGCAGCAGATGACCTTGCTGCCCCAGATCCACGTGGCATGATGGCATCAACGTGCACCAGCGCACGTGTCGTAGCCCTGCTGACCTGGAAGTCAGCCATGGAGTCAGCCAGGTCTGGTGCCACAATGGGCTGGTCCAACAAGGGCTGAGCATGGATGGTGTCAGCCACTTCAGCCTCAACGGGAGGGGGGAAGGGGGGAGGGGGGGATGATGGGTGCCCTTGACTGGTCCTCCACACATGGGGGGACAGGCTCACCCTGCAAGTTACGACCACGTCCCCTACCGGATCCACCACGGCCACCACTTGTGGCTCTTCCACCTTTGCCACCCTTACGGAATCCTCGCCTCCCAGCCATGGCACTGATATTAATGTGCGTATGGGAGTGGCTGTAGACAATTGTCCTGGGCAATTGGGGGTCAAAGGGGTTGGGTACCAGATGGTAATTGTACCCTAGTGCTCTAGCACGGCTGATTGTAACCCCTGGGGAAAGATGACGGGTCACGCAACGCACAGGAGGCCCAAAAAAGGGAGATGACGTGCACGCAACCCCTCCTAGACCACGTGTGCAGAAAGAAAAACCTGCACTACGCTGTGGCACCCAGTAACACAAGAATGAACGTATGCGTGTCACACGCAGCCTAGAATGACCTCTGAAGGGGTAGGCTACACACGGGGCAAGCACAGAAGTTGGATACGTGCGTGACTCACCGTCTGCCAGGTAAAAGAGCGTGAAAAATGAGCGCGTTTGGCTGGCTAAACCCCCGCCAAAAGAAGATGTGTACGCTGTCTGAGAAGACAGGACAACAGTAGAAGGGGACACTGTTTGAGGGAACAGGCCCAGGTAAACCAGTAAAAGAGAAAAAAGAGAAAAAGCTGTCAGAGGTAACAGGGAATACGAACTGGAAACGCCGTGAAGTAAATCGCGTGTGAAACGACAAGAAGTACAGAATTCACCCACTCGCTCTCCACGAAAAGCACGTACAAGGAAATGGTGTTCTACATGTACCTTATATACAGGCCCACACGTACAGCGTCACTTACGCGGCGTGTACGTTCACCAATCACACGCTTTGTCACTCCTGCGTGTAGATCCATTTTCACCAATCACACGCTTTGTCACTTCTGCGTGTAGATCCATTTTCACCAATCACACGCTTTGTCACTTCTGCGTGTAGATCCATTTTCACCAATCACACGCTTTGTCACTTCTGCGTGTAGATCCATTTTCACCAATCACACGCTTTGACACTGGGACGTGTCACGCAACAATTTCCTGCACGTGCAGGTGACTATAGGCGCGCATATGCTGTTGACGGGTTTACGCGCTAAGGGCCTTTGCTGACGTGTGGGATTTCACTCCCTATCAGGCTGTCCACGCGTTCACACACGAGAGACCACGCTCCTGGCCAGGAGGCCAAATTACTGCCCCCCAGAGCCCTGAGCACGCTCCCACCTGCCATCTGCTTCTGCCTGACTGCCTGCTGGCCACGTGCCCCACAGTGCTGGTGGGTGGGGGTGTTGGGAGACATGGGTGGGGGCCTGGTGGAGGGTGCCCCTGCACTGGTGGGGGTGGTGGGAGGCATGGGTGGGGGCCTGGTGGAGGCTGCCCCTGCACTGCTGGGGGTTGGGGGTGGTGGGAGGCATGGGTGGGGGGCTGGTGGAGGCTGCCCCTGGTGGCGGGAGGGTGGGGGTGGTGGGAAACATGGGTGGGGGCCTGGTGGAGGCTGCCCCTGGTGGTGGGAGGGTGGGGGTGGTGAGAGACATGAGTGGGGGCCTGGTGGAGGCTGCCCCTGCACTGCTGGGGGGTGGGGGTGCAGGGGGACATGAGCAGGTGTGCAGGGTGGTCCCCTGTTTAGTAGGCTGCCTGCAGGGGCCGTGGAGGGTGTACAGGGAACACCTGTGAGGACCCACCCAGCCTAATCGCGTGTGACTTCCCACGCACCCCTGTAATACACGTACCCAGCCAAATCGCGTGTGATGATTCCCACGCACCCCTGTAATACACGTACCCAGCCAAATCGCGTGTGATAATTCCTGCGCACCCCTGTAATACACGTACCTGGCCAAATCGCATCCCTGTAATACACGTACCCTGGCTAATCGCGTGTTAAACTTCCCGCGTACCCCTGTAATACACGTACCCTGGCTAATCGCGTGTTAAACTTCCCGCGTACCCCTGTAATACACGTACCCTGGCTAATCGCATGTTAAACTTCCCGCATACCCCTGTAATACACGTACTCTGGCCAATCGCGTGTTAAACTTCCCGCGTACCCCTGTAATACACGTACCCTGGCTAATCGCGTGTTAAACTTCCCGCGTACCCCTGTAATACACGTACCCTGGCTAATCGCATGTTAAACTTCCCGCATACCCCTGTAATACACGTACCCTGGCCAATTGCGTGTTAAACTTCCCGCGTAC
This sequence comes from Ambystoma mexicanum, assembly GCF_040938575.1. Classification (NCBI taxonomy): domain Eukaryota; kingdom Metazoa; phylum Chordata; class Amphibia; order Caudata; family Ambystomatidae; genus Ambystoma; species Ambystoma mexicanum. Next base: position 442,952,501 of record NC_090941.1, read on the forward strand.
CCCTGTAATACACGTACCCTGGCTAATCGCGTGTTAAACTTCCCGCATACCCCTGTAATACACGTACCCTGGCCAATCGCGTGTTAAACTTCCCGCGTACCCCTGTAATACACGTACCCTGGCTAATCGCGTGTTAAACTTCCCGCGTACCCCTGTAATACACGTACCCTGGCCAATCGCGTGTTAAACTTCCCGCGTACCCCTGATATGCACGTTACCCGCTTTGCGTTCCTTGTTTGGCAGCCCTGTAAGCTGGTCCAGGGTTAGCGCAGCCCTTTGCGATGATTTAGCGATTTTGATGGCTTTTCCTTGCGCGAGGGCGTTCTTGGGGGCGTTACTGGCGCTGCTGCAGGGTCGCTGCGATACTCTGCGCCACGGCTGGTTTGGGAGCCTAAAATCCATGAATACGCTGTGCGCGGAAATCGGTTTTAGCGCACGTGCCTGGCGCAGTCAATCGCACGCAGACACTCTGCGCCAGCCGCTTGCGACACTTTTCTGCGAAATTCTATGAATTACCCTGTAAATGTCTTCAGTTAGCCATAGTGTTAAAGGTAAATCACCAAAGAAAACATATTACATAAAAAGAACAGAAGAAGCAAAATATATTAATGATTACAATGCAATCATTCCCCTCTCATGGAATGCAAACATAGATGTGCAGTACATTGTAGACAATTCCACTGCAGTTGCACAATATGTTACAGCCTACTTAACCAAAGCAGAAAAAAGAGAGCTTCAAGACTTCTGGAATGACCTATAATCGTACAAAACACTGTCTTGGAAATTGTACAGCTTAGACATAAAAATGCTCTCTCATAGAGAATGTGGCTGCTATGAAGCTGCAGATCGTTTAACCGGTACTGCTTTGTATGGGAAATCTGAAAATACAGTATGGCTAAGTCTTGGTCCTGCTAAATCTAGACAAAGAGTTCTCAAATAATACAACAACATAGAAACAATAGCCAAAAATGATCCTAACAGGAGTACCGCTTTGGAAACCATGTGTCTATACCACGTAGCCCAAAACTTCACATACAAAAATGATATAAAACCCGATGAAAATGAAGGTAGATACAGGGTGACAAATTATGAAGGCAGCTTAGTGAAACTTACCAAACAAAGCTTAATTAATCATATCAAATTGTCATTCAAAACTCCTCAGCATAAAGAACTATTTTACATGTCCCTGCTACAACCATGGAGAAAAGAAGAATAGTTATTAGATATCTATGACTCCTATGAAGACGCTTTCAAAGCAAATCAAAGCACTATAACCGATGTAAACTTTACACAATACAAAACAATTTTGCACAATGAACAGCAATACGAAGAAGAACTCCAGGTCCAACTAGATAAGGACACTCCTGACAGTAGTCAACCTTCTGTAACAGGAAGCCAAGAACCACTGGGACAGCCACTAATAGCAAATGAGGCAGAATTAGCTATGACGAACGTAGAAAGCACCATGTCTCACTATGAAGAAGATACAGAAGACTTAACTGTACTGCAATCAAAACTGAACAATGTGCAGCGTAGCATTTTTCAAGAACTAACAAAAGTAATTGCACACGGTGCACAAAATGAAAATAAAGAATGTACCTGCCAAAATGACAAGCCTATACTACTATACGTCAGTGGTCAAGCTGGTTCAGATAAAACATTCTTAATCAAAATCTTCAGTAAGTTGCTTCAACAATTGACAAACAACAAACTGACAGCTGTTGTAAGTGCCCCCACAGGTTTAGCTGCCTACAACATAGGCAGTGCCACTTTACACCGATTACTACTCCTTCCAGTAGAACACCAAAACAAATTAGAATATTACAAACTTTCTACAGAAGCTGCAGAGTGTTAACGAAATGAAAATAATATTAATAGATGAAGTGAGCATGGTCTCCAACCTAATGTTGGCTTTGATTCACCTCATATTACAAGAAGTACACAAAACAAACTACGAAGAGCTCTTTGGAGGAAAAAACATTATTGTTTTCGGAGATATTCTTCAATTGACACCAGAGAAAGGTGAACCTATTTTTAAAACCTCAGGACAGAAATTCTGTCGTAAAACTGTTGGCAGCATAGGAAATGTCAACCTTTGGCAACAGTTCCAACAGCATAGGAAATGTTAACCTTTGGCAACAGTTCCAATACAGAGAATTAACAGAAAACATGCGCCAGTCTGCAGACCTCACATACACCAACATTTTAAAAAGTATTAGACTTGCTGTACTACCTCAAGAAGCACAATCAATTTTAAAAACCCGCCACATCCATGCACTATATGGCCATAATTCATGTGCTACTGATGTCATGGAAAAAGGAGCACACACAAATGTCACTTGTATGTCCTTGATGCCAACTCTTGCAAGCTGTTCAAAATTCGATGAAACAATGTTGAAAAAAGAAATGCAACCAATAATTGAAATTTACTCCACATACAAACTGCACGAACATGGTATGACACTACCCATTTGTCAACAAGCTACACAAATACTAAATACCTTAGAAAACACAGCTGGTTTGGAGAAAATATTAAAATGATCTTTAAACTGTAGAGTAATGCTTGAAAATAACCTTGACGTGGAGCAAGGACTAGTTAATGGAGCACTTGCTACAGTTGTTGGCTTTCAAACATACCCATGTGACAACAACATTCAGTTTGTCAATATTCTCTTTGACAAACTTTCAGAAGTAAAAAGGATAGGATGCTCAACAGCTAGATTCCTTCTCTTCAAAGACATGAATGTACGCAGAGAACAATTTTCTCTAACTCTTGCATACGCAGTCACAATTCATAAATCACAAGGTCTTAACCTAGACAAAGGAATGATAGATATTGGTAACACACTCTTTAAAGAAGGCATGAGCTACGTAGCACTATCACGCTTATGTACACTTGACGGTCTATTTCTAATCAACTTTGATGCAAGTAATGTAAATGCTGATATGCCTTGCATTTTAGAATACAATAGACTTCACTCACTGTACACCCCCATCTAAACACATATTCTGTTCCACAAAAAGTAAAACGTTATAAAAGAACAATAAATCAAACAGAAATGCAACAGGATGTCACTGCAAATCCGCCAAAGAGTACCACAAGCAAAAAAGAATCAATTAGGGAAAGTAAACCAGGTACTTCTTCAAAGAAGGAAGACAAACTCCAAAAAAAGCAGTCAGATACAGAACTACCTGGTCCATTTCAACTCTCAAATATAGTTGGTGTAAGTTGCTACGCAAATGTAGCAACCAATTGTTGACAACATTTACTTACACAGTACAGACCCATTGTGTTTGCAAATGTTAGTACTTCACAGAAATGCAGCAAAAAATCCTGATAACACATATAGTGTTTATGGAATAAGACAACAATTGGACTACTGTGCTGGAATGGTGAAATTCACTATAAACTTACAGGAAGGTCCACAAGAATTTCTAATAGTACTGGAAAACAAAAACATACCTATAAATGAAATCTTCCAGATTTCATACATGTGGAAACATAGATGCACTCTCTGCAACAATGTGACACAAGAACAAATTACCCAATGAACGCTTTGTAGATATCAATACCTAATTGTGAATCTGTTCCATTTCAGCAACTTGCACAAAATGCAAACCATGGTAGATTATGTTCTACCTGCAATTCGGATAATCGTTCCACATTACTAATACAATCACATAGTACATATGTAATACTAATGCTTCTACGTTACAATGCAGATGGTACAAAAAAAGAACTGCAAGCTGACTGGATTCACACATGGTCAAATATCACTTGGTAAGAAAACCTTCACAACAATAGGTATAATCTACCACGCAGGAGCCACAACCAATTCAGGGCACTACACTGCATATATAAAAAAGAAATATGGATGGTTTCAATGTAATGATAGTACCATTACTCTAAAGCAGAGATTTCTAGCAAATCTTACAAACGCTTATTTAATGTTCTTAAAACCAACATTTGATAACTAAACTGTACTTAAACCCTAAGTAAACTTGTAGTAAAAAAATGTAAACTGTTAGAATATTCCAAAAGCTATCTAACTGCCCAAAGATTCTACAACAACTATTTAAATAAATGAATACCACTAAAATATATTAAAAAATAGACAGTTAGAATACGCCAATTGGTATCTAACTCCTCCAAAATTTTATAATATCCAAACAAATAAATTATATGTTACTGCTCCAAAAAATGCAATAAGCCAGTGTATAAAACATTAGCCAGAAACAACAAGTGAACACTGAAAACAAACAAACAAATAAACTGTAGCATAACAGAAAAAGGGTTTTTTTTTTAATCCAACATGGATTTTTTTCTCCCACAGACCCAATGGTCTTTTAGCAACAAACACAGAAACTGAGCAAATTGCACAGTACTCTGGTTTGTAATCTACTAAATAAGAGGGTAAAAAAAAATGTTGATTATACAATGTAATAAGTCATTACAAAATACTAATACTAACATGCTATTTTCTTTTATCACAGAAATTAACAAGAAATACATGTACTCCAGTAACTAAACCAAACAGTAAGTATATTACACACTCTATGCCCTGGCCACAAACATTGCAGCATATCACACCCATAGCATCTTATAACTTTGTTCCTTATAAATTTGTTTTTGACCCAAAGTTATAAGCAACTATAAGTGTGATATGCTGCAGTGGTTGTGGCCAGGTCATAGAGTGTTGGGTGCATGGAGCATATCACACCCATAGAGTCAAACATTTCAACTATGGCCTATGGAAACTTTTAAAGTCCGCAGACATTATGAGTGTTCTTAGAACACTTTCAACTTGCCAGCGAACAATATGGACAGCGTATTCAGGACACCCCCTACGAATATTTCAGGACAACGCGAGAGTTCTTAGAACACTTCTAACTTGACAACGAACAATACGGACAGCGTCCTCAGAACACCTCCATTTTGTTTATTTACGAACATTTCAGGACACCACGAGAGTTCTTAGAACACTTTCATCTTGACAACAAATTCAGGACACCGCAAGAGTTCTTGGAACACTTTCAACTTGACAACGAACAATACGGACAGCGTCCTCAGAACACCCCCATTTTGTTTATTTACGAACATTTCAGGACACCGCGAGAGTTCTTAGAACACATTCAACTTGCCAGAGAACAATACGGACAGCGTCCTCAGGACGGAAGCCTCATCAGAACACTCCCTATGAACATTTCAGGACACCACGAGTGTTCTTAGAACACATTCAACTTGATATCGAACAATACGGACAGTGTCTTCAGAACATCCCCTATGAACATTTCAGGACACCGCAAGTGTCCTTAGAACACATTCAACTTGCCAATGAACAATACGGACAGTGTCTTCAGGACACCCTCTACGAACATTTCAGGACAACGCGAAAATTCTTAGAACACTTTCAACTTCACAACGAACAATACGGACAGCGTCCTCAGGACACCCCCATTTTGTTTATTTGCGAACATTTCAGGACACAGCAAGTGTTCTTACAACACATTCAACTTGCCATCAAACAATACGGACAACGTCTTCAGGACACCCCCTACGAACATTTCAGGACAACGTGAGAGATTTTCAACTTGACAATGAACAATACGGACAGCGACCTCAGAACACCCCCATTTTGTTTATTTACGAACATTTGAGGACACTGCAAGAGTTCTTAGAACATTTTCAACTTGACAATGAACAATACGGACAGTGTCTTCAGGACACCCTCTACGAACATTTCAGGACAACGCGAAAATTCTTAGAACACTTTCAACTTCACAACGAACAATACGGACAGCGTCCTCAGGACACCCCCATTTTGTTTATTTGCGAACATTTCAGGACACAGCAAGTGTTCTTACAACACATTCAACTTGCCATCAAACAATACGGACAACGTCTTCAGGACACCCCCTACGAACATTTCAGGACAACGTGAGAGATTTTCAACTTGACAATGAACAATACGGACAGCGACCTCAGAACACCCCCATTTTGTTTATTTGCGAACATTTCAGGACACCGCGAGTGTTCTTAGAACAGTTTCAGCTTGCTTCTGAACAAAACGGACACATATTGAGTCCTCAGAACACCCCTCATTCAGTTTATTTAGAACATTCCAGAACACCCGTGATGTCCGCAGACAAATCGAACACAACAAGAACGTCTACCACATGCAAAAACACAACTTTCAACCTATCTCATACTCTCCCACCCTCCCGAAACACTCCTACACACCAACACACTCTACTAAATACAAATTTTTGAACCCAAGTTTCAGCGCGCTGTCAGCGGACGTCCACGAATCTAAGATGGCGGGCGCCACCGAAAATCTGACACGCTTCATGCTCCACACCGTCCAATCAGCGAACACGTCGAACAGGGAAGTGTGTCCGTGGACCAAACACACATATCACTAATTTGTTATGACCCATTTTTTGGTCATTTTTTAAAAAAACTACTGGACGGATTTTCACCAAATCTGCAAAAGCATGCTTTCAGGACCAAGCTGCTGCTCCTGGTCAAGATTTGGTGAAATTCCGTCCAGCGGTGTGGGCTGTAGGCGCGAACAAAGTTTTTTTCCCATTCAGTCTATGGTAAAAAAATACATTTTGGGACCCCCCCTATAACTTTTTCCCCCCTAGACGAATCCTCACCAAACTTTGCAAAACAATTCGGAGTGGGCCATATACTTCTTTTGCAAAGTTTGGTGAGGATTCGTCCAGGGGGAGCGAAGTTATAAGCCACCCAAAAAGTGCTCTTCCTATGGGAACAGCTACTTAACCATAACTACCGTGGCCAGGTAATATAAATATACATTTATTGCACATATATATATATATATATATATATATATATATATATATATATATATATATATATATATATATACACACTAATATGTTATTATATTATCATTTTTAGCCGTGGCTACAGCATCAGCCAGTAAATCGCAGGTTTATGCTTGTGTGGCTAAGGCGAGCTACGACTGGGGTGATTCTATCCCCGGTTATATGGGCCCCCATTAACATTATAACCATGGTTATAAACAAACATTTTAGGGGATTATAGACACTCAAATTGCATAAAATAAATTACAGTAGATTTTGTAATATATTTTTTCAATCTGTTATCAATTTCATCTTTTTTTATAATTTAAAGGGTGGCCCTTAAAAGGGCCGTTGTGGAGGCAGGAAAGAGGGGGTGGAGTGAAACAGGGGAGGAAGCCACATAAGGATTAAACATACAACAAAGGGAATTACAATAAAAATAAACATATGTTTTTGGAGTATTTTCTTTTTTTAAACTTTTTTTTTTAAAATGGGAAAATTGCCACTAAAAAATAAAAATGATGGATTACATGGATGACAGTTAATCTGGTGTTCAGATATTAACCTCTCCCAATCTTAAATTGTGGCACCTCCCGTAGCTATCCATTCGAGGCATCGTCCACACAGGACTCTCATCACTGAGACATCAGGAGCTGGTAAAATTGTAGCATGTGCAGTTGACACTGCTGCCAAAGTTAAGACTTCATTCAGTGTTGGTGATGATTTCCCACTGATGGATGCAGGTGGTGGAGGTGCTGCTGATCTCTGTGCATGTAGTGCATGAGCCCCATGCATTTTTATTTTGTGGTGCTCATGCGACTTCTGATACACATCATCCACATCATCCCAGTGGACTTGCACCAGATGATTTATCATGAATGATGTTCCCAGAATTTGTGACGTAACATTAGAAGGGAACATCTTAGTATTTTCTTGAACAATGCCCTTCCTCCGCCTCTTTTTTAGAACAGTATTCTTTCATTTTGAAGTATCTCCAACTGTCTGTGGTGGTCTTCATTCCAGTTTTATTTTGTTGTCATCATTGGTTCTGCTATCATGGTTGGACCTGTTGGAATGTCCAACTGGGGAAACAACAAAAATTACAACACTAAAAACAGAATGCCTCAAAAAATCAAAAAGTCAAAAAAGGGAAAATAAAAAATAGACAAACTGAACAAATCACAAGACAAGGGAAAATATGATTAGGTGAAAAGTGGGTAAAAACTAAGTATTATTAAATAAAGAGTTAAAGCGCTAAAAGTTCTTGCAGTTACTCAGATACCCATTCACTAATAAGCACTGATTGCAATGATCAATGTACATTTTCTTTTGTGGGTGGGGTGTTTATTCGCGGATACACACCGCCGCACACACTGATTGGACATTTTCGTACGTGCAGATGTCCTCATACGGTATGGGCATATAAAAGGTAGCTGGGTCAAAAAAATCGCAATGTGTGATTAGACCATTTGTTAACACATAATAGGGCGTGATATGATTCCCTGGTGCTTGAGGCGCAAAGATTTGTAGCTGCGATGAAGGAACTATTGGGTCATTTTCCATGTTCTGATTTCATTAACCCGCATGGGTGTAATCACGTCAATGCACCACAGTGTGTCGTTGGCTTGTTCATTGATGCGGCTAGAAGATTCTGCAGCCCATGATGCTAATGGCTGTTAAAAACAGACATGAAGCTGTGTAGCCACATAAACGTAACTTTCAAAGTGATTGGGCCTTCTATGGATGTAGCTACTGCCACGTGCAGGCACAACTCTTCATTGGGTGATGTGATCGGTCACTAATTTAGGTGCAAACAAGTCATTACACTTGCATGTACCCAGGCATACGAACACGACACTCTGGTTTGCTATATCACCTAACAGCAGTTATAATCCTCCCCCAAACACCTTTTTCATGTTTTTTGTCATTGCTTTTGGTCTCTTGGTGAATGAACTTCATTGTGAGCCTTCAGGATCTTTTAAAAACAGTACCTTGAATTATCCATTCCTTTTTACCTGCCTTCTTCCTATACCTTTGTCCTTTGTCTTGTGCTATGTAGTTTGACATTTTAGTTTGTTATGTATTTGTTTTAAAGTTGTTTGATATTCAGTTGCTGTCCATTTTGTGTAGTGTATTTTTACAGTTTTTATTTTTCCTCCACGGTCCTGCACATCAATATGTCTATGACCAGCGGTGATGATGAGGTGGTGTGGTTGGCTTCAGCTTTACTGCCACGGAAGAAGCAATGTGCACAAAAATATGTAGCTGACAGTTGGCAATATTACAGCATAAAGGACGAACACAGCACCAAGGAGATTGAAGAGCTAATGTGGAATTTCTGCGGTAGGGTTTTGCAGATAGGATCTTCACACAAGCCGTTGCAAAGCTTGCAGACATCAACATTATTTGAACATCTTGTCCGTGTTCATTGGGGTTAAGTGGATGACTCCTGTAGGAAAGCTCATGTGAAACATAAGGTTAAAGCAGATGGAGCAAGACCAGCACACAAGTATTTTTTCATCTGTGAAACACAGACTTCCAATTTGATTTTATTACCAACTTTTTTCCACCAAGTAACACCGAACCTCAGTCCATCCTGTTTTTTGTCATGTGCAAAACCTGTTACAGTATGATTGAGGTGGGAGGTGGCATCCTAGGCACTTTGGGCAAGGCTCTTTTAAAAGAAACAGCCAATTGGCAATGCTAGGTATATTGTTAAGTGTCAATATTTTTTTACCCCATTTTTTACCCCATTCTTTAGAAAAAGAAACATTAAAAAAGTACATTTTAAATGCAAAAAAAACTTTTGTTATATGTATGAATCATAGTCTTTTCCCTTCCCAGTTCCTAACTCTTTTTTCCTTATCCCCAAAGAGTTTGTTTTCAGGGCCAACTTTTCAGTTTTAAAAATAGACAATAAAAACACATACTGTAAATATCAATCAAAGACCTTGAACAGATCCTTTCATTACAATGGGCCGCATTATAAGTCCAGCGGTAACCGTGCATGTAAAACCGGCAGGTTGCCATCAGACCTGCAAATTTTATCAGTGCCTGGCTTGCCGGAAAATCTGGGTGTTTACAACCCCCGTGTTCCGGGAAGTCAGGCACCAGGAATTGTTAGTCCCCATTCCAATTTGTGTCTCATAGGACTCAATGGGAATGGGGGCCACCGAAGCACCGGCACCGTTAATAAAGGTGCCGGTGCTTCTGTGTAACTCTGCGGGTGGGTGCTGTTCCGCCCGCCAGGTCTGACCCTGGTGGGCAGGACTGCACCCGCCTGCAGACTCGTAGTGCGCCAGTCCGGTAACAATGGTGCCGATAGGCTTACCGGCACCGTTATTACCAGACTGGCATACTTGTAATGAGGTGCAGTGTGTTCAAAAAATGACATATCGTTATGTATTTTATTATATGCACAGTTATTCTATGTGGTAGCCACGTGTAGACCTCCCCAGTTGTTGGTGCTTTTAGCTGCACATATATTTTGACATTGTGGCCATAAAAAAACATTTTTTAAAAAAAACATATCTTCATATATATAAGGGCACTTGTCTTATCAAGATTTATTTTAAGATATATTGAGTGCAGCCTTTGTACACAGTTACATTTACTTTAATAAATCACTCTCAGCTGCTTGATTTGTTTCACTAGTGCAACACCAGTGGTTTATTGCTACTCTAGGGAAACATCAGATTGTATTTTAGAATATGTTGCCTCTTTTAATGGACCCGCATTCAAGTGCATGTTAATTTACTCCAAATATGGTAGAAGATACTGCTCTGTGGATTTGAATGTTGGCACTCTGTCTAATTCGACTTACAGCCGCCCGCCCACCACAGCTCCTAGCTTGCTTTCTGGGGCAAGAGCGTGGGTGATACAGATGGGGGAGGAATGTCATTGGGCATGGCTGACCAAGCTGGCCGCCCAAAGATGAGCACTTGACCTTTTGTCTTGGCTGCCCATGCACCAGTGAAACTTATTAGTTGGCACACTCTTGGGCACACTCATCTATTTGAAGAGGGCAGACTGTTTGACGACCTGGAGCCTTATTCTATAATGGCACTTATGGAATCTTGGCTGGTGGAACCAATTGTGGTTGAAGGTGGCATATTATCCATAAACCGGCCGTTAAAGGCTCCCATGGGTGACCTAAGGGAGGCTTGTTAATAGGCATTAGGAACTCTCTCAGAATGGTGGAAAGACCAACCTGATCATTGAATATCTTAATGGCCAAGATTAAGCAGGGAATTTGTCATTGTTAATATCTATGACCCTCCTAATAGATATCCTCATAGATTGGTTCTATTTGAGATTGAGACTATCATCGGCAACATGAGCTCTTGTTTTGCTTGTATCATTTGTGGGGATTTTAACTCCGACATTCCTGCAATTCAAAGTGTTTCAAATTGTGAGGGCCAATTGTTGTCCTTGCCTGCTGATGATAGTCCGCTTGCATGCTCTTGTGGCAGGGTTTTGGAGATCGCTACTCCTCTCTATTCTTTTGGTTTCTTGATGATTAATGGTGCTACTCCATCAGACTGTCCACCCAAATGCACTCATTTTGGTCCCAACTCAGGTAGGGTTATAGAGTATGTTTTTTGGCCCATAACGTTGGTACTGTGGTTGACATGGACATGTTTCCTCGGTTAGAGGGTGACCAATATTGCCTGGTGATGTCTTTATATCTTGAAGATTGTGCTTTGGTTATATAGGCTGCCAGTGACTTAATGGTGAACTCCTCTTTAAACTACATTTCCTGGAATGAGAACAGACTTGAGAGGCCTCTGTGCATCTTTGTGTTGTACTGAACTCCTTTGTTAGTCGCTCTTCACTCGAGGGCATAGATGGTCATAGACTTAGTGCCCCCAATGTGATTCAGGACTTTGGCGAGGTCATTTGCACCGTTGTCGATCTTGCCTTTAGAAGGAGAGTTTGCAGAAAAAAGAGACCCACATCCCTCCTGTACAAGCACCAGCACCACTATGATGTCACCTTAGTTTCCAGGAGGAGGGATCTGCGAAGGGAACTGAGCAACATTGTGGCAGGCGATTTCTGCCTAGTGTGCTTGTGTTGTGTTTGAACACAGCCAAGTTGGCATATCGAAAACAGCGCTGTTTGGTGGATGCAGCTGTCAACAAGGATGTACGGACATTTTGGAAACTGATTATTGTTGATCATCCTGAGTGTAATCTCTTGGGTGCCTCTGTCGGCTTATGTTGAAGATGTGGAAAAAAACTTTGGGAGGAGTTGAAAAAAAAGCTGTGGCGGTGTATCTTTGTTGGATAGATAGCATTATGGACGACCTGGTACGGGTCTCTAAAACGTCAGTAGGACTTCAGAAGTTATTGTCTGTGTTACATGCATATTTGAAACAAAATGAGCTAGTAATTAATTTAAACAAAACTTAAGTTGTTGTGTATGCCCCAAGACCATCAAGAAGAACGCAATTTGATTGAAAAATTGATAATAGGATAGTGGATGTAGTGCCGACGTATCTCTATTTAGGGATCCTATTCGATGGCTCTCCTTCCATTGATTCGCACTCAAGGACACTAGACCATAAGATCCCAACCGCTATTTCTCAAACCAAAATTATTTTATATAAATTTGGTAAATTCACAATCAGACCTGCTATCTCCTACTGGAGACAAAAAGGTTCTGCCTACCCTATTGTATGGTCTTGAGACCAAGAATATTATCTCTTCTGATATTCTACACCAACTAGAGGCTAAATACTCAATGTGTACCTGGTCCTTGGTTAAGACACAAACTGCGCCTTACTTCCTTGAGTGCGGAGTATCATTGGAGACTATGTGTCCTGTTTCGTAAATGTCTGACTTTTTGAAGATATGACAATATACTTACCATTTTATCAGCATACATGTTGACCACTGGACATTCATTTGTTAAAACTTGCGTATCATCTATTTATAACATCATGGCTAAAGCTGATTTGACCTTGGAAGTTCTCATCGCCAATCCCACTCGAGCAAAAGAAAAAATCTTTAGACATGACTGGATTGATACGAGAACAGAGTGCCTCTCTTATAATGATTATCAAGCATTAGTCTACAAAGATAAAAAACTTAATGTTCTGGCCTCTTACTTAAACCAGTCTCCTTCACCACAAGTAAGAACAACTATCCTACATCTTTGTTTCAATTTGTTCCCTACGCGTGAAATTTTGGCCAGAAGAAGGCTCTCGCCCTCGACTGAAAATTACTGCTTCTTCTGTCGGAATGTGGCTGTTAAGGAAACTCTCAAACATATTATAGCTGAAAGCCCGGCCGTAGAGGTCCAGAGACGGAAATATTTTGAGTTGCATATGTCTTATATTAGTGCGATACGCGCTAACACCCGATGGTCAGTATTGCTTTCAATCAGCTCAACCAGCATTCAAATTGCTATTCACAATTTTCTGGCTGCGATTAAATTGAATGTGAATTTTGTTTCCTGCTTGGGATCAGAATTATAAGAACTTTCTAGGTCCATCATTTGCTCTATAATGCTCTAGGAAATTCAACCTTGAACTGAATTGTGTATCTGTCTAATTACCAATTGGGTGGTATTCTAATTGTTTTAATCTTCTCTTTGTTCTGGATTAAGTTTTGCTTAATTGTGATCCCTTCTGCAATTTCACAATTTTAATTCTTCTTTTGTTTTCTTTTATGATCAACTAACTTCAGTGTATTTTTATATTTTTTTATCATATATTTATTGCCATATTTGATGTTTGTAATTTTTAGGATGTTTATGAATTTGTTAAATATTTAAAAAGTTGATTTTTCAGCTACATTCAATAAACAAACAATAATAACGATAGCATAGCATTATAACTCCACTGCAGTAGACATCATGAGGATTATTACGAGCTCTAATTTCTCACGTGGCCCGGGCCCAGATGTCATTTGCACTGATATAGATGCTGATACCTAGGCATCGGTTCTTGACTGCCTGTTCCAGCGGATTGGCAAGTCACAGCTTTTTCCCTCCTCATGGATATAGCAGATTGGATTCTAACGTGGCCTAAGCAGGGCGACCAACTGTCTTGCACTTTACACTGTCATTCAGCAGGTATGGCTGATTAGCCAGTGCCCTGTGTATGTGGCTTTTATAGATTACAGTGCAGCGTTTGACACAGTAATGCAAAATAATCTCTTGCAAAAGCTATCTGCCTGGAATGTATCTCCTGGTCTTTGGTCGATGAGCAGCCAACTACACTGTGGAAAAAGGGTGAAGGCTAGTTTGAACCAATCTGGGTCTTTCTCTTCCTGGATCCAGATGGTGTGGGGCCTAAAACGGGGCTACAATCTTGCTCCCCCTCTGTTTATTTTATATCTCACAGATATGGGGACCGCACTATCAAATCCCCCTTCGATTCCTCCCAAATTGGGTGATTTCCCTCTTCAATGGTTAGGATATGCTAATGGTATCATTCTCCTTGACCTTACTAGCATCTCTTGATTCCTTGAAGAGACTTTTGGATGCCTTAGACCTTGTGGTTAATATTCAGAAAACCAAGGTTATGGTGTTCCATCCACCTGGTGGCTGCTGGATTACAGCACCTTGGGATTTGGAGGGAGTCCCCCTTGAGGTAGTAAAGGAATACACACACTTGGGGAATAACCTTGAGGAAGGCCTGTGTGGGACCTCTCATCTTGATCATGTTAAGGTCAGATGCTTGCAGGCCATAGGATCTGCAGGAAAATTGGCCCACATTGGTGGGGGATACTCAGCTGAAATGTTGCCCCAGTTTTTCTTTGCAATGATTAGCCCCATCATCATGTATGGGGCCGAAAGCTGGCATTTCGCCAATGTATTTATTTATTTATTAAATGTGTATAGCTCACCTAACTCTTAGGCATCTGGGCTCTTGTACTTATGAATATGGTTACACTTGCAATGAATTGAAAGTAGCAGCACTGGAGTCATGTCTGCTTAAAAGACTGTTCCCGGTGCCTACTTGTACTCCGGTGCAGGCAATCTACCTAGAATTTGGCATTTTCTCCTGTAAGGTGAGGCAACAGTTGTCTTTGGTGAATCTTTTTTGGCATTTGGCCAATGCAGAAGACAACACATTGAATTCTATTATTTTGAAGGCTGCACTGAGTAAGTTTGTCTATATGCGTGGCTGTGTTTTACACTGTATTGTGGAGCCAGCGTAACGATGGCTGACATTGGCCTCTGGATTTACATTCCAATGCTCTTATCTTCGGTACAACATAGCCTTGCAAGAGGTGGTTTATACACACTTCCGTGAACAGTAAATTATGCACTTGGTAACCAAGAATAACAGCAGATTATTTTTGGAGTATTTTCTTGCTCAGGATTGCATTCCGAAGTACATAGAGCAATTTGTAGGTAATTCCCTGATATGAGATATGAGATTATATTAAAATAAAAGCAAATTCTGTAAACGTTCTGTAAAAACTCTGGAGGTGACATGAGCGTGGGCACATATACCTGTGCCTCTGCACTTGTTTAGGCTATGTGGCCATACTCCTTAGATCCTGTGCAGCACATGCTCATTTTGTGCGAATCACTGAAGGCTAAATGGACCGTGGCCATGCTTGGCGCTGCTATAAACAATTTTTGTCTTGACAAGGCTGTCTGGGAACATTTTAATATGGAAAAAGGTTGTGTGTTTGTTGGAAACCTTTAATCATCAGGCAGAACCCTAATGGTATTTGGTATGTTTTATGTTGTGTTTCCTCTTGTACTTGTGTTGAAATGCCATTGTAGAACTCTTTGTAACGCGGCATAATACAAAATTAAAAAAAATATCTTTCTATTTATCAACAGTACATAACAATGTAAATATTTTAAAAAGTTAATTATACATGCAGACAAGGTTTTTTAACAACAGGTTTAATCAGGGGGAATGTGGTTGTACACTTTCTTTTTAATTTACCTTCTAGACTGAGTTTCAGGGGTTTTGTTGTTTTAAGTTCTCACCTTAACGTTCGAGCAACTAAAGTTTCTTCCTCTAATTTTAAAGGTTTTGTTACAATGTATTGCTCACCTTAACTTCCCTGCAACTAAAGCTTTTTCCTTGAATTTCAAAGTCGTGTTTCAATGTATTGCTCACTTTAACGTCCCTGCAACTAAAGTTATTTCCTTGAATATATATCTATACTAGTTTAACTACCTGACTTTGCCCGGGATTTCAATTCTTAGATTTTAAAATCTAAGATCGGTAAGTCTCACTTCAGTTTCTTCAGATGTTTCATTGCTTTGTTTTTTAGCAGCACAAATTCTCAGATTAGTAATCTCTCTGGAGTTTCTTCAGCAGTTTCATCCCTTCATTGTTCAGCAGCACTAATTCTCTTAACAGCAAGTCATGTTTCAGTTTCGCCAGCAGTTTCATTGCTTTGTTTTTTTAGCAGCACAAATTCTCTGATTAGTAAGTCTTGCTTCAGGTTTTTGAGCACTTCATTGTTCTGTCTAAAAGCATTTTGAATTCTATCAGCTTCATGGTCTTGAGATCTTTGTTCTTCAGAATGTTAACCATGTTTCAGTTTTTGATGTTTTGTTTTTATTCGAGTGGGATTAAATGCTGCTGTCTTTTTTCATGGCATTTCTGTAAAAATGTATTTGTGGTATTAAATCATTAATGAAAGGAGAGAATACAGAAGAAAGAAGTATTTTTGTTAAACATAGCACCTTATTCAAATCAACAGATTCAACTATCTCATCTTCAAATTGTAGCAAAATTCCATTTGATGTCATGCGGGTGAAGTACCTGTCCTTTACAATATTTTGAGATAGAAATTAATCAGCTGTTGATCAAGTTTCAGCTTTGATTGCGATGATGAACACTTTCTACAAATGACCTGTAGTTGGTGGTATAACACCACAAAATGTAATGCCGAAAAACAAAGCCGAAACAAAAAAAGATTAATTGTCTCGAGAATGGGATGACATACTGAGCCAGAAATAGTTGCATTCATTCGGCAATGAATTAGAGAATATTCTATGTAAAATTTATGACACCAGAACTCACCGTTCATGAGGAGTTACGTGCCCAAGAATGAGAATGCCACATAAAAACACACATACCCACAAACAAACACAACTTTGTTTTATATATATATATAGATATCTTTCAGCTAGCCAGGTAAATATATGCCACCAATTTAAGACAAGCAATGAGATCATGCAGATTTCTTGTTTTGACATCCCTGCTCAACAAACCCATTATACATTTCTAATAGACTAATACAGGTGACCAGATGAATGATCGCAAAAATTATTCTTTAATAATTTAAAACATTGCTACACATATGTAATCACATTTTGGAACATTGCTCTGCATACACAATATGAACTCACATTTTTTTTTAAATGTATTTTGTCCTCCATTCCATTCTATGTGTATCTGTATGTTGCATTGTTACTCTTGTGGATGTATTTTATTTTGTTGCATAACATCAGAAAAGATGTATCACTTATCAAATTGAAATTAGAATGCAAACGAAATGCACTAATTCATTGATGTATTAACTTTTCACAGAACTGTCATAATGCTTTAGCCTTGAAAAGGCCTGATGGGTGGAACACATGGCCAAGATGTTGGATTTTTGAAGTCTCTATTGTACATAAACTTGGTAAATATATGGATCACAATAAGATGGTTTGCCTGCCTGAAACTTATGGCAACTGTATGACATCACACTGCATTTGAGAGAAACGGAGTCCATGGGGCTGGATGTGCTTCCCACTCCAAATGTACACTTTTGCCAATATTCTGATGCTAACAGACTAAACACTGATGGCATACATGTTCCACCAGTTAGGAAAAACCTGAGGCATGCAATTTGTTTTGTAACTGAGCCATCATCCACCCTTTGAAAACATGTGCAACACCATTGAGTACGCCTATGAAATGATTCATAAGTGTTTTGGAAACCACTTAATCACCTCCACGTGAACGTGACTGCTGATTGCTGTCTAGAAATTGCCATGCTCTGCTCAATGCATTGTTCTCATTATCTGTAGCACGTCTGATTTCTGCTAGCTAATAAAGTATGCAACGTGGTGAAAGAATAAATTGAACTTCTCTTTGTGACATTTTGTTCTCTACAAAGGGAGCAGAGTAATGGCAGCCTCGCTTATCACTTGGCCTACAAGTGCATTTCCTCAGTTTATGTCATATGTCATGACTTGGTTCAATACAAATTTTACTATCGCTAATTCTCTGGGCAACAGCAATGATTTAAGAAGGGATCTTCGCTACTGTTCATTGTTTAGCCATGGGTCTGTGGCAGTCAATAGACCTCTTTTCTTCCTTAATCTTCCATAGTCATGCACTGTCCCAAATGTGTAGGTGGAGTCAGTGAAAATTGTCTTTTAGTATAGTTAAATCTTGTTTAAATGTAACAAGTTCTGCTATTTGTGGATATAATGCATATTAAACTTCCTGATTTCCTGATTTCATCCCTCTGCTTTCATTTCTCAAACAAGACCCATCAAGGTAGTTCTCTTCATCAGAATTGTATCAAGGGATGCTAACACATCCTTGCACTGTTTGATGAGCTCCATGATAATTCATTTCAATCATGAGGAGCTCCATCTGCCTGGCATTGCAGTAATGAGGATGGATATAAAATGAACTTCTTAAAAAGGTTTACACTGGCTGAATTAGACAAAAATATCCCCTATTTATTGAGGCTCAGATAATTGTTGTGTCTATGTTTTGAGGTACTGCAATAATAACTGGTGATAATAACACTACATTTTCATAACTCTGCACCACCAGTGCAGCTGCTTGTATTGAACACAAACAAGGAATCAACCTTGTGTGATGGGATATAACACTCTGGTGGTTGATGCTTGTCACCATGCTTTTATGTTAATACTGCTTGAGAATATTCTTCTTTTTCCTGACAATCAAGGAGAAACAGGGTTTCACAATTGGTCAACCCAATGCAGGGTGCATTTGCAACACCATTTTATACTTCGACAAATGCTTTCTCTGCCACTGCAACAGTTTGGGTGTGTGTCAATAAGTCATTTCTTATAACCGACCCACCATGTATGCTATCCGAACATCTATTGATGGCAGTACCCTTTTGAAACAAAATAAAAATCTCGATAAACTAATCAGAGTTAGCTTGAGAACTACTAAAAGAAAATATATTTTGGAATATGTAATACTTCTAGTCCCTGCAGCTATGATACACCCCAAATTAGCACAACAAGACAATGGATGGGTTACCCCTTCCTCGCTGGCAGAGGGGAAGCAATAGATAATATTAAACGGAAGTCCTGCCAACGGAATATAACTATGTTCGATCAAAGGGACTTAATCCGACAAGAAAGAGGGACAAGAGGAACCCCCTAATCCACACCACAGATCACCTCTACAAAAAACAAGAAATAATTTTAAAATACTGTTGTTATTTAAATGTTTTGATTAAAATACTTATTAAACCATCTAGAGCTCATATCTAATGTATACTTGTGCATAAATAGTAAAAAGCATAGTGTGAAGCGCTTATTTCACAATTTGACTAGAAGAAAAAGAAAAAAGAGGAAAAACCATCTGATTACTCCTAAATGCTAGTATACAAGTGCCGAATCAGATATCCCAAACAAGTGAAGGGGATCACTCGGATCGGGGGCCTTCGGTCACTTGGGCATATTTAGATGATGAAACAAAAATTAAGACAACAAAGCAATCTGGACAAATATGAGTAATTAAGCAAAAAATGAAACAATGCAGCAAACACATAATAATCAAAATACACACTAAAGCTAACCATGGGATGCCTTGTGTCAACCACTAAAGTGGCAAGGCAGTAAATTACATACAATATAGTGAGCCTGGCACTGTTGGCAATTAGTACTTTCGATGGAAAAAAACACATCTAACTTTAATACAGATGATGCTCATCTTCTACCGGACATAGCATTCCCGTAAACATCATGTTTCATGATATTTCATCTGTGTCTTTGTTTACACATCCAACAATAAAAACTAACAATACAGTTTTGTATATTAAAAGTCAAAATCACACCTAAAACAGATGTAATAAGAGAAAAAGAAAAGAAACATGAAAAAATCAATCTCAAGTTCAAAACTGATGATCTGTGTGTGAAAAACGAGGAACTTCTCCCATTCTCTGAAGTTCAGATAAGTCATGAGACATAATGAGGGAGAAAAGGTATTAACCGTGATCTCAACCCTCAAAAGCTGGTCCCAGAGGCCTATATATAGATCAAGGAATTAATGATAGGGTCGTGCCGAAAAAGTAGAGGTTAAATATGTATGTTATACAGCCATGAATGAGCAGGGCAGAAAGAATATCTCCAGATAGAATGAAAAGAGGGGATCCAAAAGCCTACCCCACCTCCCGTCCCAATTGGGAAAAAACATGGTGACATGTACGCAAATGTGTCCCACCTAAGTTTCCCATAACATTATATAACATCTAACTAAATTAGAGCATGGAAAGCAACTCACCTTTAGGCGGCTGCTCTCAAATCCCACTGATTTAAGGCATTTCCATCATGGTGATGAGCTCTATAGAATTTGAATTCCTGACCTGACCATCAAAGGGACGAGGGTCTCCCTATTTTATATCCTCCCCAAAGTCCACAAGAGTATGCTCAACCCCCCAGGTAGACCTATTGTGTCTCTTTGTGGCTCCATTTTGGAGCCCTTGGGTAAATATATTGACTATTTTCTAAAACCCCTGGCTGCTGATACTCTGACCTATCTGGCCGACACTACCAATGCGATCGTGCATCTGGAAGGTCTACCCTTTGACCTCATGAATAATTTGTTCATTACCCTAGACATGGAATCTTTATATTCCAACATTCCACAGTCAGAGTCATTGCCCATCATCAAATTCTTCTTGGACCTTAGAAGCTATCCACAGTTGGTTTCCAGTGAGTTGATCGTTGACCTGCTGGAAATCGCTTTAACTAGGAACTATTTTAGGTTCAAAGAAGATTTTTACTTACAAATTAAAGGAACCGCCATGGGCGCTTCTTTCGCCCCGAATTATGCTACCTTATTCATGTGGGCCTTTGAGAAAGTCTCCATCTTCGATGATTTTAATCCTTTTTTGCAATCCATTTCTTTTGACAAGATATATATATACCATAACATCATTATTTGGGACAAAACCAAAGGAGACCATGAGCAATTATTGACATGGATTAACTCCCTGAATGAACATCTCCGGTTTACCATGTCCGCTAACAACAGTCTATTCCGTTTTTGGACCTCTTGTTAAAGGCCAAGGATGGAGTCATCGCAGTAGACCTTTACTGAAAAACTACCGACCATAACACAATCTTGCACTTCGACAGCTTTAATCCTCAATCCCTAAGGGAGAGCAACCCCTATGGGCAATTTCTAAGGGCCAGACGAAATTGCACTGACAGAAAAGATTTCCTGGCCCAGGCTAACACCATAGAGGATAGACTGTCCCACAGAGGCTATCCACACCATATACTGCGACAGTCCCGCAAAAGGGCACAATATCAACACAGAGAGGTGTTACTGGCAAAAAACACTCACGAGAATTTGAATAAGTCACGCATGGTTTGTGCTATGACTTACAGCACATATCATGCATAGATCAAGAAGGCTATCAGCAAACACTGGCACTTACTTCAAATGAATATCTCAGACTTGGAGCGCCCCATGTACGCATTCAAAAAAGGAAAATAATTTAAAGAGCTGGCTATCCCAGGCAGACAGGTCTCAAGCCAACAAGGCACCAAAAACAATCACTGAAATGTAGGGGATAGAGAAGGTCACTGGCCACTTTCCATTTGGCTATTGTTGCCAGTGCAGGTCGACGACTGCTACCAAAACCGTCACCATTAACTATAGGGCCTGGAAGCTTAGGGACCACACCACATGTAACTCTAAGAACGTTTTGTATGCTGTGACATGTCCATGTGAGATGACTTATATAGGCAAAACATCTAGACCTATTAAATTAAGGATCACAGAACATAAGTCCAGGATCAGGACCCGTAACCTTTCCTCGCCTCTAGTTGCTCATTTTCTAGAGCATTACCATAGCTGTGATGACTTACGGTGATGGGCATTGGAACGGATAGGGGGGCCGGACCAATATGCTGTGGCTAACAGATTTGCCACACGCGAACACTGGTGGATATACAACACCCAAAGCCACATGATTGGCTTGAATGCCCAAGAGGAATGGCTATCAGCGTTACATAGACCCCCCTAGAGTCAGTTTGCCAGTGTTGCCAGTTTTGCTCAACCGTTGATCTGCCATACAGTACTGAGGTGATTCGATGGTTTGATTACTCGGCTTCTCAGCTCTTCTCTTTTTGTTGGATTAAGGTGTGTTTTCCGCACCTATATCTTTTTTCTGGTCTCCTGGCCTTTTGAATATGCATTATGGCTCTATAAGGTTGATTTATGTTTCAGCCATCGTGACCAATGTCAGTTTGCCTCTTGCCTTCTATGTGAGGTTAGGTCTGCAGCCCCTTGGACCTGTTTGACGTTTAACATGACACTTAGATAGGCTTTGCTAACTCTCTGGAACATCATTGGCTGCATTTATTCTCCACATTGGCACTACCTGTTTAGCAGGTAGGCTTTGCAAATCAACTGGAACATTACTGTCTGTGTGTATTCTTTATATTGGCACCATCTGTGTAGCTTAGATGATGCCTGCATGCATATTCAAGCCGTATGACTTACGATATGAGCGTTTTAGCAATGTTCCGCTTTGTTTATTCCTGTATTTTTCCCAGACGATTGTGCCGTTAGAGGCAGAGTGAGCAGTCCAGCTTTGGACTCGCATGCGTGACGCAAGACGCAATATGTAAAACGCCCAGCATGAGTATTTATGTTTGGGAGTTTCTGGAGGATGCAAGTTCGTCATTTCCGGTTGTCTCCCTCTGGCCGCGTCAGAACATCTTGTAAAGCAGGTAAGCCTCAGGCATTTACAGGCGAGTACTCCATTTCGTCCCTGGGTTAACAATCTCTTACATTTAAACTTAAAGGGATGCTCGATGTGATGGGATTTTTTTTGGAGTAACTGCGGGAGTTTTCGCACACTTTTTTGACCGTTATGTTGCTATGACCTCAATATACCTTAGGCACAGCATTTCTACCATTTTGTATGAGTTGCCACCTTGAATGGGCGACTGGTTGCTGTATAGGGTATGCCTACACGCAGGTCGGAATTGCATGCTGACTGATTTGGGAAACCTAATTAGTGTCAGAATCATACCGACATTAAAGCATGCTATATGCTTTTCCTGCACCAGCACAAGCTCCATTTGTGCCGGATTTTCTAAAGCTCTCATGGTACGGGCAATGGAAAGCGGCTATGTGTTTTTCAGCGCAACATTGTTTTTTCTTTTGTTGGACTTCCTTTCCTGGTTTCTCCATGAATTAATCTTAATGGTTCTCTGTCCCTCACAGTGGCTCTTATGGCACACACATGTGCAGTTGGAACACAGCGGCCCTGTGTCACTGGGCAAGTCTGACCTATGTACATCGCTGTTGAGGGTGGTGCAGTTAATTCTACATTACCCACTCTAGGCACATCACCAGGATGGAAATGCCTTAAATTAGTGGGATTTGTGAGCAGCCGCCTAAGGGTGAGTTGCTTTTCATGCTCTAATTTAGTTAGAAGTTATCTAATGCTATGGGAAACTTAGGTGGGACGCATTTGCGTGCATGTCACCATGTTTTTTTCCAATTGGGACGGGAGGTGACATAGTTATAGTCCGTTGGCTGGACTTCCGTTTAATAACACCCCAAATTAGCACCTTCTCTTCACATAATTTCAATTTCAATTTCAGTTTGAATGATGTATGGCCTTTTCCACTAGTGTAGTTGATATGACTAATGTGTCTTGTTTACACACCTCAAATGAAAGCTATGTGATCAAAGATAATGTGATCAGTAGATTGAGCGAGCATAGCACTAGTACAGGAAACTGGGGGAATTGAACATTGTTTAAACCCTTTTTGAAAATGTGGGCGAATAGAAACTGTCTCTCTGTGTACCCTGGAAGGATAGCTGTGGGGCAACACTCTGATCTTTTACACAAGTCGACACTGAGCAGCATGGGTTTGGTAACCTGTGCTGGTACTGCAATTTGACGCTGTAGTCAAGCATGAAGCGTAATATGAGAAACTGTTTTTTGTAGCCATGTTGGGGCAACACAACCAATACTGGAGCCCAGAATGAGCAAAAGCAAACACATACTCAAAGTCTGAGTGTATGGGAATAGGATAGAATGGAGAACATACATCAGCAACTGTAAAACATGTGTCATTTGGTCCAATGCATGCCAATATAGTTGCAAGATTATGGATTATATGGAATGTAGCTAAAATATCTGTGTTAACTGCTAATAGATCTTATACAAATTTTTATACTTTTCTTTCCAGTTTCTTTTTAGATAGAATTGCTATATAACATAGTTTGTAGTTGGCACAAATATCCCTTGAACCATCAAGGATTAATGTATTATTGAAACATGTTCACCTGCCTCTAGTTTTAAGGGACACTCTGTTTCTCTGCAACTATGCACTGGAACAACATTCTGTATCAGTCTCACCTATTTGCATGCTGTGACCATAGCTCTTGTGCCACTTTTGCCAGGGACATTTCTTCATAGACTTGCCTTGCTTCATATACCCAGACTTTTTGTTCACCTAAGGGTTATGTTTGCAGCATTGCCGTCATCTCACACTCATTCTTATTTTAAATGTCCAAGGAAGTACAGTAGATAGTAATTTACAGCTGCATTGTAGTTTACACAACAGGTCACATCCTAAAAAGTACTGGTAACAATCGTTAAAAATAAATCATATAACTGTCTGAAATTGGGCCAACAGGTATTGTTAGGGGTTTGCTCATAGAATGAAATGTTGGATTGTTGTTAGTACCTCCAGCTTTTCAGTGTCTGATGGCAGGGGAACACTTGGGAAATCTTCAGATTTGATTACTGGTCGATTTTCCACTTCATCCACTAATCAGGGCACACGTTTCCTATTCATTTCACATTCAATAAATAGACCATGACAATGCATATATGATGATGTAATTTTCTCTTTCACATTTCTAGCTGCTATTCTTTTAGTTGAAATGTGCATGAATTAGTTTTGCCGTCACATGTAGAAATGTAGGGGGTAAAAGGTGTAAGTGTCCCGATCGCTTGGACTTGCATCTAATTCAGGCACTCAAACATGTGATGCCTGTCCCCCTTGCAATAGTTACATACACACACCCCTTTTGATTCATTTGTGGTTCAGGGGCACTTTCTCCATGACCTTTATTTACCTCTTCCCCTTGGTTGCCCAGTTCCTCTCTAAACAGCTAACCCACTACCACTCACATTGACATACATTGCATGTCCCCGCCCCTGCTGTTGCAACCTTTTTAATTGGTGCAACAAAAATTTAGATTCGCTCAACCCTCTCTTTTGTTCCTGACAAGAAACAAGATTCACTATTTAAAGCTTTTTAGAGAGGGGCTTTGTTTGTCACCACACACACAAACACTCTTCAACTGTTGCTGAATTTTTGTTAAAACCCCCTGAACAAGAGCTTCTGAGAAGGAAGGGGTCTATAATCTTTGGCTCTCCAGGTGTTCTAGACTACAATACATATCAGCCTTAACCAGCATACTCAATGGAGAGGGGACATCAGAGTCGCAGTTTAGAACATCTTGAGATCTGCAGGTTCCAGACCCATGTGCTTAGGTCTCCTGCATTGGTTCACTGAGTTTATTTATAACAGAATAATGTGTGAAAATAAAATGCAACCTATCAAGGTAATCTGCAGGTTACTTATCTTTCCCTTGCTTATAATCAATCATTAATTTTTGGAAAATCTGTCTTTCTTGGGCACACTTTTGCAATTTTCAGTATCAAATCATCTCTAGCATGCAGCATTTTCACACCAGTTTCCACATCCTTAGTTGGCTAATCACTTTCTTGTGTCAAACGTTGGTACACCTAGGCTGGCATTATCAATTGCATGCTCTGAGTGATGTGAGCTCAGGAGGGGTTGTAACACTGAATTACTATATTTAACTTCTCAGTAAATATATCTGGCTCCTCCCTTACATCTGGAAACTCTTTGGATAAATTCCACAAATGCCCAGGTGTCCATGCGACATGCACTATTACCGGGCTATCAAATCCATTAACACCCACTCCTGTTAACTGTGTCAGTGAGGTTTGCAATTTTACATTTGTCTCACCAGTAATACATCTGCCTGACGTATAGTGGTTGAAGTTATTTTTGCCTGCCTGGCTGGGGTTTGAGCATGGAGCTTATGGCATAAATTCACTCCCACTGCACTTTGAGTCTGCACTCGATGGAAGCAGTTTGACTGTGTTTGCACTTGTATCACTAGCATTCGCCTGGCATTAAGATTGAGATGTAAGCTTGAGGCACCTAGCATCTCAATAATATCTTCCTCTTATACTAACTTATCATCCTCGACATATTTTTCTTTATCTGTCAATAGCGACATAATCAGACTATTTGAGGTTGGCGAATTAGAGCTCACTGCTCTTTATTGTCCCTTCCTCTGTTTCTATGAATGATCTTATTCTAAAACTATGATGGAGCTCCATTCTTCTAAATACTTACAAGTCTCAGGTCGATAATGAATGGGCATAAAATATGCAGTCATTGCTCTATTTGAGGCACAATGCTACTTTCACTGAATCTTCCCTGATTACCGTCCAAACTTGCCTTTGCATATTTGAATATTTCTGTTTACCAGATTCGAGCGTTCAGTATCCAACTCTAGATTTGCTTGTATTCTGTCATTGTGGGACAAAATCAAAATAGAACAACATTCACTTTCCTCTAGATTATCATGCCCTCCCCATATTTGCCTCTCTTTCTCTCCACACAGCTCACTTCTATCATTTCCTCACCTACCTATGTAGCCAAATATTATTATTTTGTTCATCCATCCTTCACTCTGCTTTTGCCTCAAACTTCCCTTTTAATTATACTCCATTAAATGTTTCCTACCATTTCTATGTCTAACCAATCTGCCTCTTTATCAAAATAATGCAAGGTAACGCAAAACCAAAGACAGACCATTCTTCATGGGTAGCCCTTCTTTAAAAACCCTGATAGAGCTTTCAATAAGATATCTTACCTATTCTTTGTGTGCACACAGGGTTTCAAAAGGAAGTTGTCTGTTACTCCCATTATTGTGGCAACTGGGCATGGCAAATCTGATGCACGATAGCATCAAATTGTAGAAATCCAAATAAATCACCAAGTAAATTAATTCAAGCAATCACAAACAACGCAGGTAGAGATAGGATTTAGTTGCAAATAGCAGTTCCGAAATTGTGGGTGGGGGGCTAGAAGAGTGTCCCCCATCCCTAAATTGTGGCCCCGGAACATTGAAACATCAGGGTTGTATATTGTTTTAGAAAATGGGCCTTGGGTCTTACACAATGAGCCTGTACAGAAGTTGGTTTCATTAACAATTATCTTCCTAATGGATCATCTTCTGAACTTGGAGGGTATGGATTTACAACAACATTTGAAAACTGCATTCCTCCCTGTGGCCTACCCACTTGTTACCAACCACTGCCTGTAGTGGATATTTCCGTTACAAGCAATACAATCTGATACCGAGTGTAGCGACCACACGCAGATACAGCCAGAATACCCAAAGAAAACAAGTTCAATTGGCATAGAGAACTATCCAGTTTGAAGTGATTTATGTACTTTGATAATCAACCTTTTTAAGAAGGGCATTGAAACACATGTTCTCCCTCATGACCACCAAGGCCCGCTATAAAAATACACTGGGCCCCTTCAGCCCCATCACATAATCCAAATACACTATAGGTCTTGAACTGAGAAACCATTGTATATTCACCTTTACCGAAAGAGTGACATTGACATGTGATCCTATGGCTTAGTATAACTCCAGTGCTACCAAGTATCAACTAGGAACATCCAGGTCTATTATAAGAAACTTAAAACATAAAAGTCTGGTCTAAACCAATTATAAGGTCATTGTGTACATAATGCAATTCACAAAAGATGCCACAAATTAACATTATTCACTAAAAACATTTAGCCAGTCAACAATATATCTCATTATAAATATCTTTTATCTTTAAAAAAATGTCAGGAATGCATGACCTTTTCAGGAGGTTAGTAATTATGATAGACTAACTTCCAAAATAGGAGCTTAAAGTTATGTATCCAATCATACTGATCAGGGGCTAAACAGCTTTTCTGCCAAAACGAGTATTTTAAATTTAAACCAATAACTGACTCTCATTCTGACCTAATTGTAATTATTTTAATATGGAGTCGCAGGGAAGTTACTATTATTAGATTCTAAATTGTTCATCTCTTGGGATTCCTAACAGATTGATTTTCACAGGACTTCTTGAAAGCTAAAGGTGAATCACTTAATTTGACATATTGCATCCCACAAAAACACATCACCACATTGGTGCTCCATCCAGAAGGCTATTTTCTGGAATTCCAACTTCTGTGCCTTCTCTTCAAAATAGTCTATTGGACATGTTACAATTGACAAGGTCACTGTGTTAGCATGTTAACTGTGCATTCTACTCGAATCATTAGTGGACCACAAAGCCAGAGGTTTAATGGCAAAAAGATTCAAGTATGTATTGAACTCCCTCACGTAAATGAAATGTTCTTTCTATTCCAGAATAACGACACGGTCCATAGAAATTCAGCAAATGATGACCCACACTAATATGTGTTCCACTCCTTCACCAGTTGCTTCTGTCTGTACTCAATGCACAGTAGTCTCATGCTCAGCCTAGATGTTCACATTGTAGACAACAACACAAATGGCTCCCTTGAAACAATGGCACCAACACCTTTATTAACCAGCATGCAGAACCACATACACCATGCCTGTCTACTTCAGATCTGAGACGCACACTTGCATACCTAGAATGCAGGTGGTGATAACTTTGCTCTACCCTTGAAAAGGCTAGCTTAGAATACATACACAGATACTGAACTTTGCTTAATTTCGTTTCCACTCTTAAACAATGCAAACGGAATGTATCCTGTCTATTGCACACAGACATTGCAACCAAGGGTATTGATTCTGCTTGCACGCAGGCTAACCTTTACAGTTTTAAACGTTGAAAAGGGAAGATTGTTATATTACTTGAATTAGAAGTAATGTTTGATTCACATGCCCCAATGCTCCAACCATAAGACTATTATAATATACTGCACTGGTGATCCCTAATAAGGGTGAAACCAATATCCAGCAACCGTGAGCACTGTCTGTCTTTGATTGAAGAAGCTCTGCATGTAAGACAAAGGTGACATTTTAGTTTCACAGGAAAAGGGGTTTCTTCCTGCAAGCATACTTCCTTCTATAGCCAATGGTGGATGATGGTGGATGATAATGGGTCTCTCCGGCCACAGCCACACCATCAACCGTGTTTCAAGACTTGTATGCACTCATCAGTAATCTGCAAGAAGTGTGTATTTAAAGGAGATTTCTTAGACATTGGCTGATCCTTGCCAGCAGGTGGAGTTCAGGTAGCATGAACCTGCTTATTTCCATTTCTATCCAATTGCTAATGGTGTCTCCAGGCATTCTGTTGTCTCCATTATTTATAACTTAAGTTAATGTGTAGGTATACTCTCATCCCCCTTGTGGCCGTCCCTTTTTATTGGTCATCAATATATTCACTTGCACCAGGGTCTGCCTCACCAGCTGTCTATACAAGGATTGCATTGTGGCATGTACACATACAGGGGCTCTAATTGGTAGAAACTTAATCCAGCTAAAAGGAAAATGTGGAGATGGGCATCCTAAGAAGGTTATGTAACTCAATTTTTGCATTCACATCAATGGTGTATGCTTATCTCCAGTATCATCAGTACATAGGGCCTCATTACGACCATGGCAGAACAGGTTAACGGGCTCTGCAAAAGGAGGCGGACCCGTTAAACCCGTTGCACCACATTATGAGGTCCCCTTGCGGGACCCGGTAAGGACGCCTGGTAAAAGCAGGCGTCCTTACCGGGTCCCGCGAGGGGAAGAGGGAGCAAACAACGGGCCACTCGTAATTGGCCCGTTGCTTGCTCCCTCTCCCATTCACATTCAGCCCTATGGGGGCTGAAATGGGAATGGGGAAGGTCCGGACCCGGGTTCCTGGAGGGAGGAATTACTGGGCCCTCCAAACTCGTAATGGCCCGGTAATTCCCCATTCTGGGAACCCGGACGCGATTTCGGTGGCAGCCATGCCGCCAATAGCGGCATGGCTACCGCCTAGGTCGTAATGAGGCCCATAGTCTTGGGTTTAGCATTAACATTGACCTTTCTGATGTACTGCAGGCCAAAGGTGTTTCGAAAAGACTTGCATATGTGTCCCGCCTTTCATTCATCTGAGGCCAATTAACATTAAATTGTATATCAAAGAAAGGTATTTTCATAACTCTTAGAAGGAATGCAGCATAGCGCGTTTTATGAAACATGGCATTATCATTATTATTATCATTAGTATTATTATCATCATGTGTGTTATTGTATTATTATCATTATTAGTATTATTATTATTATTATTTATTATTAATTATTATTATCAGTAGTAATAGTAGTGGTAATAGTATTATCAGTTATAGTCACTGTAAAGTTCATTGCAGTCAGCCTTGTCAATGTCTATGCTACAAGACAGCTGTTGATCATTCAGAGCATTGTATCCCATGTGCTGGCAGGGACTAACACATGTTAAGACATGTCCCTTGTTCTTCTGGTTGTCCACTGGCTACAAATGACTCACTGTATAATAGTAAAAGTGATGTGTATCACATATCGGGTCCATTATGGTCCATGCACCGATTTTCTAAGTAACCAACTCAAGCCCTACCATGCCTATCACGCTCTTCACTTCAGTGCAGAAAGTTCACTGGGGATCTTCATGCAGTACAGCGGGGTGCTGCAACCTTTGGCTCTTCTGATGTTTGGGACTACAATTTCCAACACCTCTAGCCAGCATAATCAATGGTGAGAGATCCTGGTACTCGTAGTCCAGAACATCTGGAGAGCCACAGTTTGCAGACCCCTGCAGTAGAGAAAAGGAAAGCAAGGGAGGTAGCTTTATCATGGCAACTGGTCCAGGCCTTCTGTAAAACCACATGGGTTTTGGAAGGTAAATGCAGATGAGGGTTACACTTAAATAGCTCTAAAGGATGGTTGCATGGCTGCATAGTCCAGCAACATTAAATAATTGGGAATGCTTGTGTCTCAGAAATCATGTTTTCCATAGCGTGCCTTACCACACCAAAGCAACATTATGACATGCACTACCATGCCACAGCTCTACCCCAACACCTCATATAGTAAACATGCAGTTCCTCTCGGCAGTGCCGGGGACTATTAAATGGCAGAATGAAAACTCAACAGCCTAACATCACCTGCAAAGCCTATGCACACTTTAGATATTTCAATTTCCTTTTGTGCATTGATTTTAGTGTGTCCGGAAAGACATGCGCTTTTTTTTAACAAATAGGGAAGCCATTGCGCATAAAAAGTATACTTGTAGTTTTCTTTTTTTAACATTTCTGGTGTCAGGTTGTTCTCTGCTCAACTATCCGAGCAATCATTTCAGTATTTTCCGCTGTGCACACCTATCCTCCGTGTCTACAATACATTAGTTATAGGTTTTAAACAATTCCCAGTGGGTTACAAGGATGCTCAGGACAAGCACTTAATTCACAGGAACCACACATTTTACAACTACAGTGTTCTCACAAGCCAGTGACAACTAGATAACCTTTGCCAAGTCTTATCTGATACCCAGGCCACTCAGCATGACTAGCTCATTAAAAACGTAATTGTGTTAAGTGTCGAGAGCAGTGATGGTGTCTATCAAACAGTGCATTTTAATGAGCGACACCCCTGAAGGTTATCCCACTTTCTCATCGGCAGTCTATCGGCATCTGCAGATCTGTTACTTCTCTGCCTATTTTCTGACAACAGCGTTTGATTTTCAGAACACATTGGGCCATGTTGTATATTGCATGTATTGTAAAATGCCATGCGTCCAGCATAGCAGAACTGTTTCATTACTGTGTTTAGCATGCTTGCTGCTTTCAGTGTAAATACCAGATTTTGCAAAACATTTATGGCATGACTAAAGCATATTTTAACATTAATTCAAGTGTTAAATCAGCATATGTAAGCAGTTCGCTATAAACAGTGATGGTATTGACACTTCCAAAAAGAAAAAAGAAAAAAAAAATGTTAAGCGAACACCCTGACCGGTAAATATTGCCACACTCATTTAAAATCATTACTGCACCGGAGCATTGACACGCTGTTATTTGTTATAATTTCTTGTTTGGTTAGTGTACGCTATTCCAGTGATTTCTTATTTTATTTCAGTTTTATTTAAAGCCATTAGGACCACATTTACATTTATATTTTCCGACTCCATGGTGAGAAAATCTGTGACCCAGATGCAGAAAAAAATATATTTTGCTATTAGATTTGACATTTTCAAAATTGGATCTTTGGATTTTCCAGTAGCTAACAGCTGTATGCTTTTCACGGTTATTTAATAGATTTCATTATAATGCTGTTTTTTTTTTCAAGATAGCATTGAAATCCTGTTTCTCTTTTCATTTTATATTTCGTTGCAATGCTAATCTGGTTTTTGCTGGAATGCATGGCTCGTGCTCAAACTGTTAAGGGTTTTGATATTATTCATGTGGCATCGCATATGTACAGCAGTTTATGGGCTTCGGTGTTAGTAGGACATGCACTCGTGTTAATACACAACATTATAACACTGTGTTCTTCAATTACCAATCAATATACAATGAAAGAAAATAAATATGGCCAGGTGTTTCCTTCCCTTCCCTTCTGAGCAGGACTCATATTATGATTCTTTTTTCTTTTTCCTTTGTTCCATGCCGGAAACCAATAGAGCCCTACAATAAGGTATGCATATCATCATGTCTTATGCTCGCCCAACCACGATACAAATACAGGCGTGCATTTTCCTTGGCACAATTAATATAGGGCTCTAGTGGCTTTTGCCATGGAACAAGGGAAAAAGAAGAAAAAAATCATAATATGAGTCCTACCCAACAGGCAAGGTAACACCTTGCCCTGTTCATTTTCTTTACTTGTGTTGGTGTTATAGGTGGTAACGAAAGCATCAAGTATCATGCGGGATACGTGCAATGTAAAGAACATAATTTTCATAGGCAAAAGAAATCAGAACCACTGCCCACAAAATAAGTAGGTTTGCCCAGGCACATATCAAACCCCTCACTCACCCAAACCTTACTTACACACATCATACTCGCAGGCCATAATTTACAGAAAAATCATTAACAGCATGCAAAAGTGTTAGTGAGACGGAAAACATTGCATGGCACTTGAGCCTGATCTTCTTAAGCTCTGGAAACTCCTCAAGACCTTCCTCTTCTCCTCTTCCTTCTCTCTCCCTTTACCCTGCTAACCTAGCTCTCTGCTCTTCCCCTCTCTCCCTTCTCTTCCTTACAGCTTGCTGACTGGCTGCCTGGTGTACGTCAGGGTCTTGCAGGTCCCAGCTACCCCGCCGCCAGTCCTCCCTCGCACTTGCCTCAGGGCACTATACCCCACCCTCACTGCACTTGAGAAATAACCCATGAGAGTGTCTCTCTCTCTGTACTTACCCCAGTCTCTACTGACCGGGTGCATTTGACCTCCCCCTCCCTGTGGCCGTCTGTTCACTTGCACAATCTAAATGCACTGTGCCTTAGGATCGTCTGTCTGTTCTCCCCATCCATTCTGTGCTGCAGTTCACAGAGGGAGAGCAGCAGCCCATCCCCTCGTCTGCTTCAGGAGAAGCACGACCATCCTTTTTCGTTCCACACCATATCAGGCTGGTGAGTCCTAGCAGCTCATCCCGCGGTACCTCGTGCACTGTTTTTGCCTGCCTTCCCACAATTATCCGAGTTACCTTTGAATTGAGGCATCCCTACGTGCAACAACTTCCAGCGAGGGAAGTTTGAATTTTACGAATCTTGCCACCAAGATCTTTCCCAAAATGTCTGTCACAACTTCGGGCACTCGTCGCCTAGCGACCCGCAAAGCCACTGTGTGATTGGGTCCTGCTCTATCTTCTATCCAATCAGGACCGCCGGCAGGCGGAAGCCGGCCTCTCGATAGAAGGCTGCTGACAAAAGGCCACAGATCATGTCTGTGCCTGTCTGTGCTGCCAGTATCCCAGGACGCACCACGCTGAATTCATAAACTGTCTCTGCCACCATACAGAGACACCAGCCCCACAGTACTTAACATTTGTATCATAACCCTACTATCATGCTCCTTCAGCCTCACCCCTGTCCTCTCAGACATCTTCAACTGTATTTAACTGTGAACCAACTACTGCTATAATGTTTATAATACAACACAGACGTCTAGATAGACCTCATTTTAGTAATCTATTGGTCACTTGACAAATAAAACTTTGCCCAGGCATCAGTGCTAAGGCAAAGAAGCAGTAAGTGACGGACCAGTGGATGAAGGACACCTAAGTGACAACTGCAGGAGGTGGAAATGTCAGGCGCATGGTTGGAGGGAGGATGCACAGCATGGATAATCTGCCCATCACTTCACATAGATGCTGTGTGCATGATGAGTCACACAAAACTGACACTACACTGATGAAAATCCCATGCAATCGCTCTACTCCTTCAAACACTGTATAAGTGTTGTGGTCTCAATTTGAACACACCTTGGATGCACTGGTTCACTACTGTGGCCTCTTACAAAATGACACTCTCCACTGGACACCACTTCAATGTGTTTGCCAGATGATCACCAGAAGGACACCTGTATGGTAATACATACTTTACATTTGGCACCATAGCAAAGGAGGACACATCCAGGTTGCGGAAGTGCAAGGATACAGGGTGTGCATACACAAGGGTACATGTAGCTCTACATGCACATCTGTGCACCACATAACTCTCAATGGCCTTATCGACGTTCCAGCATACAACTGATAGCAGTACAACATAGTGCATCTTATCCCCTTCCACAATTGAAAACTTCACTACAGGTGAACTTCCCTTCAAATAACTCGCATAAAACTGCATAGCCACACACCTCTGTCACAGCTCATCAGCCACATCGGACGTTACATCTACAAGGCTGTTGCATTCAAGATCATAAAGCACATTTGTTACAACACATCCATACCATCATCCCTACAATACGGGCAAAGCAAGGACATATCTATATTTCCACAATACACTGTCATGTGTGAATACTTTGAATACAGCTCTTCACAGTCAAGCCAAACATAGCCAGAAACACCTTCACCATAGCAATTCCCAAACACACTTACACCTCTTACAAAAGAAACTGAAAACATCTTCCTAAAACATATCCTTGTACAAAATGGCTACACGTTTCGTCTCCCCAGTAGACACAAAATGAAGTCCTACTCATCCAGCACAGATATATCTAAAGCATACATTCATTGCCCTTGCACCATAAATGCCTAAAGCAATCGACAGCTTGCTAACAAGACCGTGGCAATATGGAAATGTCAGTGACGGTAAGGCCACCTGACTATGCCAACTAACCACCGTCATGAATCAAAGCCCATGAAAATATGTACTTATGAAATGCCATGGCACAACCTGCATAGTTGACATGCCCACTTACGCACACCATGTCTATCAATGAACTTCATTCCTTGGGCCAAATCATGGAATGTGCTAAGCAACATATGTGCTGGGAGTCAGAAATGCGAGGTAGACAAGTAGATAGAGTTTTTTCACAAGTAGCCATTTTATTAAATAATACTGGTGAGAAAAATGCCTCACTTTTCCTAATCTAACAAGGACTTCCCTGTCTGTCAAACTAACACTAAAGCAAAAAACTATAATATCAAAAGGTTTCTGTCCCACATATTTATACATACAACAAAATCATACAGGTATCACATGGCCAGTCAGACTCAAAGAAATACAGGTTATATTCAAATATACATTTTTATAAACATGTATCCTTGTAAGCTGGGTTAGATCCCCTTTCCAAGGATTAATGCAGGATTTTCCAGACCAAAGTTTCAATCAAGAAAGTTATTTTCAATATCCAAGTTCTGCTCCAAATGCAATACAAAGTTCACTTCACTCTGTAAGTATTTCACTTAGCACTTGGATTTGCTAAAAAAGATGTATCACTCTTCAAAATTATGATTGTTCAAAGTTTCCACAAGCTCTTTCTTAATAAAACAAAATGGCTTCAAACTTCTAGTTAGCTTTCAATATAACTTCTCTTCTTTGAAGAACAACCACTTTCACATTTCTTCTTCATAAACAATAATGTGTTGTCTGCATGGTTTTACCACAGTTCACATCATAAAACATTAGTGGACATGCCCCTTTTCCACCACAACCTTCCACCACAAAACAGTACTTTAAAGTCTTCTTCCTAGTCCACTAACCTGCCAGGACTAACCGCTAATAATCAATGTCCTCATATACTTGCCGGCCAGGATAAAACTCCTACCACTACTACAACTACTTTGTGGACAGGTGTCATCACCCTTATCCCAGACCCCCACTGGTAAGTCAACCTGCCAGGTAGGGCCAGGTTTCGGGGTTCCATTATGGCCTCAGAGGCCTTACAACCTCATCCGAGACTCTCTTTGAGTCAGTCCTGGCGCCTTTGGCGCCAGGCTCATATTCATGATGGAGAACATCTTTAAATCAGGACTATTTACTTGGGACTACTTTCTTTGGGCCTGCAGTCAACATGGAGGCACTCACATTGCCCAGTTCCCAAGAACTGAGCTATGCGGTATAGTGTTTTGGGTGTGGTGGCCTGGGACTACTTTACCTGGACTACTTTCCTCGAAGGCTATTTAAACCACACCCAAGCAACAGAACATCCTTCATGTTATTCTGCAGTTTGCAGCGTAACGCTCACTGTGTCCAGTCCTGTCTCCAGTGTCCTTGATACAAGCAACCCTTGGAACAGCGAACCTGCAGATGGGAAAAAGAACATTGTTATAGGAATCTTACCTGTGAACACCATCCTGTCTTCAGCCCATCGTTAACTCATGATTCTGCTTACCTATGGACAGTCGAAACAGTGAACTACATCTTCTGTGCACTGCATGCTTTCTGGAACGAAGCAACCTGAAAAGGAGAGAGAGAAGGACAGCATTAGTGAATACATACTAACGGCTTCACACGAACAACGGACATCACAAGAATCTCAACTGGTTAGTTGCCTATTGGTCACCATCGTCCCGGAACATCACGCCCGCCGGAAAAGAACATTGCGGCCTGCAAAAGAAAGAGGAAGACACAGGTTAGCATGTACGAGGCGAAGCAGCGCCACGCATTGCGCATTACTTACCGGACAGCATCTCGCACTCTGCGCCATCCATTACCGCAGGTGCTCAACCCAGCCTGCACGAAATTGCCAAATCTCTTGCACACCTAAAGAGAATAGAAAAGACATTAACCATGAACAGTATTGAATACAAAGACTGCACGGCAGCAAGACCTACCTTAAAGACACTTGAAAGGGCTTGCACCAGTGAAGTAACTCGGTCGCCCACGCCCACTTGAGACTACGCACCCCTGCTCAAGAGAGCAGGACGGAGAGCACGCCTTATACAGAAACAAGGCTCAACTTCCATCGGAGGCACCACCCGAGATCGGGAAGAGGGTTTGAGGCGCATATCATCCAACCAGGGCTGAGTGGCATCCCCGTGGATACCAGGTGAGCGTAACAGAACACGAAGCCTACAATAACATAATCCACCTGGGCACCATGGAGACATCAGAAATCGACCAATTAGTTCAGTTATTGGGACAGTTACGTGCCAAAGTTCATTCAGCCAGGCAAGAGACCAATGCTCTCTGGAGGGATCTATTTGTAATCAAAGATCGTACCGAGGAAATCAGTAGACAATTACTCCAATCGCAGGCAGGACAGACTCCATTGCCTGGAAATAACCCGCCGGTAAAAGCACCAACCTCATCAACCACTCCAGTACAAATAACTCTTCCAAGGGAAGTTCCTTTAGCATAACCTGAACAATTCTCTGGAGATCCCAGGAAGTATGCTACATTCATGAATCAATGTTGTCTTCATTTTCTTTGCAGACCTGGTGCATTTCCCAACGACCAGGCACGGGTTGCTTTTGTTTTGTCATACCTGAGCGGTAGCGCGGCGAATTGGTCCGTACCACTTGTGAACCATGATGATCCACTGTTACATGACTTTGGGAGGTTCCAGAGGGAAATGGAGAAACTCTTTGCTCGTCATACCCAAGAACAAGCAGTAGACAACAAACTTTTGTCACTCCGGCAGGGGAATCAAGACTTGTTAACGTATATAGCAACCTTTAAAAGATTAGTTGTTGAAGCTGGGTGGCCAGTAAACAAAAGGACCACATTGTTTCATCGAGGTTTACGGGCAGAATTGAAGGACATTCTAGCTCAGGTGGTTGACCCGCCCAGAGACTGTAACTAATTCATCAATCTGGTTGTGCAACTAGATCACAGATTACAAGATCGAAAGACAGATCAGACTAGATCAGACACTCAGGCCATTTATGTTCGGTCAAAGGACAATGTCTCATGCGTGTCAGAGAACACTGTAGAACCCATGCAAATCGGAGGTGTGTGACCCCCATTAACAAAAACTGAAAGAGACAAGAGAAGGCAACAGCAGCCAGGTTTGTACTGCGGAAAATCAGGGCACTTCCTCAAAGATTGCCCAGTGAAACTTCCAAGTAGAATTGTAGGGGTCACAGAGAAGGACGATAGCAAGGAGTCGGAAAACTACAAAGCTCGACAAACGTAGAGGTCAGTTTGTCGAGTGAGAAGAAAGAGCCACCGACCTCACACTTTGCAATACCAGTGATCCTAATCAATCACCAACACTGTCTCGGATGAACGCCGTTGAGGCATACATAGACAGCAGAGCAGTTGGGAATTATATAGATCAAGAACTGGCAGCAGAGATGAGGCTTCCCTTATGTTCAAAGTTGACCACTGAAAAGGTTTCCACCGTGGATGGGACAGAAATAGCTTCCGGACCAGTAACCCGATGTGCAGCAGGATTAACCCTACTGTGCCAGGATGGACACTGATAATCTATTGCCTTTGATCTCATCAAGGCGGCTCAGTTCCGGCTAATATTAGGGATGCCATGGTTAGTAGCTCACAATCCTCAGATAGATTGGCGTGCAAGGAAGCTGGCTTTTCCCGATGACTGCGCTCCTACCTGCTACTATCAAGAAGAAGAGGAACCCGACATATCCAAATCTGCGACTCCCAGAACAGTGGCATTGACACTTGGTGTGACTAGTACTTTACCGAGCGAATACCAAGATTTCCAGGATGTGTTCCAGAAAGAACAAGCTAACACGCTACCGCCGCCCAGGCCCTATGACTGCCATATTGACCTCATACCTGGTACACAAATTCCTTGTGGCAGAAACTATGCACTCACAGAACCAGAGAACCTTAATTTGAAATCCTATCTAGACCAGTACCTGGCAAATGGGTTTATCCACCTGTCTAAATCACCGGCAGCCAGTCCCTTATTCTTCATATCAAAGAAGGAAGGACATTTGAGGACCTGCATCGATTACCGCGCACTAAACCAGATCACCGTAAAGAATCGCTATCCACTGCCACTCATTCCCGAATTGTTAGACCAAGTCAAGGATGCCAAAATGTATACCAAATTAGACCTTAGAGGAGCGTACCACCTGGTCCGAGTAAAGAAAGGAGATGAATGGAAAACCACCTTTCGTACCAAATATGGCTTGTATGAATACCAGGTAATGCCTTTTGGACTTTGCAATGCTCCTGCTGCATGCCAGTACTTCATGAACGATGGCTTGCAGGAATTAATCGATGTTTGTGCCTTGATCTACATAGATGACATCTTAGTGTTTTCAGCCTCGAAACAAGACCATGTTAAGCACGTCCGCTCCGTTCTCACCAAGCTCCGCCAACATCAACTGTATGCTAAGCCCGAAAAATGCTTTTTTCATGTAACCGAAGTGGAATTCCTTGGTTTCATCCTCACTCCGAAAGTAATCAGAATGGATATGCACAAGGTAGATGCCATTTTAAATTGCCCATCACCAACTTCACCAAAGGGAATCCAGAGCATGCTGGGTTTTGCAAACTTCTACCTCTGATTCATCCCAGACTTCTCTCAAATTGTGCATCTGATTACACTACTACTGCGAAAAAACAATAAGAAGTTCATTTGGAACGAAGAAGCAGAGAGGGCCTTCCAAGAGCTTAAGAAAAAATTCACTTCTGCCCCAGTCCTATGTCACCCTTGTCCAGATCTCCCTTACATCGTGGAAACAGATGCCTCCAGTATGGCTATGGGAGCTGTTCTCTCACAAAGGGACCCTGAAACTGGCCAGTTACATCCCGTGGCCTTCAGGTCGTGAACATTTTCACCTCCAGAGCTCAACTATGCTATCACAAACAAAGAACTCTTGGCTATTAAATCCGCTTTTAAAGCATGGCGACATTATCTCCTGGGAGCCAGACATACCGTCACAGTAATCACAGATCATCGAAACCTGCAATACCTAAAAACAGCAAAGGCTCAATCTTCACGACAACTGCGGTGGGACCTTTTCTTTGCAGAATATGATTATGTAATCACATATCCAGCAGGAGTCTGCAATGGAAAGGCGGACCCCTTGTCCCGCATGGGCATTGATGAAAAGGTATATACAACTCCAGATCCAGTAGCCATTATTCCCGAGGACAAACTCTTAGGCCTCACGACAGCTTTGACACAAACCGAACTCCATGACAAGATCCAGCATGTAATGGGTCCTAACACCTTGCTAGAATGGTGTACTCAAGGGGGACAATTCACTGTTAAAGATCAACTACCATATTTTAGGGACCATTTATATTTGCCCAATAAGGATCTACAACAGCAAGTCATTTCAGATTATCACGATTCCTTGATGGAAGGTCACCCTGGGATTGCCAAGACCCTAGCCAAGGTAAAGCGGAACTAGTGATGGCGTACTTGGCGTAAAGACATTATCCAATTTATCCAGTCGTGCAGTGTGTGTGTGCAAAAAACAAATCACAAAAGCAGAAACCAGCTGCTCTTCTTCAACCATTGGAAATCCCTCCCGCACCATGGAACACACTTTCCCTCGACTTCATTACAGACCTACCTCCCAGTCAGGGATTCAACACTATTTTAGTGGTTGTAGACTTATTCTCAAAAATGGCACACTTAATTCCTTTTAAAGGTCTTCCTGATGCATCCAGTTTAGCAAAGGTGTTCCTGGAAAATATTGTTCGGTTACATGGCTTCCCATCAGTTCTGGTCTCTGATCGAGGTAGTCAGTTTGTGTCGAACTTCTGGAAAAAGTGTTGCTCAATGGCTCAAATCAACATCCGACTATCCACCAGTCACCATCCTCAAATGGATGGCCAAACAGAAAGAACTAATCAAACACTGGAGCAATAGTTGCATTGCATACTGCATCAAGTGGAAGGAAATTGGAAAGACTTGTTATGGATAGCAGAATATGCTTACAATAGTTTGTTACATTCCAGCACGGGACAAACCCCTTTCTACGTCCTATACGGTAGACAACCACGTACTTCTGAATAAGACCTTCCAACCACTTTGGAAATGCCAGAGGTAAAAACCTTCATATGATCATCTCCTAGGCCTTTAAAAAGGTAGCAGAACATCTAATTCAAGCCAAGCACAGACAAAAGAAATTCGCTGACCAACATTGAAGAAAGGCCCCCGACTATCAAGTTGGAGACAAGGTTTGGTTAGCATCAAAATACGTACCCATAAAAGGAACCCAGACCTTTCGTCCTCGGTATCTGGGACCTTACTCCATCAAATCTATAATCAACCTGGTAGCTGTCAAATTAGCATTACCATCCAACATGCAAATTCACCCTGTGTTCCACATGTCACTATGAAACCGGTACAACCCGGTACACTGGTTACGACACCACCAGAATCTTTGATGGTTGACAGACAACCTGAGTTTGAAGTAAAGGATATCCTGGACTCCAAATACACCAGGTCCAAGTTATATTACCTAATCAATTGGAAAGGATACAGCCCTCAAGACAGATCCTGGGAACCCAGCGAGAACATCCATGCACCCCGTCTGATTAAGTAATTCCATCAGAATTTTCCAACCAGGCCAGGACCAGGCAGAAGAACCACCATGAGAGGGGCCTTGGGGGGGAGTGATGTCATGACCCTTATCCCAGACCCCCACTGGCAAGTCAACCTGCCAGGTAGGGCCAGGTTTCCGGATTCCATTCTGGCCTCAGAGGCCTTACAACCTCATCTGAGACTCTTGTGGAGGCAGTCCTGGCGCCTTTTTGCGCCAGGCTCATATTCATGATGGAGAACATCTTTAAATTGGAACTATTTACTTGGGACTACTTTCTTTGAGCCTGCAGTTAACATGGAGGCACTCACATAGCCCAGTTCCCAAGAACTGAGCTATGTGGTATAGTGTTTTGGGTATGGTGGCCTGGGACTACTTTACCTGGACTACTTTACTGGAAGGCTATTTAAACCACACCCAAGCAGCAACACGCTTCACATTATTCTGCAGTTTGCAGCATAATGCTCACTGTGTCCAGTCCGGTCTCCAGTGTCCTTGATACCAGCAACTCTTGGAACAGCAAACCTGCAGAGGGGAAAAAGAACAACGTTATAGGAATCTTACCTGTGAACACCATCCTGTCTTCATCCCATCGTTAACTCATGTTTCTGCTTACCTGTGGACATCACAAGAATCTCACCTGGTTAGTCGCCTCTTGGTCAGCATCGTCCCGGAACATCACGCCCACTGGAAAAGTGCATTGCGTCCTGCAAAAGAAAGAGGAAGACACAGGTTAGCATATACAAGGTGAAGCAGTGCCGTGCATTGCGCATTACTTACCGGACAGCATCGTGCACTCTGTGCCATCCATTACCGGCAGGTGCTCAACCCAGCCTGCACGAAAACGCCAAATCTCTTTGGACACCTAAAGAGAAGAGAAAAGACATTAACCACAAACAGTATTGAATACAAAGACTGCAAACAGCAAGACCTACCTTAAAGACACTTGAAAGGGCTCGCACCAGTGAAGTAACTCAGTCGCCCACGCCCACTTGAGACTACGCACCCCGGCCCAAGAGAGCAGGACAGAGAGCACGCCTTATACAGAAACAAGGCTCAACTTCCATCGGAGGCACCACCCGGGTATCGGGTAGCTGGTTTGAGGCACATATCATCCAACCAGGCTGAGTGGTGTCCCCGTGGATACAAGGTGAGCATAACAACAGACTTCCTTTAAAAATCTAGCAAAGTCTTTAACTTTCACCAGAATTGAAGTTCACAACTTCTTTCAGAAGGGTACAACACATATTGTCACGGTTTTGTTTGCCATACGCAATGCTGGTTATATTCCTTTCCCCCTTGATAATTGCTACAAGGAGTACTTCTCTCCATCCCACTTCATTTCCTCTACTCCACCAGTTAACTGCTGGTAATGTGTCTGCTTCAAGTTTCTCTCTTTAGGAAAGCTGGTTCCCCTTTTAGTTATAATTGCCCTTCTGTGGCTTAGGCAACGCTGGTTGTCATCTTGCCTTTCAGGTAGTTTCCTTCTTTGTAGACTACTAGGGAAACAATATCCTCTTTTATTTATAATTGCCTTTCTTTGGCTTAGACAATGCTGATTTTTGTCTTGTCCAAATATTGCCCCCTCT
This sequence comes from Ambystoma mexicanum, assembly GCF_040938575.1. Lineage (NCBI taxonomy): Eukaryota > Metazoa > Chordata > Amphibia > Caudata > Ambystomatidae > Ambystoma > Ambystoma mexicanum. Next base: position 442,996,110 of record NC_090941.1, read on the forward strand.
TTACTTTGGCAATGATGGTTACAATCTTGTTCAAATATTATCCTCTCTTTACGTTGGCAATGATGGTGATACTCTTTCTTCATTCGGTGGCTCTCAATATAAGTATTACTCCAAAAATGCTTTAATTCATTAGTTTGATCTTCAAAAGTCTTATTTCCAGTCAGCTGTGGGATGTTTGAACCCACTAGTCCAGGCCCTGCAACATTACTGTGCATTGCTTGCATCAGTAACATCAGAATGGCCGCCGGAGAGCATTTTGCTTGCTAAAAATCATCCAGAAGGGCACAGTAAAAATCTGAAAAATAGGCCGCCATCCACTTTTGCCTAGGTCAGTGGTAACACAGGAGACCACTGCCAAAACCCATCACTTGGCTGCCCACAGAGCAAGGCTGATTGCAAAAGAAACACAGAGCTATGTGAAAATCAGTTTTTTCTTGGTTGTCAAATTTGCTAAAATCATGGCTCACAAACCACCCAAAAGATCCAACCTCCTGTTGGGTGTTGAACATCATTCTACTTCAAGAATCCACATAAATATAATGTCAGCAGAAGTATATGTTGTCTGAACAAAGTCCACTTTGGAAGATGGTTGCTGGGAAGAAATCTGTCAAAAATGGGTATAATACCATTACTTGCTTCAGTCAGACGCTGGCGATCTCTAAATCTGACAGGAGAAACTGTGTCTCAAAAGCGAAATATGCCAAAGAAGGTATTTCCATCAAATGCGATATAGGGTGCCACACATTGATTTTCATGTTGAAAAAGACTGGAATTGAAGTTATGTTTGCTTATTTTAAATTTGTAACTGTCATTTTGCACAAGGGACAATGTTAAAATGGACTTTAAGGTAATCTGATTCAGCTAAAACTTCAAAGAGGCTTTCTTCCCCTGAGAACACCCCACCCTGTTCCTTCCCACCAAAAGGAGAGGATATTGCATTGGGATGCTAATGAGAAGGGGAGGAGACTTCCTCTGCTGTTCTGGGAAAGAGACAATGGAGTCATTGAACTGAATGGAAATGCTAATTCGGGTGTAACTGACATCAACGGCCCTGGCAGAAAGACAAGCCATGTGACTCTCTGACTCACCCAAGATTTGGAGGCGGGTCAGACTGAAAATGTGGATTTTAAATTGGACTAAATATATGTTTAAGGAAAAGACTTATAAAATATGGTACCAAACTGACAAAAATATGAAACAGAGAGATTATTAAAATGAAAAATTCACTCACAGTTTAAAACTAATCTGGAATCTGTGCGACATTCACAGACACAACCACAACATTTTTAATATTGTAGCTATTGTGATTATGCTAGGAACATGAAGAATTACAGAAATATGCCCATAGGGTATGTGCATGTATATATAAAAAATTGTACAGATCCGAAAATGTGTAATCAACCAAAAGTGCGAAAAATTGTCATTTATGAACCAAAACTCGTAGGAATATGAAACTTGGACAGAACGTACCTTGGTCAATCTGTGATGTGTATATGTATTATTAACAAGTTGTGCAAATTGAAAATATGTTTTTTGGGAAAAATAGATTTTCTGGGTAAAAGCAAAGGGGAGGGTCTTCCCTAGATTCTAAATGGAAGCATCACTCTGACACATGATGACACCTCATGACAAACTGTTCCATTCTCAAATCAGGGGACAGGGAATTCTTTGACCTATCAGATCCTTAGAGGGTTGGGCATAGACAATCAGTCTCCCCACCCACTTTGGAAAATGGATAAATAGGGACTGCTGAGGACAAGCAAAACACAATTTGTCTCTCATCAACTGATCCTCTGGTGAAGCACCCTGCAGGAAGATCCAGACTCCAGATCCAGACTCCAGACTCCAGAACCAGACTCCAGATCCAGACTCTAGAACCAGACTCTAGAACCCTGAAGCAGAGGCCTAATCCAAAAAGCTGAACCCTTTTCAGCAGGCCTTTAAAAATCTTGCAAACCTGATTTAACCCCTAACTTCCACGGGGCGTTACTAAACCATTCAACAGCCTGGCTGAGCTGTTTTGCTTCTGGCCAAGAACCCGTGCTAGAACCCAAGATCCAGACCAGTCCAGCAGAGCTGTAACCCATAACCCATTAGATCCAGTCCAAGAGTCCGTGCAGACCAGAAGGCCTTGCTGAGAATAGAGTCCTGGTGCCCTGATCCTGTCCGGTGGTGAGCAGAGTCCAAGCCAAACCTTTGACCAGATCTTTGACGGGTCCATTCCATTCCAAAGCCATAGTAGTGAGTATTTAGCATAGAACTGTGCATAGTCATTTCTTAGTTTAAAGTAATCCATCCAACCCATTCCAACATATCCAAACGGCATTGTAGAATCTCTTTTGTCCATTCTGAATCCTTTCTCATCCATCTAATCCTGTGATAATTGTTAGTTTAAGCCAACCTGTTTGTAATTCAAAGCGCAATTTCATTTGAAATGTTGACTCCTTTTGAGAATAATCGACCTTTACTAAAACCTCTGCAACTTTTGAACTGTACGTCATAGAAACGAAATTCCAATTCCTTATAGTTTTTCCGTAATCGCGTTTCCCAAATGCGGAAAAGTTGCAGTGAATTTGCATTTGGCTCAATTTCACCACCTGTAAAAACAGCTATTTCTTGTTTTCAACTTCTGAATTTCATTTTCCATCTGCTTACCATTCAACAATCATTGCTAGTGTTTCCCTGAACTTATCCAAAGCAACCCTCACTTGTTCTGATTCAATTTAGCGAATTAATATCATTTTTAGCATTTTTACCATCCAATTCAAACCACATTTAAAAGCAATTGACCTGTTTTAAAATCATATCTGTTCTCTGTAAGCTTGCTGGGGGAATTGGGATTGAACTGCATTGTTGATTGTTATTCCTGAAACCTGTGTGCCCTCATTCATCTCTTCATATTGCATATTGGGGGGAGTGAGTAACAACAGGGGGAAAGAGTGATTATATTGTCTTTGGTTGAATTCCTATCAAGTTTCTTTCTGTGTTGCATTCTTTCCTATCATTGCATCTCCTTGAACCCACAAAGTTATTCTCTACTACATTATTCTTCCTATTCCTACTCCTAATTGATTAAAGTGATTGTTGATATTGTCATATTGCCCATTGCTGATCATTGTTCATATTCATAAGTGTGATATTCAGCTATTATTCATGTTCATAAAAGTGTCATCTATATATCGTTCAATTCTTCAAATAAATCTCTTAAATTGCAAAACAAACCTACTTCTTGGCTCAGTGAGGCCGGGGGGATTCAAAGAGAGGGGCGTTATATAAGGGTACATCATCCAGTATTAAAAGAACTTTTGACATAAAAATATATAAATAAGGGTTTCCATTGGGCATCCCATACTAGGCATTGACTAAGTTGGAATGCTGGATTGAAATTACTTACAGAGCAGTCTTTTACAGAGTCTTTCGGGATTACCTCACACAGACCTACTCACTGCTCATTCCCTGTGCAGCCGTTCGACCCGGTGCTGCTTCAGCCTCTTCTTCTTTTGTCAGGACTTGGGCATCTGACCGTTACGGTCACACACCAGGTGCTTGTGCCTTCTGCACAGGGAGCCTGCTTCACTCCTCGCATACTCCGGTGCTCGCCAGCCACCGGAGCACAGTACAGAGTTAGGAGAGCACCTCATGGGACAGCCAGTTTCCACACTGCTTCCTGCTGTGCAATCTCTGCATTTCCAATTCCTAACTCCTATGACTCTTTTAACACCGGAACCTGCCAGAAACAAAGCAGTGGTCTTAGTATCTTCTTTCTGTTTCTGCTGCTCCCTCTGCTGCTGTCTTCTAATGGCCTGTACCTGAAGGAGCTTTAAATATTCAAAAATCCTGCTCATTTGTGAGTCATTAGAACTACTAGACTGCACATTGCTGTTCTGGCCCTCTGAGCCGCTCTTCCTCATCTCAGTACCCATAGCATTATGGGACCTGAAATCCCTACTGTTTTGAGTTATTTTAACCTCATTTAATTCACTTTGTTTAATGTCTTTCTAAAATATACCTTTAGGAGAGGGTTTTAAAGGAATTACTGGTTGGTTGTTGGTTTTATAACTCACACCCAAGGAGGAATCATAAATATCAGAAGTGATGGTATTGATTCTCTGATTCTTATACATATGAATCCCATGTTGTAAGGGTTTTCACCACTGACACTTTGAATGATTTTAGTAAGGGAAGCCTTAATATGAGAGCAAGCCATTAGGAATTCCGTTATTAGGGACATTACATCCTCCGAAGATAAATGCTGCATCTCTCCTAATGGAGTCTCCCTATTCCTTTGGTGACCTTCTCCTCCCAGGTGATCCACCCAGCTACCACCACCTCCAGGGTAAGGATCAGATTGTGACTGCCTTTCTCTGGCCAACTATGAGGAGACTTTTGTCTGGGATTCTGTGGACATTATGCAGGATTCATCACATACCCTTCCCCTAAAGACCTGACCTCCCATTCCAGGTTCATTTCCTCCCCCTAATTCACCGGTCTCCCCACATTCAAAGATTGTTTCTTTGTTTCCCAGTTTCACACTGGATCCTCTGAACATTTATTTTCTTGTACCCAAACATTTTCGGGAGAAGTAGATGAAAACATCATATTCTTCTTTTCACCGAGATAATCAATGGTTTTCAATTTCAAATGAACTACTCAGAGGATCCATTCATCAAAAAGAAAACATCACTACCCAAAATCATGTACATGGGAAGGTTGGTATTACTGTCACTAATAATGATGTTTCCTTCCTCAACTTCACACTTGGTTAAGGGATGTCCTTTATCCTGTCCGTGAACACAACCCATATTTATTTGTCGTAATACTTTCCATTTTGCAGGAGCAATGGAAGCTTTCACAGCAGACCCTCTACGCCTTGTGTCCAATTGGGCCCTGATGGTTTTCCACTGCACTACAACGATATATATATATTTTTTGTTAGTATTGTGTTATAGTCAAAACCATAAAATAAAATTGTACTTTTCGTAAACAATATAATAGACCTTAAAACAACACACAAATGCATTCCAATTTCATTTTTCCAATAATAAAAATGTTTTTGATCATACAAATGATTTCAACAGGTTCATATCTCTCAGTTCCTTTACCACCTCAGTGGTAAGAAAGACCTAATTTCCTGAAGACAATCTAATCCCAAAACAGTAGGTCTCTATCCACCAGGGCTAGTGGGCAAATCTTGCCAACCTTTGCCTTATTAATTCAATGGTACCAGGGCAATCAGTCATCAAGTGTCTTAAAGTTTGTTTTTCATTTACATCACAACTTTGGCAATTTGGGCTCACAATCCTGTCTGCATCCCTGATGTTCTGAATTTCCAATGTAGGAAGTAGGTTTAACCGAAACCTCCGGAAGTCTGCTCTTATGGATGGGTCTGGAAATCTAGCCAAATCCCTCGGCCTCATACCTCTCGGTTTGTCTATATTTGTGAACGAGGCATAGACCCCTTGATTTTCTCATAGCAGTTATTGTGCGGATCCAATCCATTCTCCTAATGAGTTCTTTGGCCTTCATTGGATTTTTAGTTAATATCTCTTCCGAGCATTTGGCTTCAGAAAGTATATTAGCATAGGCCATTTTTAAATTCTTTAGATACAGATTAGATGACTCATTGTATCCTGCCAAAGTATCTTCATACAATGAGAGTTGTGGAGGGGAAAGAATCAATCGGTGTACTGTCATTAGCTTCCATTCCACACATGATCTCAGTGAGGGTATACCCAATTCGTACTTCAAGCTGGCAACTGCCACACCATTCGGGAGGTCCAAAACTCATCTCCAGAGCATACCCTCTATTATTTCCCAGTCAAGTAGTGAGAATGAATACAGGTTTGCATCAAAACCAAAAAGAATAGCAGGTATTACCTTGCCTATGTAATAGCTGATAAGCAGCAGAATAGAAAATGTGAAACAATTATTCATGATCTTTTTCATCTGCGACCCTAGGCGAAAGCTTTTTACATCCAAAGCAGCCATCACTGACCCCTTTGTCGGGTAAGATCTTACCACTGATACTAGTTAAAAAATGTCCTTCACAATGGGAACCACCTGATTATCCAAGAAACAAGTGAAAGGTTTAGTATGCGTTAATGGGTTTATGAAAATCTGAATTTTTGATTTTTCCAGATTTGTTTTCAACCCGTACAGTTCTGCATATTTCTGAAAGGAAGTCAATAACATCTGTAGGCCAATCTGAGTAAAGTTAAGAAACACAATGTCTCTGGCGTAAGCCATCCATTCAATTTTTCGATGACCCCAGTTTTGGGCTGGCCAACCCGACTCCATCATCCAATTAACTAGATCGGTCAAATGAAGATTGAATAGAAATGGTGCCACTAGGCATCCTTGCCTGACCCCCCTTGTTTTAATAATGGACTTGGAGAGAAGACCAGATCGAGCAAGTCTGACCTGCAATTCTGTATCTCTGTACACCTCAATCAGTATGGCCAATAGATGTTCTGGTAAACCCACTCTCTCAGTTTCATTATTTTTCTCCCCAGTACAAAGCATCACATCAGGTTTTTCAACAGAGATTGTTCTTTTAGAAGCAAATCAAATTGTACTTTTACTAGAAAATTCAAGCTAGTCTTCTTCTCTTCACTCTTTGGAGGAGTGTGAATAATGTGAATAACATTGTTAAATAGAATTATTGAAACTCCCACAAATAAAATACTCTTACTCAATGAAAACAAGGCATTAGGTATTAAGTATTAGGAAAACATCCTCTGAAGAAGAGAAATAATCTGTCTCTCCTAATGGAGTCACCCTATTCCCTTGGTGGCCTGTTCCTCTCAGGGGATCCAGACAGCTAATACCATCCCCCACAAATAGAGGGTCCCTGGAATGCCCTCCTCACTCCCAGGAGCATGACGGCCAACTCAATATTCAGACAGCCCCAAGGAGGGCCAGTGATATTCACATATGCAGACAGATATCCTCTTAGGCAACCATTCAACCCTTATCCAGTGAGTGTGTTTTTAGACATAGGTGCTCAACACTGGTCATGGACCCAAATGCCTCAATGGATGATGTTGATTAATGCCAAAAAACCAATGTGCTGACGTCATTAGTAACACCACAACATAGCCATGTTAGTCATGAAGTAAACTCGCAGCCACGCACAAAGTTATACGAGCATACACATGCACATATGAAGAACATGCTTACAGAGTTCTGTCGATAGAGGACAGATACATATACATACTATCAATTATTGTTCTCATTAGCCAAGTGCAGAAATGCAAAACGCAAGGCAAAACAAAGAGATAAGACCCAGCTTGCAGACATGTATTGCAACTAGCCCTATGGAACTGCAGGAGCCTTGAAGGACCAAAGATGACTAAACTATGGAAAACATAGAACAGTATAGATGTATAATGAGTTTACATGAGACCACAAGCCAGAGGATGAGAGATGAGGTAAAGCAGGACTAGTCTGCACTGAACAGAAGACCAGGGCACACATCAAAGGTCATAAACAAGCAGCACATTCCAAACGTAAGACAACAAGAAGGCACCTGCAGAAAAACAGAATAAATCCTCATAAACTGCAGAGCAGAAGAGCTCGCTTTCGTGGTCCACAACCACGTGATGCAGCCGAGCTAGACAATGGTGATTCACCTGCAGAGGGAAGATTCTCAGCAATACAGGCATGAAGTGAAACATGGACTTGTAACAACATTGCCACACTGATGGCACTCTCACAGGCAGAAGTGGTAATACTAACAGTTACATTGGGAACTCATAGTCATTCCCATCACCTTGAGAAGGTGCACAGAGCTCTGAGTACAGAGCTGGGTCCCAGGCCTTGGGAAATCAGCTCCAGCCAATCAGGGAACAGAAATCCAGGGGTGGATGGCAGAGGGCAAAAGCCAATGGTAATCCTGCGACCCTGCAACAATGTAATAGATCATTTCCTGGAGAAGGGGCAGGCCAGCCACCTGACATGTGAGTACCAATAACACAATATCTATAGGTGGAGTACATATGTGATACTACTCTGATCACCCAGCCAGGCAAACTGTTAGGTTTTTGGGGAAGGGCCCATGTTGTGACGTCAAGGGGAAACAAAATGGCCCGATACAGGCTCGGGAGCAGTGATTTTTTAATGTCCTGTATGATCCCTGTCAGTTTGTGTAATAAACAACAGTTCTAACTTGACCTTGGCTGAGTGCTCCATTTCTATTCTGGTGGAGGGTTGTTGGGCCTTGGGAGCTGAGATGGTGAGCGTGTAATTACCGCCAGTGCTCAGGCATAACCAAGCAAACAAGTTGGTAGCAGAGGTATAGTTGGCTACGCCTGTTCAGCTTAAGCCACCTCTTACGCCTCAGTGCCTGGAGGGCTGCAGGGCACCTCACAGAAGGTGAGCACCCTGCACAAAGGTCGTCAGGAGCAAGCTTGGAAATATCCTGCACCTGGTCCATGAGGAACCCAGCAGACCAGAAGGCTAACATGGCAGCTTTGGGATGACCGGTAGCTGAACAGCGTCAGCAGATTCCAGAGTGTAGGTATTAACTCAGCCACAGGGCAACTAAGGGGGGGTGATAAAGTAATGTTAGGTGCAGGGTTGTAATGAGTGTAGTTGAGTACCTTTGAAGTATTGTTGAGTATTTTTTAGTAGTGTCAAAAGTATTGTAAAGTATAGCAGGGCAAGGAGTGGATGTAGATGTTGGTTTTGTGTTTAGGGAACATTCGGTCTTGAGGTAAAATGTTCTGGTGAATAACGTAGACTATTGACTTTACAGTGTGGATGACAGAAGTTGTGTTAATATTGGATTCCCTGTGGATTGGGCATTTTAGCTTGGGACATGGATAATGGTATCCCCGCTAAGGCTTGGCAGGACATTAGCATTGCGAGCGTTGTGAATGATCTCTAGCACTCCCTTATTTAGTGAAGTGGTGACGTCACCCATCAGGTCTGTGCATAGGACTCGGAGTGCACAAGGCGGTGCGCTGAAGGCGCATTCACGGGAGTTGCGGGTGTGCCTGACGAGACAGAGAGTTGTAGAAGGGCAGTGCTCGGAGCACGTCAGACAGGTTGATTGGGAGCCAGAGAGGCTCGGGAAGAATTGACATGAACTGGTATTTGTGAAATTAAGAAAACTAAATTGAACGTATTCTTTGTGTGTGTATAATAACCGAAGAATTTAAAGCCTTGACTTGAGGTCAAGTAATTTTAAATCAATGTATCAGGGGAAGTGTGGGAGACACACCCATATAGCTCCTATGTAAGGCCCTTCTGCCATATAAGGACAAGATTTGTAAATATAACGTGAAATGGACAAAAAGCAAAGAAGGTATATTGACTAAGCTCTGACCACAATGTGGACATTTCCCCAAAGATTTGCAGCAATCATTACAGACACACATACAAGGCACCTATAAGAAGAAGTTGAGGAATTGCACGTTGATATTTGAACTCTGGAAGATGTTCCAGGAGGACGTTGTGGAAATAGCAAGACGTCAATGGATGCTAAGCCAGCAGGAGACACCGAACGCAGCACCCTCGGCCCCTGCTCTCCCATCTCCTCATGAGCTTGAGAAAGAAGGGGCTGAAGCAGGATCACAGTGGTTATAACCTATACAGGAGCTGAAGGCAGTGGAGGGTTACACAAATAACATATTTCAACCTCCACCATATACCAGGGAGGAGAAACAGAAAGGGGTCAGACAGGCAGATGGGGGAAGGGAGCACTCAGTGAGGCCCTGATGATGACCAAGGAGGGGCCAGAGGGCATAGCATCGAATGAGTGGCTAGGAGGGCAGATACTTCTGATGATGGATGGGAAGACACTGACAGAACCAGCAGGGGCGAGTAAAGAAGTAGCGGGTCATAAGGGGAGCAGCGAAGCACAGGAATGGGCAGAGATGATGGTTGAAGTAGAAAGGCAAGAGAGGGAAGAAAATGAAGAACGTGAGAGAGTGCGAAGAGACAAGCAACAGGAAGAAGAGAAGGAGAGGGAGCAGCAAGAGATGAGGAGAAGGAGGGAGCTTGAAAAGAGTTAGAAAGGCAAAGGTAGGAAGACGAGAAGGAAAAGCAAGTTTTGGTATGAAGGGAAAGGAGAATGTGGGACATAGAGCGACTCGTAAAACAGCACACACGCAAGGAGGAGGAGCGTGCATTAAGAGAAATAAGAATAAAGTGATGAATGGGCATGATAGATGACAAATTGGAAGATGATAGGCGAATAGAGCAAGACCACAGTGCTGCACATGACACAATCTCAAGATGGCTAAGTTTTGCATACAATATCGACAGTGACATGGGGGACACCGTATCGGACAAGGACACAGGCAAAAGTGAGGACAAAGGAAAGGGATGAACCAGGCAGAAATTGACAAGGAGAAGTGCAGATAGAAGCGTAAAATGGAAAACAGGGAAAGACACAGGGAGATCTATGGGTGAAAAAGGTGAAAGATCACAACAGTCCAGGGATGCCTCACTCAGTATGGACAACCTTATCCCATATGTTCAGAGGCTCAAAGACCTTCCTGGACAAAGGATTTCAGAACCGACAAAGGCATTTACTTACACTAAAGACGCAGAGAGACCGGATAGGCAGATCAGGCTGACAAGAAGACCAGAATGTGAGATCCGGGTCACACATATGCTCTTACTAGAGAAGGGAGGTGGCCGATACATACCGTGCAAATATATATATAAGGAACACTTGACGTGTAGGCTACCGTCTTTACCAGTGGGTGTGGGGAAACAGATTTATAAAATGGAAAGGATGAGAGCGGGACAGATATTAGCAGTGGGAGACGTAAAAGGCTACTGGTGGTGATCCTCTGTGAAGCCGCTGATGACTTATGGGAAAGGGTGGGGCGCACCGGCGTAACCACCCAGGATATGGCGCATGATGGCGCACCATTTGCTAACTGCCGAGCAGCCAGATAGTAAGCTCTACGGACACAGTACCCAGGCACGTTAGACTTTAGTGTGATCATGGCTCACAGAAGAGGAAGACCAAGACCCTATATTCAGAGTATTCAAGGTGAAACAGGAACTGAAGAAGTTGGTGGGTATGGAAAGAAAGCCTTGGTCAGAAATAAAACTCATGATAGTGCATCACTGTAGGTCAATACAAGAGAGCGCAAGGAAAAAGCGTGAGGAAAGAAAGCAGAAGGACGTGAAGTTAGTACAGAATAAGCTATATAAATATGCCATGTAAGGGGCAGTATTAACAGGCACAGGAAGGCAAGGGGCACCACAGATGCAGTACCACCACCACCTGTGGGAGGTGGGTTCATGGGGGGATGGACACCACAGCTTTTGAGAAAGAGGGGGGACACCAAGGGGACACAGGTATGGGCACCAGATGCAACAGAACCATGGTGGTATTTTAGTGGGGTTTCGGAGACATGGGCAACACATGCAGCAGGGCCCAGAAGGGTTTTCTGTAGGTTTCAGATGCAAGTGAGAGAACCACCTGAGTGCTGGGTGTGTGGACAGATAGGGCCTATTCGGAGGGTTTTACGAGGCAGGGCAGGGATGCAACAAAATGGGGGAATGAAATACCAGCCAGCACATCAAGGAGAACAGAATGAGTTCCAGGACCAGCTACAACAACGGAGGCAAACATCAAATGCATTCCTGCAAACACGCCAGCCCATGACACAGACACCACAGATGCAGGCACCTATCTAGCAGTATTCGCAGGACCCACAAATACTGCAGATGCAATGTAAAACACAACATACATACACACACATCAAATGATGCAGATGCAGAACAACACGCAACCAAACGATGGGACAGTGGCACACACAGACTCCATGAAACCGACTCCCATAAGCAAGCTGTCATGGCCACTGTCCCAGAACACAAAAACAACACCATCGAGTGATGGGGCAATGGGTCACTTGACTCACTTATGTCCCTTTGGGACCCATAAACACAGGGGCCCTGGCTGGACTCAGTCCGGGCGCCTTTGGTGCCAGGCTCATATAGAGATGTGAGCAGGAACACTTTATTTCAGTGCAGGAGTACTTTTACTTTATTTCACTGCAGAAGTGCTTTTATTTTACAAGAACTTTCCAGGAGCTGGAAGCCTTTATTTCAGAGAACATCCTCATGTGCTGACTCATTGGGTGTGGCTCCTTAGACCTGGTTTTCATGTGCTGACTCATCGGGTGTGGCAGGGTGTGGCAGGCAGGATGAATCTGGTGGGCGTGGCTTCGGAAGCTTAGCTATATAAGCTGCTCCATCCTTAAGGCAGGTTCTTCGCGTTACTGTGCACTCGTGTGCAACATGACGCTCACCGCCGCTTGGACCAGTTTACTTACCTTTGAAACAAGGTGTTCTCCTGCATACTCACCTCCAGGAAACCGGTGCTTCATCGCTTCATCTGCAGACTCATCTCCTGACATCCAGTGATCTTGATTCTGACGCCACATCACCGCACTCTGCATCCACAAACTCAGACCCTGTGAAGAAGAAGAAAGACAAGGTTAGAACATCTGTCCTAGTGCTGCGCTGCATTTGTACACCGCGCGCCCCCTAGTTAACAATTTACCAGCTACTGTACCACTGCAGCTTCATTCCTCATTCCCTCCGGCTGCCACCTCAAGCTCCCCAGCTTCTGCCGGGCCGGCAACATCACCTGCAAGGGAAGAAAGCAAAAGAGCAAACATCAAAAGTGGAACGGACAGCAGTACAAGACAAGTAACTTTACAATATAACAAAAATATACAAGGAAAGACAAAGGCAAACAGGAACACTTACCTGAAGTATAGTGGCTTAGTTGCAGCAAGACTGGATTACCATGTGCAAGGGACCAGTGAAGGAACTCGGTCCAGATCATAGAAGCGCCCCTGCCAGAAGCAGCAGGACGGAGTGCTTGCCAAAACTAATCAACAGGTGAGTTTTCCAGGGACATTGCATCCCACGGGTACCACAGTTTGGAGAAAGGGTCTGGCACGGGATCAGGTGCACAAGCTGGCATACTCATGCCCCCTATTGTCCATGCAGGAACAGTCTGGAGCAGCAACACCTATTACCGCCAGTCACCACATAATCGCAGAGGGCAAAGTCAGACCTGAGCCACCTCACCCCCGGGAGGGTTGTAACTGTGCCCCACCACCTACGCAGAGACCAGCTGAGCATAACACAAACTAGGCAGGGTCACTGTAGTGAGGGGCAACCTATTCTTGGGAAACGGAATGTCATTATACACTCAATAGGACAGCCCACAGACAGATTTGATGTGTTCCATCCTATCGATTACATCAAACCCGGCGGAGGAACCCCATATAGGGGTGACAATATGTGACAACACTTTTTCTTTTTTTATAGACACATGAGTCACTATATCCTGCATTCGGTAGGGGAAATATAGTATGTCAGTGGATGCCATGAATGCTCAAGGGTTTTCTGGGGTGACAGAAGTGTTTCCTTTTACAGAGGATGTTGCACTTTCCATATCGGAGCAAAACATAGCTTTGCTCCTACTTTATTTTTGACAGACACCTGTAAATATACTGGGGAGAGACATCATGAGAGACTTATCATGACCATCTCATTCACTGACCAGGGGATAGTGTGTTCCACACAAGGGATACACCTTCTAAATACGAGGGAGATCATTCAAGCCTATTGTCTGCAGAAGGTACAGAAGGGGGTGCCAGTAGACAAGGAACTGTTTGAGTATTGGACTGAAATAATAATAGCATAGCTCCCAGGGATTTAGAGAACAATGTGGCACATTCCAAATGAGTACCTATTCAAGCCAGAACTATCACTAGATGAGAAGGAAGGGACAATAATGCCACTGGAAATAGAGGCAATAATAGTGGGGGATGACTTGATAGCAGTTTATGGGACAGGCAACACAGGGCAAACAGTGAGCACCGTGGCAGATGGGTACAGGCTGACTACAGTTACAGAGAACAAACTATTCAAAGACAACAGAACAGACCACGAGATGGTGTTCGAAATGAGCATCACATATTGTGTGAGGATACACTACAGAGAGGTACCAAAGAGAATGGCGATGGTGCTGAAAGCACCAACAACCATTTTCAAGGAGGATTTGGGAAAGGTCCCAAGCATCTTATGGACCACAAGTCTCTATTGTAATTGGTTATTTGTCACACACTTAATACCCAGAGGTTTCCAAGCCTGGACCAAGGGATCGAACCTGTGTTGCTCTGTGTCATCTTCCTTCCAAGGCAACGCTTTGCCCCTGAGTTATCCTCCCGAGATAATGATGTAGGGCATGATGAAGGGGATAGGAACAGGGAAAATAAAGCTGAAGCAGGAGCCATTTTACCACAAGTAAAGCAGTATCCACTTTTGAGAGAGGCAGCCAAAGGCATTTATGAGACCATTGCAGCACTAGTGAAACAGGGCATCCTAGTGTCATCAGAATCACCATGCAACATGGCTCTGTACCCTGTAAAAAAGGCCAGAGGTGGTCATGGCCTTTTATATAGGACGTGCGTCCTCTTAACCAAATTGTAGAAGAAGAATTTCCTTTGGTTCCAAATCCAGCTACAATTTTGTGTAGCATCCCCAAAGAAGCTGCCTACTTCATGGTCATACATTTGAAGAATGCATTATTCTCTATACCACAACACCCAGACTCACAGGACCTGACTTTATTTCTATATATAAATAAGAAATGGGAATATACAAGACTTCCTCAAGGGCACTGTGAATCACCTTCCATATTCAATATGGTACTCTAAATTAACCTAGGCAATGTACAGACGGAGAGCATGGTTATATAGTATGGAGATGACATTTTGATTTGCAGCAAGCCAGAGGAACGAAGAACAGTGTAGAAAAGACTCAGTAAACATGTTGACAGTCCTAACAGAAAAAGGGTACCAGTTGGGAAAAAAGCCAAGCTACAATATTGCCAGACAGACGTGTTGTACATTGGGCAGATGATATCTCAAAATGGCAGACAAGTAACACCAGAAAGGGCAGAGGTGATACGCAGGACAACAAAGCCCACAATGGTTAGAGAGATGCTGCAGTTCTTAGGACTATGTAACTATTGCAGGGCATGGGTATTTGACTACAGTACTTACACCAGACCTTTACTGAGCATGCTGAAGGAAGCACAAAGATGGGAGGCATTTGATGAGCTGAAAGAAGCAATATACACAGTTCCAGCGTTAAGGATCCAAGATTATCACAAGGAATTTCTCCTATTCTCACACTCAAATGGACTGTTTTTGACTGCAGTACTGACAATGAAGAAAAGCCTGGGGCACAAGCCTTTAGCCTTTAGCATATTATAGTGTGAAATTAGACCCAGTCGTGAAGGATTCACACATTCGCAGTGGACAAATCAGCAAGTATTACTATGGGGTGCAGCAAGACTCTCTATGTGGAACATGTGTTCCTTGTAATACTGAAAGACCAAAAGCACATTGACAGCATAGAGAGCTTCAGGGTACAAGGTGTTATTGTCCAACCCGGCTCTCATGATAGTGAGATGCAGACTTGTTAACCCGGCTACTTTCCTCGCTGACGTCTTACAGAAGGGTGACTATGCACATGACTGCACAGCAAACATAGAAGAATTCAGTGACACTTGCGAGGTACAGGAGGATGCACTTGAGGGGGGAGACATACTTTACATGATGGGTCATCAACAATTGACCAAATTACTGGGGAAAGGCATACTGGGACTGCAATCATGAGACTGAGAGAGGACAGGACAAGCAAGGTAGTGACAGGTGTACATCTGCTGTCACATTATTCAGCACAAGTAGCAGAATTAGTGGCCTTAATACTGGCATTGGACCACATCAGGGAGAAGGAAGTGACAATTTACTTGGATTCAACCTAAGTGACACCCATAGTGCATTCTGAGCTGTCACATTGGATGAGTAGGGGCTTCAGGTATGCTGATGGGCCACCAGTGCAGCACAAAATCCTATTGGGCAGATTGGTCCAAGTAATAAACCTCCCAGCATGCATAGTAATAGGGAAGTGCCAAGCAACACGAGGGGGGCAGACCCTATCTCCAGGGGAAATGAAGAGGCAGACGAGGAAGCAAAAAACGCTGCTTATTTTGGGGACATTTTAGAAATGGAGGCATTGTCCCCATCTGCGATTATGCACAAAAAATGATACTAAAAGAAGGGTGCAACCAGGGGAGAAAAAGAGCTGTGGATAAAGAGGTGATGTACATTATCTCTTACAGGTGCCTTATGGTGGCAAATCAATACAGGGAAAGTGGTAATGCCATTCTCATTATTGCACACTGCACTGACACAATTACTCTATCTGACCTATACAGGGAAGGAGGGGCTTTCTGCTCATATTGGAGAAACATGGTTCTTTCCTAACTTGGCGAAACACGTGGCTGAATTCATGACTAATTGTCTAGTGTGTAAACAATATTATGCAGGTCATACATTAAGGGTAGTGAGAGGAGCCATATCTCACTCAGTGGGTCCATTCCAACACCTGCACGTCGACTACATTGGCATGATCCAAGTTTGCCAAGGTTACTGCTACATGATAGTGGTTGTGTATCCATTTTCCCATTGAATCCAGGCCAGTCCTTGTTCCCATGCTGACACCCGAAGAGCAGCAACATTTTTGGTATGTGAGATATTCCCACAATGGGGTGTGTGTGAAGTTCTGCGGTCTGAAAATGGCCCTCACTTCGCCAATGAGATGTTCCAGCATATCACGACCCTGTCAGAAATCCAACAAAGATTCTCTGTTGCCTATCACCTGCAGGTAAACGGGTAGTGTGAGCACCTCAATGGCTTGCTTAAGGAAGCCATAAACAAAACTAAAATGACGTTGAACAAAAACAGGCTCCATTGCCTTCCCTTAGCCATGTTTGCACTGCCCAATAAGTCTGGGTCTAACCACCATTTAACCACACATGAGGTGGTGACAGGACAGTGCATGTGACTTCCCCTGCCTCCTCCCACTAGGGCAATCAAATATGCTGAAATTGTATCTGCTGTATTGGCTCAGGAAATGTACAAGTATACAACTTCCTTGATTATTAGACTCTCTTTTATTTCTCGCCAACTGCAGAGATAACAGGAGAGGCCTGAAGCCAGAAAAGAGAGAGACAGCACCGAAACCTGGAGGAATTACTTAAGCAGCCATCTTTGAATCCAGGGCATAAGGTACTTTTGCATAATTCTCTCTACAAATAGGATACTCCGCGGTTCACAAGCCTGGACGTGGTTGAACTGGTAACTGAGCGAGCTGTCAAATTGGTCATGAAGAACACTTGGAACCACCTCATTGGCATCAAGCCCTACAAAGCGGTGGCCTCTCCTAGCATCAACATCAACAGGGCCAATGATTCTCAACCAGAAGAGCGAAATAATAACCTGGAATAAGCACAGCACAGAGGAGGACAACAAATGGGTACTCGCTTACAGGTAGGAGAGAGAGGAAAAGGACTTCCTACACAACCAGAGTCAGGGTACACTGTCTCTTTGCTATTTTTTTTTTACACACATTCATTGTGAAAGTGCAACTGTTTTATTGCATTTTGTTCCATAATTCCCTGTGATCCTCATGCCTAAACCTTCGAAGGCCAATTTGGCCAATTTGTTAGGAGATCCACCACCACATGGAGACATCATCCTAATATGTATTTCCGTGTCTTCATAGCATATTGTGTCCAAGTCTATCCACACATTAATCCATCAGTCCTTGCAGTCCTCCAAAACCCTAGAATTAAGGCGCTTTGGGAATAGCAATTCCTTCTTGTTGTGGATGATTACTTTGTCCGCGGACCTTAAACTAATACAATATTAACCAAATAACAATTCTTTTGTGCATTTCAGGTGAGCAACTGATATCTTAAAGCTGCATCAGGATCCAAGCAGTGGAAGTTTTGGAAACAGTCATTAAAATTAAAAAAGTGCTCATCATGGCTTGTCTCTTAATTCCAAGTGATGTTTTTGCTTTCATTTTTTAGTGAATATCCCTTGTATCTATCGCTACCTCTGTATCCTCTACTACCATTGCCCCAAATTTAGCAGGTGGAACAACCATGGCAGGTAGACAGGGAAGCACTGTAAACCCATTAAGGTGAGGTAAGCGCAGTGCTGATACTGACATGTGAGGGGGCTGGTCTTATATCTCACTGATGCAGTTTGAGTATCTAACAACATGTGATACAAGCACTGGGGAGAGCTGCTATGTCTGCTCACGAATCCCCTATGCCGTGAGTGCCTCCAGAATGTTTAGAGCAAGAGAAATACCAGCAGAAAGAGCACAATGCCTTATGTACCTATCCATGGTTACAACCCAAGGAATATTCAAATGGGAAAACTGCAACATTGAAAAGGATGAACAAAGCAACATTTCCCTATGAATAAAGGCACATAAAGACTCTCGACATGATGAACAATTACTGGCAACTAGACCAATACATAAATTAAGGCCCACAAAAAAGAAAGACAAAAACAATACACTGAAGGAGCTACCATGGACCAAGAAGGGGATTCAAGGAAATAGAGGGAGAAACGGGATGTTGGGAGAGACCACAAATGCTTGTGTATGGTCAAGTATACACAGCTGAAGGATGGAAGGAGGGAGTAGCAGGTATCAAGGCAAACACCCTAGTACAAGCACCAGTAAACACAGTCCAGGTAGAACATGACAAGTGCCTGAAAGAATGGAATGCGAGCACCAAGTTACGAGTGTGGGTGGACAATGAAGCTGGACCAATGCCCATAATATCACTGAAGAAACCAGCATTATGTTTCCAGAAGGACAGTGCAGTATGGTTCAGAGAGAACACAAAGTGTAGATACACCAATGCAATCCAGCAAAGAAGGTTGGGACGGCAGTGCTAATGGGTCACTATTATGAGTGTGGATCCTAGGCATACAAAATGCTGCCACCCAACTGGGGAGGAGTTTGCTCATAGGTACACATCAAAATGCCAGCACTGGTGGTGCCAAAAAAGGACATGAAGATGGACGACTTCCGTAAAATAGATAGTAACAAGAGGAAAAGGAGATCAGTGGAAATGGAAAAAAAGGAAAGGAAGGAGAGGTCAGTAGAAGTGAGTCGAGTGAAAGAAGACAACTATTTCTCATCAGAAGCATCATTGGACGATGTCCCACCTGAACATTAGCTGTTCAGTAGGACCAAAATTATTTTTGCATCAGTAGTTCCAGCTGTGCCAATGTACACAAACGCAAAATGGTTGCAGATAACAAGATGGGCAGATAATAAACTCAACAGTAAATGGCGTCAATACAATAAAAGAAGTGCTCTGAGCAGTAAGGTTGATGGCTCTCCAGATCCAGAGCAGACATGTTCTAGACCTTCTCACAGCAATGGAAGGAGGAGTTTGCACCAACATCTGGAGTTCCTGTTGCATATTCGTGCCTGCAAATGACAGATAATGGCACACTGACAGAAGCAGTGACAAAACGGTCAAATATGCACACCAAAATGGAGGAAGAAGTCAAAGCAACAGGAAAAGACCAGAGTTGGTTGTCATACATATGGTCTTGGATGCCAGCATGGCTGGCAGACGGACTAAAGGTATTGCTAGGAGCACTAATATTAGAACTAGTAGGACTGTGTGTGATCAAGATCTGCATAACACAATGTGCCAAAACACTGAGAAAATTATAGGGATGAAAGTGTTAGTGGATGTAAACATGAAGAAGAAAAGGGCAAGATAGTAAAAGAAAGAAATTACCTGAGAGGGAAGATAAAGGAATGCCAACTGTTCCCGAATGAGATGATGACAGTCGACAATCACTTTGACAACAAAAGATACTGAGTGAAATGGGTATGGTGCAACCCGGAAGGAGACTGCAGTTATATGACCTGGAGTTTCGATGACCATGCAACTTACTATGGACATCTTGGAGGAGTAATGAAGATATGTCTGCCAAAAGCAACAGTCGCGAAGTGTGGCGGTTTGGTTGACAAGCCGACCAGAGGGGGGACTGAAGAGAGGGCCCCTGGAATGCCCCTCCTCACCACCAGGAACATGACGGCCTGAAGAGTTAAGAATTCGCAAATCAACTCAATATTTAGACAGCCACCAGGGGGGGCAGTAGCATCCATGTATGTAGACAGATATCCTCATAGGTAACCATTCAAACCTTAACCAGTGAATATGTTTTTAGATACATGTGCCTCCATACTGGTCATGGACCCAAATGCCTCGATGGATGACATTGACTAATTCCAAGAAACCAATATGCTGATGCCATCAGTGACACCACAACATAGCCATGTTAGTCATGAAGTAAACTTGCAGCCATGCACGAAGTTACACGAACATACACATGCACACACACACAACATACTTACACAATCTGTAAGTAGAGGACAGATACATATACATAGTATCAAAACCTTTTTTTTCTCAATAACCAAGTGCAGAACACAAGGCAAAACAAAGAGGTGCAGAGCCAGTTTGCAGAGGCGTATTGCAACTAACCCTATGTAACGTAAGGAGCCTGTAAGGACCAAAGATGACTAACCGATGGAAAACATAGCATGTTATACATATGTAGAAATCATAGTATAATTTTAATAAATTTACATGAGACCACAAGCCACAGGAGGAGAGACAAAGGAAAGCAGAACTAGGCTGCAAAGAACAGCAGACCAGGTCACACAGCCAAGGTCATATAGACAACAAGAAGCCATCTGCAGTAAAACTGAATAAATCCTCATACATTAAAGACTAGAAGAGCTTGATGTTGTGCTCCTCAACCACGCAATGCAGCTGAGCTAGAAAATGGTTATTCACCCATGCTGGGATGATGAATGGTTCTCAGCAACACAGACATGAAGTGAAACATGGACTTTTTAACAACGTTGCAACACAGAGGACACTCTCACAGGCAGAAGTGGTACTACTAACAGTTACATTGGGAACACATAGTCATTCTCATCAACTTGAGATGGTGCACAGAATGCTGAAAACAGAGCTGGGTCCCAGTCCTGGGGAGATCAGCTCCAGCAAATCAGAGAACAGAAATACAGGAGTGGATGGCAGAGGACAAGGGCCAATGGTAATTCTGTGACCCTGCAACAATGCAATAGATAGTTTCTTGGGGAGGGGACAGGCCAGCCACCAGGACCAATAACACAATATCTATAGGTGCAGTCCATATGTGATACCACACCGATCACCCAACCAAGCAGACCGTTAGGTTTTTGGGGAAGCCCCATTCTCTGACGTTGAGGGGAAACAAAATGGCCCAACACTGGCTCGAGAGCGGTGATTCTGGGAATTTTCAAATGTCCTGTATGATCCCTGACAATGTGTGTAATAAACAACAGTTCTAACTTGCCCTTGGCTTAGTCCTCCATTCATTTATTGGGGTAGGGTTGTTGGCCCCTGGGAACGGAGACGGTGAGCTCGTAGTTACCCCCAGTCCTCTGCCATACCTAAGCCAAAACCCAGGATAGGATCAGGTAGCAGCTGCCTTCCCCAGGCAACATGAGAAGATAATTCAGGCTGGGATTTTGGGAGGACTCTGCCAGATTCATCATACTAAACACATGTCAACTAGATTAATCACTGTCCATATATGTATAATGACCATGAAGCTATGGTAAAGGTGAAAATACAGCGCTGCCAACGGGGGGTGCGCCTCTCAATTACGTAAGTGATGGGTGGATGCAACGGGGAAAAGAGGGGCAATTTCTGGGTGTGAGGACATCATTGACCGCTGTACTGTTTAACTGTACTGTGTAACCTATGCGCAGGTGCAGCAGGAGAAGTCCATGGGGAAGAGGCATGGGGAGAGGGGGCACATAGGGGATAGGCATGAGGGATAGGGGTAGCATGTACACAGGGTAGTGTAGCATGCTGTGAACAATAGAATAATATTTCTTTTAATATAGGCCTCACACATGTAAATCATCTCTCTTTTTGCAGCTACATGCCCCATGTGCTGGGTGGACATGGATGTCTCGAGCACTCCGCTTAAGGTGGTTTGCTGGAGAAAGTGGCTGCGTGCCCGCTGGGAATGTGTAGGGAATTTGAAATTAAATACAGGCAAATCAAATTCAATCAAATTCAAACCATGGTGGGTTGCGGGGTTTCAAATCACCCTTGGCAGATGAGCATGGTTAGAGAGATAAGGGGTGAGGGAACAAGCAATGGGGAACTAATCAACAGGAGATGATTCAGTATCCCTAGGGTGCAACAGTGCTTTTTGCCCTTACTGATGTCTGTGGGGTACCCTATTGGTCGGACTCTGTGTGAATTTCCCCCCTTTGACAAAATCAAGTTGTCTTGTGTCTTTCGATGAGAACTGACCAATGGCAGATTAATAAAGTTCCAGTGGTCAGCACAATCATGTAATGCTTAGTAACATAATTGTAGGGCCGTGTGGGAAGGTCTGTGACATCACAAGGGGTGGTGGCGTACAGTGGGGCAAGGAAGGCATGAACCAATTACAAACATTCAATTATATCTGGATACAGGGGACTGATGCAGTACAACCAATCAGATCTCGTAAGGTGTTCTAAAATGTTTGAAATGTCGTGTATGCATATTACATTGTTTATGTATAAAAACTTTGCCTGCTGTGGCATTATTTTGTCAGCTCGCTTCATTCAATTTAGTTCCACAGGACTACCCCAGCTGTTATCTAGGCCTAAGTGAATTGCATTACTTCTTGCTTGGTGTACACTCTTTCTTGGATTACTTTGGTGTTTCCGTTTTTACTGGCTTTGGAAGACCGCTGACACAAATCCATTTTACATAGTATCACATAGACCTCAAGCATGCATACATTCGCCCTTGCAAATAGGCTATTACCACTATGAGCCACAGAGTGTGCCATCTAATCTCCTGACATGCACAGGGTATCCTCAGTTGGAGGTCATGTGATATCCATAGGTGCACATGCACAAAGAACCACAAAAGCAAACATACAGCACCAAGCCAAAGCATGCTGCGCATGGCACAAAGAGACTGCTAAATGTAGTACAGAAAAATACATTTAAAATATATTCTCATAAACATGATAGCAAGCTATGTAAAAATATGAACAGGAAAGTAACTCATATGAAAATATAATAACAGAATACATGGATACCTAAAACAACAGAGCTATATAAAGGAGGCAGTGAGTTAGTCAATAGGAATGTCAGCCAATGCCCAGGCTAATTCCCCCACAGCATCAGCCTCTTGCAGGTGGGCTTCTGTTGTTTTGTGGAGGGCTTGCAGCTTCCCTCATCGTGGCCTCAATCCCCTCTGCTGTCCTACAAGACTCTTTTAGAATGTAAGCCCCAACCTGAACCATCCTCTCAGCAGCCTCGCCTCTGGCAATTGTCACCTCACATGCCCTGCTGCCTCTTCTCATCCTGCTGCTTTAGGAATTGGAGCTGGCCCAACACCAGGGCATGTACTAACTCTCTAGCCTCCTGGCTTGCCTGCTGGATATTAAAACTATGGTGCCTCCTCCTGGAAGTTATCCTTCCATGGATTTGCCTCCTCAGCTGCAACATCTTCTGCTGCTTGGCAATGCATCTGTGGTGCAGGTACTCCATCTGATTCGATCAATGTCTGCATTAGTGGAGTACCACACTTGCACTGACTTCACTTGCTTGCTTTCCTGAACTGCCTGTTTCATTTTTTTTCAGTGCTTGGCCAGGCTCTGGGACGGCCTCATTTGCATGTGTAGTGACTGATACCTCCACCAGAGACCAAGGCAAATTCAGATTCTCAAACGGCAGGAAAGGGGCAGAGGAGGCCATGGCATTGGCTCCCATGGAGGCCTCAGTTGAGGTATACTGGAGCACAGATGAGGAGGGGGGCACCATTGAAGTGGCCTGCCCAGAAAGGCCATGGCCAAGCAGTGCAGTTGCGAGTTGTGTAAAGAGGTGGACTACTTGACCATGATGCAGTTCAACCAGCTCATTAGTCGATTCAATTGCATCACAGTGAGATTCCTGTTGCTTCAATCGACGCACCAGCAGTGATAGCACTGCATGACGGATGGCCTCATCAGCAGGAAGTGTGTTTATGTCTGGACGGAGGCCACAATTGAAAAATGGGTAGTGCTGCAGCAGATGGCCCTGGGACAGGAAGATGTGCTGACCCCTCCACAATTGCCTGCTCAGGCCGTAGGGCTAGGTGTGCAACCTGCACATCCCTCTTTGTGCTCCCACCGGACACAGAGGGCTGGCCTGCAATGACCTCCTCCCCCATCAACCTTGACTCCAAAACTGAGATCGCCATGCTGTGTGGCCCTTCTTTGCTGCTGTCAGCAGTACCCTCTCCCTCTGCTGCTGAGTTGTACACAACGACGTTGTGACGCAGGCCCTCTTCCTCAGCAGAAATAACGTCAGACGATGCCGCTCCCCCAGACACATGATCCTCAGAGGAGGTGGTTGAGAATGGGTGTGCCTGGTGTCTGCAATGTTGTCTGTAGGCCTTCGCTCTGGCAGGCATCTTCCCAGCAGATCTCGTTCCCTTTTCTGCAGCTGCAGCCACTGTGTTAAAGGGAAGAGGGAACACAAGGAATCAGTCATAAGTACCTATGCATGTGTGCTTCCTTCAACTCTCACGCTCTGAAACACTTGTGTACGTGCGCAAAATAAATAAAATATCATTTAATTTCAACTGTCTAAGTAGCACGCAGTAATCATTAGTCAAAATGCAAATGCCTCACACACACACAGGCCCACTTTTGAAAGTCAGGAAGAGATTGTGCTCGCAAGTCAAAGGTAAATTAAAGGTTATAATGTTGAAATATTCGCAAGTGATCATGGCACATTAACCTGTGCCAAAATACCCATGCCAATTAGTCCATTGACGTTTAATTTGCAGTGAAGCAGTAACCTAAGTGTTTCTTGCAGGCAGACTCATACAAGGGGCACATGTCCCCATGTGCTGTTGGCATCAAAGTAACAGCTTGATCCCACCACATCTTGTGGCATGCATCGCTGACAGGCCTATATGAAAGTATGCAACTACATGTCTCACTGTCAAGTGGCTGCATAGGATGTGCAAAGAGTACAAAATTGTGCTAAAATGTTGCACTGTTGACACTTGAGAATAACGGGTTACACATGACATGTGTTGAATATACGCAGCTCTGGATACATGTGTGTCATTATAATAAATAGGTGGAGAAGCAGTGTATGGGCACACAGGGTCAATGGGGGAGCAACCATTTCTGAGGATCAAGCTGCATTCAGCGGGTCCTAAACCCACATTATTTTTGGATGACAAACCATGTATGTCCCCTCATTCAGTGGCCTCACTGGCCTGGATGGTGGATCAGTGTGTCCAGTTAGTCAAATAAGCATGTCAAGAAAATTCCAAACATGTTTTGTCCCTTTTGCTCAGTGGATATGATGTACATTGCATTCCATAAATCAACATCACATACAGGAACTCTATAAGAGCAATTGCACAGTTCTGTGTACTACAAAGGCTCACCACTCAACATAACGGGATGAATCCTCACATATTGGAAGAGAACATGAGGATCGTAGTCATGTGATGATGTAAACATGGACTAGGCCCTCTGTCTGCATCATTTGGAAGCATGGCCCTGTTGTGAAAGGAGCTGGAGAGAGGGAGGATTTCAATTCCGTAAGTCCTTAATAATAATTGTCAACATTGATACCTGCATCTGTGAGTACATGGCATGCAATACAAATGGTCATGGAAGTGCCTCAGACTGTAAGCTCTGACATCCAGCCATCAGGATTGGCACATTGAACAGGAATCCTACTGGTGATATACGTGTTTTTCCCTAAAAGGACCTTTGCATGCTACCTTTGTGTTATTTGCAGAACATTATGCTAGAGGTTCAGGGCACTAGGTGGCCAAACAGTGCAAAATGGGTACACATGCATGGTCTTGCAAAATACAAGTGGCTATGGATTAATGGGCCTGATTTTCTCATCATTCACACATGACAGCATTTGTCCATTTGGCCAGATCAGTGTCACAAATGGACCACACATCTCTGTGGAATCAAATTTGTAAGATAAGTGTGATGTTGATCTTGTCTGATCGCATTCATATCACAAACAGAAGCATTAACTTTCAATGAATATATACTACATGGCCTCTAACTCACAATCTGTGTTCTGTCCATCTACGTGGTTTTGCCATCCTCATTTCTCATTGCATGCACATAACGCTTTGCTGTCACCCAAAGCTGCCTAACAAAACGTCTTAATGTGTTTGCTTCACCTATTTTTCCTACAATGTGTGAATGGGGCAGCATGCTAGTCAGCACTTTGGCATACACTGCTGTGAAAAGTACTGGTGTGCTCACTCCATGCATTCTCATCCAGGACATTGTAATACAGCTGCACTGCTCACACTGTGAAAACCTATGAGAAGCTTGGTTAAAGGCCTCTAGGTTAAGGACCTGGACATGAAGCACTGGAATTACCTGCTCCAATATTCCGAGCAGAAGTGGTGTCACTCGATGGGGGCCTTCAGAGTGCACCCCCTCAATGGCTGCCCTTGCCCACATCTGATTTTGTATTCTTAGGTTGTCCCAGGGTTTCTTGGTCTTGTTGAGAGTGCTGACTGCTACGCCTATGCTTTGATGGCAGCCGGGATGTCTACCCAGATACTACGCCAGCCAGCGGCCCGAAGATGCTTCTCCGGATTGAAGTGCGACTCATAATGGGTCAGGACATGTTCACCCAGGATGCAAACGTCAGCAGCAGAGAAGGTGACAGCCCTCAGCCTCTCCACCTTGGGTGTGCAGGAATATGTTGTTGACATGGCGCACGGGAGGCTGGTGGGATGAACTGGGTTCCTGGCTGTCCCTGAACAGTTGAGCTGCAATGGTACCAGGTAGGTGTCCTAATGAGGCTGATGAGGTAGCCACAGAGCCTTTCATGGGACCCACAGAAGAATAGGCTATGGTTGAAAATCAGGCACTCCAAGGCAGTGCACGTGTCAGCAACCAGTAACAGACTTCCAGGCAGCAGAAGATGTTGATGAGAGAAGTCAAAACATAGCAGGAGGAGGCACACAATGGCTGAAGTCTGGAAGACAAGCGAGGCACAGGTGTCTCCAATGACTTCATGAGTCAGCAGAGTGAGTAAATTAGAGAAATGGCCCTATGAGTGTAAGTTCTGCACCTCATGCCACAAACACCGCACCTGTGCAAATCTGCTGCATAATGCTAAGAATAGGGTGCACATTGCACGTGTGTGGTGTTTTCTTAACAGGCAGAGGCGCGGAGCGATTAAGGGCTATGAAGCACAAACACAAATTACCCTGAACTTTTTGCAACATTAATATTTGAGTGAGAGGGATTCACAGATAGGTCGGAGACATGGGAAGAAAAAGGGACCACCTGCGCAAAATGTGTCTATTAAGGCTACAGGTGCCCCAGTACCATTAAGGGTCACTAGGGCTAAAAGGCGCCAGCATACAGAGCATGCACAGCCAGGTACCTTGGAACAGGCACAGGTTTGACAGAAGGGGCCATCCAGTGGCGTAACAAAAGATCTGGGGCCCCTGCGAGCCATGCTGTGGGCTCCCCCGACTCAGCAACAGATCACGGGTCGCACCACACACTGGGCTGGCCTAGATTACCACACTTGCGCAATATGCACGAATGTGCTGCTGAAGTCGTATCCTGCACACCGCACTACGAGAAAGATATAAATATGTGTTTAATGCAATATACATCACAATTCCTGAGAAAAATTGGCTCAGTGTTTGCTATTGTTTTGTAGGGTAACACCAATCCAATACAGGCAAGTCACCAACAGTGCACATGAACATTCATTTGTTGCTATTAAAAATGCCATGTCACAATGAAAACATGTCCAAATGGCTGCACAATGTAGACCAGTGTAGACACGTAATAACATTACAATAAAGCATGCCAGGCCACATTTTGACATACCTAGACTGGTTGCACCAAAATGCCAGTCAAATTAATAAGACTCATCAAGAGGAGAGCACACATTCAAGCCTGTGTCTCTGCAGCCACTAATAACATGGCCAAACTCTTTAAAATCTGCATGGAACTGGCCAATCCTCTTGCGGTCTCTACCTCTTTTGTTACTTCAACAGGCCTTCATTATGGCTTTGGCCTCTCGCTTTTCTGCTAAAACTCAGAACATCCTGTCCACTATCTCCTCTTCCTCTCCCGCTTCCCCCTTTGGCCATCTCTCTCTCTCCTCCCCCTCTCTCTTCTTTTTCTCTAACACCTGACAAGGTTTCTAGACAAGTTCCATCTATGGAAGTGTAGTTGAAACAGGTGCTCGCCCACTCCTCCAGAACCATCAAGGACCATATTGACACCCTTGCTCCAGCCTTGGCCGATTTCTGTAATCATTCTTTCCCCACTGAATCTTTCCCCTCTCCCATACTCTTGGTAAAGCTGGCAATCTCCCAGCTTACTCTCCACACTGAATCTGTTGGTTGTCTCCATGACCATCAGTCTGTCTTAAAATCTGCCAGAGGCACGGAAACTGCTCTCCTGAACACCTGTGAAGATCTGATCCCTAACCTCGATTCCAGCATTCCTTCTTTCCACATCCTACTTAAACTTTCCTTTGCTTTTGACACGGTCAACCACGCCATCCTGATCAATTGACTCTGTGAGAACTTGGGCATCATGGATCAGGCCCTGGAGTGTCTGACCTCCTCCCTCTTGGACCACCCCTCCCAGGTCCAACTTGGTCCCTTTCACTCCACCACCTCTCTCTACCTGTGGCGTTCCACGTGGCTCTAACCTTTCACCCTGGTTTTCAACCTCTACTTGGCCCCTTTGGCCCATCTGATCTCTACCTTCTCCTCTAACTTTCAGTGTTGTGTGGATGACACTCAACTTTCCTTCGGGCTCCCCTCAGCCTACTCTCATCTCTCGCTCATTCCTGGTGTCATCTTCAACTCCACTCTCTCTTTCTCTCCTCACATCTCGGACATTGCCAAGAAGTCCAATTACCATCTGCACCTTCTCAGAGGGACTCTTCCCTTTCTCAATTTCCCCTAGAAGCTCACTGTCTCCAGAGCCCTGGTTCTCTCTAGGTTGGACTACTGCAACAGCCACTTTCTCAATTTGCCTTTCTCTACTCTCCGCTCTCTGCAGCTAATCCAGATCAGGACTGCAAGACTTATCCTTGGCCTCAAGCCCGAGGACTGCATCTCTCCAGCCATGAAATCTCTCCACTGGCTCCCGGTGGCAGCAAGGATCAAGTTCAAGACCCTTTGCATTGTGCACAAGGCTTTCGGGGGCTGGGATCCGCACTACATCCAACACTCTCTTCCAAAATAACTTCCTTCTCGAGCCCTAAGGGTTAGATGCTTCTCCAGGCAGAGACTGGGGGATAGATCTCTCTCCTCTGCAGGTGCCTCCCTCTGGAATGGCCTCCCTGCCCCTCCCAAACTTAAGCCGGACCAGCATGTTCCTCTTCTCTGCTTTTTCTCTCTCCCTCCCCTGCTGACCTACCTGACCTACCTGTCTGCTGTACCAACGGGTTGCTTGGCTATCCTCAGTCTCACTGAGTCCAGGCTCTTTCTTGATCAGTCACCCTTGCACTGCATCCGGGCTACCACGCAGTTAGGGGCTGTAACTGTAACCCTACAGTCCCTTGTTCTCCTTGCACTACCCAGAGCCGTGCTGCATTGGCTGCACTTACTCAGAGCATTGCTGCCCTGTTTTCCCCTCCCCTCTTCCATGCAATTCCCACCTCCCTTTCCCCTTGCACTTCTCATCCTTCCACTTGCACGTTCTGAATGACACAAGGCTTAGTAAGATCATTTGTCTGTATTCCTTCCCTTCTCTTGTCACGCCTAAAAAACACTTGTGAACAGGCGTGTTATATGTGACTTATCATATCATATAATTTTATCACAGAAGCCCAGAAAAATATACAATGCTGCAATAAGAAATGGCTAGACTGGCATAACCCAAATACCAGTCTAGCCAGGTAGTTACACTTAGCAGGACTGCTTTATTAGAAATGCCCAGTTAAAAAAGTCATATCAAGCTGAGGAATGACTAGACTGGCTGCACCAAAATGCCTCTCTAGCCACTAGTATCATATATCATGCCTGCGTAGAATGGACATGGACGGCCATTATGATTTATTGCACAATCCCAACCCACACACACATCCCCTCTCCCTCCCATCCCCTACCCCAACCTCCAAAATCAGCTCATTGGCCCAGAATTACCTCCATGTCCCGCTTCCTTGTCCCAGTGCTTACGTATGAGGCTCCTTGCCTCATAGGTAAGTAATGGGATGAGGAAGGGTGGGACTAGGAATAATGAAGATTACAGGTATCTAAATCAGGCATTACCTTCATGTACCTCTACCTCATCCCAGTACTTGTGTATGAAGCATAGTGCCTCATACACAAGTACTGCCTCATACACAACTACTGGGATGAGGAAGAAAACGGCTAGGAGTAATGAAGATTACCAATAAGTAATTAAGTAATCAAGTCGTGGTGCAACAACATTGAGCTGACTAGGCTTCAGCACCCCCCCCCCGAAATTGTGGCCTATGTTGACTTGACCTGGCTGACCTACAGAGCAGTTGCCGGACAGAAAAGGACACAGATGTTAAGCAGCACCTGTGTTTCACTGTTAGTACCTGCATTCAAATGCCAATTTTTTTAGGCAATTGAAATTATGATGTGGGTTTAGTACTTGCATGCCAGGGGAGTGATTGGAAGGGTAGAGAGGGAACAGGAGACCAGTCATTCTCACATCAGTCCATAAGTGGGTGCTTTCAGACTTCAAGGAGAGAGTTAACTGCTTGTAACTTTGAAACTGCACTAGAATAGTCTCATTAAAATGCGTAAAGAAGTTAGATGCCCCCACACAAATAAGTTTGCTCCTCTCCACCACACATGAAGTTAGCGCCTCTTCCAACATTTGAAGGGTTAGTCCCCTGAAATGTAAGTTTGTTGCGCCAATGAACACAAGCACACGCCATTCACCATATATACACACGCACACCCAGCCATCCATACATTTAAGTGTGTACTCTTTCACCATACAGGCACACCCAGGCAGCCACCCATACATTTAAGTGTGCAACCTTTCACCATACAGGCACACACACCCAGGCACCCACATACACATTTAGGTGTGCACCCTTTCACCATCCATGCACACCTAGAAAGCCACCCATACATTTAAGTGTGCATCCTTTCACCGTGCACGTACACCCAGCCACCCATACATTTGTGTGCACCCTTTCACCATACACTCACATAGGCAGCCACCTATTCATTTAAGTGGGCACCCTTTCACCATACACTCACACAGGCAACCACCTATACATTAAAGTGTGCACCCTTTCACCACACAGGCACACCCAGGCAGCCAACCATGCATTTAAGTGTGCACCCTTTCACCATACGCGCACACACACATATCCAGCCACCCATACATTTGTGTGCGCTCTTTCACCATACACTCACACACGCACACGTCATAGGGTTGAGGGGAGCCATAATACTTCAAAAATAAATTGTTTATTTTTTAAGTCACTCTGACTGTTAAGGACGGAAATAATTTCTTTATGAAGTCAGAGTGACTTAAAAAATAAACAATTTATTTCTGAAGTCATAGGGTTTCCCCCACCCGATCATATAGAGTCCTCCAGCCTAGGGTCTTCATGTCAAGGGGTGGAGGTAGCGCCCGGAGTTCAAAAAAAGTTTCTTTTTGTATTCACTCCGCCTTCATAAAGAAATTATTTCTGTTACAGAAATTATTTCTTTATAAATGTAGAGTGAATTCAAAAAGAAACATTAAAAAAAAAAAAAACGGAAAATTATTTTTTTCTTTTTTTTTAATCCAAGTGGGGCCCCCTCCCAGGACATGTGATCACGGGGCCCCCGCACCGCGGGGTCTGCAGAGGCCCCTGTTACGCCACTGGGGCCATCCAGTTGCAAATCTCACAGAATATGTAGATGAACATCAGGGAGACCTGTACCTTTGGGCTGGCAGTAACCTTTCTACGACCCAGCGGAGGAGGCTGTGGCAGGAGGTCACAGATATGATAAATGCCTGTGGGGTGGAGATGTGCACTGCAGGCGAGGTGGATAAAAGGATGAGTGATCTCACCACACACTCAACAGAGAATCTTGTGGCAATGGGGCATATGCCCGGGCTGCTGTTGGTGGGCCACCACATGTTAAGGAGCAGGCTCCCTTCGAAGAGATCACCAGTGACCTCATCACAAGTGAATAGGTGGTTGGTGTGGGAGGCATGGACACCTATGCTGCCACATCAGTTGAGTGACATGTGTGCATGATATATATGCTTTCTCCACCACATAATATGCGCAGAAATGGTGCAGTACTGTTTCTTGGGGTCCTTCTCTTCCAGCCCTAATTGATCCAGTAAAGTATCCACGCTAATTGTAATTAGATTGTGTGCAGTGTAGAAGTTGGATGCTTGATTTCACTGGTTCCATTTGACATTGATGTTTTGGCACTAAATACTGTGCACTTAAATAATTGTAAGGATGTAGGAAAGGGTACAACTCTGTCACAAATGTATGCCCTGTTCAATATCTTAAGGCAGAAATTAAAAAGGGGAAACAACCATCTTATTGCTGCTATGTCGACTTTAGTAAGGCTTTTGACATGATTTCACAACCTCTATTATGGGAACATTTCTGTAAACGGGGGATTGATCCACTCTTATTGCACATATTCAGCAGTTATACACTGACACCATGGTAACTATTCGCCTGAGCCAATCGGGAATCTACTCTAGATACATTTAGACATGAGGGGTTTAAAACAGGGATGCCCATTAGCCTACTTTACAATGTATACATCATGGATATTCCAAGCCAAATAGGAATGGTCAGAAATTTTTCACCAAAAATAAATGAAGAGGCAATTGCCTGTGTCACATATGCTAACGACACATTCTTATTAAACAAGACCCTGATTGGCCTTCAACGATCCATAAATGCCATCTCAGACTATGCAAGCACAAACCAAATGCAAATACATATAGGGAAAACAAAGATCATGTGTCTGTGGGGAAAAATTAACAGGAAAAACTAATTTGCCTGGTGACTTGGCAACCAAAGATTGAAGACGGTGACAGAATATAGTTATTTATGTTTTTCGATAAGATTACACCAGACGAAAAACCATTACGTTGATGCAAACTTAATTAAGGCATGGAAAAAATGGATGGTGGCAAAACATTTTATAGTGAAAAGAGGAGGCTAAAACATGCAAGTTTTACTGGAGATTTATCATACCAGTATAGTCCCGAGCATAACATACAGACTCCTTGCCCTCCCATTTTGCTTTGTGGGATGCCTCGATAAGTTAGAGGCAAAAATACTTCAAGCCATAATTAATCTTCCCCTTTCCATCATAGTCGAAGTGCTAAGACTTAAATATGGCAAATGCTCACTCATTACTTCCTGGGGTGGTACAGCATGTATTGCTTTACATCAAACGTATGCCTACACACTACAAAACACATTATATCTTGAATCTATTGGGTGTGAAGATGCCACTAGGTGACACAAACTCTTATCTGGTAGATCTGTGTCAGGACATACATGAAATCGCAACCCTGTTAAACCTCAATATAGACACGCTTCTGGATAAACCTAATTTCAAATGCTGATAAAAGATAAGGCTAAGGACAAGACAAGTCCTACAACGTGGGCAAGCTAAACATGACATCTAAATATAGAGAATACTCACACCAGAGCTTTGTAGCTAGGTCTCCTTGTGGATACTTGACCAAATATAGCTCTCTCGATCTACAACGCTTCATATTGTGCCTTGGTCTAAATCTGCTACCTACCAGAGAATATATAGGAGCTGAGGATCTGAAATTTAGACTTTGCAAGAATAAAATAGTGTGCCAAC
The DNA here is from genome assembly GCF_040938575.1 of Ambystoma mexicanum. Classification (NCBI taxonomy): domain Eukaryota; kingdom Metazoa; phylum Chordata; class Amphibia; order Caudata; family Ambystomatidae; genus Ambystoma; species Ambystoma mexicanum. The sequence goes on from NC_090941.1 coordinate 443,029,921, forward strand.
GACACGTTCTGACATCTTGCCCAGCAATAAAGTCTCATTATTTGAAGGGTTGTTCACATGCAGGCCTTAACATAGATGTTATGGAAACGGACCAATGTCCCTCAAGGGACATCCACTGCCAAAAGATTTCCACCTTGACAATCTCATCATGTTGATGCATGCATAAAGAGACATCGACCGCCAAGAGATTACAGCCTTGAGGGAATATCCCAACATGCAGATGGAGGCCTCAATGGTCAGCATGCAGGCTGACATTTTGTCCATTCGCAAAAACAATCATCAGGACCTTGTTGCCATTGGAGCACTCATGCATGCATCCCTATTGCGAGTGGCCCTAACCAATGAGGACCAGGCTTTGACCATGCATGGTCAGAGTGCCCCATTCCTGGATACTTCACAGTATGGCAGTGCACATGGAACCATGCAGGAGATCAAAAACTACAAAATCCCACAAAACAGCTTCCTTCCCTTTCTGCTCAGAGTGAGTAGTTATAGATGCATATGCACTTCGTCATGTTCACCCCCTAACCAAAAAAAGGGGCGAATAACCATGTAATTATCAAAAATATACATATTTTAATATTCATCAAACACACATTACACATTACAATATATCTCTCTAAAAAAGCTTGACGTTATAATCGGAACACATTCTGAAACACATATCTATGTGTATATATATTGTCCACCTGACAAAAGAACACTTCAAACCCTTTCTGTGTCTAACTATAGGGTGTGTATCTATCTTGACCACCACTGTTGTTAATATTGCCCCTCCTGATTTGTACGGGCAAGAGACTGTGCCAACATGTCAAAAATATGTTTCTAGAACCAACATAAATCTTGATCAAAAGAATACACATAGAAATCAATCCACATAGTATCTCCTGTTGGTGCTGTCTTCAGGGTACTTAATCTTTGTTATATATTCTCTGGTTTTCAGGCATATCATCACGTGCTAGTAGCCATAGTGTCAATATTGTATTGGGACAGCATCAGGATTTACAGGCAAGGATATAATGACTGTGGCATCTGTCACTCCTGGGTTCCTGCTTTCATTTCCAGAGGTGATGTTTCTTCTCCCATATGTAGAGATCCTTACTGGGTTTTGGAGCTGCACAGAATCTTAGTGTGTATCACATGGCCAATCCTAAGCAGTGAGTGACCGAGGGCGACAGTAGTAGGTTCCTTAGGGAAATGCTGTTCTGACGATCTTTTCTTTTTCCTTCTCCTGCACTGCGGGGTGAGTCGGGCAGCGGGACGCGTTGGGTACAGTAGTGTCGCAGTGCAGGAGAAGGAAAAAGAAGAGATCATCAGATTAGTTTTGACATCACTGTCCAGAGAATGTCAGCGTCAATCCAGATGAATGAAGAAGGATGAAAGGCTCCGATGAGCATTTCCCTAAGGAACCTACTACTGTCGCCCTCGGTCAGTTTCCAAGATGGCCACCTGCAGAAACGAATCTAAGTTTGGTTAGGCCCAGGAGCGATACTTCATTCAGCTGGGTTGAGTAGAAGACAATTACAATGTCTCTCTTATACAGTTGGTGTTTTTGGCTGCAACACACTGTCAGCCAGCAGAAGTTTATGTGTGTGACACATTTACCTGGTAAGCATAGAAGCGACCACACAGACAGGAATTTTATCCAGTAACAGTTAGTAATCGGACTGAATAAGAGTACAGATGTGTTTCGAAATAGTTGCATCCTTGTGGTGACCACAATATGCAATATAAGCGGTTCTTGGTGTAGGGTTTGCAGAAGCATGGCAGAGTGAGCCATTATATGGACAGCAATGAGTTTTTCTGGCACATTACAACTATAAAAATAGAGTACCAGTAGTTTGCTCTGTTATGTTTTCACAGGTTTTAGTCATGATGGAATCCCATGGTCCATACCCACACAAACTGCTGAGCTTGCTGAAAATTATGTGCAGGTCAATTAATAATCACAAACTAAACAATGTGAGATATCAATTGAGAATGTTGAATATTTGAATCGTTCAAATATATAGTTGCCACTCTTTCATTGCAGATTTAGAATAAGGGATAGTATGCACTAGATGTGAGCAGTCTAAATGGATCTGATTGATATGAAGAACAAATAAGGTTGTGTGCCCTGGCAACTTAAAGCACCAAAGTCAGATGGGGCATGGGACACTGGCATAAATAAACCAAACTGAGTGAAGATGTTCCAAGCCCTAATTTTATTATATTTTCATGTTTTTTGTATTTGATTTATAGCAATTCATGAAAGTACACGTGATAGTGATTGGATTGTCCTGTGTGAGAACGACATTTGTCCTGATGAATTCCTGTGTTTAAACTTCCTGAGAAACAGTGTCAGATGCCCATATCCTAATAAAAAGCCCGAAACACAGTGTGGTGACCAATATGTTTTGACCTGAAATTTCTGTACAAAATATATTTTTTTTAATTTGAAAATTATTAGATGGAATAGAGGGCATTTCCCTGGCCAAAAACTTGACAATGACAAGTTGATTTATTGTAACCAAGAACATTCAGAATATGATTATGCACTTTAAATGAACTGAAGTGGGGGCAGTCCTGATCTCTAATGTTATGAAAATGAATCTGAGCTATATGAAAAAGTGATTGTTGCACTTTATTTGGCACTTTATACTAACCCCATCTGCACTATTTACACTTGTAGTAATGTGCTGTACATTGACTTATTTTGCACAAGGTTTTTTTATATGTATTTAGATGCGTTGATTTTATTAGTGAAATGATATAATAAAACTTTATTTTTAGAATTATTTGGCTTCTGTGTGATGCATGGAAATAATTGGCTTGCATCTATCTCCATGTCCCTTGACATATGGTGCCAAAGGTAGATGTAGCCAGTTTCACATGTAATGTATTGCAATCTTTTTCCCCATCCAATTGAAGCAGGGCCATCATTAATAAAAATGTGGGGAGGCTCCATCATAAAAAATACAAACATTCTTCTTTTCCCAGGGAGCAGGGTAAGGTAACATGCCAACAATCTTTGTTTTGCACGGAGGACCAAAGGAGGGGGGGGCTGCGGGTAAGGGGAGACATGGGCAAGTATCATAGGGTGATTAATGCCCGGGGATCTAAAGGTGATGTTTGTTGAAGGGGGTTTGGAAGGGGAGGTTTGCCTGCACAGACCACTGACAGTTTCGCCCCTGGTCTGTTGGCAGGGTTGACAGCAATGGAAGGAGGTTGCTGGACCAAATTATGCTGACCTTCATGTTTGATTCATTATTAGAGTATGCAAGGACCTGCTGACTCAGTTGGTGGCAGCCATGACAGGTCCGGTGGTCTGTAGGAGGCATCAGGAAAGGGAGCACTGCAACAGGGAGTCAGCCACAGTGGTAGCATGTCCTCCCAGAGCAGGATGGTGCAGCGCCATTGAGAGAGGGACAGCAAAAGGAGGAGGGTGGTCTGGTGGTCTGAGGGGATGTCACATAGAGATTGTTGCTGGTGAAGGGCTTGATAGTGGACAGGGGTGCAGTAAAAGTGTATGGTCCTGGGATCACGGAGCATGGGGGCAGGAGGGCACACAGGAAATACGTAGGGGTTGATGTTGGCAGGGGGACTGAAGGAATGTTGTTTCAAAAGGGACATATAAAAGGGTTGTATGCGTAAGTGCCACAATAGTCCATGGAAAGGGATAATGGGGGAGTCTAGGAAGCAGGTGGAAGAGTGGGTGAATGGGCAGAACTCCATCAAACAACAAGGTCAGGCACAACAGGCATCCTGGTACAAAGCTGCCAGGGCTTGTGGGAGAGCAGTAAAGGACTAGTGGCACATCACTGTGAGGGGAGACAGGGATTGGGGCTGCTGATGGTATGCCCACGGCCGTCCTGAGTGGCAGCAGAGTGGATGGGCCCGACCCACACAAATAGATGTGTGTGGGTGGAAAACCCCTTACTGGGAAGATGTGTATTAGGTAGTCACTTGTAGTATGGGGATGTGAAGTGGTACAGGGTGCTACAGCAGCCATAATGGGGAATTCATGAATTTGGTAGTAAGGTCATGATGATAACAGGCAGGAGGAACATAGCATTGAAGAGATATACATGTCAATCAGAGGATGGTAGGCGTTAGTGGAAGGAGTAGGATTGGGGTGAAGAGGGGAGAGGTAAATTATAGGGAAACAGGTACAGTGACTGGCCAGATGTTGTGTTTTCCTGTTGTAGGAGCAAGCAGATGGCGGAGGAGAGTGAAGTTGAGTAGGACCAGCAACAAAGGTACAAACGGACTGGGCATCAAGTTTGAACTTAGGTGAGCAAGGTACTGAGTTGTCAATGGCATGGCATATTGGGGGTGGGGGCATCAAGGATGTGCGAGGGAGGTTAAGGACCATCAGGGGGCCAAGAGGCCGAGGGAGGAATAGGGGAGGTCAGCAGGGACGTCTAATGGAAAGGAGGTGAATGTCGAAGTGCAAATGGGGTAGATAAGATTATGGGGTGGATGTTGCAGGGTACACTGCGATAGGTGAGGGAGGGGTTAAGGATAGAGGGACAAGCCAAAGGTGGTGCATCAAGGATGTAAGGGAGGTAAGGGTAAAATGGACAGTGTATATGCAGTGACCCAGAAAGTATTAGGTGTTAGAAGTTGACCTACAGGCACTAACTAAAGCTTTGTGGTTGCACTTGATGCATGCATCAAAAGGAGAATATATGAAAGGGAGAATTTGTCAATGCATTCAAATGGCAACATAGGACATTGAGGTCTAAGCAGGGTTTTAAGGAGGAGGAGAGTCAATTGGCAAAGAGGCAATAGGCAATGGTAACAATAGGGAGTTTAACCTCACCATTTATCATTTCTGGACTGTGTATAGGCACAATATATACAGAGATTTGTGTTCACTTTTGAAGTACATGGATGCAATACAAGAGACAAGTGTGGCTATTGTGGATGTTTTACACATCGGGTATGGTTGTTTGAGTTGGCTACAATTCATGTTTTGCGGGTCCAAAACATTGGTGTAAGTATGGGCAGAAGGGTGTGGTTATGGAATTCTTTCTTTCAGGATCAATGCTGCATTGGAAGGGATGTGACAATGAATGGGGAAGCAGGTATTTTATGTATTGGGGCCCTGAAAATCAGACATATAGAATGAGAAAGTGCAACATCAAGGCTGATATATATGTGAGACGAGGGGAAAAGTGTGGCGGGCAGGGTCCTGGTGAGTTATTTATTGCTTATTTGTATTTTCGGATCTCCTGAATGATGCTGTGGCATTCCTAAGGTGTGGAAAGGTGGTAATTCTATTATGTAATGTGCAGGAAAGCAAGACAGAAAGGTGGATAGTGTTTAGAAAGCAGATGGCATGCAGATAAAAGATGTGCAGGAGAGCTGTTCTGGTTTTGGGTGATTGAAGTGAGAACAGCACCGTTCAATGTTTACCTGGATGAAAGATGGCCATGATGTGCGGTCAGCAATACTTATGAACATAGGTATGAATGATTTAGTTGAACAACCAGGGGCAGCACTGACAGAGCGGTTCAATAGAGCATGTCGATATTGCATCAGTAATGGCCTTTGACAAGGCTACTGTTCACTGATCTCTTACAAAGAAGGGAATGTAGGGGGGACTTGAAAGAGGAATCAGTGGAAATGAGTAGGATGACATTGATCAAGGAGATTCTGAAGTTCAGCATGTATATGTTGTGCATGAGGTGCACGACCCAGATATAATGTTTGAAGTGGCACATTGTTTTATACAGCCCAGAGTTCTTCTTACTATGCTTGTATAGGAGTATAATATTTTGTACCTGCAGATGGAAGCTGAGAAGGCGGTAGTGGCCTTGAAAGATATAGGTTTGGTGTGGCAGTCATAGATCCTCTGGGCATTTTATTTCTGGGTCAGTGGGAGCCACCACGATTTCAAGGAATTGTTGGGTGAAGGTTAGAGTTTGGTATGTCATAAAATAGGGTGATTAGTGCTGTTTAGAGAGACAGACAAGGCCAGGGGTACATTGTAGGGGAGTAGGTATTTAAGAGAATTATGCACCTGATCGATGAGAGGCTTGGACAATAATTGTATATATATTGGGGATTGATGAGGAGTGAATGGTAAATGTAAGTGAGAGCATTTGGGATGGGATGCTGGGTGAGTGCTTAACAGTGTTCATTTAATAAGGTCCCTGTTACTTCTTTTTTAGTCTATGAGGGCGAGGATCAAGGTTAGCAGAATGTGTACGCTTGGGACTGTGACAATAACATTTCAATTTCAACTTGAAATTAATCTGAAAGTGGTTTCAGCACTGTCTACCATTGATGTGGTTGGGGTAGCAGTGAGCATGTTCTGTTATGGAACACCTATTGTTTGGGAATACAAGACAGGCAGTATCAGATCATAGTTTATGGGCAAGCTGGAGTTGTCAGGTATGATCTTCGAATGTCGTCAATGATGTGGGTTTGGTGTGTGTGTTCTACACAGAATGTGATTTATGTAAAGTTCATTTGAACAACCTGGTTGTATGTGTCCTGTGTTCTCGCCCTTTGGCCTGCTAAGGGAATGGGTGGAGCATGTGGATGAGAGCACAACCCTTCCTGCACCTCTACTTGTATGCCACAACGTGTGGCTATTTTATGCAAAACACAACATGCCACTACAACAGGTGGCACATATAGCAATAGTCCACCAAATGGGCAAGGGAGTGGAAGCTTGGCGTGCACTTTGAATGTGCACTACAGTATGTCCCTAGTGGCAGTGGTAGCAGCATTGTAATGGGCCTCAGCTGGGTTGGCAGGATTCCTGATGGGCGTCATCCTGAATGGTGAAATTGGTAGGCACTATGCCCTCCAGAGGAAACAAGGTCCATTATTTTTATTGTCTGTAATTTGATAGGTGTATGTGTCAGATGTGACAGCGTGTATGTGTGTGCTGGATAGTTTATACTCACCAATGATTAACATGTTGCCAAGGATTCCTGATGCCAGTGCCTGGTGGGTAGAGGAATAACATAATATGCAGCTGTCATGCAAACATCTTGGGTAGTTGGCATTTATATTGATATTGAGGGCGAAATTCATGGGCATGATGTATCCCTTGGCATCACGGATGACCTGCACATTCATTGAATGCCAATTTATTCTCATGGGGATGAAGCACAACATGGGTACAATTGATGGCTCTGCATAATTTCTGAGACACTTTATGCCTTGCCTACAGAGTACATGGCATATCAATATGACCTAGCACATGTGCTACAGCACAAGACTCGGTAGAGGCCCCCGTGAATCTGTGGGCTGTGAAATACCCCTAAACATGACTATGGTGCACTGGAATGACAAGACACTTGAGGAGAGATACTGGGCCACAGGCTAGCAGGGGGATCAAACCCAGAACAAGAGTTTATAATTAACAATAAAGATCTCGCCACCTTTGCACTGTCTAGATGATCAGCCCTAACTAAGGTTGAATAGAGTTACACAGGTAGGAAATTAATAACATTCCTGACTACACTAAATAATAATAACACTAATATTTTAGATCCAAAGAAAAGCATCAAATATAACATCACATACTTTTAACAATTTCATAATAAAATCAATACAAATTATTTTAGGGTCCAATTCATGGAATTCTTTGCACGGTTCAAAGTGACTTTGCACTGCTGAAAAATGACTTTGCACTGCCAACACATATTTCAATAAAGTTACATGTGCAACTATCAAAGTGATTCATACACAATGGGCCTCATTACACGGTAGGCGGTGTGCCATGGCGCTATTAGCGGTAAAATACCGGCACCGCCTTGGCGGAAAGGGGATTTACCGCCCCATTCCAAGGTTGGAGGGGCGGTAAATCCCCCTTCCGCCATTGCCCTTCCCCATTCCCATTCCTGCCCCATAGGGCTCTATGGGAATGGGGAAGGCGCTAATTACGGCACCGCAATTTTGCGGTGCCGTAATTAGCTCCGAGGTCCCTTAGCGGGTTGGATTTTAACGCCTGAAAAAAGCAGGCGTTAAATCCCCCAACCCGCAAAGGGACCTCGTAGTAAGGCGGTAAGGATTTACCGGTACCGGTATTTTACCGGTACCGGTAAATCCCTACCGCCATCCGTGTAATGAGGCCCAATGACTTCACAAGGTGTTTAGTACTAAAACCTAAAAAACAAACACCATAGAACTTTTTAGGCAAAAGAATAATGCCTCTTCATCAGTTGCCAAATTGCATTTGTGAGCACACACAAATAAATCAATCGTGCTCGACTATGCAGGGATTACAATACCAGGCCTACTAATATGTAGCTCTTATATACATCAATGTTAAATTGATGTAGCTGCTCCTCAATGCAGTCAAAAATAACCCATCATGTTTTATTCTACTAAAAACATTGGTAAAGATGGTAGAACGTCTTCAGAGGTGCAATACAACTCAGCGAGGGCAGAGTTCTCATAGAAAAAAGTTTGTCCTTGGATCAAATGCGTTTAACAACGAGCAGTAGAAGTACATTCTTAAAGTCTTGTAGTGATGAAACACCTATAGACATAGTGCAGAAACAGCTATGCAAAGTGCTGATATCAATTATACTTGTACTACTCTTGAACCTAATTGAAACCAGGAGCACTTACCACCAGAAAAACTTTAATTTAGTCTTGGTGTACCAAGCGTCTTAACTATAGACATCACCCTTTTAATACAGACAGGCATAACCGAAAGTGTTGTCCGTAAATCCACTCGCACACCAGAACTCACCCAAACAAATCAAACCTGATTATAAAGCTAAAATCGAGGGCTGTAGATTCTAATTGATGGATGGTATGGGACTACACCGGTTTTAATTAATAAAGCTGCAAGTGTAGACTGTTTGCCTTTTAAAAACACAGCCATACGATTCATGTAGCGGGTTCTCAAACATGTTAAAATGTGCACTGAAATTAGCCAGTGGCCAGGAAGTGCAGGGCATATTGCACTTTCACCAGGGTTGGTACTGCCTGCGAGCACATGGTTGGTGACGCCAGTTCATTATCTCACTCCCTTGCCAAATCAAGGATATGTGGCGGTTACATGTATGTGCCATACACTTCCTCATCCGGCATCACAAAAATGATTGTATGGGTATGGAAGATTGAGGTCTTCCTCCTCCTTCTCCTTCTTCTTCCATGCAGTAGCAGAAATGCCAGCAAAGAGGGATTGAGCATGATTTTAGTAGCATTGTATAGCACTTTTTATGCTTAAAATTGCATGGGCATTTCTACTTTGTGCCTGCTGATGTGTTGTAGTAAAATGTTTGTCATTTTATGTTTGCATATAAGCACTATCCAATCTGTGAATGCGGTTATGTTTGCACTTGCTGGGGCACGTTTATACATTTGCATAGAGCCACCCTCACCATGTCATGTTATTCCTAATTTTCCTCTTTTGGTGAGGACCGGATCATATTCCGCCTCCTTCTCCTTCTGGCGCTCCCACTGTGCTAATCTGACTGTTTAGCTAAGCACTTGTGCATGGTGCAAAGTGGGCATGAATCAGGGCAAAATTGGATCTGAGAATCTGCAAATGTTGTTTAGTGTGGCACAACGTGTACTTTTCTAGCACAAAGTCACTTTAGGCTGTGCTAAACCTTTTGTAAATTGGGCCTGCAGTTTCTTGTATTCTATAATTCACTTACACAGCCTCCTATTTAAAACTAATAATACACCTTTACAGCCAAAACACATGCTGGTATTCTTTTGTTTAATACACACATTTTCCAGTCAATGGGCCTCATTATAACTCTGGTGGTACTCATGCCGGTAAAAACGGCAGACTGCCACCGGGGTTATGCTTTTTTTCTGGCACCTAGCAATGGGGAATCACTGGAGCATTACAGCTCCGACGGTCCATGAAGCAAGGCGCCGGAGAAAGTAACTCCCCATTCCCATTTGAGTCCCATAGGACTCAATGGAAATGGGGAGGACGGATGCAGCGGCACTGTGTGCAACAGTGCCGGTGCAACCTTCAAAGTCTGCGAGAAGGTGCCGCGCCACCCGCCAGGTCAGATCTGACAGGCAGAAAGGCACCCGGCCCACAAACCTGTACTCTGCCGGTTCAGTAACAACGGTGCCGGTAAGTCTACCTGCACCGTTGTTACCGGACCAGCAGGGTTGTAATGAGGCCCTGACTTCCAGCAGAGTAAGGCCCTGAAGTCCCTGGTGTGGGACAGCATGCCCCTTAACACAGACAAGGTTTACACACTTTGAGAGCACTTTGGGACCACTCCTGTGGTGAACTGGCGCAGTATAAAAACGGAAGAAGAAGAAGAAGAAGAAGAAGAAGAAGAAGAAGAAGAAGAAGAAGAAGAAGAAGAAGAAGAAGAAGAAGAAGAAGAAGAAGAAGAAGAAGAAGAAGAAGAAGAAGAAGAAGAAGAAGAAGAAGAATTATTATTAGAATCTTTGGAATTTCTTTAAGGTCATGGAGGATGTAGAGAACACATGCTGAATTGTGTGAACCTGCCTTCCCTAATATTCTGCATTCTCAGCCAACTACAATTTTACCCTCCTGCTCCCATCTATGCTTCATAATGTGCTGATTGATTGCCCCACTGCTGGATGGATTCCAAGTGCATGGACAGCAGCCTTCTTCTTCCTCTTAAGATTTCAGATCTTTCTTACACTGGAACCTATAGCTCCTTCTGTCTTTACCCCTTTCACATCACGCCACCTTACCTTGCTTGGAATCAGTTGGTTCTTTAAGTTTCTTTGGGCCTCATTACGAGGTTGGAGGTAGTCATGGCGCTATTAGCGCCATGACTACCTCCAATACCGGTATCGTGTCCATCCCGTTCAATAGGGACTTACCGGTCTATTCCGACCTTTGCGGGACCGGTAAGTCCCCATTGAAAAAGCCATTCCCCATTCCCATTTCAGCCCCCATATGGCTCAATGGGAAGGGGAAGGTGCTAATAACGGTACGGCAAATTGCTGTACCGTTATCAGCTCTGAAGTCCCTTAACGGGTCCCTTCCATAACACCTGGTAAAACCAGGCGTTAAGGAAGGGACCCGCTAAGGGACCTTGTAGTAGAGCCGTAAAGGATTACCTGCACTGCTGCCCTTACCGTTGCTGGTAATCACTTACCGCACACCTCGTAATGAGGCCCTTTGACTTTTCCCAACCACACACTGGTCTCTTTCAGCCCAAAGAGGGTGGTAGACTCCATCTAAGCCTAATAGAGGCGCGAGACCAATAGCCAACAAGTATCAAGGGACAGTTGAAAAGAACTTTGAAGGGAGAGTTCAAGATGTGAAACCATATAGAACCAAACAGTTAGGGTCCATGCAGTCCACCTGGACTATTCAACACGGTGGGCAGGTTGGTCACCCGGAACAGTGGATCTCGTCACAGGAACCCCATATGGTCACTCCTACCTCTGACAGGGCGTATGTCCTGTGGGTCAGCTGGGAAGGACCCGTGGGGCAGGGGCCTCTCCATTTCAACGTAGAGTGTTACAGTCCCCCGGGTGCAGTTTCAACAAGTCTGCAGGGCTGAGGGAGATTGTCTGGTGGCATGCCCTCCTCCGGCAACCATCCTGGCCCCCTCTTGGAGGGTTGCCAGGGCAGCAACCGGGGATGGGGCTCCCTGCTCCCCGGTGCGACTGTCGACAGGGTTGGACTGTTCTCAGTGTACCCTGACCATGTAGCACCACTGGGCAGGGAAGCCCAAAAAGGGCCCCCACGGGCTGCAGTGCTGTCAGTTACCCATGCAACCCATCTTTCAACAGAGACTAGGAGTCTAAGATGTGGCACAATGAAGGTAGGGTCGGTGCACGTCAGCTGGGGTGAGATCTTGTTGTGGCAGTATCGAGGGCACACCACCAGCCCATCTTACCCACTTTGCCAATGAGGTGTAATAGTACCCGAAAGATGATGAACTATGCCTGGGCAGGGCAAAGCCAGAGGGATCTGTAGTGGAGGTCCATAGTGGTCCTGACATGCAAATTGGTCATCCAACCTGGGTAAAGGAGCGATAGACTAATCGAACCATCTAGTAGCTGATCCCCTCTGAAGATTCGCTCAGGATAGCTGGTGCTCAGATACCCCGGTTTCATCTGGAAAAGCGAATAATTAGAGGCATTGGTGCCAAAACTATTTCAACCTATTCTCATACTTTGAATCGGTAAGAAGCCTGGCTCACTGGCAGGGGCGTAGGAGACACATAAAATCTGGGGGGGACAGGGGACATCTCGGGGACTTTGCTTTATTTATTTATTTATTTATTTATTGTGTTTTAGTCAAAGAACTCGACTTTTCACAAAATTAGAATTAAAATAGCAGTACGTATTAAATAACAAATATCTGTATAAAACACAAGAAAAGAAGAAAAGAAAATAGAAGAAAATGAAAGGATGCAGCAGCAAAGAACATGTCTTTGTATGTTGCATTTCTGGATGTTTCATCTAACTATAAGCTCATGGTAAGAGAGAGGAAATAACAATTACTTCCAGCGGGCCACAGCTAGGATGCCAGCTTGTTAAGAAGCATATCACCTGCAAGTGGATTCCTGCCAAATAAAGGAGTTGAAGCCTTTTCTACCAGCTGCAAGTTGCTACTTTTTTGTGTGGGGCAAGGAGACGAGTGTGTCTCTTGGAATGGAAAGATGGGGGTTTCAAAGAAAGAGGAAATCTTGTTTTTTCCTCTGCGTAACCCCTGTTATGGGAGTAGAGGGACCAAATGTGTGATGTTGCTGCTTTGACTGTCCTCCGGGGGCGGGGGGTACACCAAACAAGGAGGATGAGCGATCGCAAGCCCACCCCCTTATAAGCACTCCCCAGGTCTGCGGCCAGATGTGTCAGACCTGGGGGCTACCTTGTAGGTGGGGTGTATGTGGACCCAGGGGGTGGCCAGAGGGGCAGCCCGCTATGTGGGCTGCCACTTTACTACTCCTGCGAGGGCTGGACCAGCCTCTCACGATGAGTCTGGTCCCTCTTATTCCATCTCATGCTGGCTTCAGAGCCTAGCCTTCCTTTGCCTTTGTTATTCTGAATGCAGAGCTGGACTCTGTTCCTTTCTCGTTTAAGATTTGCTGCAAAGCCTGATCTATTTGATTCTCTCATATGTTACTAGGACAGCAGAGCATGGGTCCTCTGCCCTGTTACATCATTCAAAGAGCCCCTCTGGCCTTTCTTTGCCTCTCCCTTGTCTCACTGCTTGCTTGCTTAATACATGCCTCCTTGCTTGAACACTCAACATATTCTCCCTAACACAGTAAAGGCAGCTGCAGTCTGTCTTAACTTCTATTTGTTCTGTGTCTTGAATTGGCCTCTTATTTCTGCTTTTCTGTCTGCAGTGGAAAGGCATTTGCCAGTCACTGCCATGATGGTTCTACCTGGCCATAAGAGGGTAACAGCTAACCAATATTGGAAGAACATGGGCATATTATGCCAGAGGCTGGCAACTGCCTTCCTAATGCCTACACAAGAGACACAACTCTTGCCTTTGTTTCTCACAGTAATTCAGCGGATGAAGAAACGCGAGAGCACACATATTGCTTATAAAGGAAGGGGATGATGTCACACTTGGTTAAGACATTTTGATCACGCCAGAAGCTAATTTCCAGCTGCAATTAAGCGATTACCTTTTAGACTTCTGGCTTTAAATAACGTTAGTATCACCTGGAAAGCACAGAGGTTGTTCCACAGGGTTCCTGGAGCACAAGGTGTACCCTACTCGTGGGCATGGATGATTGGAGGGCATTCTTGCCCTGTTTTGGAGCCTGGCCCCTACAGCCATGATGGGGGGAGGGACCTATTACTTTTGGTTGTACGTACCCTTTGAGGGTGGGCAGACATTGCCTCCTGCTTTAGCCCACTAACAGTTCTGCTTTGCAACTTTATCACGCATAACTGTTAGGTGGCATGTAACTCAATGCTACTAATGTTACCAGCCTCAGAAGTCTGGAATTCTTTGCCACATCAACTAGGGTACAGGCTTGCCACCTGAGACTTACCCATGTCTGAGTTGGCATCTGACGCCCTGTGGGGAAGACACACACAGAAAGAGCAGGGCACAGTGCCCTTGTGGTTTTTCACACTTCTTCCTCGGGGTGGCCACAATTTACTCCGCAGAGAAAGTGGCACATGCTGGGCAACATTCTCCCACTTTGACAATGTCACCCAAAGAGCAAAATTGGCCATTTGAAATACCTCTGTTGACTTATTATTTCGTAATCCACACTGATGGGTTTCAGCACCTGCTTAACGCGAGATGGCAATTAAGGGAATTTGCCAACACACTCAAGAAGCACAGGACACCCCCAGCGACATGCCATGATCACTCATTCTGATCACGAATTGGCATTTATCTGGGGTCATGTTAAATGTATTTATTTATTTATTTATTTATTACATGTGTAGCATCACGCAAAACCCCCAAGCATCAAGGCGCAAAGTAAGCTGCATGGAGTGGACCACTTCCATTGGCGCACATTTATACTTTTCCGCCACAAAATGGAAGATTTTAGCGTAAAAGGCAGGTGAAATCACATTGATTTTATACTTTGGAAGAGTGTAAATACCTCACGCAATTAGCGATTGCTGGCGGAATTGACAATGGCTTCCTCTGGACTTCGCCCCCTTTTACCAGGTTTCATTTCCAAGCAGATCCCAGATGAATCCCTTTCCTTATTTCCAGCATGAGAATCCATGCTGGAAGTAAGGCCACATTTGTCTGGTGGAGCGGGAAATACAGGGGGTCCTGGTGTGTCCACTTGGCTCCCGAACTCCACCCAGAAAAGGCATGAAAATCTGGCCAGTTAGAAAAAGTGACAGTAATAGTGTTTTCCACCACTTTTTCTGAACCAATTGACCTGGAAAATGCTGTGTTGCTCCGGAAGCTGAATGCATTCACTCTGCCTATTATCCCACCAAAAGATTAAGGCAGGTGCTGAACACAGGTGTTACATATTCTTGTGCACAATCTGCGTTTGGAGAATTAACTAACTGAGCTACCTTACACATGATATCTCCTCTGGGGCTTTACCGTCTTAACCCCTTAACTGCCATGGGTATTTCCCCCCAGTGCCAAGGCCTTTTTTGGTGATTTCGGTATGTCGCCATTCAATCCCTTGTAACTTCTTTGTTACATGATATATCTCGGACAAAGTTGGCCCCTTTTTTCCCACATGTAGGCGGCCGTAACGCCACCCAGGAATCCTAGTTTGCTGTAGGGGGGGTGAGAAAAAATAACCAAAAAGGAGAACATTTGGGTTTTTTTCAGAAAATGCCAATAAAATATTGTACCAAGAAGCCTGTGGTGTTTTCCTTGTAAGGGCTAGGAACAAATGGTTTTATTTCCTGGATTCGCCATTTTACAGGCTTTCAAGAACAGATTGAGTGGAATGCAAAATAACATATTTTGATATGCTAATCAGCTGTTTTGTGAGAGGTAGGCGATTTTGGCGTTTTTTGTCCACTAGGACAGACGGAATGGAAGAAAAGGGTAGGAAAGCTGAATGGGAAGCCAGAAAGGCATACATTTCTGAAAAGCAGACAATATTCCAAGCTTAGGAAGGGGTGATTTGCACAGGTCAGGCAACAACTATGTAGGGAAAGATTCCATAGTTTGCAGGGAAATCGAGAAAATGACAGAAAAAAAACACAATTTCCATACATTTCACTCTGGTCACCCACTGAAACACGCAGCCAACAACACATGGCCTACCTTCCCGCGTTCCCAGAGGTTTCCCGATGAGAACGGTACCTCACATGTGTAGGTGCACCTACCTGGGTGCAAAGGGAAAAGATTAACCCACTGATAACCGCAAGCCTTTCGGCAAACCAGATTTTGCTCATGTGGACAACCTACAGATTTGGGCATAGGGTGTCAAAGCCATCAAGGAAAACATAGAACCCCATGCATTTCTGAAAAGAAGACACCCGTGGACACCCCCCTTTCCACTAAAAACATCCATGGTGATTTAGTGACCCCCACACCCACCCAAAACATGTTATCATTTTTTTTATTTTTGTTTTTGTTTTGTCTCTTTCCTAGGGGAAGATTGTGCTAGCAATCTGCCCCCAGGGAGGGCTACATGAGATGCCCCCCATCCATTTGGGGTGGGGGGAGAGGGCCATCCGCCTTTCCACTAAAAACATCCATGGTGTTTCAATGCCCCCCCACACCCACCCAAAACAAGTTATAATTTGTTTTATTTTTGTTTTGCCCCTTTCCTAGGGGCAGATGGGCACATGTGTGTGGCCATCTGCCCCCTGGGGGTGAGGGGGCAAAACATACTGCCCCAGGTCTGGGGGGTGGCTCTGCCAATATTTGCAGTGGCCTCCCCCCCACCCCAAATGGATGGGGGCATCTCATGTACCCCTTCCTAGGGGCAGAAATCTGCCCCGAGGGAAGGCTACATAAGGCGCCCCCATCCACTTTGGGTGGGGGAGAGGGCCACCCCCCCTTTCAAACACAAAAAATCCTGGTGGTCTAGTGGGCCTCCACCCAAAACAAGTTATAATATATATATTTTTGTTTTGCCCTTCCCTAGGGGCAGATGGCACATGTGTGTGACCATCTGCTCCCAGGGAGGTGGCAAAAAGTACTGGCCCAGGCTTGGGAGGCGGGGTGGCTCTGCCAATATTTGCAGTGTCCTCCCCCCTCACCCCAAATGGATGGGGGCATCTCATGTACCCCTTCCTAGGGGCAAAAATCTGCCACCAGGGAGGGCTACATAAGGTGCCCCCTCATCCACTTAGGGTGGGGGGAGGGCCATCCCCCTTTCAAACACAATAAATCCTGGTGGTCTAGTGGCCCCCCCACCCAAAACAAGTTATAATATATTTATATATTTGTTTTGCCCTTCCTTAGGGACAGATGGGCACATGTGTGTGGCCATCTGCCCCAGGGGGGTCAAAAAGTACTGCCCCAGGCTTGGGAGGGGTGGCTCTGCCAATGTTTGCAGTGGCCTCTTCCCCCCACCCCAAATGGATGGAGGGTATATCATGTACCCCTTCCTGGGGGCAGAAATCTGCCCCCAGGAAGGGCTACATAAGGTGCCCCCCATCCACTTGCAAAACTCCCTGATGGCTAGTGGTCCCACCTGCACCCACCCCACCCAAAACTACATTTTAAAAAAACAAAGACTTTTTTTTGTTTGCCCCCTTCCCTGGGGGCAGATAATCACCCATCTGCCCCCAGGGTATTGCCCCCGTGCTTTGGGGGGCAGGGGAGGAGAGGGCAGTTCACATAGTAAGCAGCCCCTCCCCCCACTTCAAAAACAGATCCCTGCACGACACACCAAACACATATTCTGGGGGGGATAAATGACATTACATCCCCCCCACTTAAAATTGTGGGGGGGATTTGTCCCCCCTGTCCCCCCATGTCCTACGCCCATGCTCACTGGTGTGGAGCTGGACATCGAATGCTAGTGCCCAGTGTGCAACTTTTGGTAAGCAGAACTGATGCTGCAGAATGAATTGAATTCCAGGTTAAGTTGTACGATATTGATGCTCATTAGACCCCTGAAAAGGTGTTGGTTGATATAGACAGCAGAACGGTGGCCATGGAAGCCATAATCTGCTAAGGAGTGTGTAATAACTCACCTGCCGAATCAATTAGCCCTGACAATAGTTGGTGCTGGTGCATAGGGCCCATACTCAGCCACAGTGGCAGTGCCACAAGGGTCTCCATCCTTCCTCCTCCTGCTGCACCATGGGAAGCAGGAAAACTTGCACCCACCCTGAGTGCATGCCCAGGGGCTTGGGCTGGGCGGAGAGCATGTGTCTCCCTTTCCAGTGAGCCTAGCAGACCAGATGGCCTTGATCCAGCTGGTGCGAGAGTGGCAGGACCCATCCCATAGGAGCCAAGGAAGAAAGGGTGGACCTTGGTTGTGAATGGTGGTTTAAGCCCCATCCCTAGGGCACACAGGTGGCAGTTTAAGCACTAGTCCCAGGGTGCAGAGGTAGCAGCTAAAGCCCCAGACCCTGGAATGTGGACTGAAGGCATCACAACATCATGGCCACCCCACAATCTGGTCAGGGTGGATCGTCCCAGTCCATCTGGTCCTTTGGCAGTGCCCGACTGGCCATCTGGCTGGGGTGGTTGGACCAGATGGCCTGAGTGGCGACTGGCTTGGCTGTCTCCTACATTTCTGTGCGTTAGGGCTCCATAATAGTCATTGGGAAGTATCTCCCTGTGGGACAGACATGTGGGCGAGAGTCCGACAGGCTCCTCCATGCTCGTAATAGGGCCACAGAGCAGGTAGGGACCAACTGGCCTGGCTGCCGAGGAAAAGGCGAAGTTAAACCATCAGATGAAGGCCAAGTCAGGGACTGGGGCCCGGTAGTAGTACGAGGGAAGCACTACTGGGGCTCCATGAGGAAGTCAGGGGGCCCCAGCCATCTAAGGCGGCAAAAGCTCTAAGGCATTAAGGCCCTGGATGGCAGGGGGTGCCATCCCGAGCCTTGGGTGCTGATGGGTAGACCATAGTTGTCAGGTTTCCCTATTCCAGGTGAGAAGCCTCAAGTCAGACATGTTTTTTTTCTTTCACGCACTGCATGTATTTGCAAGCGGATGAGGAGATTTCTGCAAGACCTGATGAAGATGTTAGTCAGGTGTGCCCTTTCTTGCAGTGGGTGCATGCCACTGAGGGGAGCCCATTTTATAGTGATATTGTGCCTGGGGATGTCTTCACTCTGTTATGAGAATTTACCTGTGTTGAGTGGAGACGAGGAGAGCCATCAGCAATGGTGCGGAAGGAGACATCATGAAGATTGCAGTCAGAAAGTTGAGCCCTCTCTTTCTGTTGGTGCATGCCACTCAGGAGAGCACATGGGATGGTGACATTGTGCCTTGGGATGTCTTTACTCTGTTTTGAGATTTGAACTGTGTTGAGTGGAGATGAGCAGGTTCTGCAGGAATGGTGCAGATGGAGACATCATGAAGATGGCAGTCAGGAGAGACCTTTCTTGCTGTTGGTGCATGCCACTCATGGGAGCACATGGTATGGTGCCATTGTGCCAGGGGATGACTTCACTCTGTTTAGGATGTTGTGCCTATGACACGATTCTGTTATTTCTGTGTATTTATTGTGTAAGTGGTTTCTGCACTTCATGTGATGGATGTCGATTGGGTAGGCATTGTTGTTTTTTGTGTTGTGGGGCCACCACAGTTTGCCTCTCACAGACACACATTGTCAGGGTGTTGGTATGGACAAGCTGGAATGGCACAATTGCAGCATTGAAGGGCATAAGGCTTCACTGTTTGTGCTCCACAGGGGTTTTAGTTCAGGTGAAATACGTTTGTACAATTCGATTGCGTGTTCCTTGTCCCTGTGCCCTTTGGCTTACTAAAGGAATGGATGGTGCCTGAGGATGAGGGTGGTGTACCTCCTGCAGATCTACTACTATGCCACAATGTGTGGCAATATTGTGCAGGAGACAACATGCCACGATGATCTTGCATACTAAAGGGGGTGCATATAGCAAGGGAGGGAACCATGATTTAAGCACCCTGAATGTTATGTTATGTTAATGGTTTTTATAAGCGCACGTTCGCTGAAAGCATCATGGTACTAAGAGGACAGCAGGAGCTGTGGACTTCCAACAGAAAGGTTTTTAAAAGGTGGCAGAAGTCGAGGTGGTCAGCAGTAGCCCAAATGAGCAGTGGCAAGGTGTTCCATAACTTGGCAGGTGCCACCAAAAAACAGCGAGGCTCAATGGGACCACGTTGAAACCGGGGAGTGACCAAGATTCGGGCATCCTCAGATCTTAATGAGCGGCCAGGCTTATAGTGTTGGAACTTCTCCTGGAGAAATGCAGGTCCTACTCCAGAGAAGGCATGCTGGACAACACAGAGGGATTTAAAAACAATCTGCTTCTGAATGAGTTAGCAACGGAGTGAACGCAGAACTGTCGGATATGCGCCCCATAGGCAGTATTAGTAGACACATAAGCTGCTGAATTTTGTAACAGCTGGAGCCGGTGACTAATAAAGGCTGGTTGAGCCAGGAACATGGAATTGCAGTAATCAAACTGGCTCAACACCAGAGAGGATGCCACCAAGGGGCGAAGTTTCTCAGAATGAAATGGCAGAAGTTTGTTTAGCACCTTAAGCTGAAAGTAACCAGCTTTACAAATCAAACTGACTTGAGCAGCAGCTGAGAGAGATTCAGAAACAAATATCCCAGCATCTTGACTGAGGGAACAGGAAACTTGACTGAAGCAGGAACCAATCTCTGGGGGCCAAAAAGCATAGGACCAGAAAGATGGGAATGGAGAGGAAAGAGAGGAAACATGCAGAGATAGGAAAGGAGCCACCACCACCATCTCTGACTTGTCCCCATCTAGTTTCAACCAGTTGTTTCCCATCCAGTTGCCCACAGCTGTCAGACATCCCTGTACACTGGAATGCAGTGCCTGGCTTGGCAAGATCCAGCTGGATGATGATTTGAATGTAGTCAGCCTAGGAGTATGCCGAAAGCCGTGAGAGCGGATGAGGAGCAAAAGAGACCGAACATAGATATTAAAAAGTGCAGGGAACAAGGCGGACCCCTGGGGGACACCACAAGATAATTTAATTGTGTAAGAAAGAAATGGTCCAAGAGAAAGGGCCTATGAGCTATCTGTCAGAAACTAAGCAGACCAGGAAAACACCTGGCCAGAGAGGCTAGCCTGGGAGAGACAAAGAAGAAGGGTGGGATGATCCATTGTATCGAAAACACCTGAGAGATCCAATAGAATCAGGGTCCCTGCCCCACCTGATCCACCAGTCTGGTCAGGCCATCTATAAATGAGAAAAGGACATTTTCTGTGCCTCTACCAAGGTGAAATCTAGATTGAAACGAATTCAGTAAGTGTGAATGCTCCTGGAAAGATGTGAGAAGTGGTGAGATCAAGGATTCCAGAGGTTTCATTGGAAATGGAAGCAGAGAAATGGGGTGGAAATTAACCAGAAAAGAGGGATTGAGAGAAGGATGTTGAAGTAGAGGAATGACCCGAGATTGCTTCAGTTCTGCTGGTATGGAACCAGTTGAGCAAGATTGATTAATTTCTGCACATAGGAAACGGCCAATGTTATCTATAAGATCATGGAGAGTATCTAGAGGAATCACATCTGATGGTGAGGCAGATTTTAGGCATTTGGTGGCCTTAATAATCATAGGCGGAGTAAAAACTGGAAAGGCAAAACACTTTTCTGTTTTTACGGCTGGAAGCTGCAGGTCTTTTTCAGTCAATGGCAGTCCAGTGGCAGCAATAGATGCTCGTAAGTTACTAACTTTGGTAACAAAAAGGCTGCCAGAGAGTCACACAGTATTTGTGATGGACTAATGGTGGCCTTTGAATTACTTTTAGTAGGGTGGGAGCGCACCAGAGAAAAGAGTTATTTCTGTTTGTTGAGTGCCCCTTCAACTTGACCGTTGTAATATTTGGTTTTAAGCCACGCAAATCGCCTCATGATAGATGTAAGAACTCTGATTAAACAAGATTTTATCTGCCATTGTGCAAGAGGCACGCCATCTTTGTTCCGACTTGTGCTATTTTTGGTGCAGGGCTATTAGTTCATCATTCAACCAAGGTTCTGAGGGGTGAGATTTTGTCTTACTTAGCTGCAAAGGAGCAAGACAATCGGCCACTGTCATGAAAGTCTGCGCAACATTAGATAGATCTACATCTTGAGGGGTGTCCCATTTATCTAAGACATTTCAAATAATGTCATTCTTTGATACACAACACCTGCAACACTTTTAATACCTGACGATGGATGGGTTGATCATGTAAGGCAGTGGTATGGAGCAAAAAAGGCACAACATATTGATCGGACCAGAGAATTGGGAACGGAGGAAATGCAGTAGCCAGGGGAAGGGACACAAACATCAAATCTAGGGTAACATGACAAAAGAGGATTTCCACTTTAATCAAATGGCTCAGAAGGAGGGATTTAGCCATAAGGGGAACTTTAAATATAATAGCAATGCCCCCATAAGATTTAGCTGCATCACAATCCATGCGTAGCAGATCGAAGTGTCAGGAAGAGCTTGTATGACTGCCGGTCCAGAGGTATCTTTTAGCCAGGTATCCATGACACAAAGAAGATCAGGCCCGAAGTCAGAAAGAAAAATCATAGCAAGAAGCAGCAATCCGGACTAATGACCGTGCATTTATTAGCAGAGATTTGAGAGTCTGGGTGTTAACCGCTCTAGCTGGCACCGGTAAGTCAATATCTTATGGTAAGACAGTACCACAGGGAGCAAGACTTAGAAGATCCTCGCAGGACGGCTGATCTGTGTAATACTGGGAAAGCTAACTGGGAGAGCCTAAGGTCAGGTCTGCACATGGACGAGTACAGAAGGGCTGCACTTTGGCACAACTTTTGCGTGAAAGTATCTAGCCCACTGTGCTTGTCCCCTGTGCTGGGAAATTATTATACTCATACACATTGTATCACGGCAGCCGGGTCCCCCCAGTCTAAAAACAGTGAAGAGAGACTCACGGATACACAGTGCGTGGCTGTAAGACCGTCTCCAGCCAGGCACGAGACCCTGGTGGCTAGGGGAGGAAGCAGGCACCTTCCTACCGGCATGTCCAGTTACAAGGAAAGCAAATTAAATTAAAATAAAGAATACAAATAAAAACTGAAAGAAATTAAGAAGTATGGCGCCCAGTCAAATGCCCCACTCGTGTTGCGAGTGTTTAAGGAAATCAATAAAAGTAATAAAATAAAGGGTCAAATAAACAAATATATATCTGTAACACACTAAAAAGAACAAACCCGAATGATAGCCCATTCGTATGATGTCTGCAGAGGAATGGAGCAGCACTCCCTAAGAGCTACGATTGCTGGGTCCCTCCCACTGTAAAGATAAAAACGAAGGGAGACTCCTGGATACAAGATGTGTGGCGGTAAGAAAAGAATATGCACTCCACTATGCCCCTAGTGGCTATGTGTGCTTTGTTGTAGTTTGCCTCAACTGGGGTGGCTGGTTTCCTAATGGGTGTCAACAGGAATGTTGGGATCGGGTAGGCACTGTCCCCTGCATATCGAGAAATGGTTGTTGTTAGCATTTATTGTCATTACTTGTGTAAATGTGTGTCATGTGGCTGCTTGTGTGTGCATGATAGTTAATAAATCAACCGCCAGTCATTGGTTTCCATGGGTTCCCGATGCAAGGGTCAGGGATATGAGTGAATGGCGGAAGATGTAGCTGACATGTGGGCATTCTGGGTCATTGGCATTGCCGTGCATAATGCATCCCTTGGTATCACCTGCACATTAATGGAATGCTAATGTTTCCTGTTGCAATAGATGTGCTCAGTCTCTCAGTGGAGGGGAGGGAGGCTGAAGCATTACATGTTTGCAGTCAATGGCCCCAGGACCCATGGAAATTGTGCAACTGCACATCATTCCTGGCATCCTCTCTTCCTTGCCAGCAGTGTGCACGGCATGTATGTGTGCCTATGTACATGTGCTAGGATGCAATGCAATACCTTGTGGAGGCACCTGGATTGTTTGGGCAGTGATATGCCCCCAATGATGGCACTAGTGTCCTGGAATTAACCACTGGCTAGGAAGTGCAAGGTTGATAGCACCTTGGGCATAGGTGGCACAGCCTGTGAACATATGGTGGGCGATTAAAGGTCATTCTCCCACTCCCTGACCACGTCTAGTATGACATGGCAAGGGTAGTGGTATCTTATATACACCTCCTCATCTGGCATTCTAAATAGTGTGGTGAATGGTAGAAAGATGCTGGCCCTCCTCCTACTCCCTTGCAGTAGGATCAGAGTTAACAATGCAGGATCCGGCAGTGTGGCAATCCTAAATTAGTTGGGGTTGCATTGTGATTTTTATTCATGGCCTTTCATTGCGCTTTGTACTTTGTGACAGGGTTTACCTAGTGCTTGATTGGGGTTTGTTGGTTGTTGGTACGGAGCCCCCCCCCCCATCTCCGGGTTCTTCCTCATTTTCCGGCCTTACCAGGCTTTGCGCTATGTGTCACACAAAGTGCCACTGCATAGCACAAAGTCGGAAGGATCAACGCCAAGTCCAGTTTGTAACTTGGGTTAATCCATTTTGCGATGCCCCAAGTGTACTTTTGCACTGTACAACTTTTTTTGTAAGTGAAGCCCACAGTGTTTCTGTGAGGCTGATGAGCAAGTGAAATTCCAATACATTTACCCTCTTGAAAACAGTGGCCAGATCATCCTTAGTTCATGGTAGCTCACTGTCTTTATACCATAGAATGGGAGATCTGTCAACTAACCACAGATCATAATTCTGCTTGAAATTACTCTCAATGTTCTTAGCATTTGTTCCTCAATCCATCTTCCTGTGTTACCTATTAGCTTATTACCAAGCAGGCAGCACAGTGGACTTTATATTGGCTGTTATTGTTCACTATAAAGATAGACATTAAGGGGAGATGTGTTGTCTGAACAAAGGAATTTTAATTTGCTACAACTATCTTGGAATGGGATTATAATCCATGTTCATTTGAAATGCAAATACACTTGTTTATATACATTAAAATGAAGCAATAAACCTGCAACATTTCAGCAAATTCCTTCCTCCCTTAATATGTGAACACGTTTTAGTATTATGTTAAAACGTATAACTCTAAAATGTACTCACAATGGTGTATGGCAAGGGCAGTTTTGCAAGACAATGCAGTTCTGCAAAAGGACGTAATTCACAGAGCATGTTTCGACGCTTTTGTGATTGAGGCTCTGACTCAAATAGAGAAGACTCTGGTTGCATCAGGCGAAAGGACGCCCTTGCTCCACTCCATCGAGTCGTACTAACTACCAAACCAAATCACACGCAAACAACCTGTTGCACTAAATGTCAGATGGCAGTGCAAATGTCAGAGAACGTGCCAGGAAAGACGCAATAACAAAATGTATCTGGAAAGCACTTGCACATATTTCTAAAACTAAGATTGCATTCGATTCACAGAGGCACGCAAGTCCGCGCTATATTGATTCTTGAGAACACATTTTGTAATTTGTTGAACGTGTATTTTTTTATTTCAATTTCTATGGCATTGCCTTGTTAGTCACATACTTCGACAGCAAGTTGTGCGGATTAGATTAGCGCATCCTCTGGGAAATTTCAGTTACTTATGCTTTTTTTCGGAAGAAATCCAGAATGATAAATGTTATGCCATTTAAAGAGCTCACACTGTTCAAGAAACGCTTGAGAACAAAAGAAAACAAAACAGCGAGATTGAGCACAAAATATCATCATGCATAAAATATTGTTACATGCAATTAACATTTTTAATCAATGCGGTTTACGACACATTATTTAAATTGGTTTGTCTACTTGCAGTTTACTCTGTCCCTAAAGGACTGAGTTCATGGGCCTTATTGTTTTTTAAAAAGTGTTATTCAATGGAAAATTCCCATTTAAAAACGCTTTGCAAATCAGGCCCATCCATGTCTTTTCATTTTAGTAAGAATAATGTTACCAAATAATAACAATTTGGTATGTATGTGAAGTTCGCGAATTCCTGGGCTGTTGCAGGTGACAATCAAACATAGAGTACGCAGATTGAAGAATGTTTTAGTAATACCGGTACATTTAATCCACAATATGCACCTGCTCTATAAAACTAGGCTGCACCAGCACAGACAGCCCGTGGGTCGTTTACAATATTCTTAGCGATTAGGCCCATGAAAAAATAATGAGAAGCAGTAGTTTAAGGATGTATGCTTGTATTATAACATCTTCACTAACAAAGAACAGATGCAAATCCAATTTAGATGAACACATGAACAGGGGCTATTTCTAAACACTACACACAATAGTCGTATCTAAAAATGAACAGAACACCAATATACATTCTACGTAATCCGGGCGTTAAAAGACTTTTATTTGGAAGTCTGCATTTTCTTTGTGCGCTTTCATGTAATTGTATGTGGGTAGGCAGTGGAAGGGGAAGAGGGGTTCGTGGAGGGCGTTGGGGGAGTTTGGACATAGGGAAGAGAATAGGTGAATGAGGATGCTAGCGAAAAGAAAAAAAAAAGAAACTGGTCGAATTTAGGTAAACCAAAGGTTCACAGACAAAATGAAGACTTCCCACTGAAATGCAATAGGAAATATAAATAGCTAGAATCAGAATTCTGTGCTGAGGGAATTCATTGAAGTTTGGGTGGTGGCACTCCCCACCATGGGAAAGCTACACTGAACATCTGATCACTGAGCACCAGTAAGTAACTCAGGTCCGAGTTGAATCCCCCAAAGCAAAGAGAAAGCACTGTGCTTATAATGTGAGATACACATTAAATGACACCTGTGTTTTTTTTTTCGTAAACCTCATTTGAAATGTGGTTTCCAGTGGATTTGGGAAGGCCATGCAAAGGATTGCACACCATTTGCGGCACATTATCGTTTTGTTCCAGAAGGCATAAGGCCACCTCTGTCTGGTACAGCTTAACAAAGGGATCACCTTACAATTCATCACCCATACTGTACCTGAATCAAGCAGAATGGGCTACTGTGCGGCCATTTGAGCCCTTCACCTGCCAGACAACTATTTTATGCCACAATACTCCTTCTAAATTCACCCACTCTTAGCTCACCCTTAATTTTCTGATCTTGATTCTTATCTACACACCATGTTCAATCCATTTAAGACTGTCATTTTCCAGTTATGACAAGAGAAGAAGGAACAGCTATTTGTTCCCAGTTATACTATTCCCACAAAAATGATGCATGTGTTAGTTTGATAACATACAATAATTAATACTACAAAGCGTGCATCTGTTCTGTCAAGACGGCATATTAGTTACCTCACTGGACTGCCCCAAAACAATTGTAAATAACTTTCATTTCTCTAAGGTCACGCTGAACTGACGTACGAAGCATGTGTGTCTCTTGTCTCTTAGCCAGGGCATGACAAAATGGTGAATGGCAAATGGAGCAAAATAACGGGCAACGCGCCGTTGGGGACCCCTATCCTCTGTTGCCTACGGCAGTGTGTGAGCAATGGGCATGGGTCTGTGGGCGAGCACATTCTTCCTGTTCATCATCTTGGTCATGAGACATTCTGGGTGAAAGACCACACTGCAGCTGTTGGAATGAGTGTTGTAGACATTGCTTGGAGATTATAGAGGGTGTTGATATCAGCTAGGTAGATGTAAGCACTCTGTGAATAGTAGGCTATGGATTGGTGTGTTGAATTGATGAAGGCATGTAATGAGCACGAGATTCAAAGGCAGTATGTTTCAGGGGGCTAGGATGAAAACAGAAACCCAGATTCATTTTCTTCTCTTTATGTGACTTCAGGGCTTTAACCATTCCAAGGATAATCATTAACTGAAATAGAAAGTTTCTATACAAGATAGGCTGACATCAGTTGCCAGTAATCTGGAAGGTAGATACATGAAGAACAGTGGTTAGATCAGACTGCTTGTACCATAGTATCAACATTGAGGTCTGACAGACTCTTCTCCAGTTACCAAAAATGTCTTGGATATCACAATGTGCTCTTTCACACCGCTATCATGCAATGCACTCTATAATTATGGTTACTATCCATCACTATGGATCCTGTCATCTAGGCCCGACCAGCACTTTCAGCTAAACCTCAATCCAGTCAGTTCACACTAGGCCTTGTATTGGCTATTCATGCACACCGCCGATTGAAGTACTTATGCTTCTAGCATAGTACAGTGTGATCTCTAATGCCTAGTGAGAAGCACAACAGAACCAACTTAACTCTGCATGCTACTCAGCCATGATCCGATTCCTGGCTACTCTAATTAGCCTCTCAATCCTACTAGGCCTTCAGCATTTCACTAGGATGATCAACAAAGACCCTGACAATGACAACCTCTCCCAATTCCATACCAACCCCCGGGTCTCTTCAATTTCAGCAAGGACCTTACGCCTATCTATGCCCCTCTCACTACCACCATCAGCCAACATCCTTCTGACACCATTCCTCCAACCATTTCTATACCACACATGTAGCAATCCCTCTATGCAAACACACTGCAACCTCCACTTCCTAACACCAACACAATGGATCAACCTATACGCTACAAGACCCATACATAATCAACCCCTTACAACCAAGAGTAGAAACTCAAGACTAGGCTCCAGACTACATGCTGGTCCTTCACCACTCTATTCCAAACACAACAATGATAACAACAAAATACCTAACACTAGATCGACACTTCCAAAAAATATCCCCACACCCATTAGAGAAACGAATAACATTCCTAACCTCACCCCTACACTTAAGGGTGACCTAATAAACGACAGATCTATAATCACACATGCACTAGATATAGCTGACATCATTACATCCAATGGTTTGGACTTCCGGACCGTTACAGAGACCTGGCTTCATGCCGCTTCAAGCCTAGCCCTGGCACTTGCGATCCCAGAAGGCTATGTCATCAACCGGCTAGACAGAGTTACTGCAAAAGGAGATGGACTAGCATTCATTGCTAAAACCTCACTGAGCCTACGACTCCTGCCCAACCGATCCTTACCCTCCGGGGAACTATTATCTGCCAAAATACCCATCTCAAAAAACTACACACTAACCATACACCTTATCTACAGACCGCCAGGTACCACCTCTACATTCAAAGAAGACATTACCCTCCTGCTCGCTAACAACACTAAACCTAGCTCCCAGAGTCTGATACTAGGA
This sequence comes from Ambystoma mexicanum, assembly GCF_040938575.1. NCBI lineage: Eukaryota > Metazoa > Chordata > Amphibia > Caudata > Ambystomatidae > Ambystoma > Ambystoma mexicanum. Next base: position 443,058,516 of record NC_090941.1, read on the forward strand.
AACTTCAACCTAGGCTATCAAGACCCTAAAAACAACAAAACATTCACCATTGCCAATTCTATATCTGAACTAGGATTCACTCACCGCATTACACTACCCACACACAACAAAGGTAGAATACTAGATTGCCTAGACCACCTGAACTGTGAAACTAATATCTCTTCCAACATATCATGTTCATGGACGGACCATCACCTTATCACCTTCACCATCAAAAAAGATAACCCTCAGCACCAAAAAACACCTACAGCCCCACCCTCTCTTATGAGAAACAACAGAAACATAACTACATAAAAATGACTTCTATTACTACAACCACTCATTGATTTCAAACCGACCAACACTGACCCCACAGCCTTAGATGACTTATACAACACTGCCGTTCTCAATGCCATCAACACTATCACCCCCATCAAATTGTGCAAAGCCAAACCTCGAGCCCATCTGAACTCATGGTTCACTCCAGAGGTAAAAACACTATGTAAAGTCAAAAGGAATGCAGAGACTTTATAGAAAAACTCCCCATATGTCTCCAGTAAAGCCAACTTCACTATAGCCTCCAATAATTACAAGGAAGCCATCCATCAAAAAAATAAAAAATTCCTATTACGAACAAATCATCAAGACCAAATCCAGTATAAAGGAGCTCTTCAACATTCTAAGAGAGTTAGAATCTCCCTCCCCGGCACCTTACACCTGCACCAAAGACACCACATGATGTACGAATATCCAGATTGTCCTCCTAGAGAAAATCTCAATGTAACAATCTAACATAGAGCAAAATAAAAATCCACTCTACTTAACGATAAAGCCCAATACACACCCCCAAGCAAACAAATTGACAATAACTCGCTTTTCCACTTCTCACCTCTAACCATCAAAGAGATTGAAGACATAATATCAAAACTTAAACCATCGAGATGCCAAGGCGATACCTGCCCTGCTCCAATAATCAGAGAAGCAGCGAAGCAATTAGCCCCCTTCATCACCACTTTAATTAACTCATCATTCGAATCCAGCATAGTTCAAACTAACTTAAAAGACTCATGGGTTCTTCCCCTCCTGAAGAAACCCACACTAGACCCTGACATGCCAACGAACTACAGGCCAATCACCACCGTACCATTTCTCGTAAAAATTCTGGATAGGGCAGCTTACCTGCAGATCCAGAAACATTTGGAAAACCAAAATCTACTAGGACTGAGGCAATCAGGTGTCCGCCCTAAACACGGCACAGAAGCCACCCTGATTGACCTCAAGACACAAATGGATTCCATCAAAGACAATGGTAAACTTGTCCTCCTACTACAACTGGACCTCTCAGCTGCATTCGATCTGGTTAACCATTAAATCCTTTGCAACCATCTATCATCAGCAGCCCACTTTTCTGAGGAAGCCAACGCATTGATCAAATCCTTTTTAAACAACAGATCAATGAGGGTCTTTGCACCAAGAGCCACAGCCAACCCAGCGCCAGTCACGTGTGGAGTTCAACAGGGCTCTTGCGTGTCTCCAGCGCTATACAATGTGTTTACCAAACCATTGTTTGACCAACTGGGTATCATCTACACAAACTATGCAGATGATACCCAGATACTAATCACACTAACTGGAGACTATACCAAAGAGACCACTGTACTTAACAACATGTATTCCTTCATCCAAGCTTGGATGGCCGAGCACAGATTTTGCCTCAACGATTACAAGACTGAATTACTGCTCCTAGGCTCCCAAACCAGACTCACCAAACTTGACAAAAAATACTCAGCACTCAACATTGATTGGAACAATATTTTGCTAGCCAAGGACGTTAAAACCCTAGGCATCTACCTCGACTCCTCACTCACACTGACCAGACAAATCAACGCCATCTCTTCTTCCTCTGCCTATACCTGTAAATTAATCAGTGCTTGCAGGACATTTCTTTCTGCAACCAACTGTACCTCCATTGGCAGAGCGCTAGTTCTCTCCAAAATTGATTACTGCAACGCACTTTACTCGGGTACAAGCCAACGCAATCTGAACGAGCTGCAAGTTATTCAAAATAACACACTCGGAGCAGCACTAAATATCCCCAGACCCCACCACATCTCGAATATCAGAAAAAATACCCAATGGATCTCTTTCCAACAAAGGATATAATATAAATCTCTTTCACTCACCACTTACAAGTGCCTTGAGAACTCAGCACCAAGATACTTGGCTGATAATTTCACCATAAACACAACACACCCCGCCAGATCTGCACAATCCCACTGCCTAACTGTGCCAAGGCTAAAACTGCGGAAAGCCAGTGGTAGCAGTTTCCCGGTGATAGCCGCCACGTTGTGGAACACATTACCTGTTACATTAAGGGTGGAACCTTCCTACAACCAATTCAGGAAAAACACAAAATCTTGGCTCCTTTCGAAGGAAGCATGAAAGAAGCACAGATTTCATATTCACTCCATTGAGACCAATGCACACACCTGCATGCAACTGTAAATATCTGTATTATTGCACTGCACTGTAATTTACATGACTGTGTAAATAATTTCTGGGCATCTAATCCCAGCATACGTAAATATTATAACAGTTTTCATATATTATAAGCTGTCATACTGTACTGTTAAAGCTATGCCCCCAGATGCCTGAGGGTTTTGTGTGCTTAATAATTAAATAAAATAGAAAAAAATACAAATAAAATAGAAAAAACAACATTTTATTTCATGTTAAAATTAGCACCAATACATTAAATATACAGTGAATATTTTTTCAATGAAAGAGGAGGTGAGGAGGGAAAGGGAAAAAAGGAGAATCTGGTATATTACAATGCAAGTGATAGATATTATCCATGTAAGTCATTAAATGCATCCCATATTTTTCCATAGTCCTCAATGTTGTCTTTTCTGTGAATCGAAATATTTCCTCTTGCAGATAATAAAATCAAACTATTTAACCATTCCTCATGAGATGATTTTGCAGATTTTGTCCACAATCTTAACATTTGTTTTTTTTTCAACCATTAACGATCTATATACATATTGTTTCTCAAATGTAACCATGGCATTTGAGGTATATACAGGAGATAGGAAAGCAGAGACCTAACATTATATTCACTCTATCTAATACATCATTCCAATGTACAACTTTATTTTGAATACATTCTCATGTGGAAAGACACAACACATTCATTTACGGCCTGATTTACAAAAATGTTTTCAATGGGATGTTCCCATGTTAAAACATTTTTGTAAATCAGGCCCCCAGCATCCAATAAACTTTTCACAGCTCCTGAAATATGGAACAATGCTTTTGCAGGACATGTCAGAATACTGTTACTGGATCTAATTTTGATTAATAAAAGCTCAGGCTTACTCATTTGTGGCCACATGGTGCACCGGTCCGGATTGAAATGATTGTGATGGCAATATTTTCTCATTGCATGTTGATGCCCAATGACACTTTGAAGTTGATTGCATGGGAAATGCATGGGAATTGATAGGTAGGCAAGCATGATCAACAGTAGTTTCATGTACAGATTAAACATAACATTTGATTGTGATGTTGCCGCTGAAAGCGCTGCATTTTATTGTTCCGACTTGTGTTGATTTCTGATTTTATTAATTTGAGTGGATGTTTCCTTTCCCAAAATTTCCCATTTCATCGCTTTATTCTGTGTTACATTTACTTAGTAGCATAGTCTTTTTTCTATGCTCCTCTTAGTACAGTTTTTCTCTGCTTTCTGCACATCACGCGGGCTTGCCAGGGTCTCGGCTGGACGGTTGGGTAAGGACTCCTCTCTATCTTGCACCCGCCCCCCCTTTTCAGTTTGGATCATCTTATGGCTCTAGCTCCCTTTGATATTATCTGGCCTGTTTACCACCTATTCTGCCTGACACTGCCGCTGAGTCTGTATCCATCCCATATCAGTTGAACTGTTTGTTGTGTAATGCAAGGTCCTTGGTGGCTGCACAGTGCTTTGACCTCCTATCAGACTTTAAGCCTGACTGGCTGCTGGTCACCGAAACTGGGCTTTCCAACTCGTCGGGGCCGGCCTTGGTTCCTATGCTTCCAGACGGCAATAACATACTGAGGTCTGACCGGGCATCTAGATGCCTTGGTGGTGGTGTTGCTTTTATTTGTAATACTAGGTTTGCATTCACAGTGATTCCTCTGCAAGCAATTGTAAAATAAAGGTACTTTTGGTGTGCGTGGTTCTCTCTTTGTCTAGGACTCTCTATTTTCTTATTGTCTATCGTCCCCCTGGATCGGACCCATGTTCACCGATGCGTTCGCAGATCTTGTAGCTTCGCTGCATCTCCAATATACTGATTTGATTGTTGCCAGTGATTTTAACTGCAGGTGTAACGACCCTTCTGCCAAGTTTATTGGTGCCATGGATGACTTATCTTTGGTGCAACTAGTTACTAGTTACTTAAGCCACTCATATCCTGTGCAATCACCTGGATTTGGTTTTTGCTAAACATGATGTGGTTGCAGTTTCTACTGTTCACAGGATCACTTGGTCCAATCATTTTGTCATTACCTTCTTTTATAACTTTATTGACCAAGTACCTACATCCTGTAATCAGAAAGTTTGGCAACGTAACTGGCACTTGGTTGTTTATTCTCGCCTTGCAGCCTCTATTAATGAGCACTGTCTTGCTGTTCCCTGCCTGTAGCTTTCTTCTCTTTCTAAGATATTTACTACTGTAGATGGCTTATTGGCTACTTTTATGAATATTTAGGTATGTGGCTGGCCTTCTGAGTCCTGGTTTAATGACAATCTTAAACTTCTTTCGCTCAAACAAAGGCAAGCCGAACAGAAATGGTGCTCTTCCTATTCTTCTGGTGACAGGGCTGCATTGTGTTCCATTACCTCCAGTTATCATCTGGCCATTAAACAGGCCAAACAAAAGAGTTTTGCCTCTCAAATCGGGAGCTCTGTAAATCAGCCCAAAGAACTGCTTAGGGTTGTCCGCTCACTGTCTGCTAAGTCGTCCCCTGCTGATTCCATCCCTCCTTCCCAAGAGCTTTGTGATTCCCTTGCTGACTTCTTTGTTCATAAAATAGAGGATATCCGTGATCATGTCTCCTCTGTTCAGAACCCGAGCTCTGTGGTTCCCCTTGTGGCTGCTGTTGATGCCCATGCTTCTGGGCCCCTGCTGACATCCAGTTGGCGCTGGGACTCTTTCCCTTCTTTCTTTGAAGTTGATATTATTTCGTCATTGGAGAGAATGAAATCTGCTTCGCCTAATGATGCCATCCACCTGAGAAGTGTGAAAGTGATTTTGCCTTTGATTATTTCGAATGTCACGACTGATATTAATCAATCCCTCTCTACAGGGATCATCCCTTCTTAGATTAAATGTGCAATGGTGATTCCTTTGCTCAAGAAACCTTCTCTTGATCCTCTGGTTCCAGACAACTTTTGACCAATCTCGCTTCTTCCGTTTTTTTATGAACTTGTTGGAATCCCTGATTGCTCCTCTGCTTGGACGTTTTTGTGAGGATACGTCTTTGCTGGGTGCTTTTCAGTCGGGTTTTTGACCTGATTAACGTAGTTTCCCATACCAGCCGCGCTCACAGCCAGGTATTTAGCTTGCCTAATCCACAAAAGGCATTACTCGAAAAGTTGTTGGTGCAAAAACAAATTTTAATCTAGGACTTCACCTGTCCACCGAAGATTGAACTGCTCGCCTACACGTGTTTCAGCCCGCTTGGGTCATCATCAGGGCAGATTACTTGTGTCAAAGATGCTTAACATACAGAATCAACAACAATCATATCGAAGTATACAAGGGATTGCATTAAGTATGATCCATACAACCAAATGATAAGCAAAATCAAGAAATGCGAGGATAGAGGATGGGGGAGGAGCAAAAGGAGAGAAAAGACAAAAATACTTGGGTATTTTGTACTTGAGTAACACTTCCAAAACCAAATGTTTACAGTTAACACAATGCATGAGGATACATTTGTATAAATGCATTGTGAAAATTAAAATGAAAATTAAGGTGCAAAATGTTGCATGGTATTGATTATACACCCAGGGTACTAACTAGATTGCCTTGCATGTGGGCCTAATTATGTAGGATCTGTTTTTGTGGCATACTGTGAAAATAATGCCTGTTTGCTACTGTGCATACATGACTGGGATTTGTTTGAACACATGGGATGTGGGGTAAGCCAGATATTATAGACTGATAGTGCCATTATCGGGTGTGACGAATTGTACTAGCTGGTTTTCTTATTGGTTCGGACAGACATAAGATTGGATACATCTTACCTGTCTGGGCAAAAAAAGAAGTAAGGGTCACTTGGTTTGATGCGTAAAGATTCAGGAAGCAGAGTCTTGAAAAACAACTTCGGTTTGGTCACCAGTGGAAAGAGCCACGCGTGTAAGAGCTGCTGTGCTGCAGTGGAAGGAATTTATATAAGAATGCGATTTTGGAAGAAATTGTTCATAGCTAGATTGCTGTCACATTTTACATTACATGGCCACGGTAGCGGCCATGTAGTTATGGTTAAGTTGCTGTTTCCATAGGAAGAGCACTTTTTGGGCGGCTTATAACTTCGCTCTCCCTGAACGGATCCTCACCAAACTTTGCAAAAAAAGTATATGGGTCACTCTGAATTTTTTGGTGAGGATTCGTCCAGGGGAAGCAAAGTTATAGGGGGGGTCCCAAAACTTTTTTTTTTCCCATAGACTGAATGGGAAAAAACTTTGCGCACGGCCACAGGCCAAGCCGCTGGATGGATTCACACCAAATTTGCGGCAGGAGTGGGGGCTTGGTCCCGAAAGAGTGCTTTTGCAAATTTGGTGTAAATCCGTCCAGTAGTTTTTTATAAAATGACTAAAAACGTAAGGCAAAAAAATTAGTGATATCTGTGTTCGCTTCGCGGACGGACTTCCCTGTTCGCTCCACGGACAGCACCCCGATTGGCCGATGGCCTTGCGTCATGTCCCGGGACATGCGACGTGTTCGCTGATTGGATTGCAAGGGGCATGGAACGCGTCAGATTTTCTGTGGCGCCCGCCATCTTGTATTCGCCATCGACCGCGTACAGCGCATTGAAACGTGGATAAAAAATTGTATTTAGTGCCGTGTGTTGGTGTGTAAGAGTGTTTGGGGAGGGTGGGGGAGTATGAGATAGGTTCAATGTTTTGTTTTTTTATGTGCTAGACGTTTTTGTTGCGTTCGATTTGTCCGCGGAGAACACGGCTGTTCTGACATTTTGTAAATAAACTAGATGGTGGGGTGTTTAGAGGACGGAGTATGTCTCATTTTTGTTCGCAAGGAAGGTAAAAATGAGCTATGAACACTCGCGGTGTACTTAATTGTTTGTAAATACACAAACTGGGGGTGTCCTCAGGACGCTGTCCGTATTGTAATCTGTCTAGTTGAATGTGTTCTAAGTACACTCGCGGTGTCCCGAAATGGTTGCAATTACACAAAATGGGGGTGTTCTGAGAATGTTGTTTGTATTGTTCGTTGTCAGGAAGAAAGTGTTTTAAGACCACTCCTTTTGTCCGCTAATAGTACAATTTCCTATGGGCGTCAACCGACTTTTTGTCCACTAAAGAAACAATAAATCCGGCTGGTGTGCGCCGACATTATGTGATAATCCTATGACTGGCGCTTTTGACCTGGCTGACTTGCTTTTGCGACACTAAATCATATCTCCCGCCCCTAAGCCTGATATTATCAAAGCATTCCTATTCCCCGCCTCTCTCCGTGACGTTACAGGGTGCGTCATCAAACTCACCCAGTCCTCTCCAGTGCTAAGTGACTTTACACAGAACCCGGAAGACAACACATATTATGTCACAACACAGCGCGCCACAATTCGGAATATGAAACAGTGATTTTAAAGCAAACTGCAAGATTGTAAATTTTGTAAAGTACATTTATTTGACATCAAATGTTTAGAGAATATTCAGCAATTTGCATTTGTCTTTGTTGTCGATCCGTAAAAGTTCATGTTGAGGCACGCGATGTTCCTTTGCGGTACAGAGGGTGTTAGATCAGCTTACAACTCAGTGCACCACAATTCGGAATATGAAACTGTGGTTTAAAAGTAAACAGCAGGATTGTACATTTGGTAAAGTACATTTATTTCACATGAAATGTTTAGTGAATATTCAGCGATTTGCTATTGTCTCTGCTGTTGATCAGCAAAAGTTTATTTTGAGCCACGCGTTGTTCCTTTGCGGTAGATAGGCTGTTGGTTTATGATAAAAGCAGTAAATTGTCGCTCTGAAAATTGGAAGGTTGCTCCAACAACGAGCCATTAGACCACCCTATTGGTTGGTATGTTGTTTGTAGCCGCTAGTACTGCATAAGGGCATATTGGTCCTTGGCATTTGTCCCATAAAATGGTGAGGATCATGAAGATGCATATTTGGACCTGCATCTGGCAGTTGAAGACCCCATCCGCTGGAGTCTGTAAATCGTGACATAGGCAAAATGGGACCACGTACCTGTTTTAAAAAACATAAATTAGTCTCACCAGCCGATCTTCATTAAAAATCATCATTTTATTTATTAGGGCGTGAAACTATTTGCTACCGAAGATAGTGCAACGGAGTATGTTAATAATAAAATAATAATATTTTCCCATTCATATAGCGCTAAGAACCGTGAGGTATCTAAGCGGTGCTTATTATTAACCATGGTGTGTGGAGCTCATTTATCGACCACGGAAGGATGAAAGGCTGAGTTTGGCCTTGCCAGGATTCGAACTTGCGTTAGCAAGGTGTGCACAGATGTCAAAGCGAGCATTGTACTCGCTGTGCCACTTGACAGGCTACATTGAAGTGGCACAGCGAGTAGAGCGCTTGACCGCCTATAGACCGGTTAAATTATTTCTATTAACCCACCCTGTGTCGTCTGCCTTTTTCAGAGCCCTATAAACGACAGGGGATCATTTCGGGGGTGATAGTGCGGGTAGAAAACATTATGCCACTTTCAACGAACAAGTTCAACTTGAGCGGTCTTTAATGCTACGCTATTGTTATTATATTTGGTATAAAATAATCTAAAGGGTTACTTACAGTACAATTGCAATTTCCACTGTCTACGAGTAGTGCAGTCCCAAAATACGACTCCGCGTGCGCATAGTGATATAATATATAAAAGTGGTTTCGTTTCAGAAATGTCCTACTTATCTTCTCTTACGTTTTAGCAACACTCCTTCAAGAGAAGTCTTTCATCACAATCTCTGTCTGTCAAGGTCAAAACACAATACAACCTTATAGTACGCTTCGTGAGCCTCTCCGGGGCCCGAGAAAAAAATGGAAGCAGCTGACCTTCACTGTGAACTAGCATAAATTCTTACTTTGCAACATTCTGTGTAAAGCGATCTGTGAGAAGTTGGTTTTTGCACGCCATGTTTGTATATTGTTTGCGTGATACTAAAAAAAGTTTGTTTAAGGGACGTTATGGTTCTAAGTACAGCCGAAAGACCCCTGAAAATCGCAAGTTATGGTGAGCTATGAAAAATAACTCGCGCCTCCACCGTGCACTGCTAAAACTAACACCCAGGACATCAAAGATGACATTGCAAATGTCATTGATGAAATCACTGATGACATCACATGTGTATGTACTTTGCATGGAATTTGTGTACTAGGGATTTTTATTATAATGTTGCGAAAAAAGTGTCAAGGATATTGCAATAAATATCATACCGTTATTAGTGCTTTGAACAATGCATTGATATAAATAGCATTGTATTATGGGATTCTATCTAGTATACTGAGCTACTAATGGAGAAACATAGCATTGTGTGCAGAGTACAAGATGAAAGTATAATATTTGTAATGTTAATATGTTGAATAATGAAATGATAATTGTCCTGAAATGTTCGAAAATTCACAAAATGGGGGTGTTCTGAGGACGTTATTCGTATTGTGTGATTGCTTAGCTATATGCAATGAGGGAATGGCACAGAGAGTAAAGTGGACGCCGTCTGCGGACACCGCGGCTGTTCGTGGACAGGGCGTGCTACATCCGGGTTTTTCCAGGAAATCCAACATGGAAAGAAGACTGTACAGATCAGCCAATCAGATGTGGGGGTTGTGGATTTGTGTTGAAAGGGACTGTGTGTATTGAAGATGGCAGAAGTGGAGAAAGTCAGGGTGTTGGTGCTCGGAGATATGTTTGTGCATGGTTTACAGCAGTACGCTGAATGCAGGCATGTTGCAAAGAACTTTGATGTGAAAGGAGTGGAGGTGGTGTGGAGCACTGTGCCTGATTGCAATGTACAGGGAATTGTACAAGTTTGTGAGGATATGGCCATGATGAACAGTCCGCATGTGGTAGTTTTGCACTGTGGTGCTTTCCATTTGGGCAACGTCAGTGCCCCTACTTTGTTGGCTGATTTGGAACGCTTGGTTCAAGCCATAATGAAGATCCTTCCAAATGGAAAAGTAATTTGTTCTGGATTACTACCTAGGGCAATATGGGACAATAGTTCAGTTTCTTGTCCTCAGCAAAACATTGCTAGGTGTGTCATCAACCGAGGCATATGTGCCTTCATGCTTATAGCTGGTATGTTCTTCTGTAACAATGAGAATATTGATGCCAGTAATGCTGTTAATTTTAAAGAAGATGGCATTTCCTTATCTTTTACGGGAAATGCCTTTCTATTTTGGAATGTAAGGGATGCTTTGGAGAAGGTTATGTGAAGATTTTAGGAGTAAAGTAAGAAAAAAAAACCAAGAAAAAAAATACAAAATAACAGGTGTCTGTCAAGCATCTGTAAAAAAAAAAAAAAAAAAAAAAAAAAACGCTCTTTTCAGAGCCAACTTCAAAGGGGAAATGGGGCACACTATTTAAATTTACATTCACCACGCTCAGATTTTCGATATGTCCGCGGACATGGCGGTAGTCCGCGGACATGAAAATCACTACGAGGGGGTTAGTATGTTCTATGTTACATGTATATGAAGTCAGGAATATTATGGTTAAGTTGTGCTACTAAAAACCTATGAAATTCAGTGAAAAAACTTTGTTAAAGGGACGTTATGGTTAAGTTGCGCTACTAAAAACCTATGAAATTCAGTAAAAAAAACGTTGTTAAAGGGACGTTATGGTTAAGTTGCGCTACTAAAAACCTATGAAATTTAGTGAAAAAACTTTGTTAAAGGTACTTTATGGCTCAAAGTAAAACCGAAAAACCCCTGACATTCGGCAGTTATGGTAACATAGGCAACCATAACTCGCGCCACCGTGCACTGCTAACACTAACACCCAGGACATCAAAGATGACATCACAAATGTCATTGATGACATCACTGAACACATCACATGGCTGGCTCTCCCTTTTTATCCTTTACTGACATATCGAAGCCACATAGCTTTCTTCAGTAACAGTCAGGAAGTAAAATTAAAAAGGTACTATATTTGTAGACTTAGGGACAAGTCACATCATATGAAACATATACATAGCGGAAGACACAGGCTTGAAAGAGAGCAATCCTTTCTGTGCATGAAGATAATCATTAGGGTTATCAGCAGTTACTCATATTTTTATTTTTATTACTCTACCTTCCCTGTATATGCTCATATTTGTATACATTATACTCACTCTCCTTTCGTTTGGGTGCAGTCACATCATGTGATACACATGCATATGGTAAGTAGCAGCTTTGAAACAGAGCAATAGTTTCTCTGCATAAAGACAATCAGTTAGGTTATGAACTCTTTCTGCTACTATTTCTGCTTTTTTGTTTACTTCACTGTCTCTGTATATACTCATATTTGTATGTGTTGTTGTCTCTTTGTGTTTTGTCTGTAATAATTATGTATTAAGTGGGTTTTATTATCTACTTATTACATGTTTCACAGTACGCAGAACTCTAATAAGAAAGCAGTTATCATTTCAGTATTCAACATGGCAAGATTATGAATATGGCACCTTCATCATGTATGCTGCACACACTGCCTATGTTTCTGCATGAGTAGCTTAGTATACTGGATAGAACTTCATAATAGAATGCTATTTATATCAATGCATTGCTTAATGTACTAAGTAGCTCATGATATTTATCCCAATGATCCTTGACAGTTTTTGGTCAACATTATAAGAATCCCTCCTACAGAGTTTTCATGAAAAGTGAATGCACATGTGATGTCATCAATGATGTCATCAATGACATTTGTGATGTCATCTTTGATGTCCTGGGTGTTAGTGTTAGCAGTGCACGGTGGCGCGAGTTATGGTTGCTTATGTTACCATAACTGCCGAATTTCAGGGGTTTTTCAGTTTTACTTTGAACCATAACGTCCCTTTAACAAAGTTTTTTCACTGAATTTCATAGGTTTTTAGTAGCGCAACTTAACCATAACGTCCCTTGAACAAAGTTTTTTTTACTGAATTTCATAGGTTTTCAGTAGCGCAACTTAACCATAACTTCCCTTTAACAAAGTTTTGTCACTGAGTATAAATATATCTGTGCTGTATCTAGAAAATGCGGTATGGGATTTTAAAAGCCACTCACCTAATTTTCCGAAAAATATTTGCCAAAAGACCAGCGGGTCCAGGAGTGTAAGTATTCAAACTGAGTCTGTTGAGTGTTTCCACATGAAACCGGTATTATTTGATTCCCAGAAGGATACTCGGACAGTGCGGCATCAGGTTTCTGTACACCACTACAGATGGCAACAGACTTAGTGTGCGCGAGATCGCCTGGTCTGTGCAGTTTGTGATAGTCCGTGAAGCAGCAGAATTCATTTTAAAGTGAGCGCATCGGTTTCAATGTATCTGAGTATCTCACCTGTTATACGCTTGAATGCGTGACTGGTGGAGAGCTGCTTGGTTGCAGCAAGTCGGATTGCAGCGTTCGTCTGCAGAGAGGGCGCCGTGAGTGAAAGCCCCGACTAATGATATTAAAGCTGGGTGCACGTGACATGTCACGTGATTATGACGCGTTGCTATGACGATCAAGGCATGTTGTGGAGAGATTAAAGTGGGAAAGGGGGGTTATCTATAACATCCATTGTTAGCTGTCAGTGAATGCCTGCCCTTGCTTAAGCAGTAATAATGAGAAATCTTGCACTTTTGCAAATTGTTGTAGTTTGCGCACCGTCCCGTGTTATATATTTACATGTAGTGTGTATGGTTGAAATGCAGACATTTTCTTCTATTGTGAACAAATAGTGCAACTCAAAAGGAAACGAAACCTGACGTGTCTGATGGCAGTTGTTAAATGCGATTGTATTACCATGGGTGTATAATCAAATGATATTTCGATGACTTGATTTGAGCTACTAAATTATAGCAAGCTGGTATTGGTTGGGAGCCAATTTTGTTGAGAGATTACCTATGACCTGGCCCAGGTACCAAGGCTGTTTTGGTCTCGGTACTGCATGACTTGACGCTGATTTCGGATCAGGTTGGAGTGGCGGCACTGATCCTGTTGGATTGTTCGGCCGCTTTTGGTATTGTTGACCACTCCATCATGATCAGTCATTTGTACGCTGCTGGGGTTTCTGGTCCTGTCCTCGCATAGTTCCATTCTTTTCTTTCTCATCGCTCACAGTTGCTATCTTTGCAGCCATTTCTGTCTGCTATCTCGGCTTTGGTATTTGGGGTTCCTCAGGGGTCTGCTCTTTTACCCACACTGTTCAACATTTACATCCAGCCTTTTGTTGCTCTTATCCGCTCACGCGGCTTCAGCTACTACTCTTATGGTGATGTTACTCAGATCCTAGTTCAGCTGGACATCCTCCATCCTGTCCAGGCCACTCAGCTGAGAGAGGGCCTGCAAGTAGTGGGGGTTGTATTAACAACAATTGGATTAAGTTGAATGGGGCAAATCTGAGGATCTGGCTGTGGGCTCTGCTTCTGTCACTTCTTCTTGGACACCGTCTTTGTGGCCTCCCTCATTTGGTTCCTTTCCTGCAGCTGTGCCTGTTGTTAAGAATCTCGGGGTAAAAATCTCTTCCTCTCTTTCGATGTACTCTCAGATCCGCTCAGTCTGTCAGGCTGGCCTCTTCCAGCTGAAGATCCTTAGGAAGGTTTTGCTGTAGATTCCTGATCATCTTCATGCTCCGTTGGTTGCAGCTCTAGTCCTTAGTCGGATTGACTATTGCAACTCTTTATATCTTGCACAACCTGACATTTGATGCAACGTCTCCAAATTATGCAGAACTCGGCTGCCCAGCTTGCAACTGGGTCTTCTTTCCAGGCTCACATCTCTCCTGTTCTGAGTGCCTTACATTGGTTGCCAGTGGTCAAACGTGTGCACTTTCAAGGTATGTCTCTTGTACACAGGGCTGTTCATGCGGTTGGAACAGAGTATCTGCTGCTTAAGTTCTATCCTTAAGTTCCTGGCATAATGCTGCACTATAAGGACCACTTTCTTATTTCTGTGCCTAGATTTTTCTTGTGTGAATTGGCGGCTGCTCATTTCCGGTGAGGGACGCCAAGCTGTGGAACACCTTGCCTATTGTGTTTTGCTCTTCGGCCGTCCATCTGCAATTCAGAAGGGCTCTCAAAACTTTGCTCTTCTGGTTTCTATGCTAGATCGTTGTTTCTGTCGAGTCTGTTTGCGTCATGTTGCCTTTTTGTCGTCAGTTTCGCTGTACTTTGGCGCAAAAATGGATAAAATAACATAACATAACTGTGAATGCTATGCAACTGTGGAGAACATAAGTCATCGGCATCGGCAAACACAAAAAATACCTCATACATATTATTTCAGTAGAAGACAAAATGACAAAATGCTTCATTTTCCTGCACAGAAAATGCTATACTTTTAAACGTACACTTAAAACTATGGTAATCATGTCAACATATAATAAGGTTCTCCCAAAAATACTACAAGAAACCCATCTAACGAAGGAAAAACAAGAGGTGATAAGGAAGAAATGGAAGGGAACCACTGTGGGGGCAACATATTCGGCTTATGGCAGAGGGGCAATCACCTGGGTAGCACCGCATGTCCCCTTTCATTTATTACAATCTGCGGGAGAGTCGGATGGGAGGATGGTAGCGATACGGGGACTGATAGAAAACAGAGAAGTGTGTATTATTAACGCATATGCCCCGACCCAAGATACTGTGGCCTACTTTAAGACCTTATATAGTAAAAAAGCTTGTACCTGGGGGGTGCGGTCATATGGGAGGGGACTTTAACTGTACGCTGGATCCCAGGGTTGATAGGTCAGACAGGAAATTAGACAAAACCACCCCGGCAGCCACAACCTTGAAGACCCTGTTGAGAGACTTTAAGCTAGAAGACATGTGGAGGCTACACCACCCATATGATAGACATTACTTGCATTACTCGGCCCCACATAATTTGTACACACGGTTAGATTATATGTTCGCCTCCCCGGAGATGATAGGAGAGATAGTGCGGACTGAATATAAAGCGAGGGTCCTTTCATACCACTCACTGCTGATCTTAACATGGCAGTATCAGGCCCCTACAGCCAGGATTCCAATGTGGCGGCTGAGAGCCGAAGCATTGAAAGACACAGGGCCTCATTACAAGGTAGGCGGTAAGGGTTTACCGGTACTACTACGAGGTCCCTTTGCGGGTTGGAGAATTTAACGCTTGCTATTTGCAGGCGTTAAAAACCAACCCGCAAAGGGACCAGGGAGCTAATTACGGTACTGCAATTTGCAGTGCCGTAATTAGCACCTTCCCCATTCCCATTATGCAATATGGGGCAAAAATGGGAATGGGGAAGGGCAATGGGGGAAGGGGGAATTACCGCCCCACCAACCCTGGAATAGGGCGGTAATTCCCCTTTCCACCAAGGCGGTGCCGGTATTTTACCAGCATGAACCAAGGTGCTAATAGTACCTTGGTCCACCGCCGTCCGTGTAATGAGGCCCACAGTGTTTAGAGGGGACCTGAGGAGGGAAATTGTAGAATATTTCGAAAACAATACTGGAACCATAAAATCGGCCGGTACCCTATGGGAGGCATTTAAAGTGGTGGTGAGGTGATCGGCGATAGCAAAATCCAAAGGGCTGCAAGGGGGCATATTGCAAGAGCTACAGAGGGCAGAGGAGGAACTAGATGCAGTCATGCGCAGAGGGAATGACTCCATGGAAGAGACCGACTCTATAAACCAATTACGGCAAGAATGTGAAGAGCACTGGGAGAGGCTATGTAACTTAAATTACAAGAAATACATAGAGAGGGAGCACGCTGGCGGGGACAAGCCGGGGAGGTTGCTAGCATGGTTGTATAAAAGCCAGACACCAAGACCAACGATTAGAGCAATACAGGGGGGAGGAGGACAGATACTTGATACCTGGGAGGGAGTGAACAAAGGGTTCCTCGAGTACTACAAACAACTGAATGGAGATACAGATGGAGGCGCATTGGGCGAGATAGTGGAAACACTAGGGGACATTGGCCTACCCAAATTGAGTGCTGAGGAGAAAGAGAACGTAGACGCCCCAATCACATTGGAAGAACAAGAAGCAGTGATTGAGGAATTACCTACTTGCAAGGCCCGGGGGCGGACGGACTCCCTAGCGAGTTCTATAAAACATATAAGACGGAATTACTTCCCTCGCTACTGGCTATGCTAAAAAAAGCTCTTGAAACAGGGATATTGCCAGAATCCCTAAGGGAGGCGATAATGATTCAGATTCTTAAACCTAATAAGCTGAGCGTGGACCGCAGATTCTATAGACCGCTATCCATGCTGAGCCAGGACAGCAAGATACTCACGGCGGTGTTGGCGGGGAGATTGAGACAGTTCATAAGCAAATGTATACATTCGGATCAGACCGGATACGTCCCACATAGAAGCATATCCGACAACCTTAGAAGGCTCCACCGGGTCATAGAGCAAACAGAAGGAGATGCGCAGGAAGTTGCAATTGTTTCATTGGAAGCAGTGAAGGCCTTTGATTCTGTTAAATGCCCGTGGCTGATAGCGGCCTTACAGGAATATGGAATAGGGCCCGAGTATCTGAAGGGGGTTAAACTATTATATAGCTCACCACTAGCCAGGGTTAAGATGGGAGCGGTTATTTCAGAAAGATGGAAACTTAGCAGAGGTACCAGACAGGGGGCCATTGGTCCCCAATGCTATATATCCTTGCACTGGAACTCCCAGCGATATACCCAATACAACAGTACAAGGAGGTTGGGATTTTTACGAAAAGAGGGCCACACCTAATATCATAGTATGAAGATGATATGTTGCTATACAAGAGGAGGAAAGCCTGCAATACATCCTAGAAGTAATGGAGTGATTTGCGTCACCCTCTGGCATTGCAGTGAACCCTAAAAAGTAATGTATATTCCCCCTGGGGAGATAAAAAGGGATTCCTCGGGAACTCCTACCCATCCTACAAATACCCTGGGAGACCGAAACCTTTAGATACCTGGGGATAGATATCTATCACGAGGTGGAGGACAAACACAAACATAACTCAGAGAAGGCAGTAGCAAACATTGAGAATAGCATGAGATTCTGGGCTAAGATCCCTTTGGCCATGGTAGGAGAGTGACTTTGTTGAAAATGGTAGTATTACCGAGGCTGTTACACGTTTTTGGAAATATACCATACATGATACCTACGTGATTCTTTGTTAAACTCTAGAGCATATGTAGAGGCTTCATCTGGCGCAACAACAGGAACAGAATAGCCCTGTGGAAACTTCAGAATACGTATGCCAAAGGAGGCATACAACTGCCAAATTCTGAGATCTATCACTGGGCCAGCCAGCTACAATATGTGGCCAGGTTGCTAACGGAAGACTCAACATCGGAGTCCAGACTGTTGAGGTCATAATGCACTCCGTTTTTATTGAAAGAATTGATATAGCTGCCTAAATCAGAGCTAAAGGGGTGTCCTAGAGTGCTGGAATTTGGATGGCAAATGTGGCAAAAGGCTTGCCAAGCCATGAAGAACCTGACTCTGTGCTCCTCGCAGGTACCGCTAGTAGCACTGACCCAAATGGATGTGCAATTGAGAAAGACGATACGCAATGGGAGACATATGGCAAGATGGAAAGATATTGGAATTTAACACACTGGTAGAGGAAACAGGTATACATCTAGGGTTATATATTACATACACCAGACTGGTGCGACGGGTGAAAGAAACATGGTCTGAAATAGCGCTGGAAGACCAACATGATACGGCCATAGAAACAATTTATGACATCACAGAGGGAGGGTATGAGGTTTCCCGAATCTACGAACTGTTGATGACTAGGGTGGGGAAGGAAGTGACCCAGCTAAGATGGTATTGGGAAGAGGAAGCGGGAGAAAGCGTGAATGATGGGCTATGGGAGAGGGCTCAGAGGTACCATAAAAAGGTGTCCAGGAATGCAAGGCTGCAACAAATCCAGCTATACGTAACTCACAGAGTGTACATGACCCTTCACAGAATGGCCCAATTTAAGAGTGCAGAAATACAAACATGTCCCAAGTGTGGAGAAGTAAATGCTGGGATGACACATATGTTCTGTGCATGGCTGGAAATTGGTACATTTTTTAAAGATGCAGCCCATCGCCTGACAGAGAAGGGGATCACGTTAGATGTGGAATCGGTGTGGGCATGTATGGTGGGGGGCTCCCTAGACCACAAAAGCTAAAGCAGGTGAGTAAACTTAAAGACTTGGCTTACATACTTGCCAAGCGCAGAATTGCCATGAGCTGGAAAGCTTGTAACAGACCAAAGGTAGAGGTTTGGTGGAATGATCTCAAGATATGGGCTGAGACGGAAACGGTGGTATGGACCGAAGCAGCCAACAGAGGGGGGGGGGGAGAGACAGACACATTGATGGCCTGCAGACACTTAGTGGCCACATTGTCTGGGTCCACCCAGGTATGCTCAAGCAAAAATGATACCTCCCAAAACACGGAAGAGGGAACATCCCTAGAGGATATAATGGCGGAAGGTGAAATGAAGTAGGCTCATGTTTGTGGGGAGGGTAATGGGTAATCAGCGGCTATGGTCAATATGATACGAGATACTTAAAAATGTATAACATATGTCGCTAAGTTTTTTTTTATGTGTTGATTGGATGCTGTAAAACTTAATAAAAATTGTTTTAAAAAAATAAAGTTTCTCCCAAACATCACACAACAATGCTTCTTTAGAGAGGCTTTACAATAATTATCAAATGAGAGCTGTAGTTCAAGATGGATTCTTTTTTATGGAGGTGGTGGAAGATTAAGACTGGGCTCTGCAAAGCAACATCAATTTGTGAATATTGTCCAATCGTTGAACTGCTTTAGTGCTATTCTGGCTTAGAATGGTGATGATCTCTTCAAGATATGGAGAGATGTAGTAAACCATGTTTCCTAATAAATTTTGCATCTAGAGTACTGTTGGTTATGGCTCTTCTGCTAATACACCAAATGTTAAATAACACAGTAAAGTATATCCAACATGAATGTTTGCTATTTGTGGTTTTGGAGGGTTTACTTGGAGATTGGGAAGAGGTTCTGCAGAGCTATGATGTATTTATTGTGTAGCGGTGGTAAGTGTGTGTGTGCATGCTAGGCAAATCAGTGCTTCCTTTGCAAATCCCAATTGCTTAACACTAACAGACATATATAATTGCTGCACAGAGAAGTCTTATGTACAAATGCGATTCCAGCAGATATTTATTCAAAGCATACACTAACACTATATAGATTCAGACAGAGTGAACATTCCTAAACTTCCCTTAAAGGTTGGGCAAATCTAGATAGGCAAGTTTGACCTCATTGGTTCTATAAGGCATGCACAGTTGGTGATAATGATTGCTCTTGTCGGCAGATGCAGGAGGATGCTGGGGCTTTGGCAGTGCTTAATTTGTGGGGGTGGTTGCCGGTGCCCAACACTGGCACTCTTTTTGGGCACCGGAACTCATGCGGGCCAGCGCATGTGCAATTGCATTGTTTGTTCCACTTTTTTGCTTTGATTATAAATCATTGGGATTGGTCATTCTCATCTCGATCTCTCTTGTGCTTGCAGTTTGCAGGCCATGGCTGGCTGGGCCTGGGAAGGGCCAGCAATAGCAATGAACAACAAACTGTTACAAACAACAGCCAATGAAAACTACCATTCTGTTGTTACTATGCAGTATTTGATACATTCTGTATAGTAACACAGAATGTGCAGTTTTCATTGGCTGTTCTTCTGAGCCAGTGAAATTACATGGTGACGTGTTGTTGTTGCCACAGGAGGCAGTGCAGCGGCATCTTCATTTCACAAGTTACTGTGAAGTGAAGGTGTCAAGGCATGGCATTGTCGGTCCTGACTTGTAAGAGAGAGAGCCTGCCCTGCTGCACTGTGTGGTGCGGCCTAGTTGCTTCCTAGGGCAACCTCTGCCTCCTTTTTCATTTGTGCGGGTACCACCGTGCGCACCCGGCCCCCCCACCCTGAGGCCCAACAGGAGACCAAGTCTCAGCCGGCAAAGCAGGTAAGTCACTTGTTGTTGCGTGCGGTGCAGCCTGAGCCTGTCACAGTCAAGTGATCAGGCAAGGAAGGCCCAGGTCAGGGCCTGGGTGGTGGCACAGTCCCCTGGTGGTGTCCTGCCTGCCCAGGAGTCAGGACCCTACCAGGGGCTTGTCCGTGCCCGGGGTTCTGTCTGTGTGACCTGTGTGCAGTGTGCTGTTGACTGCAGTCCGTGCCAGGCCCAGGCCAATTACTGTGACCAGGGGCTGCTGGCTGCCGCAGACTCTGTCGGATGACTCTGCTGCGGGTGGCCGGACCTGTGGATTGTGCCCAAAAGTATGTTTTTTACTTTTTTCTTTGAAAACCTGACCTTCCTTGGGGCTGGTGGCCGGGGCCCCACCCCAAGGAAGGGAGGTTTTAAAAGAAATAACTTATTTTGAGTGGTGGCTGTGGCCCATCACTCAGCCGCCCAAATATACTTTTTTTCTTTTAAAATCTTACCTTCCATGGGGCCGCTGCGCAGCGCACCTATTTTTGGCATCATCAGGCTCAGCAAGGCCGTGGCGGTGGTGGCCCCACGGAAGGTAGCCTAAGTGATTAAGGCAAGCCCAGGACCGGGCGGGGCACGGGCGGCAGCGTGGTCCCACTAATATCTGTCACAAAAGGAATTAATTGTCGTTTGCAACTTTGGCCACTTTTTCATTGGTGCCGAGCCCGACTCGAGACAATTGTATTCCCCATCCAACCCTGGATAGCATTCATCTAAGCGAAACATGAACGGTGAATTTTTGCCTGGGTGTTTCCGTTCTTCCTTTTAATGTTATCGGCCTCATTAGTTCACAAACGACCTTCAGCGAGGGGACCCGGAACGGTGCACGTATTGGGCCGAAACCGGACCGGCTGCACTTCGCGAGAAAAGCCCATGCAAAGATGAACTTCTGAAATGCCATTTCAGGCTTAAAGATACACACATGGAAACTAGACAGGGATAAACATGGTGCACGTGGCCACTAATCTGTCGTCATAAATAAAAGCACTAGTTGAGTATTTGTGTATAATTCTCAACCTTCTTTTGCTGTCATTTTTTTACATAATTCCGGCGCATGTTTTCTATCTTGAGATGTGGTTTATACACCAGATGTGGCTCCTTAACCTGGGTACAATAAGCTCCGAGCATGTCCTCCGAATGAGAGCACATGCAATCCTCAGATAGGAATCCTCAGATAGGGAGATGGGTGTCTGTTTAGTGAAGTATGTCAAGAACATGTCAGTGGGAAGGAGATATCCGAATATGCATTCTCCTCTGGCTCCTGAATATTGGGTGACAAAACACATTTAGTTTTTTAATATGTGTTTAGGTGGAAAGAGGCCCGAAAGCATAAGTAGTACAGGCCCTTGATTTCACAGCAATGTCTTGGAGAAATGACTTTTTCCAAGTTATACAACACCATGATCATGCTTGAAGGAAGGGTGAAGGGGCATGGATTTATGAGATGTGATGACTGATAAGGGCTTGAGAGTAAATTAATTACACAAAACACCTGGATGAGGTGACTGAAGGATGGGCTGAAGGGAGGGTGCACTTCCTGGAGGTAACCGATTAACAATACTTGGGGTACTTTAACAGACTGTCAGCTGGGGCAGAAGGGGTAGAGACAAATACAGTGGGCCTCATTACGACCCAGGCGGTAATCTTGTGTCATTACCGCCATGGCGTAATGAGCGTTTACGCCGTGGGCCGATGGCGTAAAGAGCGCCACATTACGACCCATCGCGCATGAGCATTACGCCATGGCGGTAATGCAATTAACGCCATGGCGGAAAAGGCCCCTACCGGCATCGTAAAGCAAGCAAGGCGCACTTCCGCCACCGTAAGTAGCGGCCACCGTAATTAGCAGCCACCGTAATTTGCGGTGGCCGTAAAAAGCAGGACCGGAAATAGCGTCATCGCGCCGGAACGGGAAACAGCACGTCGGCCATCTTTAAAAACACAATCCATTGCCATCCTACCGAACAACACCAGATCCAACCCTGACACCTGTCCCAACCAATCACCCACCCATCCAACTACCCAAAAATGCCTAAAGCTGTTAAGAAGGCATGTGACCGCCAGCGCCAGGAAAGATTCAGCCGGGAGGAACTCTGCATGCTTGCGGAGACCCTGCAAGACAACGCAGCTTTCGTTTTCTCCCCTGAAATGACCAGGACAGCGATAGGGAAAAAGAAGGCCATCTGGGCCCTGGTGGCCGAGCGCGTCAGCGCGGTGGGGACCGTACCCCGCACCCCACAGCAGTGCAGGAAGCGCTGGGACGACCTCCGCATACGGGTCAGAGCGGTCATCTCTGCGAACCGCAACCTTGCAATGGGTACCGGTGGAGGGTCGGAATCCCCACTAAAACTCCAACCGTGGGAGGAGATTTGTGCAACCACGATTGGCATGGAAGCCATTGAAGGCGTCGGAGGGATGGAAAGGGGAGCTCCGACATCAGGCGATGAAGGTAGGTGCCTCAAACAAGACATGCCATAGTCACTGCAGTCCATTCATGTGTAGCACAAGGTTGCCCTAGAGTGTAAATGCAACACATTTCCACACTGCCCATAGCCACATGCGAGCACCACCCTGTATACACTGCTGGCACCCGCATACCTGCATCCACATTCCACACTAAAAGGAGACAACCTGCATGGCCCTGCCTGAAATCTGCCTCATCTACTGACCAGAATAATGTCTATCATTGTCATTCCAAAGTACGCAGACCCATCAATAACGCCCTCCCTCCTTTGCTCCACCACAGGCACAGATTCACACCCCGAGGACCAGGACGCCCCTGCGACGAAGAGAGCCAAGAAGGCCAATTATACCATCCCCGCACCCTCGACCTCAGCTGCAGTGAGGCAGACCCCACAACAAGCAGGACCCACTGCAAGCATACCGGACGTCCCACCAGCAAGCACCCCTGTAGTCAGCAGGCCAGCAGCAACTGCTCCACCTCTACCAAAATTGCCTGCCACAGAAGGCACCGGGTCAGCGGCCAGCAGCAACATGGGTGAGACAGCTGCAATAGCTGCATGTTCAGACTCAGACTTTGAGGAGCACGAAGTCAGAAGCCCCACTGACCTACTACATTCCCCCTGTTTGTCAGACGCCAGCCCCCATGAGGATCACACACAGGGGCACACAGAGGTAGAGGAGTGGCCTTCTACCCCATGCCCAGTCCTCAGTCCACAGGAGGGGAGCAGCACACCACCAGCACTGGCCATGGGCCAGCAGGGGCAGCAGTCCCTCAAGGACATCACAGAACGGCAGCAACAACTGTCCACAATGCTGGCTGAGCATGCCGCGGAATGTGTGGGGGCTAGGGCAACCATTGAAAAGGCCACGGAGACCCTAAGGGCCGAAGTTGCGCAGAGCACTGCCACCCTGAGGGATGCCATGCAGGCCATGTCCAGGGACATCTGTGCTGAACTTGCCGGCTTGCGTCGTGCGCTCACTGAGCTCACCCACACCCTACAGGACGTGCATGCACGGGGGCAGGCAGGGACATCCTCCACTGCCAGTTCTGCACAGAGCAGCCCCGTCCGACGTTCCGGACGTAACCTGCGCTCCACAGCCAGGGGTGCCCCGGGGGCCGGGAGAGGGGGCTTGTAACAGCCTGTGCCCACTGTCACAGGCATCTGTTGACACCTACATGGGGTGTGTTGGGGTGTGCAGGGGGGAGGGGGGAGTGGGTGTGTTGGGGTGTGCAGGGGGGAGGGGGAGGGGGTGTGTCACGACGTTTCATAGTTTAAATACACTTTTTTCTTTACCAAAATGAAATGTGTGGACATTTTCATTGCGTATGTGTGCTTTATTGGTGTACAGTCCACAGTGTGCATGTCCCAGAGACACACAGTACCCCAAGTGCAGTCACCAGCCGTGTGTGCTAGAAGCAGTGGTCGATGATACTTTGGCGCATTGCACGCCCCTCCTGTGCGTCGCCTCCTCCATGGGGTGCCGCCCCATCTGCACCCTCCTCAGCCTCATCGTCAGGTGGTTGCAGTTCTGCGTCAGGGGGCAGGGGCACATTCCGTCTGACGCACATATTGTGTAGCATGACACATGCCATGACGATCTTTGCCACCTTCTCATGGTGGTACAGGAGTGCCCCACCAGACCTGCTGAGGCTTTGGAACCGTGCCTTCAATAGGCCGAATGTCTGCTCTATGACCACACAAGTACGTGTATGTGCACGGTTGAAGTCCTCCTCGTGCTGGTTCTGCGGGTTACGGACTGGTGTAAGGAGCCACCTCTTCAGGGGATATCCTGCATCACCTGTATGTAGGCGAGAATGTATGTGTCAGTCATGTCGTCTGATCAAGAACATGATGTGCCAACATGGCTTGCATCCAACTGTTACTTTGGCTCACTTCTACATGCACTAATTGATTCACACAATGCAACCAGTATATGCTCATGGCTCCCATGGCCTGTTTTGCATGCCATCACCCAATGTATGCAGAGGGGTTGAGTGCATTGTGAGTGCCCATCCTCTGTCTCCGTTCTCTGTGTTACTCACAGCCAGGTGGAGTATGCATCATCCCCCCCACTTTTAGCCAGGTGGAGTATGCATCATCCCCCCCCCCCTTTCAGCCAGGTGGAGTATGCATCATACCCCCCCTTCAGCCAGGTGGAGTATCCATCATCCCCCCCTTTCAGTCAGGTGGAGTATGCATCATCCCCCTCCTATCAGCCAGGTGGAGTATGCATCATCCCCCCCCCTTTCAGCCAGGTGGAGTATGCATCATCCCCCCCCTTTCAGCCAGGTGGAGTATGCATCATTCCCCCCCCTTTCAGCCAGGTGGAGTATGCATCATTCCCCCCCATTTCAGCCAGGTGGAGTATGCATCATTCCCCCCCCTTTCAGCCAGGTGGAGTATGCATCATCCCCCCCCCCTATCAGCCAGGTGGAGTATGCATCATTCCCCCCCCTATCAGCCAGGTGAAGTATGCATCATCCCCCCCCATATCAGCCAGGTGGAGTATGCATCATCCCCCCCTTTCAGCCAGGTGGAGTATGCATCGGTACGTCATTCACCTGCCCACTTCCATGACATTGGACTCACCGAGTAGCCAGGATCTTGGGCCTGCATGTCGCTCCATGTAGCGTGGTATTGTGGAGTTCCTCAGGACCATAGAATCATGGGTTGATCCGGGGAATCGGGCACAACAATGTGTGATGATCTTGTTGGAGTCACAGACCATTTGCACGTTGATTGAGTGGAACTGTTTCCGGTTGCGGTACGGTACCTCCATGGCACGTGGAACCACCAATTCCACATGGGTGCAGTCGATGGCACCAATGCAACCGGGTATGCCGGCTAGTGCATGGAAACCCACTTTGGTGTTTGCAATGTCCTGGGCAGTCCGTGGTAATGAGATGTGGTCGTCTGTGTGCTTGAGGAGGGCATCGAGTACTTGGATGAGTGTTCGTGAGAATAATGGTTGTGAAATGCCATGCAAGTGCCCCACTGTATGCTGGTAGGTGCCTGTGGCCAGGAAGTGGAGTACAGACACTACCTTCAGTAGGGGGGGGGGTGGCGGTTGGAGTTTCTATCATGCTGATGATGTTGTCGTGTATCATGTCTACGATGGCGGTGATGGTGTCCCGGTCCAAACGGTACAGGGTGTGGATCTGCTCAGCAGTGAGGTTGAGTGGATTGGCTCTGATGCGTGGGATTGGGGGCTGCCTGCGTGGTGGCACTGGCTGTGCTGGTGGAGCTTGCTGGGCCTGCCTTGCCCTCCTTCTCCTCCTGCGTCTCCTCTGTGCTGCCTGTTGTTGTTGTTGCTGTTGTAGCACATGCATTGCTATCAGGTCCTCCAGCGCCAACATTGCTAGTCGTATTGGTATCATTGTGGAGTGTGACTGGGTGTGGGAAGGGGTGGGGTGTGCACTTTTTGTACTTCCTGAGTCTGTATTGCCTTCACCTGTGCTGTTTCTGTGCACCTGTGGCAGCTGCATTCACTTTACATGGCCCTTTACGGTTGGTTCGCGATGGCGTAATTAGCACCATGGCGGTAAGGTACTTAACGGGCTGGGTGATGGCGTTAGGTGCATGTCCGCTTGGGTCGGCATTTGCGTACCTTTCCGCCATGGCGCTAAGTACGGTGTGGCCGGTCGCGTGCGCGCACCCTTAGCGCAGTTAGCGGCAGCGTTAACTACGATGCCGCTAATGGCATTGTAGTTAACGGTCACGGGTCATGATCGGACCTGGCGGAAAACGATGGCGGTAACCATTTACCGCCATCGTTTTTCACTTAGCGCCAGGGTCGTAATGAGGCCCAGTGTAACCGTGACTGAAACAGAATGCTTTTTTATTTATTTGCATGTTTAAAGCGCCCACACAGCCCGGGGGCATTGAGGCGCAGTTACAGAAGGAGCATTTCTTAGTTGCGTATTTACTACTAGCCTGTGCCAGCAGTTGCTGCAGCGCCAAACATGTGACATGGAGCAGCAGCAGTGGGATTGGCCGATCTAGGTAGGTCTAGCACTGAACTGGCGTGCCTGAGATGAGGGTGGTGCCGCGTCGATCGGGCCAATATTTTTTGGGTACTGCCACTTATTATTTTACAAATTAAGCACTGGGCCTTGGTGTGGAAGCTCGGGTAGGAGTTTCAATAGCAATCACATTAGGGTAGTTGAAGAGGTATACCATTACAATTGAATTTAATTAAAGTAGACTTTGAAAACTGAAATAGGATAGGTTGGTTATTTTTTGAAAGCTGAAACTTTGCCATCTTTTTTGGGACTAACAAAAGGAAACAATCCCTATTTATATCAACATACATGGCATACTTCAATGTGATGTTTGTCATCATTTATTAGGAAGAATAACATTCCAGAGTTGGTAGTGGGAGATTACCATTCTGTGGTACCTATGTGTGGCTGTAGCCAGCATCCCATCTGTATGTACATACAACATGTTTAGATACATATGAACAAACCTAAAAAAAAGATGGCAAATTGAATCTAATATTTAGTATCATACCGTACCAATTGTAAGTTAGATAGATAGATATATACTACTTTTTCATAGTTATCACCTCTCTTACATAAGGGACGAGAGTCCATGCAACAAAGGGCAGATCAGCAAAAAGGATGAAACACATTTTGGGTGTGCATTGTCCAAAATAAAAACGCTTCAGTAATAGAATCAAAGTACGTTTACGAATATTAGAGTACAGCGGACAAAATTGCAAAAAAATCAGCAAATCTGCAGGGCAACTGTTACACAATGCACAAGTGGTGTGAGTTGATCTAGGGACCGAACGCTTGCCTGTCACTACTTTTAGAGGCAACATCTCGGGTGAACTGGACCAGAAAAAACATCTGTGTCAGCGCAGGATTAAAGTAATGTCTTTAACACACATATACCTTGCTACTGTAAAGTACAAGCGTTGCAGTGTGTGGCGGAAACACTGCCAACGCCATGATGACCACAACATTAACGGTAAATTGAGCGCATGACACATTTTAGACCACCTTAAAATATAATTGTAGCAGTTTCTTTATACAGGACAAATGATGACCACATCTCAATCCCCATAGACTGTGCATGAAAACAATATGCCTCAGTAAGTCTTGGACCAAAATGAATGCCATGTTTGCGGGATCCCATATGATGCAGCACTGGTTAGATATGAACTAAGTTCCTCAACTGCAGCTCTTCCAATACCAGTAGCCAATAAGCACACCAACGTCAAAATGTACTGTCAGCCTAGAAAATATTGTTTATGAGCCATTGTCATATGGTAAAATGAGCCTTAGCCCCATTTCCTATGCAGTGTCTATGGCATGTAATCTTATCTGTGTTCCCTTTTGCACTGAATAAGTGTAAGGGAGGTGTTTGAGCATTTCAGCATGGACAGAAACGCGACAGCCGAATGACAAAAGGAACTTGCTCAATGCTTATTGGTTAGTTGCTCTTGTAGAAATAGCTGGTTTCTGCATGCTTATCGGGTCAGTTGTTCAAATTCCCACTCACTCTTACTTTCCACATAGCTGTGTATTAGAGATGTAAAAAGAGGTTGTATCAACAGTGGAGGAGATATTACACAAGTGTCATGGCAAGAAAGCCTACTTTACCACGAAAATGTGGACTGATGGACATATTTACTTCATGGCTGCCACTGTACAATGTATGATGTTTCCTTCCCCTGGCAGCAATGTGGGGTCCTGGAGAAATCAGTGTGGGCAACCGAAATGCAGTTTGGCTACAGGACACTAGGTTCACGCAATAATTAAATAGCATGGGTCACAGGTGTCTCACCATATGGGATAAAGAGGAAGACGTGATCAAACAGTGACATACATAGTTTTTTTTAAAACTATTTTTACAATGGGGGTCATTAGGAGTTGGGCGGTAAGGGTTAACGGTCACCGGTAATGATAGTGGTGCCAGTAAACCCTTACCGCCCTATTCTGAGGTCCATTAGCGGGTCCCAGCAGGAACGGCTGGTCTGACCAGCCTTTCTCTGTGGGTCCCGTTAAGGGACCTTGGAGCTAATAACGGGCCGTTATTAGCGCCTTCCCCATTCCCATTAGCCCTATGGGGGCTCAAATGGGAATGGGGAATGGTAAACTAAATGGGGACTTACCGGGTCCGCATAGGTCAGAATGTCCCGGTAAGTCCGCATTCAGCCAGCCCAGACCCGGGTTTGGAGGCAGCCATGGCGCTAATTGCTAACAGCCTCAAGTCCAACATTACCCAGGAAACCCCCTCAAGACCAGGCACCACCCAGCAGCCCCCCTCACCTCTGACACTACCCCAGTCAGCCCACCTAAGTCCAGGCACCATTCACCAGACCCCCTCACCTCTGACACTAGCCCAGTTAGCCCCATCAAGTCCCGACACCACCCAGCAGCCCCCCTCGCATCTAGCGATACCCCAGGCAGCCCTGTGACAGTACACCACCCTTCCTGTATGGCACTCACCTCCGACCCTAGCACTGTCAACCCCCTCAAGTCCAGACACAACCCACCATCCCCTCTCACCTCTGACACTAACCCAGGCAGACCCCTGACAGTACACCCCCGTCACCACACCACCCTCACCTCCGACACTACCCAAGTCAGTCCCCTCAAGTCCAAACACCACCCACCGGCTCCCCAGACCCCCAACCTACGCCAGGCAGCCCCCTCAATCCAGACATCACCCAACAGCCCCACCTCACCTCCGATACTACCCCAGGCAGCCCCCTAAAAGCAGACACCACCCACCAGCCCCCCTCACCTATGACACTACCCCAGTCAGCCTCCTTAAGTCCAGGAATCACCCACCAGCCCTGCTCACCTCCGACACTACCCCGGCAGCCCCCTCAATTCCAGACACCACCTACTTGGCCCCTCACCTCTAACACTACCCCAGCCAGCCCCCTGACAGTACACCCCTCCCCACACCACCCTCACCTTGGTATGCAGTGATAAAAATGCGGCAAAAATGCTGCTTGTGCAAAAAAACGCTGCAACAATGCTGTGGTTTGACCCAGTAAAGGTGTACCCCATTATACCATTTAAGGGGAGCTGGGGTTGCAGAGGTATCCCCCGCTGCCCTTAAATGTTATAATGAGTCTGGGGGTTGCAGGGGTGTCCCCCGCATCCTTTACATGGATTGCGGCGGCAAAACCACAGCCTTTTTGCCACAATATTGTGCATCCACGGCCATTTTTGCAGCAATTTTAGCACATGGAACCCTCACCTCTGACACTACCAAGTCAGCTCGAAGTCCAGACACCATATACCAGCCCCCCTCAACTCTGACATTACCCCAGGCAGCCTGCGGACAGTACACCACCCTCCCCACACCACCGCGACCTCCAGCAATGGCCCAAGCAGCCCCTCTCAAGTCCATACACCACCCACCAGCCTTCCTCACCTCTGACATTACCCGAGTCGGCCCCCTCATGTCCAGACACCACCCACCAGGCCCCCTCACCGCTGACATACACCAAGCAGACCCCTCAAGTCCAGACACCACCCACCAGCCCCACTCAACTTCAACACTACCCCAGGCAGCCCCCTGACAGTACACCCCACTCCCACAATGCCCTCACCTCCACCACTACCCTAGTCAGCCCCCTGACAGTACAAACACTCCCCACACCATCCGCACCTCAGACACTACCCAGTCAACTCTAAGTCCAGACACCTCCTACCAGCTCCACTGAACTCCGGCATTAACCCAGGCAGCCTGCGGACAGTACACCCTACCTCCCCACACCACTGCTACCTCCGGCACTGGCCCGACAGCCCCCGTCAAGTCCATACACCACCCACCAGCCTCCCTCACCCCAGACACTACCCCAGTCAGCCCCTCATGTCCAGACACCACCCACCAGCCCCCTCACCTGGGTCACTACCCCAGGCAGCCCTCTGACAGTACTCCACCTGCCCCACACTGCCCTCATATCCAACACTATCCCAGTCAGCCCTCTCCAGTCCAGACACCACCCACCAGCCCCCCTCACCTCTGACACTACCCCAAGCAGCCCCCTCAAGTCCAGACACCACCCACAAGCCCCCCCTCACATTCAACACTACCCCAGGCAGCCCCCTGACAGTACACCCCACTCCCACAATGGCCTCATCTCTGACACTACCCCAGTCAGCCCCCTCAAGGCTAGACATCACCCACCAGCCCCCCCACCTCTGACACTACCCTAGTCAGCCCTCTGACAGTTCTCTTCCCACCGCACACCACCCTCACATCCAACACTACCACAGTCAGCCCTCTCAAGTCCAGACACCACCCACTAGCCCCCTCACCTCTGATTCTACCTCAGGCAGCCCACTCAATTCCAGACACCAACCACCAGCCCCCCTCACCTCCGACAGTACCCGGGGCAGCCCCCTCAAGTCCAGACACCAAATACCAGCCCCTTCACCTCCAACACAACCCCAGGCAGACCCCTCAAGTCCAGACATCACCCTCCAGCTTCCCTCACCTCCAACACTATACCAGACATCCTTCTGACAGTCTCCCACCCTACTAGTCCATCGAATTGCAGCAAGTCATCTGAACCTCTGTGGTCTGCCTAAAACATAAGCAGAACTCCAACATGTCCACCTCCAAAACGATCCACAGGAAGCACTGAAGATCAATCCAGGACCGGAAAATCCGCTGTCACTCCCTGGCAGACCTGAATCTGCAGCACCTCAACCAGACAGAATAATTTTGCACCAACAACACAGTGGCCACCCTATCCCCATGTGACAAGTGAATGCAATGTAACGTGGCATGTGCATATTGGCCATGGGTCACTGCAAAGGCATCAAAGCACAGCAACTGACTATGTGTTGAGGACATAAGTAAACCGAATCAAATATCGGCAAGATCCCCAAATAATAACCAGGCATGTTCCAGCCTGACCATAAGTGACCCCGGTGGAAGGGGTGGCAAAGTCCCTGTCACGGACTACAACATTACAGGCCTGTGTGTGGGTGATGGGAGGTCAGTCATAGAGTGCATGGCTCACTGAGAACAGAACGTTTGTGCTGCCACACCCAACCAGTGCCCCTAACCTCCAGCACTGTCCCAGTCAGCCCACTGAAGACCATAAACCACCCACCAGCCCCCCATATCTCCAACACTACCACAGTCAGCACCCTCAAATCAAGACACAACCACACAGAAAGAGCAAACATGGGACAGAACTTCATTCCAGTGGCAGATGTGGAGCAAGACATGAGAGCAGGCAGTGTCTGACTGCACATACTGGTGGGTGTTTATGAGCATGGCATGTGCATGACACAGCAATGAAATAACAAATGTGCAAGTGATGTGACCAGGCCAACCATCCACATTGAGCCCACATCTCACTGCAGCACCCATAAAGCTAAATACAGACTACAGTGAATGGGGTGTGGGAACATACACAATCCCAACTCTGTGCTCTGGGGACACATGAACAACAGTGGACCTGAAATGACACACCGGTGGAATTCCATCCACAATCAGATACAACTAGAACATGCATAACATATCCATACATCACTCAACCATACACAGATGACCATCATCTCACACACACCAGAACCCGCCTCCACAACCACACTGATACACTGACGGTAAACACTCGTAATTCTGCACATGTAATGAAAAATGAAAACATCCAGTGCAGCCTCCAGTCGTCTGATGGCCTCACCCCCACATGTCAGGCACATGTGCATCCTTCCACCGGCAATCATCACAGCAACAACATGACATGCACATGCACGCCACAATACACATGACCTGCAATGGAGAGATGCACTGGGTGAAATGTCAACAATCAAAGGTGCACACCGACAAGGCACAACCACCAACAACCAAACTCACACACATGGAAATGCAATTCACATTAAAACAGACACACCAACCTAGGCTCAATGACAACCACAGACATGACACATCCACATGTAAACACAGTACAACGTGCAATGTGGGTGATGCACAGACACATACCAAGAAAAATGATATGACACAATGGCAAAGGCAAAGTGACCCAACTGCAACTCAATGCATTTCCACGGGAGACATGACATTGGGTCACAGCGGTGGGCAGGGAGTAAACTGGTAGGATGGCCATACACATAAAGCATGGAAGCAGAGATTGGCCTGGCCACCGCTGTGGGCACATAGTGTGGAGGAAGGATAGCTCGGGGGCAATGCGTTCGTCTTGGAAGCAAGACTACACAGTGCAACACAGGTTTGTATCCTGATCCAGCGCTCAGATAACACTCACTGGTATTAAGCACATTTCAAAAGAACAATTATAAGTATAAAGACACACAGTGGAATCCTGGATACCAGTAGTCACTCACGATTGCACCACTCATAGCAAGGCCATGCAAACATTTGCTTGGGCATCTCTTCATACAATCACATCAAACAACATGCCTCTCTCCCAATCCAACCTTTCAGCATACAACACATTCATGCATTAGTTGCAGAGGCACAGGTGTGTATGCCATAGCGCCAAGCACATACACGGCATGCAGACACATCAACCTTGATTACACAGGCAGCGGCATGACAGATCACATCAAAGTCCCCGAAATTGCAATGCCACAACTTGACTACGCCAAACATTCAAACACACTTGTCTCCTTCAGATATTGACGTTGCATAGCCACACATTGCAATTGTCGGGACAACAACTTGTCCATCATGCATGCACCTGACATGGGCACCACATCCTCATCTGGCACCCTTCACGTCCAAGCATGTCTAAGCATCAAGTGACATTGCATTGCCACTGTTTGCACAACTGTACAACAACACACACTGCAAATAGCAGTGCATGTCCAATAAACAGATGCCACACTTCACACATGGGGAGCATTGTACGGGACCTGCATGCCACTGTCGATTGCTAATCACACATGCTGCAAACATAAGGGTGTTACTACAAACATGCAGTCACATGCACAACAAACATGCACTGCAGTGCACCACATGCCTACTCCCCAGCAGACTTCAGACACTGTCTCCAATCGCACACCTAGGTATGCAGCTCCGGGTCGAAGTCGCCAGGATCTGCATGTTGTTTGATGAGAACCTGCACCTGCCCATATGTTGCACCTCCAAAGTAGCACCGACCTTGAGGGCTGGCAGGGTCCTGGATTTGATGTCCTCGCCTGCCACCACCTCTTTGTTGATGGCAGCCGTTATGTCCCTCCAGATCTGCTTGTGTCCTTCCTTTCTGCATTGCTTTGCTGGGTCGAAGAGGGCATCATAATTCTCCAGGACCTTATCCACCAGGATGCTAACTTACTTTGAGCTAAAGTTAGCAGGCCTCTCCCTCACTGCTGTGAAGTTGCCATTCTGGGTAGAGGTAGATGGTGAGGACATGGCAACCCCCAAGACAGGTGTGTGTGTGCAACGTGGTACTGGAGGTAGGCTTTGGAGCAGTGGTGGTGGAATGGAAAGGTTGGAGTCCAACACAGCAGCTGAGGTGGTTACAGGGCCAGAGATAGGAGCATGGGCAATGGCTGGTCAGCAGGAACTCCCACCACAGTGCATGTGGTCAGCAGGCACACACACTGGACAAGCAGCTGTAGATGGCAAGGTGGGAGGCAGCAAAGGACAGTCGGAGACAGGAAATGTGGCAAGGAGGCAGGAGAGTGGGTCTTCTTTATCTAGCTACGAAAGCAGCTAAAAACAGAGTTAAGATCCATTGAGCATAAATTACGTGACACGCGCTGCACACAGCATGCCTAGGCGGCTCACAGCATTTACAGCGATACCAAAGGATGTGGATGCGCAACACTGGTTGTGCACGCAAAGGAAAGAAGATGGACAAATATCATTTACATATATTGGGGGGGGGCATGCAATCAGTTCCCTTCAGTTACTACGTACTATATGTTTGCTTTTGTGGGGTGCCTCTGTGCATTTGCGCATACTTTTTGAGGCCTGCAGTGTGTTGCATATGCAATTTGTGTGTTTAGGGCTGCCACTGCATATCACGTACCTCTTTTTTTCTTTCTTCTGAAGGTTTCTGGGTGTTGCGTATGGAATTTATTTGTTTGGGGGTTCCACTGTGTATTGTGTACTGTTTTTTTTTCTTTTTTTGGAAGCTCTCAAGATATCACATATGCAATTTTGCAGTCTCTGGGTGCCACTGTGTTTCACGCGCCATATTGTTTTGCTTTTGGGGTACATTGGAGCCTTGCTGGACCACACATCTACGTCGCACATCACGGGACTGTTCCTTTACTCACATTACCCAGGACAATAACTTGGGTTGCCTTCCATTCATCCCTCACACCTGTGACAAGAGTGGAAAGGCCCGAAGAATGAAAGGGGGCAGACAGGGTCAGGGACATGCTGTAAACACATCTGGCTGAGCCCCAAAGGGTCAGCGACATGGTATGGAGACATCTGCCCCAGACCCAGGAGGATGTGGCAGGCCCCAGTCCACAGGGGACCCAGCACCTGGAAGTTAACCTGGTCCCAGCCGGACAGGGGCATCACCAACCCCTTGTGCTTCACTGATGAGGCACTCCAGATCCTTATTGACTATCTGACTGATAACTATTGCAAGATGTCCAAGTATGCGGGAGCACCCATGCACCCGCACAACAGATGGTGCATTGGCAGCGTGTCATCGACCACATTAATGCCTTAGGTGTGGAGATGTGCACTGTTGAACAGGTTCAGAAGTGGTGGAATGATCTCAAATGTAGAACAAAGCAAAAGCTCAGTGTCAACTGGCCTCTGCAATGGATACTAGAGGTGGGCCATGGGAGGAGGAGCAGCTGACACTGCATGAAAAGGCCACAGACCAATTAATCCTCCTTGAGCAGGTACTAGGCATGGGATGTCTTGGAAAATATGAAAACACATCTGGTGAGTGGCTTTCATTGTGCATCATGTGTTTTGCCAGTCATGCATGCATGACCCACCATATTTGTGAAGTGGCACATCTGGCTGCAGTGGTATGACATCCCTCAGTAAGGCATGTTTGCCAACATGTAGACTCATGTCACATGGCCATCATTCTGGGAGTATTTTGTGTGGGGGACATGTTTGGAACATGTCTGTGTGACAGCACACTTCATCTACAGGGTTGCAGGCATGATGTTGGTGCTAGAACAAATTAATGTAATATGGGATTATGCCCTTCATTACAAAGTGAACAATAGCAGAAGGTGGGTTGTCATGCAGAGGTTGCCATCCTTGCAAAATTAAAATCGCATGGCCCTAGACGGCCCATGTGGATGGTCATGTACAGTACGAATGACAATGAGTGTGCCTGGCAGCATTACATTCTATGTATCTGCATGGTAGTTGTTCAAACATATCTACCAACTTACATTTTAAGGAACCTGTCCAGTTTCTAAGGCCTGTATATGTCTGTCAGTTGATACTTGACAGCACATACCTTGTCACTTTCATCATTCTGCTGTGCAGTTGCACAGGCATTGGCCTGGCTTTTTCACAGTCCTAGCATGCACAGTAACACTTGACCCAGCACTGTGGGATGATAGGCATATACAGGCACTGCATTGCAAACGAGAACACCTATACTGGAGGCATTGTTGTAGGGATTGATTGTTGCATATACATACCAGTCATAACTTTCATCACTATGTCCAAATACTGTGTCTCAGGATATGTTCTATACACTCAACAGTAGCGCATAGCCATACTCCCCACCAGAATGGTTGGAGCGGGAGGAACAGGGCAGGACCATGCCACTATAATTCGAATGGCTCGCAGCCTCCAACCAAGCCTCACTTGCTGCCTCCCCGCATCCCCTCTCATACATTACTGACAGTCTGCTATACAGGCATGGTGTACTCCTACCAATCTCTGCCTCAATGCCAGTGACACAGGGAGCCTACTTATTGGGACCCCTGCTCCCTCTTTCCTTCCCACACTTCATGGGCACACTTGCCTCACCCTATTGTTGGTAGAAGATATCACTAATATCCTATCGGATAACATTAAAAACGCCTCAAGATGCCATCTCTTAGGAGACCTCAATCTCGGTTTAAAAGACCCTTCGGATCCTAACACCACGCTGATTAATGATTTCATCGAGGAATTAGGATTTACCCAAAAGGTAACAGGCGCTACCCACACCAAAGGTAGAATCCTTTGCCAGCACCTCGACATCATCTTTAAAAGCAAAGCTTCACTTTGATCTGGCTGTGCCTCTCACCGCAAGGTCAGCACTGCATGCGCCACAACGCCTGCTGCTCAGCGCTGCCGTGTCCCCCTAATTCGAACCTCGTACTCGCAGCACCGACGTCGCCATTCCAAGATGGCCGCCGCCAACACCTGCAGCCGACCCACTTCCTGAATTCGGCATCGTCAGGCTGCCGCCCTTCCTGACTGGCTGACCAGCATTACTTCCATAGCCAATCCAAGCCGGGAGGCGTAGCCGGCATTGCACTAAGGCATGCACAAAGGCTCTCGCTCCTGTCCCAGCCTGTGATGCACCAAGGGAGCAGGAGCCCCTTAAACACTGCCGGAGCAGTGCCCACTTCATGGGTGAGGAGCAGGAGCTTCCCCCTCCTCCCAGAGGTAAGCCCGTGGGCTAACCTCCTTTGCCAGCACCTCGACATCATCTTTAAAAGCAAAGCTTCACTTTGATCTGGCTGTGCCTCTCACCGCAAGGTCAGCACTGCATGCGCCACAACGCCTGCTGCTCAGCGCTGCCGTGTCCCCCTAATTCGAACCTCGTACTCGCAGCACGGACGTCGCCATTCCAAGATGGCCGCCGCCAACACCTGCAGCCGACCCACTTCCTGAATTCGGCATCGTCAGGCTGCCGCCCTTCCTGACTGGCTGACCAGCATTACTTCCATAGCCAATCCAAGCCGGGAGGCGTAGCCGGCATTGCACTAAGGCTCTCGCTCCTGTCCCAGCCTGTCCTTGCCTCTCCGGCCGTCGGCCAGAAACCCTGCATTGCTACCAGCAGATATGGAGCCCCCACCGATCGACCTCTAACCAGGTACACTACTGCTTGTAACAATAGCGCTTCTCCACCGCCTGTACAACCTGTACTCCTGCAGCCATACCACATTTGACCACCAACATGCATATACGTCTGATCGAACTACTGCATCTGCTACATGATCACGCGCTCGACACGCTCACCTTTATGATGTTCCTCACTCAATGTGAAAAGTATCTGCATTAATATTCCGGCTTACTTAATTCTGTACATCACTTCGTGGCAACTTACCCCTATGTAGCCCTGTTGCCCACACTTAGCCACCTCTACCTATACCCAACCACTGTGTTGCCTACACCTAGCCACTGTGTTGCCTACACCTAGTCACTGTGTTGCCTATACCTAGCCACTGTGTTGCCTATACCTAGCCACTGTGTTGCCTATACCTAGCCACTGTGTTGCCTACACCTAGCCACTGTGTTGCCTATACCTAGCCACTGTGTTGCTTATACCTAGCCACTGTGTTGCCTATACCTAGCCACTGTGTTGCCTATACCTAGCCACTGTGTTGCCTATACCTAGCCACTGTGTTGCCTATACCTAGCCACTGTGTTGCCTACACCTAGCCACTGTGTTGCCTATACCTAGCCACTGTGTTGCCTATACCTAGCCACTGTGTTGCCTATACCTAGCCACTGTGTTGCCTACACCTAGCCACTGTGTTGCCCTGTGCCCATCCATCATGACCAACAACACACCCCCACCCTCCGCACTCATCCCCCTACACCCTTCCTTCCTTCTTCACCAAACCCACGGATCACAAACACAGCACACCCCTAACTCACCCCAGAGCTACCAACGCTAGGAATCTATTACTAGGCCTCCGCTCCAGATCCTCACTGCAAACCCCACTAGCAAAATTTGAAAACAAGCCAACTTCGGAACACCACAAACCGACCACCACCAAGAAGGCAGCCAAAGGGCAGAACTCCAGCCCTACCCCACTACCACGCCCAGACCTACAATGTGCATTAATTAATGCCAGATCCCTCCCTGCGCACGCTACAGAAATTCATGACCTTTTAACCAACCTCGACCTTGACATACTTGCCATCACCGAAACCTGGCTACACAACGCTGCTGGCCCCGCCATCTCCCTAGCTATCCCATCAGGATACTCCATCCTTAGACAGGACAGAACACTGTCCACAGGTGGAGGAGTAGCCTTATAGTCAAAGATCACCTAGAAATAAGACAACTTTCCTCCAAACTAGGGGAGAACGTAGACTCTCTATCGGCCAAAATCGCACTTTCTCCTAATACAACCATCACCTTTAATCTAGTATATCGCCCGCCAGGCCCAATACTGGACTTTCAGGACAACCTCTCACATCTACTAGGGGAAAACCTTAAAACTACTACCAAAACTATCCTTTTAGGAGACCTCAACCTGGGACTCCACGACCAGAAAGATAGACCCTCCACTACACTTACACAAGCTCTCCAAGAAATGGGCTTTGAACAAAAAGTACTCCAGCCTACCCACAACAAAGGACGTACTCTTGACTGGATAGCTGACCACAATTGTGGCATTGACATCAGCTCCATCACACCCACCCCATGGTCCGACCACTTTCTCATTCACTTCCTCATCCCTACACCTAACAACTCGCTAAAAAAACTCAAGCCAGTACCTCCAGCCTTAGCCAGGAGTGCCAAGAACCTCACAAAAGAAAATATCTCCCCCTACCTTGACCCCCACACTAACATCCCTGCCACACTAGACCCAGCTGCACTGGCGGATATCTACAAAACCGCCATCAGCACTGCCATAGATATCATCGCCCCCCTACAAAAGAAAAAATCCAAAAACACCAAACACGCTAATACCTGGTTCTCAGCAGAACTAAAAGAACTACCAACCAAAAAACGCAAAGCCCAAAACTTATGGCAAAATGCACCAAACGCATCCTCACTAGCCTCCTACAAATCACTGGCCACCCAATACAAAAAAGTATCATAGCAGCCAAATCCATGTCCTACAATGAAAGAATCTCCTCCAACGCCACCTCAGAATCCAAAGAGCTCTTCTCCATCTTCAAGGAACTTTCCACACCTGCCACTAAGCCTCAAGAGATTGTCAAGGACCAAGCCTGGTGTAACACCATACAATCCGCCCTCTTGAATAAAATTGAACTCCTCCAAGCTAAAATCCTAGACCATCACAAAAATCTCACTCAGCACATTCTATCAGCCTCCCCTACTGAAACAGTGACTGAGAACAAAAAGACTAATCTCATTACACCCTTCAAATTTAGAGAAGTCTCAGAAAAAGAGGTAGTAGATATCGTTAACAGAATCAAACCCTCCAACTGTAAAGGCGACGCCTGCTCCGCCAAACTAGTCAAAGACTGCGTAGAAACATTGGCGCCATTCCTTAAAACCTTCATCAATGCATCCTTCAACTCCAACTCTGTCCCAACCAGCCTAAAAGAAGCCTGGGTGCGCCCTCTTCTCAAAAAACCTACTCTAGATCCCGAAAACGCTAACAACTATAGACCTATCACAACCGTCCGCTTCCTGCTTAAGATCCTCGACAAAGTTGCCTACACACAAATACAGCAATACCTGGAAGTAAATTGCATCCTAGGAAAAAGACAATCGGGTTTCCGCCCGGGACATGGGACCGAATCGGCCCTATTAGATCTTAAAATCCAACTAAATGACATCATGGACAAAGGCAAACCAGCACTCCTGCTCCTGTTAGACCTATCTGCCGCCTTTGACCTGGTCAATCACAACATTCTAGGCACGCAACTCAAAAATGAAGCACACTTTTCGCCGGAAGCCATCTCCTGGGTCAAATCATTCCTCGAGGGTCGACTTATGAAAGTCTTCTCTGACTCCGCGAGCGCTACCCCCACCACTATCCATTGCGGCGTCCCACAAGGGTCCTGCACTGCCCCCACCTCATACAACATCTTCACCCTCCCTCTGTTCAATGATTTGGACCGTCGTCACATAGCCTACACCAACTATGCTGACGACACTCAGGTCCTGCTCCCACTTACTGGGGTTTATGAACAAGATGCAGTAACATTAACCAAAATCTATACAGCCATTCAAACCTGGATGGCAGCCAACGGCCTCTGCCTGAACGGAGACAAAACAGAGATCCTACTAGTTGGCACCAAAGAAACACTAAACAAACTCCCACTGCGGTACAAATCCTTTAACATAGACAACTCCACCATCACAGTCTCCACCGCAGTAAAAACGCTAGGTGTATACCTTGACTCCACACTCTCTATGGGCCTCATTACGACCCTGGCGGAAAGTTACCGCCAGGGCCGTGACTTTACCGCCATGGTGCTAACTACGTTAACACCATGGCGGTAAGGGGATTTACCGCCCCATTCCGACCTTGGCGGGGCGGTAAATCCCCAATCCCCATTTACCCTTCCCCATTCCCATTTTTGCCCCATAGGGCATAATGGGAGTGGGGAAGGCGTTAATTACGCCACCGTAAATTACGGTGGCGTAATTAACACCAAGTTCCCTTACCGCCATGGATTTTTACACCCGCTAGAAGCAGGTGTAAAATCCGCCATGGCGGAAAGGGAACTCGTGATTGGCGGTAAGGGGTCGGCGCAGCTAACGATGGCGCTAACCCCTTACCGCCAGGGTCGTAATGAGGCCCTATGACACGACAAGTAAATGCCATAGCTTCCTCTGCTGAACTTACCACCAAGATAATTAACGCCGTTAAACCCTTCCTATCCACAAAAAACTGCTTGGCCGTAGCCAGAGCCACAGTAGGCACCAAACTGGACTACTGCAATGCCCTCTTCTTGGGCACGTCGGCAAAAAACCTAAACAAAATGCAAGTCACACAAAACAACGCGCTAAGAGCAGCCCTAAGCATCCCTAAAAGGGAGCACATCTCCCAAGCCAGAAAAGAAGCCCACTGGCTTCCAGTAAAAGAACGCATACTATTCAAATCCATGGCCATCACACACAAATGCCTCTCCGCCAAGGCCCCGCCCTATCTCTCTGAAAGAATCACCCTCAATACATCCACTAGACCCACCAGGTCTCACATGACCAACCAGACCTATGTACCCACCTTCAAAAGAAGCAAAGCCGGAGGGTCCAGCTTTCAACACTTAGCACCCAAAAACTGGAACGCACTCCCCACCGCTCTAAGGAACGAAAACTCATACCATGCCTTCCGCAGATTACTTAAAACCACGCTGTTTAACTAACCCCTCCTCCCCGCCCCACTTATCCAACTGCTCTACCACAACTGTATGTAAACAATCACTACTGTATTAAAACTGCTTATATCATCTGCATGTATCTATATATACACTATGTATGCCTGTAACAAGTAAGACTACGTTCAGCGCCACGATGCCCCAGGGCAGATGTGCGCTATATAAATCCAAATAAATAAATAAAATAAATAAATAAAATCCTTGATTGGATAGCGGAGCGCAACTGCCAGACTTCCATCACCGCCATAATACCTCTGCCCTGGTCCGACCACCACCTGATCTCCTTCTCCCTAGAAGCCACAGCTCCCCGACATGCCAACAGCATAGCTCCTGCCATTCCCACTAGAAATAAAAAGAACATTACAGCCAAAAAACTCATTCCATTGATCCTCCCTACCCTGAATTATTTTCCTGCCTCCACAGATCCATTCACCTTGCTTGAAGAGTACAATAAAGTAATGCTATCTGCTCTAGACACTATAGCACCATTGAAAATTAGAAAGTGCAAACAGAAAAAGCATGTTAATACATGGTTCTCTCCTCACCTAAAAGCCATTAGACTAGAGAAACGTAAATGCGAACAAATATGGAGCCTAGACCCGTCCGGTACTAACAAAAACAACCTAAAAAAACTAGCCTCCCTGTACAAAAAATAAATAATCCTTGCCAAACAAGAATCCTACAATTTGTGCATCACCCAACCTAACTCTAATACAAAAGACTTGTTCAAAATTCTCAAAGAAATACAAATGCCCATCCAAGCCCCAGACACTTCAGGTGAAAATTAACAATAAAAAAGAATCTCTCCTCCTTGCTTCCAATCCCAACAAAGTCACTGCTCATCCAACCCTGAACCCCCTACTTCCCGCCCCTCCCACACTACCCACACCTCTCTTAAACTTCAAGAAAGTATCCACTCTAGAAGTTGAAAAAGTAATCTTGAATCTCAAACCGTCCAACTGCCACGGCGACCCTTGCCCAGCAAAAATCATAAAGGATGCTTCACATTTGCATTTGTGTCTTGGGCCACATGGCTCAACATGGCTTTCTCTGTCCATGTGCAGTCATGGGTGCTCCCACTTCTAAAAACACAAACACGTGACCCATCCATACCCACTAACTATCGCCCCATTGCTACAGTTCCGTTCCTGCTTAAAATCATAGACAAGGTGGTGTACCTCCAAAATCCAACAATATCTGGAATGCAGCCACCTTCTAGGAGTAGGCCAGTCAGATTTTAGACCTCAACATGGAACGGAAACTGCGCTGATCAACCTTAAAGCACAAATAGACACCCTGAGAGACAAGGGTAAAACAGCACTACTACTGTTACTTGACCTCTCAGCGTCGTTTGACCTGGTCGATCATAAGACTCTCTGCTACCACCTGGACTCTGCCACTCACAAGAAGCCATAGGTTGGATTTAATCCTTCCTTGACAATAGAACTATGTGGGTCTTCTCACCCTCAGCAGCTGCTGACCCCATACCTATTACCTGCGGTGTGCCCCAGGGCTCCTGCGTCTCGCCTACTATGTACAACATCTTTACAAAGCCCCTTTTTGATAATCTAGATGGCCTGGGTATCACCTGCACTAACTATGCGGATGATACACAGATCCTCATCTCGTTGACGGGAGATTACAACAAGGATTTGTCCTTTGTGAATAGAGTGTACCTCATCATACAGGCATGGATGGCATCTCATGGTCTATGCCTGAATGATGACGAAACGGAACTCCTCATTGTCGGTACCACGGCTAACCTTAACAAACTGGGCCATCTCTACTTGAACTTCATAATAGACAATAGCAACATCACAGTACCTTCAAGAAACAAGTAAATTGCATGGCTTCGGCTACCTCTTATACTTGCAAGCTAAATAGAGCAGCTAAGCCCTTCCTTTCACCTAATAACTGCATCACCCTAGCAAGAGCCCTGGTATTATCCAAACAGGATTATTGTAAAGCCTTATAT
The DNA here is from genome assembly GCF_040938575.1 of Ambystoma mexicanum. Lineage (NCBI taxonomy): Eukaryota > Metazoa > Chordata > Amphibia > Caudata > Ambystomatidae > Ambystoma > Ambystoma mexicanum. Next base: position 443,102,553 of record NC_090941.1, read on the forward strand.
GTAGGGAGTAACAAATATATCGCCAACAAGCTCCAGATCCTACAAAATAATGTCTTGAGAGCAGCCCTTAATATTCACAAGAAAGCCCACATATCTGACCTTGGAAGATCCAACAATTGGCTCTCCATAAAAGACAAAATCTTCCTCAAAACAGCCTTCCTTACTCACAAATGCTTACACCAGGTTGCCCCACAATACCTCACTACCAGATTCTCGAGACAATCCACCAACCGCCCCTCGAGAACAGCTACTGCCAACCTTCTACTAGACTGTTTCAGATTGTTCGGAATGGTGCCGGTGGAGAATGAGGCATTTATAAGCTTGGTTATGAAAGGGTAAATGTCCTGTGCAGGCGAGGGTGCACCAGATGCAGAGGAGGAGGAAAGGATTAAGAATTACTGCTGCGTCAGACCACCAATAGAGGATGTAGTGTTGTACGCCATGAGAACCCAGTGGTGCTCCAAGCCATCCTCAGTCATGCTGCAGACTCTTCTGACTTTTCAGACTTAGCTGACTTTGATGCTGAACCAGATGTGTATGGCTTAAAGAGGGTGAAGGTGAGTGCCCCAATGGGCGGATAAGCTGAGGCCCATGAGTTTATGGCTGTGCAGCTGACTTCACATGGCCAGTCAGTGGTGGGCCCCCCATCTGCAGTGGGTATGGTTGCAAGGCCACCCTTCCATGAATTGGCATAAGGTCCAGGGGTGATGTCCAAGGGAGGGTTGAAGACCTGCAGCCATTGACTGGGGAACCACAGCAACAGGCATGGTCCCTTGAATCAGGCCACTGTGAGACATGCACATGTGGTGGACGTGTGCAGGTTCGGGAGACAGAGTGGGAGCAGCAGATGGTGCTTGCCGCCTTCTGACATGGCAATGTGTTGGACACAATTTAGAGGGCATGAATAAGATGGCCAAGACTATAGCCCCACCAGCGGCCTCGGTAGAGCAACAGATGCAGGTCATGCGGTCCTCATGCCGCACCCACAGACTGTGCATGTCAGCCAACATCAAGGGTCGACCGGCTGATCTGAGGTATCTGCATGAGTCCTTGCATGAAGATGCTCAGACACACCGAGAGGCCCTGAGGCTTGAGATGCAGACCATGAGGACTGGAATCCATGAATAACACTCAGTCACAAAGACACTGATCCACAAGGAAATGGATGCCTTCAGGCAGACACTGTCCAAGCAACCCAATGCATCACGGGTGAGTGTGCATACAGACTCTGCAACCATCTGGGTGGACATGCATGGAGACCTCTCCAACCTTACTGGGCTAGTGCATTCAACTGTGTAACGGCTGGCCATGGCCAGTGAAGACCAGGACTTGGCACTGCATGGTAGGGTGCCAACATCACAATCACCTACAGATCAACTGCAGGATGGGGGTCTAAGCACAGACCAGCCTTCTGGTCCACTGTTCATGTGAGTTACATGAGCCCATGGAGGGCAATTTTCCAGCCATGTGGATATTGACATGCACCCTCTGCCTCCGCCCTCCAGGGTGGACTCCCCCCGCCCCGGCCCAGTCCAGGATGGACTTTTTTTTTGTTGGACATGACCAGACCACCTCTGACCCACCATCCAGCACCCCTGCATAAATGTGCAAACTTACTTGTAAGTCAAGGCGGCACCCCTGTGAAAATGCACAAGCTCCCTCGTAAGTCAAGGCTGCACCCCTGTGAAAACACATGAGCAACCTCGTAAATCAAAGTGGCACCCCTGCAAAATGAGAAAGCTCCCTCGTAGGTCAAGTTTGCCACCCTCCGAAAACACAAGAGCCCTCTCGTAAGTCAAGGCAGCACCCCTGGGAAAATGTGAGAGGGCCTCGTAAGTCAAGGCTGCACCACTGCGAAAACGAGCGGGCTCTGTCGTAAGTCAAAGCTGCACCCTTTCAAAAGCACGAGATCCCCCTCATAGGTCAAGGCTGCACCCCTGTGAAAATGTGCAAACTCTCTCCTTTGTCAAGGCTGCACCCCTGTGAAACTGAGATTCCAAGCCCTTACTCCCAAGGCAACCGAACTGCTGGCATTTACCTCAACTGCACAATAACCCCTTAAGTCCACACACCACCACCAGCCCTGCTCACCACTGCCACTACCCCAGGCAGCCCCCACAAGTCCAGGAACCACCCACCAGCCCCCCTAACCTCTGACATTACCCTGGCAGCCACCACAAGTCCAGAAACCACCCAACAGACCCCATCACGTCAGACACTTCGCCAGGCAGCACCGTAACAGTATGCCCCCTTCCCCACACCAAACACACCTCCAACACAACCCCTGGCAGCACCCTGACAGTACACTCCACAGTCCACACCACCCTCACCTCCGACATGACCCCAGTCAGCCCCCTCAAGTCCAGACACAACCCACCAGCCCCCTCATCTCTGACTTTACCCCATGCAGCCCCCTGACAGTGCATCCCCCTCCCCACATCACCTTCACCTCTGACACTACCCCAGTCAGACCCCTCAAGTCCAGACACCACCCACCAGACCACTCACCTCTGACACTAGCCAGGCAACCCCCTGACAGTACACCTTCCTCCCTATAGCCTCCTCACCTGTGACACTACCCCGTCAGCCCCCTAACAGTACACTCCTCACTCCACACCACCCTGACCTCTGACACTACCCCAGTCAGCCCACTCAAGTGCAAACACCACCCACCAACCTCCTTCACCTCTGACAATACCCCAGGCAGCCCCCTGACAGTACACCCTTTTCCCCATACTGCCCTCACCTCCAACACTACCGAGGGCAGCCCACTCAAGTCCAGACACACCCAACCAGTGCCCCTAACCTCTGGCACTAGCCCAGTCAGCCCACTGAAGTCAAGAAACCACCCACCAGCCCCCCTTACCTCCGACACTACCACAGTCAGCACCCTCAAATCAAGACATGACCCACCAGCCCTCTTCACCTCCCACACTACTGAGGAAGCCCGCTGACAGTATGCAGCCCTCTCCACACCACCCTCACCTCTGACACTACACCAGTCAGCCCCCTCAAGTCTGATGCCACAAAGCAGCTCTCCTCACCTCCAAGACTACCTCAAGCAGCCCTCTGACAGTACACCCTCCTTCTCACAGCGCCCTCACCTTCCGACACTACCCCAGTCAGCCCACTCAAGTCTGATGCCACAAACCACTACCACAGTCAGCCCACTCAAGTCCAGGCACCATTCATCAGACCCCCTCACCTCCGACACTAGCCCAGTTAGCTTGCTCAAGTCCCGACACCACCCATTTTTTTTATTTATTTTATTTGGTTATTTGTAGAGCGCCGACCGCTCGCAAGCATCGGGGTGCATACGAGGAGACAGAGACACAAAAGAGGATAGTACATTGGACGTGACAGGTTGACACATAAGGAAGTTAGCAGTAGGTGGCGAGGGTTCTAATCTGGGATTACTTGAAGAGCAGAGTTTTAAGTTTTTTGCGGAAAACATGGAGATTAGTTTCCAGTCTGAGACATGTCGGAAGATTGTTCCAGAGGGTTGCCGCACGGATAGGGAAAGCTCTTCCTAGACCTAGTTCTTTTTTGAATTTAGTAGTTGTTATCAAGCCCTTAGCTTCGGATCTTAATGTTCTGGTCGGAATGTAGGGTGTAAGTTTAGTCTTAAGGTAGGCGGGTGCTTTTCCATAAAGGCATTTGTGGCACCCACCAGCCCCCCTCGCCTCTAGCACTACCCCAGGCAGCCCTGTGACAGTACACCACCCTCCCTGTATTGCCCTCACCTCCGACCCTAGTACTGTCAGCCCCCTCAAGTCCAGACACAACCCACTAGCCGTACTCACCTCTGACACTACCCCAGGCAGCCCCCAGACAGTAGACCCCCCTCACCACACCACCTTCACCTCCGACAATACCCAAGTCAGTCCCCTCAAGTCCAAACACCACCCACCAGCTCCCCACACCCCTAACCTACCCCAGGCAGACCCCTCAATCCAGACATCACCCACAAGCCCCACCTCACCTCCGACACTACCCCAGGCAGCCCCTCACAGTATACCCCCTCCACGACACTACCACAGTCAGCCCCCTAAAAGCAGACACCACCCACCAGCCCCCCTCACCTATGATACTACCGCAGTCAGCCTCCTCAAGTCCAGGAATCACCCACCTGCCCTGCTCACCTCCGACACTACCCCAAGCAGTCCCCTCAAGTCCAGACACCACCCACAAGCCCCCCTCACCTCTGACACTACCCCAGTCAGCCCGCTCAAGTCTAGACATCATCCACCAGCCCCCCCGACTCTGACACTACCCTAGTCAGCCATCTGACAGTTCTCTTCCCACCCCACACCACCCTCACATCCGACACTACCCCAGTCAGCCCTCTCAAGTCCAGACACCATGCACCAGCCCCCTCACCTTTGAGTCTACCTCAGGCAGCCCGCTCAAGTCCAGACACCAACCACCAGCCCCCCTCACCTCTGACAGTACCCGGGGCAGCCCCCTCAAGTCCAGACACCAAACAACAGCCCTCTTCAACTCTGATACTACCCCAGACAGCGCCCTAACTGTACAACACCATTCCCACACCACCTTCCCAACCAACACTACCCCAGTCAGCCCTCTCAAGTCCAGACACCACCCACCAGCCCCGTCACCTCTGACACTACCCCAGTCAACCCCCAGGCAGTAGACCCCCGTCACCACACCACCCTCACCTCCGACACTACCCAAGTCAGTCCCCTCAAGTCCAAACACCACCTACCAGCTCCCCATACCCCCAACCTAACCCAGGCAGACCCCTCAATCCAGACATCACCCACCAGCCCCAACTCACCTCCGACACTACCCCAGGCAGCCCTGACAGTATATCCCTTCCCCACACCTCCCTCACTTCCGAGACTACCACAGTCAGCCCCCTAAAAGCAGACACCACCCACCAGCCCCCCTCACCTATTATACTACCCCAGTCAGCCTCCTCAAGTCCAGGAATCACCCACCAGCCCTGCTCACCTCCGACACTACCCCAAGCAGTCCCCTCAAGTCCAGACACCACCCACAAGCCCCCCTCACCTCTGACACTACCCCAGTCAGCCCTCTCAAGTCTAGACATCATCCACCAGCCCCCTCAACTCTGACACTACCCTAGTCAGCCATCGGACAGTTCTTTTCCCACCCCACACCACCCTCACATCCGACACTACCCCAGTCAGCCCTCTCAAGTCCAGACACCACTCACCAGCCCCCTCACCTCTGATTCTAACTCAGGCAGCCCGCTCAAGTCCAGACACCAACCACCAGCCCCCCTAACCTCTGACAGTACCCAGGGCAGACCCCTCAAGTCCAGACACCAAACACCAGCCCTATTCAACTGTGATAATACCCCAGACATCGCAATGACTGTACACCACCATCCCCACACCACCTTCCCAACCAACACTACCTCAGTCAGCCCTCTCAAGTCCAGACACCACCCACCAGCCCCCCTCACCTATTATACTACCCCAGTCAGCCTCCTCAAGTCCAGGAATCACCCACCAGCCCTGCTCACCTCCGACACTACCCCAAGCAGTCCCTTCAAGTCCAGACACCACCCACAAGCCTCCCTCACCTCTGACACTACCCCAGTCAGCCCTCTCAAGTCCAGACACCAAACACCAGCCCCCGTAACCTCTGACAGTACCCGGGGCAGCCCCCTCAAGTCCAGACACCAAACACCAGCCCTATTCAACTGTGATAATACCCCAGACATCGCAATGACTGCACACCACCATCCCCACACCACCTTCCCAACCAACACTACCCCAGTCAGCCCTCTCAAGTCCAGACACCACCCACCAGCCCCGTCACCTCCGACACTACCCCAGTCAGTCCCCTCAAGTCCAGACACCACCCACAAGCTCCACTCAACTCCAACACTATCCCATGCATCCCCTCAAATCTAGACACCACCCACCAGCCCCTTCACCTCCCACACTACCCCAGGCAGTCCCCTCAAGTCCAGACACCACCCACCAGCTTCCCTCACCTCCAACACTATACCAGACATCCCCCTGACAGTCTCCCACCCTAACAGTTCATCGAATTTCAGCAAGTCATCTGAACCTCTGTGGTCTGCCTCCACCATGAAGCAGACCTCCATCATGTCCACCTCTAACACGATCCACAGGAAGCACTGAAGATCAATCCAGGACTAGAGCATCCGCTGTCACTCCCTGGCAGACCTGAAACTGCAGCACCTCAACCAGACAGAACAATATTGCACCAACAACACAGTGGCCACCCTATCCCCATGTGACAAGTGAATGCAATGTTATGTGGCATGTGCATATTGGCCATGGGTCACTGCAAAGTCATCAAAGCACAGCAACTGACTCTGGTTTGAGGACATAAGTAAAGCGAATCAAATATCGGCAAGATCCCCAAATAATAACCAGGCATGTTCCAGCCTGACCATAAGTGACCCCGGTGGAAGGGGTGACAAAGTCCCTGTCACAGACTACAACATTACAGGCCTGTGCGTGGGCGATGGGAGGTCAGTCATAGCGTGCATGACTCACTGAGAACAGGACTTTTGTGCTGCCACACCCAACCAGTGCCCCTAACCTCCAGCACTATCCCAGTCAGCCCACTGAAGTCCAGAAACCACCCACCAGCCCCCCATATCTCCAACACTACCACAGTCAGCACCCTCAAATCAAGACACAACCCACCAGCCCTCTTCACCTCCCACACTACTGAGGCAGCTCCCTGACAGTATGCAGCCCTCCCCACACCACCCTCACCTCTAACACTACACCAGTCAGCCCCCTCAAGTCTGATGCCACAAAGCAGCTCTCCTCACCTCCAAGACTACCCCAGGCAGCCCTCTGACAGCGCACCCTCCTTCTCACAGCGCCCTCACCTCCGACACTACCCCAGTCAGCCCCCTCAAGTCTGATGCCACAAACCACTACCACAGTCAGCCCACTCAAGTCCAGGCACCATTTACCAGAACCCCTCACCTCCGACACTAGACCAGTTAGCCTCCTTAAGTCCCGACACCACCCACCAGCCCCCCTCGCCTCTAGCACTAGCCCAGGCAGCCCTGTGACAGTACACCACCCTCCCTGTATGGCCCACACCTCCGACCCTAGTACTGTCAGCCCCCTCAAGTCCAGACACAACCCTCTAGCCCCTCTCACCTCTGACACTACCCCAGTCAGCCCCCAGACAGTAGACCCCCGTCACCACACCACCCTCACCTCCGACACTACCCAAGTCAGTCCCCTCAATCCAGACATCACCCACCAGCCCCAACTCACCTCCACACTACCCCAGGCAGCCCTGACAGTATACCCCTTCCCCACACCTCCCTCACTTCCGACACTACCACAGTCATCCCCCTAAAAGCAGACACCACCCGCCAGCCCCACTCACCTATTATACTACCCCAGTCAGCCTCCTCAAGTCCAGGAATCACCCACCAGCCCTGGTCACCTCCGACACTACCCCAAGCAGTCCCCTCAAGTCCAGACACCATCCACAAGCCCCCCTCACCTCTGACACTACCCCAGTCAGCCCTCTCAAGTCTAGACATCATCCACCAGCCCCCCCAACTCTGACACTACCCTAGTCAGCCATCGGACAGTTCTTTTCCGACCCCACACCACCCTCACATCCGACACTACCCCAGTCAGCCCCCTCAAGTCCAGACACAACCCACTAGCCGTACTCACCTCTGACACTACCCCAGGCAGCCCCCAGACAGTAGAACCCCCTCACCACACTACCTTCACCTCCGACAATACCCAAGTCAGTCCCCTCAAGTCCAAACACCACCCACCAGCTCCCCACACCCCTAACCTACCCCAGTCAGACCCCTCAATCCAGACATCACCCACAAGCCCCACCTCACCTCCGACACTACCCCAGGCAGCCCCTGACAGTATACCCCCTCCACGACACTACCACAGTCAGCCCCCTAAAAGCAGACACCACCCACCAGCCCCCCTCACCTATGATACTACCGCAGTCAGCCTCCTCAAGTCCAGGAATCACCCACCAGCCCTGCTCACCTCCGACACTACCCCAAGCAGTCCCCTCAAGTCCAGACACCACCCACAAGCCCCCCTCACCTCTGACACTACCCCAGTCAGCCCTCTCAAGTCTAGACATCATCCACCAGCCCCCCCAACTCTGACACTACCCTAGTCAGCCATCGGACAGTTCTTTTCCCACCCCACACCACCCGCACATCCGACACTACCCCAGTCAGCCCTCTGAAGTCCAGACACCACTCACCAGCCCCCTCACATCTGATTCTAACTCAGGCAGCCCGCTCAAGTTCAGACACCAACCACCAGCCCCCCTAACCTCTGACAGTACCCGGGGCAGCCCCCTCAAGTCCAGACACCAAACACCAGCCCTATTCAACTGTGATAATACCCCAGACATCGCAATGACTGTACACCACCATCCCCACACCACCTTCCCAACCAACAACACAGTGGCCCCCCTATCCCCATGTGACAAGTGAATGCAATGTAACGTGGCATGTGCATATTGGCCATGGGTCACTGCAAAGGCATCAAAGCACAGCAACTGACTATGTGTTGAGGACATAAGTAAACCGAATCAAGTTTCAGCAAGATCGACAAATATTGACCAGGCATGTTACAGCCTGACCATAAGTGACCCCGGTGGAAGGGGTGGCAAAGTCCCTGTCACAGACTACAACATTACAGGCCTGTGCGTGGGCGATGGGAGGTCAGTCATAGAGTGCATGACCCACTGAGAACAGGACTTTTGTGCTGCCACACAGAATGAGCAAACATGGGACACAACTTCATTCCAGTGGCAGATGTGGAGCAAGACATGAGAGCAGGCAGTGTCTGACTGCACATACTGGTGGGTGTTTATGAGCATGGCATTTGCATGACACAGCAATGAAATAACAAATGTGCAAGTGATGTGACCTGGCCAACCATCCATATTGAGCCCACATCCCACTCGAGTACCCACAATGCTAAATACAGGCTACAGCGAATGGAGTGTGGGAACATACACAATCCCAACTATGTGCTCTGGGGACACATGAACAACAGTGGACCTGAAATTACACACAGGGGGTATTCCATCCGCAATCAGAGTCAACAAGAAAATGCATAACATATCCGTACATCACTGCAACCATACACAGATGACCATCATCTCACACACACCAGAACCTGTCTCCACAACCACACTGACACACTGACGCTAAACACTCAGTAATTCTGCACATGTAATGAAAAATGAAAACATCCAGTGCACCTTCCAGTCATCTGGTGGCCTCACCCCCACATGTCAGGCACATGTGGATCCCTCCACCCGCAAACATCACAGCAACAACATGACATGCACATGCATGCCACAATACGCATGGCCTGCAATGGAGAGTTGCAGTGGGTGAAATGTCAACAATCAAAGGTGCAGACCCACAAATGAACTGCATGAAGCGTGGAATCTAACCATCTAACCACAAAGAACTGCTATCCAATAAAAGCATATGCAACCAAATCTTGGGAGAAATGTCCAATTAGTCCGGGGTAAATGAGGAAAACTTAAATGAACCCTATACCTAAAAATTATATACATGAAAAACGGGGAAGGAAAGTCAATGAAGTCTGGGGCAAAATAAAAAAAATACATAAATTAAACCTATACCTAAATAACTATATACAAAGGCACTGGGCTAATCCTCCCCACCAATATGTGCCAACCTGTCGACCAGGGCTGATTCAGACACCATGTCCTCCCGCCTCAGGTGACCCGCCACTGTTTCCTGGAGGGCTGAAGGGTGGACAGCAACTTGCATTCCACATCCTGCGCCAATCTGCAAGGGGCCTCTAGGATAGCAGCCCGCCTGGTTGTTCGACACAGCGCCATCTCAGCCCTGGCCACCATCCCAATTACATCCTGTGACCACTGACTCTCTGCCAGCAGCTGCCTCTCACACTACCAGAACATGGAAGAGATGGTGTTCAATGCCCCCACATGGTGCTCCTGCCCCAAAGTAGCCACCTACCTCCATGGTGTAGTCTGCCCTGCAACTGTCCGCCTCCTCATGGTTGTTGCCTGATTCCGCTGTGCCCAGTGCACGCTGCGTCGGTAGCCCTCTGAAATAATGACAAATGTCTGGGGCGAACGGCACCTGCACTGCTCTGAGGTGCCTGCTGTCCCTCCATTGCATTTGCCCCGGTAGATGCCTGGGTAGACACAGTGACCACCTCAGCTGATGTACTTGGGGCTCCCACCTCGGGTGAGGATGTTAGCTCCACCAGACCAGGGGTTGTGGGTCAGACTGGTGCACAGGGAGCCATGCTGGTATGTGGCCTATAAGGCACCCCGAAAAAGACTTGCGCAGAGAGGAGGAAGCCAAGGAGGTGGTTGCAGCAATGAACAGCCCATGGAGCCTACCAGGGACCAGGCTTGCTGCCAATAAGGCCACGAGGTGGTACAGCTAATTGTGATTATGGTCTAGCATACCACGAGTAGCCTGTTCATCATCCCGAATGACTGTGATTTGCCTCGTCAGGCTGGCCAGTAAGGGCAGCATCTGATCCCTGATAGAAACATCAGCTGGCAAGGGGATGCTTCTCAAGGTTGAGGCATCCTGTAACTCGTACACTGCTACATCCAATGGCCCAGGGACAGGATTTTGAACAGGCAACTCCACAGTGACATGCACACCCACCTCAACACCCCCACCTGACCCAATGGGCTGGGCTGCAACAGCGACCTCCTCCACCTCCTCCTCCTTCAACCTCATGACTCCAGGGTGTCTTCCGCCGTGGATGGCCCCTGTGTGGCATCATCCCTGTCCCACTGCTGCTGAGGAGTCCACTGCCACCTTGACCTCCTGGGTCCTACCCCCAGCAGCCACACCCGATAAACCTGGCGATACCTCGGCCACATTGCTCCCTGAAGATGAGCTATCATGGGGGAGTGGCTGGGGCCTGCACCTTTGTCCGGTGGAACGGTCCCCTCTTCCAGGCTCCACAACACTGCTTCTGCCCTCTTCTTCAGCTGCAGCAACTGCAGTGAAGGAGACACAGAACAGCAACATCAGTGTACACCGTCAAAGCCTGTGTGGCATGAACAACATTTACAGGAACATGATTTGTCCAAGGCACAACCAGCAACATCCACACTCGCACACATGGAAATGCAATTCACATTAAAACAGACACAACAACCTAGGCTCAATGACAACCACAGACATGACACATCCACATGTAAACACAGTACAATGTGCAATGTGGGTGATGCACAGACACATACCAAGAGAAATGACATGACACAATGGCAAAGGCAACGTGACCCAACTGCAACCCGATGCATTTCCATGGGAGACATGACATTGGGTCACAGCGGTGGGCAGGTAGTAAACTGGTAGGATGGCCATACACATAAAGCTTGGAAGCACAGATGGGCCGGGCCACCGCTATGGGCACATTGTGTGGAGGAAGGATAGCTCAGGGGCAACGCGTTTGTCTTGGAAGCAAGACAACGCAGTGCAACACAGGTTTGAATCCTGATCCAGCGCTTAGATACCACTCACTGGTATTAAGCACATTTCAAAAGAACAATTGTAAGTATAAAGACACACAGTGGAATCCTGGATACCAGTAGTCACTCATGATTGCACCACTCATAGCAAGGCCATGCACACATTGGCTTGGGTATCTCTTCACAGAATCACATCACACAACATGCCTCTCTCCCAACCCAACCTTTCAGCATACAACACATTCATGCATTAGTTACAGAGGCACAGGTGTTTATGCCATAGCGCCAAGCACATACACGGCATGCACACACATCAACCTTGATTACACAGCAGCGGCATGACAGATCACATCAAAGTCCCCAAAATTGCAATGCCACAACTTGACTACGCCAAACATCCAAACACACTTGTCTCCTTCAGATATTGAAGTTGCATAGCCACACATTGCAATTGTCGGGACAACAACATGTCCGTCATGCATGCACCTGACATGGGCACCACATCCTCATCTGGCACCTTCGCCTTCCAAGCATGTCTAAGCATCAAGAGACATTGCATGGCCATGGTTTGCCCAACTGTACAACAACACACACTGCAAATAGCAGTGCATGTCCAATAAACAAATGGCACACTTCACACATGGGGAGCATTGTATGAAGCCTGCATGCCACTGTCGATTGCTAAACACACATGCTGCAAACATAAGGGTGTTACTACAAACATGCAGTCACATGCATAACAAACATGCACTGCAGTGCACCACATGCCTACTCCCCATCAGACTCCAGACGCTGTCTCCAATCGCAGACCTAGGTATGCAGCTCTGGGTCGAAGTCGCCAGGATCTGCATGTTGTTTTATGAGAACCTGCACCTGCCAACACGTTGCACCTCCAAGGTAGTACCGGCCTGCAGGGTTGGCATGGTCCTGGATTTGAGGTCCTCGCCTGCCACCACCTCTTTGTTGATGGCAGCTATTATGTCCCTCCAGATTTGCTTGTGTCCTTCCTTTCTGCATTGCTTTGCTGGGTCGAAGAGGGCATCATAATTCAACAGGACCTTATCCACCAGGATGCTAACTTACTTTGAGCTAAAATTAGCAGGCCTCTCCCTCACTGCTGTGAAGTTGCCACTCTGAGCAGAGGAAGATGGTGAGAACATGGCAATCCCCAACGCAGGTGTGGGTGTGCAACATGGTCCTGGAGGTTGGCTTTGGAGCAGTGGTGGTGGAATGGAAAGGTAGGAGTCCAACACGGCAGCTAAGGTGGTTACAGGGCCAGAGACAGGAGCATGGGCAATGGCTGGTCAGCAGGCACTCCGACCACAATGCATGTGGGCAGCAGGCACACACACTGGACAGGCATCTGTAGATGGCAAGGTGGGAGGCAGCACAGGGCAGTAGGAGACACGAAATGTGGCAAGGAGGCAGGAGAGTGGGTCTTCTGTATCTAGCTACGAAAGCAGCTGAAAACAGACTAAAGGTCCATTGAGCGTAAATTACGTGACATGTGCTGCACACAACATGCCTAGGCGGCTCACAGCATTGACAGGGATACCAAAGGAGGTGGATGCGCAACACTGGTTGTGCACGCAAAGGAACGAAGATGTGCAAATATCATTTACATGTATTTGGGGGGGCATGCAATCAGTTCCCTTCAGTTACTGCGTACTATATGTTTGCTTTTGGGGGGTGCCTCTGTCCATACGCGCATACTCGCATAATTTTTGAGGCCTGCAGTGTGTCGCATATGCAATCTGTGTGTTTAGGGCTGCCAGTGCGTATCACATACCTCTTTTTTTCTTTCTTCTGAAGCTTTCTGGGTGTTGCGTATGCAATTTTTGTGTTTGAGAGTGCCACTGTGTATTGTGTACTGTCTTTTTTTCCTTTTACGGAAGCTTTCAAGATATCACATATGCAATTTTGTAGTCTCTGGGTGCCACTTTGTTTCACGCGCCATATTGTTTTGCTTTTGGGGTTCATTGAAGCCTTGCTGGACCACACATTTAGATGTCACGGGACTGTTCCCTTACTCATATTACCCAGGACAATAACTTGGGTTGCCTTCCATTCATTCCTTACACCTGTGACATGAGTGGAAAGGCCTGAAGAATGAAAGGGGGCAGGCAGGGTCGGGGACATGCTGTAGATACATCTGGCTGAGCCCCAAAGGGCCAGCGACATGGTATTGAAACATCTGCCCCAGACCCAGGAGGATGTGGCAGACCCCAGTCCACAGGGGGCCCAGCACCTGGAAGTTAACCTGGTCCCCGCCAGACAGGGGCAGCACCAACAAGTTGTGCTTCACTGATGAGGCACTCCAGATCCTTATTGACTACCTGACTGATCACTATCGCGAGATGTCCGAGTATGCGGGAGCACCCATGCACCCGCACAACGGATTGTGCATTGGCAGCGTGTCATCGACCACATTAATGCCTTAGGTGTGGAGATGTGCACTGTTGAACAGGTTCAGAAGTGGTGGAATGATCTCAAATGTAGAACAAAGCAAAAGCTCAGTGTCAACTGGCCTCTGCAATGGATACTAGAGGAGGGCCATGGGAGGAGGAGCAGCTGACACTGCATGAAAAGGCCACAGACCAATTAATCCTCCTTGAGCAGGTACTAGGCATGGGGTTCCTGGAAAACTATGAAAACACATCTGGTGAGTGGCTTTCATTGTGCATCATGTGTTTTGCCAGTCATGCATGCATGACCCACCATATTTGTGAAGTGGCACATCTGGCTGCAGTGGTATGGCATCCCTCAGTAAGGCATGTTTGCCGACATGTAGACTCATGTCACATGGCCATCATTCTGGGAGTATCCTGTGTGAGGAACATGTTTGGAACATGTCTGTGTGACAGTACACTTTACCTACAGGGTACTCCCCTGGTTCATGATCAAGAAATGAGACACCTACTTGTACTGTTGTGTGTTACATTCTTGTGGCATGCCACTCTGCACCGCTAGACAGGTACATGCGATTGATGTTGAACTGTCACTTCATGCTGAGTTGCATGTTCCATTTCTCACCTGCTCCTATGGGATGCCTTGTCATGATGCAAATCTAAGCTGTCTGTCACCACGCCTTCTGGTGTGCCCAGAGTGAAGGTGCATAAGAGCCCACATACCAGAGTTGCAGGCATGATGTTGGTGCTAGAACAAATTAATGTAGTAAGGGATTATGCCCTTCACTACAAAGTGAACAATAGCAGAAGGTGGGTTGTCATGCAGAGATTGCCATCCTTGCAAAATTAAAATCACATGGCCCTAGACGGCCCATGTGGAAGGTCATCTACATTACGAATGACAATTAGTGTGCCTGGCAGCATTACATTCTATGTATCTGCATGGTAGTTGTTCAAACATATCTACCAACTTACATTTTAAGGCACCTGTCTAGTGTCTAAGGCCTGTATATGTCTGTCAGTTGATACTTGATAGCACATTCCATTGCCACTTACATCATTCTGCTGTACAGTTGCGCAGTCATTGGCCTGGCTTTTTCACAGTCCTAGCATGCACAGTCATTAACTTTTGACCCAGCCCTGTGGGATGATATTGCAAACGAGAACACCTTTACTGGAGGCATTGGTGCAAGGATTGATTGTTGCATATACATACCAGTCATAACTTTCATCACTATGTCCAAATACTGTGTCTCAGGATATGTTCTATGCACTCAACAGTTGCGCATAGCCATCCTCCCACCCAGAATGTTTGGAGCGGGAGGAACAGGGATGGGCCATGCCACTATAATCCGGATGGCTCGCAGCCTCCAACCAAGCCTCACTTGCTGCCTCCCCTCATCCCCTCTCATACATTACTGACTGTCTGCTATACAGGCATGGTGTACTCCTACCAATCTCTGCCTCAATGCCAGTGACACAGGGAGCCTACTTATTGGGACCCCTGCTCCCTCTTTCCCTCCCACACTTCATGGGCACACTCGCCTTACCCTATTGTTGGTCGAAGATCTCACTAACATCCTATCGGATAACCTTAAAAACGCCTCACAATGCTTTCTCTTAGGAGACCTCAATGTTGGTTTCAAAGACCCTTCGGATCCTAATGCCACGCTGATTAATGATTTCATCGAGGAATTAGGATTTACCCTAAAGGTAACAGGCGCTACCCACACCAAAGGTAGAACCATTGATTGGATAGCGGAGCACAACTGCCAGACTTCCATCACCTCCATAATCACTCTGCCCTGGTCCGACCACCACCTGATCTCCTTCTCCCTAGAAGCCACAGCTCCCCGACATGCCAACAGCGAAGCTCCTGCCATTCCCAATAGAAATAAAAAGATCATTACAGCCAACAAAGTCATTCCATTGATCCTACCTACCCTGAATTCTCTTCCTGCCTCCACAGAGCCATTCACCTTGTACAATAAAGTAATGCTATCTGCTCTAGACACTATAGCACCATTGAAAACTAGAAAGTGCAAACAGAAAAAGCATGTTAATACATGGTTCTCTCCTCACCTAAAAGCCATTAGACTAGGAAAAACGTAAATGCGAACAAATATGGAGCCTAAACCCGTCCGATACTAACAAAAACAACCTAAAAAAACTAGCCTCCCTGTACAAAAAAGAAATAATCCTTGCCAAAGAAGAATCCTACAATTTGCGCATCACCCAAGCTAACTCTAATACAAAAGATTTGTTCACAATTCTCAAAGAAATAGAAACGCCCATCCAAGCCCCAGACACTTGCCTTAAGGACAAAAACTGGTGCACTAGCATTCAGAGTGCCCTAGCTAATAAGATTACGACCCTTCAGGCGAAAATGAACAATACAAAAGAATCTCTCCTCCTTGCTTCCAATCCCAACAAAATCGCTGCTCATCCGCCCCCGAACCTCCTACTTCCCGCCCCTCCCACACTACCCACACCTCTCTTCAACTTCAAGAAATTATCCACTCTAGAAGTTGAAAAAGTCATCTTAACTCTCAAACCGTCCAACTGCCATGGCGACCCTTGACCAGCACAAATCATAACGGATGCTGCACAGGACCTTTCCCCTTTCATAAACAAGCTTATATATGGAACTCTGTGCCTCCCACTATCAGAAACTTGCCATCCTTGAATTCTTTCAAACACAAAGCCAAACTCTGGCTAGCCACCTTAGACGAACAATTGACTCACTGATAATCCTGTTTACTTTGTACTACTTGTCTAACTTGTAGTACAAAGAACCTCAATGTTCTATTTCAACTGACTATGTCATTTCACTTGCTATGTAACCACTGTTTCAAGATATGCGCCCGGTAGCCTTCGGGCCTGGTTTGCGCTATACAAATAAAATAAATACCAAATACCAAATACCAAATGCCTCATTCTCCACCGGCAACATTCCCAACCATCTGAAACAGTCATGGGTCCTCCCACTTCTAAAAAAACAAACACTTGACCTGTCCATACCCACTAACTATTGCCCCATTACTACAGTTCTGTTTCTGTCTAAAATCCTAGACAAGGTTGTGTACCTCCAAATCCAACAATATCTGGAATGCAACCACCTTTTAGGAGTACGACAGTCAGGTTTTAGAACTCAACATGGAACGGAAACTGCGCTGATCGACCTTAAAGCACAAATAGACACCCTGAGAGACAATGGTAAAACAGCACTACTACTTTTACTTGACCTCTCAGTGACGTTTGACCTGGTCGATCACAAGACTCTTTGCTACCACCTGGACTCTGCCACTCACAAGAAGCCATAGGATGGATTCAATCCTTCTTTGACAATAGAACTATGTCGGTCTTCTCACCCTCAGCAGCTGCTGACCCCATACCTATTACCTGCGGTGTGCCCCAGGGCTCCTGCGTCTCGCCTACTCTGTACAACCTGTTTACAAAGCCCGTTTTTGATGATCTAGATAGCCTGGGTATCACCTGCACTAACTATGCAGATGATACACAGATCCTCATCCCGTTAACGGAGATTACAACAAGGATTTGGCCTTTGTGAATAGAGTTTACCTAATCATCCAGGCATGGATGGCATCTCATGGTCTATGCCTGAATGATGACAAAACGGAACTCCTCATTGTCGGTAGCTCCGCTAACCTTAGCAAACTGGGCCATCTCTACTCGAACTTCATAATAGACAATAACAACATCACAGTAGCCAAGGAAGTTAAAACTCTTGGTTTCTACTTAGACTCTACCTTCAAAAAACAAGTAAATTCCACGGCTTCGGCTACCGCTTATACTTGCAAGCTAATTAGAGCAGCTAAGCTCTTTCTTTCATCTAATAACTGCATCACCTTAGCAAGAGTCCTGGTATTATCCAGACTGGATTATTGTAATGCCTTATATGTAGGGAGTAACAAATATATCAGCAACAAGATCCAGATCCTACAAAATAATGCCTTGAGAGCAGCCCTTAATATTCCCATGAAAGCCCACATATCTGACCTTAGAAGATCCAACAATTGGCTCTCCATAAAAGACAAAACCTTCCTCAAAACAGCCTTCCTGACTCACAAATGCTTACACCAGGCTGCCCCACAATACCTCACTACCAGATTCTCGAGGCAATCCACCAACTGCCCCTCAAGAACAGCTACTGCCAACCTTCTACTAGTGCCCAGATTTAAACGTATGAAGATGGGTCGGAGTAGCTTCCCGGTCAAAGCCGCCCAAAACTGGAACTCACTCCCACCTACCTTAAGGGAAGACTTGCCCTACCTATGCTTTAGATCCAACCTTATCCACTGGATTAAAGCACACAAAATCTGACTCCCCACCACATTATGACCACACCCCCTGCCACTGTCTGTTCTTACTGTATATAATTGTTCTTTAATGTTTCTTGCCACAATATGTTTATCTGTGTGATACCTTTCAGCACTGCTACCTAATGTATTGTAATCTAATGTACAGCAATGTACCCCAAGCTGAGCAACCCTCTTTATGCTTTCTGCGCCCTAATACCCCTTGGTCTGGCGTGCATTATAAATAAATAAGCAAAAAAACAAAACAAATCTTTGAATCCTCTCTCCTTCTCTCTTCACATCATGGACCTTGCCTAGAAGGCCCACTTTCAGCTGCACCTCCTCAGAGGCATTTTCCTTTCCTCACATTCCCCCAGGACCTCAACGGCTCCAGTTCTCTGTTCCAAACTGATTTGTGTGTCATATGTTGACTGTGGTGGAGTCTGTGGATATGGGTGGCTGACTGTTGCCATATAACGTCCTTCAGCATTACAATGGCACATGTACAGTATATTTCCCTGGGATGTGTGGTGACATGACAGTTGCATGACCCATTATTGTATGTTTATGCCACTTCTGTATGTCAATGTGTCCACTGTCGGCATGGACAGGACTGGGAGGGGGGCACTAGTCAGCAAATGCCATGCATCCATTGCTTATGGCTCATAGTGTGGGAATGCACAATGTCTGATGCCTGCGTGCACTGCTGTTTGTTGTTTGAGTGTACTTTGATGCACATGTGCATTAGTGTCTTGGGGCACATGGCTCAATATGGATTTCTCTTTCCATGTGCAGATGAGGGTGCACCAGATGCATCCTCAGTCATGCTGCACACTCTTCTGACTTTTCAGACTCAGCTGACTTTGATGCTGAACCAGATGTGTATGTCTTAAAGAGGGCAGGGTGAGTGCCCCAATGGGCGGATAAGCTGAGGCCCATGAGTTTATGGCTGTGCAGCTGACTTCACATGGCCAGTCAGTGGTGGGCCCCCCATCTGCAGTGGGTATGTTTGCAAGGCCACCCTTCCATGAATTGGCATAAGGTCCAGGGGTGATGTCCAAGGGAGGGTTGAAGACCAGCAGCCATTGACTGGGGAACCACAGCAACAGGCATGGACCCTCGCATCAGGCCACTGTGGGAACTACACATGTGGTGGACGTGTGCAGGCTCGGGAGACAGAGTGGGAGCAGCAGATGGTGCTTTCCACCATCTGACATGGCAATGGGCCTCATTACGACCCAGGCCGTAAGGGGTTAACAGCGCTGTAAAAGGTGTTGGCGCTGTTAAACCCTTACCACCTAATTACGAGGTCCCTTTGCGGGTCCCTACCTTAACGGCTGGTCTTACCAGCCGTTAAGGATTGGACCCGCAAAGGGACCTTCGAGGTAATTACGGTACCGCAATTTGCAGTACCGTAACTACTGCCTTCCCAATTTCCATTGAGCCCTATGGGGGCAAAAATAGGAATGGGGACGGGCCAATGGTGAATGGGGAATTACCCCGCCAACCTTGGAATGGGGTTGTAATTCCGCCATTCACCATGGCGGAGTTGGTAAAATACCGGTGGCAACCAAGGCGCTACTAGCGCCATGGTTACCGCCTAGGTCGTAATGAGGCCCAAGGTCTTGGACATAATTTAGAAGGAATGAATAAGATGGCCAAGACTATAACCCCACCAGCAGCCTGGGTAGAGCAACAGATACAGGTCATGTGGTCCTCATGCCGCACCCACAGACTGTGCATGTCAGCCAACATCAAGGGTCGGCAGGCTGATCTGAGGTATCTGCAGGAGTCCTTGCATGAAGATGCTCAGACACACCGAGAGGCCCTGAGGCTTGAGATGCAGATCATGAGGACTGCATTCCATGAAGAACTCTCAGTCACAAAGACACTGATCCACGAGGAAATGGATGCCTTCAGGCAGACACTGTCCAAGCAAACCAATGCATCACGGGTGAGTGTGCATACAGGCTCTGCAACCATCTGTGTGGACATGCATGTAGATCTCTCCAACCTTACTGGGCTAGTGCATTCAACCGTGTAACGGCTGGCCATGGCCAGTGAAGACCAGGCCTTGGCACTGCATGGTAGGGGTCCAACACCACAATCACCTTCAGATCAACTGCCGGTTGGGGGTCTAAGCACAGACCAGCCTTCTGTTCGACTGTTGCTGTTTGTTACTTGAGCCCATGGAGGGCAATTTTCCAGTCATGTGGATATTGACATGCACCCGCTGCCTCCACCCTCCAGGGTGGACTCCTCCAGCCCCGCCCCAGTCCAGGATGGATTTTTCTTTTTGTTGGACATGACTGTTAGGGAAAATTCCCATTTTATGGCTAATTTCCCTTACCTATAGAGTCCCCCAGCAGCTTTGCTGGATTTGAAGGGTTTGTTTCTTTTTACCTGCTAAGAGTGAGACTCTTTTTCCCACTCTTAGGCATTTTTGCTTTGTATGTTCTAGGCTATTTTTGTGTTTAATGCTTATGGGATCTTTCTCAACCCCGTAGGAACCATCTTTATTCACATGTGTTACACAGCACCCTCAGTGCAGTGACACAGGGGTGTCGTAGAGACCCCCAAACATAGACTCCATACCCTGGGACTGACTTCTGTCTCCCAGGGCATGTAAAGTCCCCATTGACTTTACTAGTCAAATCCTATGAACTAAACCAGTAAAACCCATCCTACTATGGAGGTACTGGAAGGGGTTAATAGTTTTTCCCCTATGTTCATTTTCGAGAGTGTACCCTTCAGTACCTCTCTCAAAAGTTTCTGGCTGGTGGCAGTGGTTACTACCATAAATATTCAACTGCGAATATTTCCCTATGGGATTTTCCTATGGGATTTTCCCATTGTTCGAGGCTACCACATTTTCTGACAGCCTCTAACATACCACCGGTGCATTTTAATATTAACTTTGCTCCGATAGGTTTTATTTGCCAGAACTTTAATATAACTTCTTTCTTGTGTCTTTCTCTAAACTCCTAACCCAGGTCGGGGATCCTTTGTTCGTCCTTTTGGCGGGCTTCTGCCGAGAAGCCCTCCTTTCGGCGCCACTGAGTCTGGGTTAGGTCCATTGTGTAGGAGGGGGAGTAGGACCCCTGGACAGGGTTGCCTCAGCAACCCATGTCGCACTCTATCCTGATAGGCTGAAGGGTCTCCCGCCAAGATGACCACTCCACTGTGTCAGTGACAGCTAGGCTGTATGAATGGGGATCTTTTTGCATAAAAGCAGGGTCCTGAGGACTGGAAGAGCAAGATGTCACCACTGGAACTAAGAAGCCAAAGAGGAGAAAAGCCAAAGACATCTGCAACGACTGTACCACCGTTGAAGCCCTGCTGCAGCGTCTCACCACTTTTCTCCATACGACGAGAGATCTTCACCTGGAAGAGCCTTCTTCCCTTGAGCTGGTGGGGCCAACCAGTTTGCCAATCGCCTTCCCGGACCTGCCTTGGTCAAATCTCCCATACCCTGTACTCGGAGGCCGGATAGCCAGGCAGCAGTCCACCCAGACCGCCATTTAAAGGAACATACCTTTTATTCGTCGGGCAGCACTGCGGCTGGTTTCATCCCTGGGTAGTGCAGTAACTCGATCTTTCCTCCACGGCGAGAGCCTCTCTTCCTCTGCTGGATCACCGGAACTGCAGGAACTACCAGGAACAACCGCCACCGCAGGAGCCACTTCTTCATTTTAAGGTACATTGTTCCGCCAGGCCGCCCTTTCTTCGCGGTAGTGCTAAAGGTGTTTTAAATCCTTTACCTACCTGTTGGATTGGCCGCCCCTCTCTCTTAACATTGTCTTTTCAACTTCTGAAACCACCTTTTTAACTTCTCTAACCAAAGACTTGACTGCAGCTACAAAAACATGTTTGCTCCTGGGCCCTTGCCCTGTACCACTGACTCTGTCGCAGGTCAAATGTGTTAGATCTGCTTTCTTTAGATTAATTCTCACTGAGAACTGTGTGGTGCACCTATTTCTTTTAACTACGCTTTCCTTCCCATTCTTAAACATTTTGAAATGCCATTTTGCTCATTTTTCATTTTAAGTATTGCCTATACTGATGCACTGTCTTGCTGAACTGGTTCACATACTGGTGGGAAGTATTGCTAGGGTGTATAAGAAACTATTTCTAGATAAATTGTGTTTTCTCTCCCTTGTGAGGAATTGTTAGAGGATCCCTTGTGTGTAGTTTTCACTGTGCCGTTTTGCTCAGTTTTTACTCTGGTTCACTTGGTCTACAATTCAACTTCGGAGTGTGTATATTCTTCCTTTGACTTAATTTAACTTGCTTGATGACTGTGATACATGTGTTTTATTAGAAGTGTATAAAACAAATTATATAACTACTTTTTAATACCAAGCTTTGGTCAGTGTTAGGCCTATTGTGTAAACCCTGAATACTGCTCATCTCCCTCTTGAGATAAATCTGACTGCTCAGCCACAGCTACCAACTAAATCTTTGTGGTACTGACTGATACCAAAGGGGATTTATTCCTCTCACCTGTAGTCCTAATCTGGTGTAGTGCTCCCTAAGGGAACTGCACTGGATTCTGCCTAACAATGACCAGAGTGCTCTTTTTTGGCCCCATGATTCGGCATGGACACTTTTTTCTTGTTTTTCAATACCCCTGGCCAGGATGCTGACATGTGTTTTGTTTGCACATGTTTTGTTTGCACATTCCAAAGTGGACTTTTATTTCCCCTTGAGATGTGCTGGTGCCCTCTTAAGGGCATGCCAAATGCAGTTGTGGACATGCAGACATGCACAGAGGTGTCAATTGCCATACCTGCCTTGAGGTCAACAGGATGGGATGTGCAGGTAACAATGGGTTGAGGGAATCATGACACATGTGCTGTATGCATGATTGTCAACTATGGCTGGTGAAAAGCGATGTACCATGTTGTTGCAGTGATCCTGATTCATCCGGTGACTGCACTTCATGGGAGGTCCACCCTGCACCCTTTCATTTCCCTAGTCCCAAGGCCCTCTGCCAGGCACTGGCCCTCCTTTCACGAATTTGGAGGTTCAGGTCCGAGAGGAGGTGATGAGGGAATCACATCATGCCAGTGTGTCAGCAGGTAAGCATGTGCACTGTTTCTCGTGTTGTGTCTGTATTATTGGTCAAAATGGTCTTGGCATGCATGACACATTTATACCAGCTGGGGGAGGGGTGATCCTTGAGTCACAGTAAATGTCTGTCCAGATCTGTGTCTGTCCACATGCATGTGTGTGTGTGTGCAGTTACACGTCTATGCAGGTGAATAGTTTTGGTGGATGCACTTTCACAATTGACGCAATTAATGGAAGTGATTGGGCAGCACTTGTAACACTTTAGCCATTGGCAGTATTTCCAACTTTCTGGATGTTCATACTAATTGACAGAATGCATTTTCTGTGCATCTGCATTTTGGTTCTCCAACACTTGCTTCACTGATCGTGATGATATCTCCTTACTGCCACCTTTCTACTGCCCCTGACCCCTTGTTTTCTACTAGGCCCTGCAGGGGTACTCCCTGTGCACACTTCTCTTTGACCCATGTCACTTCACACTCCACTCCCATGTCCATTTACAAGACCTGTCCAGCCAGTGTTTTACATATACCACACACATCCATTGTCAGGTCTGCTCATCCTCAGGTGCACCACTTCATGACATAGGCTCTGTTGACACAGTTCTGGGCATTTGTATACATTGACTCCACAGGACAGGTTTGTCACACTTACTGTATGTAGGGTTGTACAGTTATGTGGATGTGTACCCCTGACAAACTGCTTCTGTGTTACCCAATCAGGTCACTTTTTGTAAAATGTTTGCTTATGTTGGTTATCTATACCGGGGTGGTTACATGATTTAGGGTTTGCATTCCTTGTTCATCTCATCTGGTACTGTTAGTGAGTGCACATTGTGTGTGCAAATTGTGGGCCCATGCATGTGTTACATCGTCCACTCCCCACGGCTTGTCTTCATCTGTTCTGCCTGTGTGAGGTGCAAGTGCACCCAGGAATCCATGCACACTTACTGGGACAGTCTCTCTCAGGGTGTGTGGTCTGTTGGGGGTAGGTGAACAGCTGCAAGTTGCCCTAAGATCCATTTACAGTGGTGTCTAACAGGGGGCAGTGTTACTTGCTGTTGGGTATGGATATGTGGTTGTAGGCACTTTACTGCAGGGATGTACTGTACTTTGGTATTTTTCTGCTTTGCATGCAATGGTGGGTGTTGCCGGTGGTTAGTCTGATGTAGAGCTGCTGATTGACCTTTCACATGTGCCCATTCTTTGCCAGTCTGTTCTTATATGTTACCCACTCGTGTCCTTCATGGCCCACGACATGTGATATTTGTCCATCTATGTTCCTTCCAGGCTCTTGACTAGGCTGCTTCTTGCAAATGTGTTCCTTCTTCTTCTCTTGGACAACTTCTTGCAAACGTGTTCCTTCTTCTTCTCTTGGACAACTTCTCTCTACCCTTACCCACTGTGATGTCAGACATATCCATTCTCATCTTCCCTCAAGCCAGTCTCCTCCTTGCATTGATTTTCACCTATCCATCTCTCTCTCTCTCTCTCTCTCTCTCTGTCTCTCTCTCTCTCTCTCTCTTTCTCTCTCTCTCTCTCTCTCTCTCTCTCTCTCTCTCTCTCTCTCTCTCTCTCTCTTCACTCCTCCACTCCACTGCTAGGCAATCGTCGTCACTCTGTGTCCTGTCTCCCTTTTGCACTCTATCATCCTTCGACACTGGGTGGTCCTTGCCTATTTTCATGTTCCATGCATGAGTTGTCATGGATGTCGGTATCTTTATGTTGTTGCAATGCATGTCTTTGGGATTTGAAAATGTATTTCCATTTGGAATGCAGTGTATGGTAGCCAGGCGGGTACCCAGTGCAGGTAAGTGAGGGGCACTCAGGGTGTCACTTGTGTTGTGGTTTGTGGCAGTGATTCTGGCACTGTGTGGGTTCATTTTACTTGTATCGAGGTGAGCTGGTCTAGCTTCATGGGTGCATGTGACATATGGTGATGTTAGGCTGGTATGTATATGCATGCTGTTTTCTCAAGACAGAGTGGCGCTGGTTGCTGGTTTATAGTTTTGAGGGAGGCTGTCACTGTAGGGCCTTTGTTGGTGAGTTATAATGAGGGTGGCAGGCCCGGCTGCTTGTGTGCTGTGACTCATGGTACTGATAGCGATGGTGAGTGTTTCCTTGCACTTTTCACATTTGTTTTGCCTGCCATGTGACATCACATACAATGACTTTTTAATAGGCATATCTACCCATGCTGGCAGTCCAATCTTGGTCCTTCTTCCCCTTCTGGGGATTCTGTCCCAAGACAAATCCACACACAGAACAGCATTGCTGGCCATTTGTGGGATTCCATGTTCTCCACAGACACCAGGCACACACCATTGTCCAAGAGTTGTTTGCCATGGTGAACATGTACTGTGCACAGTACACCAGCAGATTGTATTAGGCCTGTTGACAGCTGCTGAGTGCACCTCAATGCTCCCTTCAGTTCAAAACACATGTGACCCAATTCAATCCAGTCCTGGTGAATTCTGCCTTCCCTTCCTCTTTCCTGTTGCCTGCTCCCTTTTATGTGTCAGTGTCTTTGGCCTCTGTTTCTCTTCCCTTTCTCATGTATGCCTGTCTGTTTCATGCCAGTTGCCTCGGTGTCCTGCTTTCCAGTATGCCAGCTGGCTCTGTGAATTTCTGCCTCTGTGAATTTCTGCCTTCTGCCAGATCCTGCCTTCTGTGCAATTGTTGATATTTTTCAATTACATCTTCCTGGACTTTGCATCATCGGCTCCCCTGCCAGTGTTTACTGTGCTGTCCCAGTGCCATATTAATCAGGGGATGCCATATTGTGGCATTGGGAGGAATTCCAAGGTGATCCTGGGTTTCCATCCTCTCAGTGTCAAACTGACTGTGGCCAGATGCGAGTGTTCAGAATATCCCATCACCATGATAATGAGTAAGTGTTACATGGTCATTCATTGCATGGCACTCGGGCGGAGCAGTGTAGGTGTTGTTGGTGCATAAGGTGTCACTGTGTGGGGTGTTCATGTTGCATTGGTGTGAGGTGGGCAGAACTGGCTGCTTGGATGCTGGGACACATGGTGATGGCTGACCGGTGAGTTACTGTTTGCATTTGTTGAATGTCACTCAGGGGGGCACATGTTGCTGTATGTTTTACTGCAGGAATGTGTTGTCTAACCTCACATTGTATTGTATTTATCTACAGAGGCATTCTGCATGGGAAGATGGTTGCTGCAATTGAAGGGGAAGTTGATGCTCTATGCTTGTACAGGACACAACATTAGGTTTTGGTAGTTTTCAGGCCGACAGAGGGGGACATCGATGGATTGCACAGTCTAGCTGGTGCAGACTCACTAGGGATAACATGAGATGTGCATATTTCTTGCAGTGCACTTCCATATTTCTTGATCTACATGACTGCTTTGATGTGACTGTGTATTGTGAGCATTGTTGTTGTCAGGGAATGGGCTGGCCACTGAACCTGTTTTAATGTTGTGGAACACGCATAGTGGGTTCTGGGCTGTTCTCACATGTCTTTGTTGTTTGCATCCATTTTGTACTATGCCTTCCTACTTGTGGTCTCATGTGTGTAGTTTGGTGTCTACGTGCACAACAGTTGCTGTTTTCCATGTGACTGTCACGACCCTCGCCCAAAACCCCTTCTGGCAAACCCACTGGCCAGGGGGAGTCAGGACTCGAGCCTCTAGAGCCTGGCATCCTCTTCAAAAGACCTTATGGGGCCAGTCCTGGCGCCTATCGCGCCAGGCTCATACACCATGAACAACAATGTGTTTGGGAACGACTTTATTGTAATGTCAGCCAACATGGAGGCATCCACATAGATTGGTTCCTAAGAACCAAGGTATGCGGTCTAGTGTTTTGGGTGTTGCAGGCCTGGAACTACTTTCCCTGGTACTACTTTACCTGGGCTATATAAACCACACCCTGACTGTAGAACATGCATCGTGTTGCTTTGCAGCTTGCAACGTGATGCTCACCGTGTCCAGCTGTTCCCTCGAACCTCGGAGAAGCAGAACCTGCAAGGAGACAAAAGGAACATCATTAGCAGCAGCATCTTACCTGCGGTCTTCATCTTTAAACACTCGCAGCTACTGAGAACAGCTTCCTCGAATCTGCACGCCTCCCGGACAGAACGACCTGAAAGAGGAAGATAGAGGCAACATTAAAGAAAGCTGTAGAGACATTTACAAATTACGAACTGCTCATAAGGCTTACCTGGCTGGTCGCCTCTCGGCTGGCACCACTCTGGACATTCCACTTGCGCTGAAGAACACCGCGACCTACAAGGAAGGAAAACAGAGGTTAGCAAAGGCAAGACTTTGCAGCGCTGCGCATAGCGCTTACGTACCGCATCATAGCGCTCTTAATGCGCCATCATTTACCAGCGGGGCTCAACCAAGCCAGTTCGCCGCGCTGAAGCTCTGCATACCTAAGGGAGAAATAAGAGACATTTTAAACAAAGAAAGGCATGCAGCATAGCAACAAAACTAAAGAACAGCAATAAGACCTACCTGAACAATATCAAACGGCCCGGTGTCAGTGAAGTAACTGGACCGCACTCGCCCATGAAAGACAACGCGCCCCTGCAAAGAAGGCAAGACGGAGAGACGGAGAGCATGCCTAATTCTACCACAAGGCAGAACCTTCCCTGCAGACCACATCAGGGCAAAGCTGAGAAGCATACCAGCGAGTAACCCAGCTGGGTGGCGTCCCTGTGGATACCAGGTGAGCGTAACAGAACACGAAGCCTACCATAACAAATCCACCGGGCCGCCATGGAGACATCATAAATGGACCAATTGGCCCAATCACTAGGAGATCGTGCTGAGGTTCATTCTGCCCGACAAGACACTAATGCCCTCCGGAGAGACCTAATAGTGACCAAAGAACGCACTGAAAAGATTAGCAGGCAACACTTGCAATCACAGGCAAGACAGATGCCTCTACCTGGAAGCAATCCAACGATGCAAAACCCTGCCATACCACCCACTCCGGTACAGATCACATTACCTGGAACAGTGCCACTGGCACCACCAGACAGGTTCTCAGGCGACCCACGGAAGTATGCAGCATTCATCAATCAGTGCCACCTTCATTTTCTTTGTAGGCCTGGAGAATTTCCAAACGACCAAGCTCGGGTAGTTTTTGTCTTATCATACCTGAGTGGTAGTGCAGCAGATTGGTCGGTACCGTTGGTAACCCATGACAATCCTCTATTACATGACTTTGGGGGGTTCAAGAGAGAAATGGAAAAACTTTTTGCTCGTCATACCCAGGAACAAGCAGTAGACAATGAACTCTTGTCCCTCCGACAGGGGAATCAGGACTTGTTAACGTACATTTCTACCTTCAACAGACTGGTTGCTGAAGCTAGGTGGCCAGAAAACAAAAGAACCACGTTATACCAAGGAGGCTTATGAGGCAAATTGAAGGACGTTTTAGCCCAGGTGCTGGATCCACCCAGAGACTGTGCAGAATTCATAAATCTGGTCATGCAGCCAGAACACCGGTTGCAGGACTGAAAGGCAGACCAGTCTAAGACAGACCATCGGACCGTGTATATTCGACCAAGGGAAAACACTCTGTGTACCTGAAAATGCTGTAGAATCCATGCAGATTGGAGGGATATGGCCTCCATTAACAAAACAAGAGCGGGAAAAAGAAGACAACAACAGCTTTGTTTGTATTTTGGGAAACCAGGACATTTCCTGAAGGACTGTCCAGTAAAACCCCCAAGAAGAACAGTCGGGGCCACAGAGAAGAATGAAGCTAAGGAATCGGGAAACTACCAAGCTCGACAAATGTAGAGGTCAGTTTGTCGAGTGAGAAGAAAGAGTTTCTGACCTCGCACTTTGCAATACCAGTGATTTTAATTAACCACCAACAGTCGTCAAGAATGCATGCTGTTGAAGCATACATCGATAGTGGAGCAGTTGGAAATTATATGGATCAAGAACTGGCAGCAGATATGGGGCTTCCTTTGTGTTCTAAGCCAACTATGGACAAGGTAACCACCGTGGATGGGACAGAAATCGATTCCGGACCTGTTACCCAGTGCACAGCCAGGGCAACCTTGCTGTGTCAGGACGGACATAGGTAGTCTATTTCATTCGATCTCATCATGGCACCTCAGTTCAGGCTAATACTAGGGATGCCATGGTTGGTTGCTCACAAACCTTTGATAAACTGGCGGGCAAGAAAATGAACCTTCCCCGGTGACTGCTCCCCTGCCTGCTATTACCAAGAGGAGAAACCCGACTTCTGTATCCCCATGACTCCCTTAGCGACAGTATCAACCCTGGGAGCAACTAATACCTTGCCAGGTGAATACCATGATTTCCAGCATGTTTTCCAAAAGGACCAAGCCAATACATTGCTGCCGCACAGGCCCTATGACTGTCAGATCGACCTTGTTCCTGGTGCACAAATCCCTTGCGGCAGGATCTACGCTCTCACAGAACCAGAAAACCTTAATTTGAAATCCTATTTAGACCAGTACTTTGCAAACGGATTTATCCGTCCTTCGAAGTCCCCCGCAGCCAGTCCTTTGTTCTTAGTACCAAAAAAGGAAGGGGACTTGAGAACCTATATTGACTACCGCGCATTGAACCAGATCACCGTGAAGAACCGCTACCCCTTGCTACTTATCCCTGAGATGCTAGACCAAGTAAAAGATGCCCAGATTTATACCAAATTGGGCCTTCGGGGAGCGTACCACCTGGTCCGAGTCAGAAAAGGCAGAAAAGGAGATGAATGGAAAACCGCCTTCCGTACTAAGTACGGCTTGTTTGAATATCAAGTCATGCCCTTCGGGTTATGCAACACTCCTGCGGCATTCGAATATTTCGTGAATGACGTCTTAAGGGAGTTAATTGATGTGTGCGCCTTAGTGTAGTGTACATAGACGACATCTTAGTATACTCAGCCTCGGAACAAGATCATGTCAGGCACGTTCGTTCAGTCCTCACCAAGCTCCATCAACATTGCTTGTTTGCAAGGCTTGAAAAATGCTTTTTTCACGTCACCAAAGTAGAATTTCTTGGTTTTATCATTACTCCAGGAGGCATCAGAATGGACGTGCACAAGGTAGATGCCATTCTGAAATGGCCTTCACCAACCTCTCTGAAAGGGGTACAAAGCATGCTGGGCTTTGCGAACTTCTACCGCTGGTTCATCCCAGACTTCTCTCAGGTTGTGCACCCAATCACAGTACTATTACGAAAAAACAATAAAAAGTTTGCTTTGACCGAAGAAGCAGAATAAACCTTTCAGGAACTTAAACAAATGTTTACCTCTGCTCCAAACCTGCGACATCCTCGTCCAGACCTCCCTCATGTCGTTGAAACTGATGCGTCCAGTCTCGCAATGGGGGCTGTCCTTTCACAGAGAGACCCGGCAACCGGCCAGCGGCCTTCTGGTTGAAAAAGTTCTCACCTCCAGAGATGAATTATGCCATCACGGACAAGGAACTCTTGGCTATCAAATCCGCCTTTTCAACCTGGAGGCACTAGCTTCTGGGGGCAGACACACCATTACAGTCATCACAGACCACCGAAAACTGCAATATCTCAAAACAGTCAAGGCCCAGTCCTTGCGCCAATTATGGTGGGCCCTTTTCTTCGCCGAATATGATTATGTAATCACATTTCGACCAAGAGTCAGAAACGGAAAGGTGGATGCCTTATCTCGCATGGGCACAAATGAAATAGTATATACAACTCCAGACCCAGTACCTATTATACCAGACAATAAACTCTTGAGTATCATGACAGCCTTAACACAAGCAGAACTACGAAAAGAAATCCAACGGACAATGAATCCTGATGCCTACCTCGCATGGCAAACTCAAGGAGAACAATATACCATCAAGGACCACCTACCCTTTTTTAGGGATCGCCTAGGTGTACCCAAGAAGGAATTACAACAGCATATTATTTCAAACTATCACGATTCACTGATCGAAGGGCATCCTGGATCGCCAAAATCCTAGCTAAGGTGAAAGAGAACTTTTGGTGGCCTACCTGGAGTAAGGACATCATTCAGTATATTCAGTCCTGCGTTGTCTGCGCACAAAATAAATCACATAAACAAAAACCATCTGGTCTCCTACAACCATTGGACATTCCTCCAGTTCCATGGTACACTCTTTCCCTTGACTACATCACTGATCTACCTCCAAGCCAAGGGTTCAACACCATCCTTGTAGTTGTGGAATTATTCTCGAAGATGGCCCATTTTATTCCTCTCAAAGGCCTCCCGGACGCAGCCACTTTAGCAAAAGTGTTCCTGGAGGGTGTGGTTAAGCTACATGGCCTCCCTTCGGTTCTGGTCTCTGATCGAGGCAGCCAGTTTGTTTCAAACTTCTGGAAAAAATGCTGTGCAATGGTACAGATCGATGTTCGGCTATCTACCAGTCACCATCCCCAATCGGACGGCCAAACCAAGAGAACCAATCAGAGACTCAAGCAATATTTACGGTGCATGCTGCACCACGAACAAAGGAATTGGAAAGACCTACTATGGATAGCTGAATATGCATATAACAATTCTTTGCATTCAAGCACGGGACAAATGCCCTTCTATACCCTTCATGGCAGACATCCACGTACGTCTGAACTAGACCTTCCAGCCAGCTTGGAAATGCCAGCGGTAAAGACTCTACACACAACCATTACTCAGGCTATCAAAAGGGCAAAGGAACACCTTATTCATGCCAAAGAAAAACAAAAGAGATTTGCAGACCAACACCGGAAAAAGGCCCCTGATTATCAAGTCGGAGACAAAGTTTGTTTAGCAGCTAAATTCGTACCCATCAAGGGAACCTGGACCTTTCATCCCAGATTCTTAGGACCCTATACCATTAAAGCAATTATCCATACAGCAGCCGTGAAACTGGATTTACCACCTAATCTACACATCCACCCGGTATTCCATGTGTCCCTCCTGAAACCAATGCAACACGGCACACGGATTGGGACACCACCTAAGCCCATACTTGTTGACGGAGAACCATAATTCAAAGTCAAAGATATCTTGGACTCTAAATACTCTAGGACCAAGCTATATTATCTCGTCGATTGGAAAGGATTTGGACCACAAGATAGATCCTGGGACAGCAGTGAGAATATCCACGCACCACGTCTAATCAGGAAATTCCATCGGAACTTCCCAACCAAACCTGGGCCAGACAGAAGGAACACCATGGGAGGGGCCTTAGGGGGGAGTGCTGTCACGACCCTCGCCCAAAACCTCCTCTGGCAAACCCATTGGCCAGGTGGAGTGAGAACTCAGGCATCTAGAGCCTGGCATCCTCTTCAAAAGCCCCCATGGGGCCAGTCCTGGCGCCTATGGCGCCAGGCTCATACACCATGAACAACAATGTGCTTGTGAACTACTTTATTGTATTGTCAGCCAACATGGAGGCATCCACATAGCTTGGTTCCTAAGAACCAAGCTATGCGGTCTAGTGTTTTGGGTGTGGCAGGCATGGAACTACTTTCCCTGGTACTACTTTACCTGGGCTATATAAACCACGCCCTGACTGCAGAACCTGCTTCGTGTTACTTTGGAGCTTGCAACATGATGCTCACTGTGTCCAGCTATTCCCTGTAAGAGGATTCAATTCAACACTACAGCTAAGTCAATGCCTAGTCTGGGATACTGAATGGAAACCCTTATTGATATATCTTTATGTCCAGTTCATGCGTTCTGGATGACTACCCCTATATAACACCCCTCTCTTGGAATCCCCCTGACCCCACTGAGCCAAGAAGTAGTTCTGTTTTGCAAGTTAAACAGGTTTATTTGATAATTTAAACAGTCAATATATATATCACACTTTATAATAATTAATAATTGAATATCACACTTAATCTGAGCAGTAATCAATAATGGATAGTCTGGCACATGCACACTTGTGAATAGGAACAGAAGAATAAGGTGGTAGAGAATACTTTATATAAGTTCAGATGGATGTAATGTTGAATGAAAATGCAATATAGAAAATACTCAATATGATTTCAACAAAACAATGTAATCACTTTTCTCTGGCAATCCCCTCCCCCCTTTATGCAATGCAAGGAAATGGAAGGAAAGCACACAGTTCTCAGAAATGCAATCAAATGTAATTCAGTTCACCCCAGCAAGCTTAGACTACAGAAGTTTGAAACACAGGCCCAAAATGCTTTTATATGTGATAGCAATATATTGGAAAATGTGCTAAAATGATTTTAATTCCCTCTGGAGGTTCAGGGTGAGTGGTATCTAGTTAATATTAGCCCAGGCTCACTCTAGCAATGATTCAGGGATGGTTCTTAAGAGGCAAACGAATTTTTAGCAAGGAAAGCAAGGAAGCTGCTGTTTTCACACGTGGAGAAATGTGCAAATCGCGGCAAATTCGCGAGTGCCTTTTTCGCGATTGCGGTTCTAAGTTCGTTGAAAAGCCAAGATTCCCAGCTTTCAGAGGAAAGTTACTGCAAGTCTCTAAGACAAACGGTTACAGAGTTATGAACGATTTTGTGAAGGTTGTTTTTCGGATTTGAAATTTTAAAAGTTCAAAGTGACAAGTGACAGCTAGCAGCTAGAAATGACAGGTGACAGCTTTACAAAATGACAGGTGACAGTTAGGAGACAGTTTTGGTTAGATTAAAATAGATTGAATTATATTATTTTAACTAAGAGATTGGTTCTGCACAGTTCTGCTAGGTACTCACAATATATTTAGAAATAGGCCTCGCCACGGATCTGGTCAGGTTTTAGGACTGGACTCCGGTCTGGTCTCGGCACTTCACAGTGATCTGGGTCAGCTCTCTGGTTCTGCTAACAGCGGTCTGGGTCAGCTCTGCTTCTGGATCTTTCTGCACAGCTTTCTCTGGACCCAGCGCTGATCTGCACGGCTCCTGGATGCTGCTATCGCTGTTAGGTTTGCTGGATGCTGAGGCCCACTGAGAAGAGTTCTCAGTTTGTGGGTTTAGGCCCTTGCTTTGAGTTCTGAATCAAGTTCTTTGGAGTTTTAAAGTCTAAGTGTGGAATCTAGTATCTTCTGGATGTTGTGTGGTCCGGCAGAGCGCGTTGCAGCAAATGGAATTGAATGTCCCTTTCTGTCCTGACTGTCTGCTTTTATGTGTTTTGAAAGTGGGTGTGTGTGCAGCATCACTAGCCAGCCCCTCTCTCAACTGCAGATTGCCCCCCCAATTCTCCCCTCTCCCATGATTGGGGAAGGAACTGTGAGTCAGAGTGATGCTGTAGGTTTTATGGGTCAGAGGATCCTCCCCTGGTCAGTTTGTCCACAAAATCTATATTTGATCAAAATGCACACTTCATAGATACACAGTGGTTTGAAATTACATGCACCCATCACATATCACATGAGATATACCCTGTCCAAATCTGCTCTTCCTGAGAGCTTGCATTGAGAAATGGCAACATATTTCACTTTTTGGTCAGGTTACCAATATCAGATTCTTACTCAAATTTACCCAAATGTGTGCAAGGCATGCAGGCATTAATTGATGAAGTATCAGACTTTTCACATGCAGACATTTTAAGTAATACCCTCTTAACTGCTAGTTTGCCCCCAGATCATGCCACCGGTTCTACAAACCTCTTAAAATGTGGGCAGAAAAATCACAAGAATTATGGTATCATTTAAATAATTATGACAAGTCCGTCCTATGAGTTATTCATCTTTTTCTAAAACCATATTCTGGCTACAGGGGTGTGGTTTCCCAAGTCACATGGTGTAGAAACCAGTTTGTCCAGTTTCTGCCAGGCTCAGAGGCCCTGCCCCTCCCAGCTTCTGCCAAGAGGAAGCTGTTTTACGGTCCCCCAATAAACCATCTGCCTGGGCCCTGGAAGGCCCATTGTTCAAGAGGAAGCCATTTATGGCCACTTCAATAAACCCTCTGCCTGGGTCCTATGTTTAGTCTCTAGCAGTCCCTTGGTAATTCAATCAGAGAAGTGTCATATCCCTTTTGGTGGGAACAGCAAAAGGCAGCTAGGCCTGGGAACACAGCTGTGGATCCAGTTTCACTCCAATTGGGGGGAAGTTGTCAAGCAGAATCCAGTTCCTTAAGCCAGGCCCCAGCTAATGTCACTTTTAGTTACCCAGTTTTCTGCATTCAAATAAAACTAACCATTTTTACATATGCAGCTAGACTGCTGATTCTAAGTGTAAAACTATGACATTTAAACAATTGCAACCTATGTGACACTCAAAAGTAGGTCACTCATTTCTTTTAAACATTTAGGTTTTTAGTGTCTTTCAGTCCAAATTTACTTAAACTGCTGAAATCCACAGCTCAGCCAGTCTTGTTATAAACCTTCAAGTCACTTCAGAATATAACTTTACATTGTATCCACCTCTCAGTAAGTCTTTCTTTGGCCTGCTTTGGGTTCATCTATTCAGTTTTACACAAATGTCTGGTGGTTTTAAAACGCCGGCTTTCTGATAGTGGTGAGTACTGGTAATGCACCCATTTTTGGGATTTAAGAAAATGAATTCCCCACAATTCTAGGTTGCTCTTGGCAATCAGCATTGCCATTCCCAATGGTTTCAGACTACTGTGTGGGTAGTCCAATGGTGGTTTTAGGCAGTGCCCTTCTGTGCCCATAACATCGGCAAAAATGAGTGGCAGCCTATTCTTCATGCATTTCCCTGTGCATTTTCTGGGAAGCTCTGGCCATCATGATGTTTTCCATGTCAGTACTGCACAGTTTTGAGGTAGGGCTCGGATGCATGGGTAAAAACATCCCACATCCCTCGAACCTCGGAGAAGCAGAACCTGCAAGGAGACAAAAGGAACATCATTAGCAGCAGCATTCTAATTGCAGTCTTCATCTTTAAACACTCGCAGCTACTGAGAACAGCTTCCTCGAATCTGCATGCCTCCCGGACAGAACGACTTGAAAGAGGAAGATAGAGGCAACATTAAAGAAAGCTGTAGAGACATTTACAAATTACGAACTGCTCAAAAGGCTTACCTGGCTGGTCGCCTCTCGGCTGGCACCACTCCGGACATTCCACTCGCGCTGAAGAACACCGCGACCTACAAGGAAGGAAAACAGAGGTTAGCAAAGGCAAGACTTTGCAGCGCTGCACATAGCGCTTACTTACCGCATCATAGCACTCTTAATGAGCCATCATTTACCAGCGGGGCTCAACCAAGCCAGTTCGCCGCGCTGAAGCTCTGCATATCTAAGGGAGAAAAAAGAGACATTTTAAACAAAGAAAGGCATGCAGGATAGCAACAAAACTAAAGAACAGCAATAAGACCTACCTGAACAATATCAAACGGGCCGGCGCCAGTGAAGTAACTGGATCGCACTCGCCCATGAAAGACAACGCGCCCCTGCAAAGAAGGTAGGACGGAGAGCACGCCTAATTCTACCACAAGGCAGAACCTTCCCCGCAGACCACATCAGATCAACGCTTAGAAGCATACCAGCGAGTAACCCAGCTGGGTGGCATCCCTCTGGATACCAGGTGAGCATAACAGTGATGGTAGTCAGGGGCTTTATTGCTTGTGCTGTGTCTTTTTGGGTTTGCTACATGGACACTGGTGGTTCAAGTTGCTATGACTCTGTTGATGATTTGTGCACAGCCATACAGATCAAGGGCATGATTCAAAGTGAGTTTCCCTATGGGGTTGCGCCATTATTTGAGACTTACGTGAATCCGGCCCTTGGGTTATATCAACCTTGCTCACTTACAAATTGGCTCATACTCAGTGGTAATTCTGTTATGGGGTGCAAAGTCTCCCTATTCCCAGTATGTATGTAACATGAGGAATCTTGTGCCCCTGTTTTAACATGTTTTACTTGTTTATGTATTTTTCACATTTGTACATTTATTTTGACTCCAGAATAATTTTACTTCCAACTTTGCAATGTGGGAGTGGTATACTGCCAATTACAAGTCTTTTCTGGCAGTCTGTTTGTGCATGTTGTTTCATGTCTAATGGTAAAATTTTGCCCTCCCAGAGGCACATTCTCAGGGTGTTTTTGTGGGTACGGAAGATAGTCCCCAATTCATCATTGAATGGCACCAGGGATGTAGCGTCAGTGTGTGTGCTACACAGGTTTTTTTTAATGTGAAGTATGATTTCACCAGCTGGGTGCATGCAGCCTCAGCACATGCCCTTTGGCCAACCATGGGCAACGGTGGTGCCTTTGGGTGCGGGCGATGTCCCACCTGCATTTCCACTGGTAGCACGCTGTGTGGCAACATTGTGCAGTACACATGCAGCCACTATGATTTGACATACAGTGGCCGGTCAAAATCTCGAAAAAAAAATCTCGACTAACAATAAGGTCGAAAAAAAAAGACCGAAAAAAAAGTCGAATTTCTCTTTTTTTAATTATATATTTATTTTGGGGTCCGGGATTAAAAAAAAAATGGTAAAAAATGAAATAAAAGGGGGGGTTTGGAGGGAACCCCCCATTTCAAATAAAAAACGTCATAAAATAAAATTCGACTTTTTTTTTTTCGCACTTTTTTTTTAGATGTTTTTTTTTAGATATTTTTTTCGGTCTTATGACCATAAACCTTGACATACTACTGGTGGTGCATATAGTAATACCCCAACAGAGTGGTGAAGGGAGAAGAACCGTGACTTCATCACTCCAAATGTTCGCTCCACTATGGCCTTAGTGGCTACATGTGCTGTACTGTAAATCAGCTCAGCTGGTGTTGTGGGATTTTGGATTTGTGTCATCATGAATGTTCACAGCAGGTAGGCACTGTCTCCTGTAAATGTGTACATGGTTTTCATTGTCATTTATTGTTAGGGTCTATTGTTCAGTGTGTAAAATACATACATGTCCATGACCATTCATACTCAGTGATGAGCCATGCATTGCCATGTTTTCCAGATGCCAGGGTCTGGGGCAGTGGTGACTGGCGGGAGATGTAGCTATTAAGTGTGCTGCCCGTGAAATTGGCTTACACTTCCATGATGATTCCATTGCCATCACACAGTACCTGCACTTTAATGGAGTGCCAGTGTTTTTGACTCCGGTAGATGTGCTCGATCATTCGGGGAGGCCGGTGCACAACATGTGTGTAGTCAATTGCACCTAGTACACGGGGGAAGTGTGCTACTGCATAGAATTCCTGGATCACTGTCTGCCTTTTCATCAGTGTTTGGGACATATATATTTGCCTGTGCACACATGCAGGTACTGTTATGCATGACAATACCTGGTGTAGACATCGGGATTGGGTGGCCTGCGATATCCCAACAACTATTGAAGTGGTTCGCTGGAAGGACCCAATTGCAATGAAATGGAGTGAAGTCAGCATTTATTCTACAGTGTAAGGGCCTGGTGGCAGATGGTGGGTGATACTAAGCCATCTTCCCTCGCCCTGACGAGGTCTAGGATTATATGGGGGGTGGCCTGTACCTAGCATATATCTGGTTATCCGGCATCCCAAACAGAGTAGTGTGCTCTGTGAAGTTCCAGGCACTGGGCATCCACCTCCGGCTGTTTTGGTGCTTGATTGCTCCTACTATTGCTGGGTTCTTTCTGGCAGTAAACGTTGTTTTGGGGAGCATTGCATGCTTTATTGACATTGGTTCCTACGTGTGTTAAAGTTTACGCCTGCTATCATGTGGCAGATGGATCACAGGGTTTGCATGTGCTTTTTCTTGATGCAACGTTTTGCGTTGAAATCCATGAATACGGTTGCATTTGCATTGGAATGGGCATGCGATTGCTTAGCCGTGGACCATCTCTCAACATTCCTTCTGCGAGTAGTCTCACGCAAGGCGGTCGACCACTCACAGAGATGTACCGGGCCGGCGCGAACTCCATGCAAGTCCCTGGAATGTCCCGCAGAGTCATTTGAAACGATAAAAGGGGTTTCATGCAGTTTGCCATGCAGTAAATTCCATGAATCCGGGCCAAAATTGTTTGAATGACTAGAGCACTAACTCTCCTGCTCTTTCAA
The DNA here is from genome assembly GCF_040938575.1 of Ambystoma mexicanum. NCBI lineage: Eukaryota > Metazoa > Chordata > Amphibia > Caudata > Ambystomatidae > Ambystoma > Ambystoma mexicanum. Next base: position 443,141,770 of record NC_090941.1, read on the forward strand.
AGTGAGCATCATCTCTGTTCCTCTCTCAAACAGCCAATAATATCCGGAGGGAACCAGGAGTTGAGCTGTCCCTTTCATAAGGCTTTGTCCCCTTCCTAGATATGCTAGGGTTGCTAATGGTTGCCTTATCACCAGGAACATTTTAGCTTTTCTCAATGGGCCAATTAAATCAAGCCTGCTCACAAAACAAAAATGTGCATTTGAACACTACTTCAATAAATTAGCGAATCTCACAAGAATCCATTGGATGACAACAATGTCATTGTGCATTTTGGCCCAAATCACTAGTTGTGGAAAGTGTCGGGTTTGTCCAGCACCAAGACCAAAATAACGTAGAATTAGCACATAGATATTGTTGAGGGTTCCTCCATGCCCCCATGCGGTCCCGTAGCCCCACCTTGTAAGGACGACACTTCCACACGCGTCCTCACAGTTTGGGCTTCCCGGTCGCTCTGTGTGGCCGGGAAACGCCCCGTTTATTTATGTTGCACGCAGCGGCGTGCAACGTCACGCCGCCGCGTGCGTGCCCATCATCGGGCAGCGCCACACTCCTCCTTTTTTCAGGAGAACAACAACACGCGCTACAACTATTCACTGCACATCAAACCCACATTGTAACAATAACACTTTAACATTCCCCATTCTGAGAAACACCCCTTTATTACCAGCCACCCGGGTCCCCTTACTTCAACAGTGATTGCCACTACAGTAATCAGCCAAATGTCCAAGTACGTAATCGGTGAGGCGAGCAGGTTTCCCTCGCCCAGCCCTCTGGGGGTACCTCCTGCTCACCTCTGACACGGGTGATCTGTCCACAGGTGTTGGTCTGGCGGGGACTCAGGCAGGCACAGTGTTTCATCAGTGTCCTCTGGGAGATCCCCGGGATCGGGCTCAGGAGGCGGGTCGGTTCTTGGATCCCGTAGCTTCTTAAAGAAGCTGACATTGCGCGTGACCGCAGACCGGCCATCCGATGCAGTTACCATGGACCCTCTGACCGGGACAACGTCCAACGGCTCTGGCTCATAGGGCAGAGAGAGCTTTCCATGTGGGTGTCTGTTACGAATGAGGACCTCATCACCTGGCTCCAGCCGCTGCAGGCGAAGCCCTCTCCAAACATTCTCCTGCTCGATCCGTGTTCTTCGGTCTGCCTCGACCTGCTGATCATCGATCACACCCGGTTCCTTCTCCCCCACTTCCGGTAGCAACCCACGCGGGCAAGGCCTAAACAATGCATCCGCAGGGGCCACTCCAGTGGATGCGTGGGGCGTGGTACGATAGACCCTCAGAAATTGGTACAGTGCTCTCTGCAGTGGTTGTCCCTGCCCCTGGGCAATTCTAAAGGTCTTATTTAGAGTCCTCATGAGCCGTTCAGCTTCACCATTGGCCCTTAGCCACAGGGGAGTGATCTTCCTGTGCACCACCCTATAGCTCTCCATCAATTCCGAAAAACGTTCGCTCTGGAATGGTGCCCCATTGTCCGAGCACAACATCTGTGGGAATCCATGGGCCGCAAATACCTTCTCCACAGCGACCACAATGTGCTCGAACGCTACCGAGTCCACAAATTCCACCTCTGGATATCTTTAATACTCGTCAACTAGTATCAAGAAGTGGGTGCCCGTCGTGGTGGAACCGAAATCCGCGTGGACGACCTCCCATGGTCGCGTCCCGCGAGGCATCGCCTCTATCTCCGGCTCACGCTGCAGTGGAGAAGTCACCTGACACCACACACAGGCCGCCACCAAGTCATCCACCTTACGCTCAAGTTCCGGAAGCCACACCTTCAGCCTTAGGCGGGCCTTGGTCTTGGCGGCACCCTGGTGACCACAATGTGCCAGCGCAATCACGTCGCCCACCTTCGACTGGGGCACCACAATCCGATCACCCCTGAGCAGGGGCCCGGACGTTGAAAACGATAGTTCCACCCGGACTTTCCAGAGCTGCTCAACTCCAGTCCTGGCCTCCTGAGTGCGCCCTGCCAGGGCCTCCAGCACCGACTTCCAGAAGCCTTGCTGCATGGACTGCTTCAGAATGTTAAAGCACTCATCCTCAGCTGCAGCCGCCTCAACCTCCTGAAGAGGCATGGCATTCGGCGTCGCCACCTCCACTACCACCCGGACATGTTCTTCTGCCTCCTCTGCACAAGTGTCAGGGTCTCCTCCACTGGGCGCCCCAGGGTGTCTGGAGAGGTAATCGGCCGCATTATTCGCCCCAGGCCGATATACAAGAGTGACCCCATACTCCAGAAGGGCGAGCATCCATCTCTCAATCTGCACGGGTGGCTTGGATGACGACCCCGCCAGGATAGGAAGCAATGGTTTGTGGTCCGTCACCACCGTCACCGGGCGTCCGAGAACATAGAGTCGGAAGTGCCAGCATCCCCAGAGAACTGCCAATGCCTCCCGCTCAATTTGCGAGTATCGTTGTTCCGCCTCAGACAGGGCCTTGCTCGCATACACCACCAGGCGGATACCCCCGTCAGGGTCTACCTGGGTCAGCACAGCGCCCAATCCAAACGGGCTGGCGTCGACAATGATCTCCGATGGTAACATGGGATCAAAGAATGACATGGTGTCCTCAGCTGCCAGGGCGCCCTTGATGTCATCAAACGCAGCCTGCTCCAGTGGGCCCCAGTTCCAGATTGTGTCCTTCCTCGTTAGTGCCCTGAGCGGTTCCGACCTGGAGGCAAGATTTTTAATAAACCGTCCACAGTATGTAACCATGCCCAGGAAGCTCCCTATCTCAGACACAGACTCCAGAGGCTGCGCCTTCTTTATGTCCTGCACCTTCTTGGGATCAGGAGACACCCCCCCTCCTTGAACACAAAGCCGAAGAATTCTATTGATGGTCGCAGGAATTCACACTTCTCTTTGTGTAGGGTGAGGCCCAAGGACTGCAGTCTCTCAAATGTCTTTGCCAAACGCTGCAGATGATCGACCTCCGTTCTCGCGAATACCAGAATATCGTCGCTTATATTCAAGACGCCCTCCAGATCAGCTAGGGCTCCCCGGATGATATTCTGGAATACCTCCGCCACCGAGGAGACACCAAAACTAAGTCTCTTGTAATGGTAGAGCCCTCGATGTGTGGTGAAGCTGGTAATATATCTCGACTCGGGGTGGAGTCCAACCTGATGATACCCAGCCCTGAGGTCCAGTTTCGAAAAGAAGTGAGCACCCTGTACCTCTGCAATGATGTCATCTATCGTCGGAGTGAGATGCCTTTCTCTACTAATGGCCTTGTTTGGGAGCCTCATGTCAACACAAATCCTGACAGCGTCGGGTTGTTTCGGTTTTTCGTGCCACCACTATAGGGGACACCCAGGGCGTGGGGCCCTCCACCTTCTCTATTATGTCCAGATTTACCAGGCTGTTCAGCTCCTTATCGACATGTTCTCGAAGGTGAAACGGCACCCTCCGATGCTTCAGGGCAATGGGCTGTACCGACTCATCAATATGTAGTCTCACTGGTTCCCCCACCAATTGTCCAATCCCCTTAAACAGAAACAGTGCCGCATATTTCTCCAACAAGTCATTTATATCCTCCAAATAAACAGAATATGCGAAAGTGACGATGCCAAGGGCCTCCGCTGCAGCACAGCTCAGCAAAGTGTTGGTGCTCACAGGTGTCACATAGAACCGTGCTTTGATTTGAGAGTCATCATGCTCCACCTTGGCCACAAATGCACCATCCAGGGGGATAGGGTCAAGACCACCAAAAGCAAAGATGCGGGCCCTTGGCGCAGCCAACTTGGGGGGTTGTTTCATGGCATCATAATGTCCCTGTGCCATTACGTTGACGGACACCCCAGTGTCCACGAGGACTGGAACGGGAGACTGATTCACCTCGATCACACACCTGGGCTGTCTCCTGTTCTTACTCTTCAGGACCCCCACGCTTGAGACAAAGAAAACATTATGTGCCTCGTCCTCCTCCACTTCCTCCACCTGGGCATCCTCCTCGCTCTGATCAACCTGAGCGACGTTGGGCGGTGGACCCTGGCGGACGAAGCTTGGTCGCCCTGGGCCTCTCCGTACCAGCACAGGCGTGGCCGCCTTGCATACCCTTGAGAAATGGTCCAGCAACCCACACCGTCCACACGTCTTTCTGGCCGCCGGGCACTCTGCTGGGTGGGGCACGTCATATCCACACTTTATGCATATTTCCCCTGCCCTTCCGGCCCTCTCTCGGGGACCACCTCCAGGTCTTCTGACACCCCTGCCGCCGCGCCACATCGCACATACCTCCTCAGTCTTGATGGAGCGCGACCTTGCCTCCATTTTGGTTGCTCTCGCCTCTGACACCTCATGGCACCTCCCCAATTCAAGGATGCGCTGAAGCGTGATGCCTGGTTCTCGTAGCACCTGCCGCCTGAGCTTGCCCGATGAACACGCCTGGATAAGCATCGTCCTAATCATGTCCTCCGCATCTCCCCAGGCGCAGGCAAAGGAAAGACGCCTCAGGCGTCCATAGAAGGAGTCCAGGGTTTCATCGTCCTTCTGTTTGGCCGATAGCATCACAAAACGCTCATAGTCCGCGTTGGCAAGAGGCAGAAAGTAAGCTTGCAGGGTGGCCTTCGCCTGACCATACGATCCATCCCCAGGCGGCAGTGATTCAAAAATCTCCTGAACAGACGGTCCCGCCGAATACAGCATGGTTGCCAGCCTGGTGTCATCATCCACCACCTGGGCCGCTCGAAAGTACATGTCCAAATGGTCCACCCATCTCCTCCATCTGGGCCCTAAGCTAGAAGGTGGGCCCCAAAACATCAAACTCGAGGATGGGCTGCAGAGCTGCCTGGGTACGCACCTGAGCCATGACAGGAAGGATCTGTGGAGCAGCAGGCCCTGCCACTGGCTGCACGAGAGGTGGAGGAACTTGAGGACCCACCTGAACAATCGGAGGGTGCTGAACAGGCTGCACTTGAGATAGCGCAAGTGGCGGGGGCGGAGGGGGCCGCTGTACTGCTGCTGCACCACCTTGGTCCTCAATGTCACTCATGAGTCTGAGCGCACAGGCACCCCAACATGGAACACTGGGGCCGGAAGTCAAACTCTGCAGTCACTGCAACACCTTGTGATGATGAAGAGGGTGAAGATCAGTGCGGCCACCAACTTGTTGATGAAGATGCACCACCGTGATGATGAAGGGGATGAAAACAGAGTGTGTCCACCAGCCTGATGATGAAAAAGATGAGGATGAACTACTCAGCTTTCAATTGTTCAAAAAATTAGAAGAAGAAGATGCGTGGGTAATGTAGATCCTCGGCCCTAAGCCTTCTTTCTTGCTTTCACTCGACGTAGGAAACCCAAGGAAAAGCCAAAATTGAAATTCGGCATATAGTCCTGAAAGTATGCCTTCCCGCTATCAGGAGTTCCAAAAATTAAGCCTGGGGCCGCTTCCGAGCCAAAACCGGAGCCTCGTGAAGTCCCACGGCTTGTTTACCAAAATGGCCGTCAGCCGCGTCGGTAACGCACTACCCGCGGCAAAGAAACAAAGTGTTGCATCCACCTCATTTCGGTGAAAAAAATTAATCAACAGTCACCGCCGGGCCCGGGCATCGTATCCCAACTTCGTCGCCACTGTTGAGGGTTCTTCCATGCCCCCATGTAGTCCTTTAGCCCCACCTTGTAAGGACGACATTCCACAGGTGTCCTCACAGTTCGGGCTTCCCGGTCGCTCTGCGCGGCCGGGAAGCGCCCCGTTTATTTATGTTGCACGCGGCGGCATGCAACGTCACGCCGCCGGGCGCGTGCCCCTCATCGGGCAGCGCCACAGATATCAACGGTAGAAACCAATTTAAAAATACAATGTGCATTTATTTACACAATTATTTGTCATTCTTTGTATAAAATGAATACCCTGATAGTTCACATGGGAAACACATATTATATCGCCTCGCTATCAGTATATCGTAACTGTAAATACATGTGACATTTTGAAATATTTACTTATTTTAAATTTCTACCTAATTATGTGTTGGGATCACATATGCTATTTAAAGTGTGGGGGGCAATGGACGTACATGGGAATACACTATCAATAATACCCCATGTGGTGCATTCTATCTTTACCATGCCATACATGTTCATTTTGATCCTGGCATGAGCCAGTCCTACCACTGAGACGGACAGTGGCAGCTGAGCAGGCCCCACTTCCTAGCCTGTCCCCCCAAGCCGGTCTGTTTTTGAGCATGACGTACCTCCTCGAGAAAAGGCCAGTATTGTTGCATTTTTTCTTCTGAAAAAACATAGAAACAATAAAACAACAAAAACCATTAAAGTGAGAGCCTTTGTCGAGTAGGACACGCAATGCAGAGACAAAGCATGACCCGACCACCAGCAGGCAAAGCCCAAGGCTTCTGTGACATGCTGATGACAGATCAGCAGAGAAAGAAGGGTGCATTTAAACCATCTACACAGATGGTCAGCGAAGCCGTCTGGTGCTGGCGGATGATAGCAGCGTGCACAAAAAGTCATCAATGAGTGTCCCCAGACCACTAGGAACTTGCTCAAGGACACACCCCATTGCAATATTAGGACTGACCTTAGGAGCACCAGGAACCAGACGCTGATACAAACAAGGACTTACAACTCCAAAGGCTGCCATTGCTGTTCTGCCATGGGCCCCTGCAGAGAAAGTGGGCTGGGCATAGTTTGGTAGGGCCAGATTGACCCAGGGTACACAACCATTCCAGAGAGTGGGAGGGGAATAAAAGAGACCACAGGAAACAGACATTGTGTGTTATTCCGGTGAGGTCAGAGGAGGAGGAGTTGCAGGAAACCTATGGCAAAGGTTCAGTATTGGCTGGTTAGTTAAGGTGCTACTACATTGTGAGTGTGTGAAACGTGTGGTTAGGGGAAGAAGAGAAGGAGGTGAACCTGGGTGAATATGTGAATGAAAGAGGGTGTATGAGATAAGGGTGGACGGAGTGGTAGTGGTCGTTTGGAGAGTGGTATTGAACGTTGGAAGAAGGAATGGTTGTTTTGAGGAAGGGGCAGTAGTTTTGAAGGTAGAATTGGTAGTTTGAGGGAGGAGTGGTAGCTTTCAGGGAGTAGTAGTGAGGTGGAGGGAGTAGTAGAGTAGAGGTGGTACTCATAGAGGGGATGGGGCAGCAGTGCTCTTGAGGGAGTAGTATTAGAGTGGAGGAGGGAATAGTAGTGTGGGTGAAGGAAGAGGTGTAAATACAAAGGGTGGAAGCAAAGCCCAGGACGTACACGATACACCAAAGTGACAGAAGAGGAATAGAATAGATTGAAGCAACCATATCACCTCCTTCTGTCTTTGTGTTCCATGTGTGTCTGTTCCGTGAGTGCCCTGGAGCCTGCGGGCCTGTTGGCACTGTACAAAAATCCAATAGTATAGAATAGAATAGGGGTGAGTAGGCTGGGAGGAGGAGCGTGGCAGAGAGACACAGCGAGGCAGAGAAGGACGTGAGTAAGAGAGGAAAATACCAAATCAAGAATGGCATCGGCAAGACACACATGCCACTCCCCTTTAGAGAACTAAAACATGGCTAGAGTAGGGAAAGTTTGTAAGATGCTGAGAGAATCTAGTGAGAAAAGGCCTCAGGCTGTAGGGTCATCATCTCCGTTTATTTGGCAATCAGCACATTGATGGTGACATAATAACTATATACTAACTAATGATACTTGGACTCGGGAGGAGCCTCTGAGATTTGGAGTGATTCTTGTGGCATCTGTGTCATACCATGGATTTATTGCCAACTCTGTAATTAGTACTAGGTAACAATCCTCTCATCCACACTGATCTATATCTGTTCTCTTATGTTTCAGTCAACAATCGCTCTTAGAACTCTCCTCAGCATACCAAGTTTGAAGAGTTAGACTGTTTTCAAGTCTCCTAGAAGTTGGGTCTCCTAACGCAGCTATCGGTGCAAGAATAGAATACACACTACTTAATTACACAGAGTACAATGCTCTCGAGAAACAAACCATCTGCTAAACAAGAAAAACAGCTTTAGTGTGAAAATAACAGTGAGAAAATAATACAGATTGTTTGCGTGAAATCACTTGAATGTCAATTCATATTAAATTAACAAGGACATGTTTTGCTGCCTTTGTTCTGCTGCAAGTTATTTCTTCATAGAACGTTTAATGCTGGATACACTCAAATTAGCATCTGAAGGGGGTCTTAAACCAAGGGTCTCCTCTCAACTGGTGAACCTGAACACATTATGTTAAAGAACAACACAAAGGTGATTGACACATATGTATAAAAGGAATGAAAGCAAACACTCATTCACTCCATAGTGGTTAAAATGAACAATACAGGAAACTAAGACTCTAGATATATTTTCTGTTATTTTTTTTTATTATTATTATTTTTTTTTACTAAACCTTAAACCTGTTCTACTGGTTGTAAGAGGAGTGTCAGTCCCTGTGATTGCCTGCAACAACAGAGTGGTGTGCAGTCAAAATCAGACCTTTCCTAGGTGTCTGTGTGTCCTTTAATCTGTTACTCAAAAAGGATAACACTACTTCCAAAATCCTCCTACTATATACCAAAAACAAGCAAGACAAAGACAATGGTCTGTATTTAAAGACAGAGAGAAGTACCCATGGGCTGGATAACCTGTGCAGGGGAACGTGGTTTCCCTTTGACAGTAGTACGACAGTGTGCATGCCAAATGGGCCGTGCATGGCTAGGGCAGTTTGTTTGCTCTCCTGGTCTTGCAGGACCTATTTGGGATGAAGGTTATGAACTGCATGACCAAAAGTGTTTAGGTGTGCTCCTGACATTCAGAAGGCCTCATTTGGTGGTGCTCCTGCTCTGCTAGCAGTTACAAGAACTGGGAAGCCCGCCCTGCTTCTTGGCTCCTTATTACAAAGTGCGTGGGATCTGGAGGGTCATTGTTTCAGCATGTGAGTTGGCGTTCGGACTCCTAGGGCTGCAGATAAGAAAAGCAACGTGTATGTGTTTATGTATGTATTTGTGCATCTATTGAGTGCTGTATGGATAGTGGTGTGAATGAGTAAGGGGCATTATCTCAAAAACATGCACATCTCACTGAGATACTCAATGGTGCAAAGATGCACATTGAAGGCATAGACATCTGAACGCACACTGCAAAGTAATTACAACCTGCTAGGGAAAAAGTCAAGAGATGCAAGGATGACAAAGTGTTATATAATAAAGATGCCAGCAAAGAACTCTGCTTCCCGAGAGCGCTCTGCCAAAAATTACATGGGCAGCACACGAAAAAGACCAAACGCATCATCAGTGATGAAATCATATATGGTATAATTTCACATAGCTGGTTGGTGCGGACATATACAGAGGTCTGCTCCATAGGGGATACCAGGCTCTAATTGGCTTCCTTCTTCCCAGTTGATCTTGGTGTACATGGGTCAGCTTAGCTCATCCTTGCGGTGAAGGTTAGGGCGAACATTAGAAACACTCTATCTAATCTAAGCTAAACAACAGTAACTGTTATTCATTCATCATGGCAGGCACTTGACCATCATATGGAAGGGGTGCCAGAGCAAAAGGAGGATAAAATACAGTTACGTTGACCACCACATTCAGGGCTTCATCAATACCGCAGTGCCCACACCCAAGGTCTCCCCCTGGGGTTTGATCTATGATTTATCTTCCCTGGTGCCTCATGATACGAAAAGACATGTGTTGCCATTATAGAGACATGTGGTTGTGCAAGCTTTAGATCTGCAGTGGGAATCCTGTGGAGGTCAGGAGCAGGGGGTCGGATACTTATCGGTATGTGAAGAGGTAGGGGTCAGGCTGATGAAGTGTGTCTGGCTCCGGCCTGGCGGGATGGCGGGGTCAGGAGCGCAGTGGCTTGTTTAGTGGAGATGGATGCACAGCGGGCTGGAGCCTGGTACTGTCTCATGCTCTTTGCAGGGCACATTCTTCCAAGTGATACTAGATATTTGCAACATTGAAAGGACAGGAGGAAGATGGATTTACGTGGGAGCAAGGCTCAAGCGGAGCAGGCTTGGTTTGTTGATGAGCTGGGGCTGAGTGCATAGCAGGCTATCAGCAAGTTCAGGTTTGGCCTAATTCAAAATGGAGTCGGGGAACAGGGGCAGAGTTAGCGCTATTCAGCTATTTCAATGCACTACAGGGCTTTAATATTTGCCCCATAGGTGGGGCTACTGCCCCTTCACCTCGTTTGGGGTCTGTTTAACTTGGAAACGCCTGGGAGGGCAGGATAGGCTCATGTCCATCCCAACTACCTGCACCATTGCATATCTCATTTGAGGTGTTACATTCTCAAATAAATCACCAAAAAAATGCACTTTGTGCAAGGGAAAGCAAGTTTTTGCTAAAAAAAAGTGCAAAAATTAAGATGCAAATAATGGAGCATCCATGAAATCTACTACGATGTGCCTAAGAAATGCTCAAGTGACATTGAATGTATTAGGATACACCGGAGAATTAGATCTGCCTAAAACAGGTGCAAATAGCGTTGAACACATGATGATGCACCTGAAAACATGCACATCACGTGTATAACCATCCACAACAAACATACTGGTCAACCAAGTCTCTTGCAGCATAAATATATTGGCCTTTTTTCGTTTAGCAGTTCCCTCTGAAATAACCAAGAAGGGGCTATAGCCACGACTATTCCAGCAAACGATGGTTAATTCATCAAAAGAAGGATGATTGCGTCATTGTGAAGTAGAGGGTATATTTAGCCAGGTACCCAACGCACGTCCTTCCTGCCTGAGCTGATTTTTTTTCTGGATTGTAGGGCTGGTGGTCACTCTGATGGCCCTTCGGCCCAAGATCAAATGCAAAAGCCAACTACGGCTTGACTATCTCCACATTGAAGCCCAGTGCAGCAAGGTCCTTTGCATGTTTGCAGATCATAATCGCTTTCTCTGGCAGGGACGTGGTTATCAAAACCCAATTAGTAGCACTGCCCTACCGTGGGAGTTCCAAAGAGGAAACGTCAGAAAATAACAGCTTGGATAGTGAAGGAATAAGGCCAAGCAGCTGGAAAATCAATGTCCGATTCAGAAAGGGACTCCAGTCTGAAGGAAATTTCTCCACTATCTTCACGAACCTCGGACCCAAAGCATGGCTGCCAGGCAGTTTGTCTTGCCCTAATGGTTTCTTTTGTTGCTGCCGCTGTTCCACATATAGAAGCCAAGAAGGTTGGCTATTGTTGTCTTGATCTATTGAATGAACCATTGGGGGATCCCACCCATATTGGCTATGGCAGCGAGTGTGAACTGTCCGCTCCCCAGCTGCCACCAGTGGTCTTTTCCCTTGCTGTTCTCCTCTTACTGGATAACTTTGCCTATCCTGGCTTGTCCATATTCGGCCCACTACTTTGGCCATAGCCAGACCTCTACCACCTCTGTCCGGTTTGTTAGTTATGGCTGGGGACATAAAGGAATTGGTTGTGTGCTGGAGTTTGCCAACTTTAGTGGCAGGATTGAGTTTTTATGTTGCCCATCCATCTAAGGGGCCATCTAAGGGGCCACGTAACCGTACCTGCCTCAGTGAAACATCACCCATTTCCTTGGTAATGGTATAATAGCCAGAGACTGCAGGTGGTGGCAGTGTTGCTGTTGTGGTCATTAATGTAGATCATATCTGGTGGCCTGTTAAACATTGACATTTCAGCGCATAGTGCCTCAAGGGTATGATGATCCTCTGAGTGCACCACAATGTTCACTGTGTCCTTTTCTTTTGCTGCCACCCGTGACAGCCTGCTGGTTTTTACCTCAGTGGCCCCTACCATAGGGTCACTAACTTTGCCCAACTTGCTTCCATGTGATTTAGATGCCACCATCGAATGCCCCCCACCTTAGTTGGAACAGATCTTTTTTTGTAATTGTTCACCCACCACTCTCCTCTGCATAATGATTTCTAAGAGGGAAGTGGTGTTTGATTGGTTTTCTGCTAATTTGGTCACTAGTAGCAGAAGTGCTTCCAATTTTGCTTCAATAGATTGGATGGCCTGCAAGGAGACAACTTCACCCTCACCAAGATCCAGGTCATCGCTGTAGAAAGTGATCAATTCCGATACAATGTCTTCATCCAAACTGTTAAATATAGAGGCAAATTTGTCTAGGTCTGGGGTGCCGGACAGATTAGTGGTTTGAGTTTGAATTTGAGTTTGAAGCCCATGTATTTCCTCTTGATATTTTCTCATAGGTTAGGGAGAGATCCATTGTTGTCTATCGTGAAGGAATTGGCCGGGGGAGAGGCTGTATGATGGGGTCTGAAGGTTCCCACTGCGTGCAAGCCAGTGTAAGCGATGGGATCGTAGTTTCTTTGCACAGTGAAGGGAGGATCAGTGGTTTATTAAAATAACCTTTAATTGGTGTTTGTTTGCCTGGCCCCGTTGCATACTATTTTCCTTTCTTGGCTGGGGGGTGGGGATTTTGCCCTTGTCTGAGGGGGCATTATTATGGCCTTACTTCCACCTCCGGGTCGAGGTAGTACATAGCCCATACCTGGTTTTCTTAGATTCCATCTGGTAGGTGAAAGGGACAAGTCTTAGGTTATACACAATGGGCCTCATTCCGAGTTGGCCGGTAAGGGTTAACGGTCACCGGTAAGGAACCCGGTGCCGGTAAACCCTTACCGCCCAATTCTGAGTTCCCTTAGCGGGACCCGCAAAGGACGTGTGGTCTGACCACACGTCCTTTGCGGGTCAGACATGTGGTCTGACCACATGTCCTTTGCGGGTCCCGCTCAGGGACCAGGGCGCTAATAACGGGCCCGCTATTTGCAGGCCCGTAATTAGCACCTTCCCCATTCCCATTGAGCCCTATGGGCCTCAAATGGAGAATGGTTGGTTGAATGGGGATATACCGGGTCCGCACAGGTCGGAATGTCCCGGTAAATCCCCATTCAACCAGACCAGACCCGGACCCGGGTTTGGAGGCAGCCATAGCGCTAATAGCGCTATGGCTACCTCCAAACTCGTAATGACCCCTAATGTCAGTGTACAGCTAGAACACCCACCTCTGAGTTAAGTGAGGGCTTTACAGTGGCTCAATGGAAAAAGCCTCGAACCCAAGTGTAGGAGATGAATGTGAAAACGAGAGAAGGGAAGAGAAAGAAAGTCCAGCCCGTCAATTGTCCTTACTTATTGGGAGCAGCGGGTAACGCGCACTGCTCCCGCCGCTCCGTGGACCACCGCAGACCACCTTAGCTCGTGCCTTCCGTTTATGCCTCCACTTCCCACGTGGTGGAAGCCTTGTGTGTAACTACAAGCACACCCCAATTGCTAATACCAATATGTGGGCATTATTCACTCCCAAACATAAAAGTATGGCTCGCCCCTACAGAGAGAAAGAGGCTGTTTTTGGGGCCAAGCCAGCTGATACTATTCTGGGTAGCCAGGCTGGGTCAGTTATGGCTCAGAAATAACTACTCCTGTTCCAGGAACCTCTATGGGGTGCAGAATGCACTCGCCACAGCGTATACCAGAACGGGAGCTTATTGAACTATCAGTAGACGCTTTCACCTTTGGGCATGCACAGCTCCCAGTGCCTGTCTTTTCCCGTGGGAACCAACGCCACTGCCACCACTATCTCAGCGGCTCCACTGTCACACGCCCAATAGATCCAACACCAGACTGGTCGGGGACAGTGCTCAGATATCGGGTCTACACCGTTTTATGGCCTTCACTGGTTCATGTGGACACGTTAGAGGGAGGGCACGGAAAGCATGCTACGCATCACGTGTCAAGCCGCACTGCACTGCTATCACAATCTCACTAGCTCACAGCCGCTTCCGAAACCAGCATATTGTTCTGTTAAGATTTCAGATTTTATGTAACTTAAGACGGCGTCTATTTTCGTCCTGAATTCCCATAAGAATATCATTGTAGGCTACACCCACCCGACTTAACTCAAAAAGTGAAAGAATGTGATATGTGCCATGACATATTTGTATACCTGAACATTCTCCTGACAGTTTGACATTGTATTCCTTCATTGGACATAATGCAGGTAACCGCACCACATGTATGCATTCACGAGAATGTTATTTTCAGTTATGGGGCACTAGCATCCTACTTTGTTTTCCCAGCATATGAAAACTAGTTTTGGGACAGAAGTGGACCTGCTCATGAACGAGTCCCCAGGAACACGGAATGCCTGGGCTCCTTCGTGGCCGTTTATAACGAGTGTAATTCATGCTTAAACCGTATGCACCTACTGGAGCTCGACTTCAAGCTATAAGGTTACACTGAAAGGAGAAGATGAGCTATTAGTGAAACAACGTATTATGTTATGCTTTATTGCATCTGACGTTTTAGGAAATGTGAGCTTTCTAATTTGTATGTTTGAGTCATTCCTTTAGTGCATTAGAATCATTATTTCCTGAATTCAGTCATATTTGTGTCTAGAGAGAATTCAATTCTCCTCTGCCCCCTTTCTCACCTCAGCTACCTCCCACTGCACCAATCAGCGTTCTGAGTACTACATACATGCAGGAACATCTGCGTGTTCTCTTCTGCTAAGCACATAATAATGAACAGGTTGTGGACAGTCCCTTTGCACAGTGGTCGAAGTGTAAGAAAAGAAGTAGTGGAACTATGTTCCCTGCTAGCCTGCCCCGCTCCTCACAAACCCCATCGCCCTGACTTCTCCCACACACAATACAAACCCCCAACCACATTTGCCTGCTGTTTAAGGGAACGTCCAGTGCAGTGCACTGAAAGTGCAAGTTTCAAAAACGAAACCGTTCCGGAACGGTTTCTTTTAAAAATAAAAATATAGGAGCTGTAAAACTTAATTAAAAAAAAGTAGAGGAGCACCACTCGCGTCTGCTCCTGCTCACTTCGACCACTGCCTTTGCACCCCCGAAGCAAGTAAAAGTTGTGTGTGCCCAAAGCTGTGTTGAGCAATACCATTTTATTGGTCCCTGGTCTGGTCTATGTAGAAAATTAGAAGCAGACGGCTTCATATCTGACCCCATGATTACTTCCAATGGATGGAGTGCAACGTTTACATCAGATGCGAGCCAGTACAGCATACAATGTGTTGGTATAGATGAATATACACGTACAGACTGACAGCTAAAAGACATTATGGACAATATGAACTGAAATACATTTTCTGGCAAAATGTGTCCTCTTGACTAAATGTAAAGAATTCAATCAGAAGCAATTAGTTGTTTATCGTTCCCTTCCCCTTCCCCTTAAAGGCAGCTCCTTTCTTCAATTTCCTTTTTTTCACATTGCATTCCTGTGAATGCAGATATAAAAGGGGGATTCCTATCTCCATTAGGTGGATAGTTTATGAGCGTAGCCGTGCTTATTACTTATTCATGGCACGCTCTAAGACATGCCAGAACAGCGCATCATTTATAATTAATAAAGTAGCCACTCCAGGCACAATAAGATCAGTGTCTCTCCGTCAAACAAGTAGACGATGCTTTTATCTCAAAGGTATATCATGGTACACAGAGCTCAAGTCTGGCAGTAGAACCCGGATAGAATGCATGCAGCAATGTGATTTATTCTCGCGAAATTCCCCATTGTATATCACAGAGACAATGCAACTTTCTATTTACTACGCAGGCAGATTGCCAAATGTTTACTTTTGTTCTCTAGAATTAACGAAAATGGGACGTAAGAGGTAAGTGACTCATTGCACATAATTATAAATACTAATAATTTGGGATGTATTTGCCAAAGGAGGCAATAGAAAAACAGCTTGGAGTATGTGATCACTTCTTGGGCCTAATTTCTTGAGGAACCTCTATACGAAAGAAGCATGTTTAAATTAGTCATTTTATGTATTGAACAATTGTATGGGGCCTATACACACATGTTTCCAGGTGCCACAAGGCAAGAAGGGGGTGGGGGGACATGGGAAAATCAAAGGAATACAACAACAAGAACAAAGAAACGGTTATATTGGCCTTGTGACAATCCTACCGTGCAAATGCATGACAAGGTGCTAAGTAGGAGGGGGTGGGAGGAAAAAGGAGAAGTGCAATTGTGCGAGTCCCCACAGGTGGGGGCAGGTAAGTGCTATTTAGGCCAGGGTGGCAAGTGCCAGGGGAAAGGGCAGAGGGGGAAGTTCAGTGGACAGGAGGACTGGGTTGGGATAGTCTGGGAAAGGAAGGCTGAGGGCAAGTGCTGGCATTTGAAATTGGCAGGGACTGGTAGGGGGGGCGAGTGTGGTCTGGTCCATGGATATCGGTGCTTATCAAAATGCAAAACGACTGAGACCACAAGAATTACCAGATTTGTTAACAATCGCAATAGTGAAATCAAAAGTGATGTTGTAGAGGGGCAGCCGAATGCCTCTGCAAGAAGTTCCGCCCCCTTCTACCTGTATGTTGGAAAGCTGAATTTACACCATGCTTGACACCAGTATTTGTGACCATACCACAAAGAGTATTCGAGAAAAGATATCCATTAAGAAAGCTATACTAGATGTATGCCCGAAGAGATGACAAACTGGGAAGAGGTCCCTGAAAGAATAGGAAAAAGAGAAGCTGGTGCCATCAAAAGAATAAGAGTGACACAATTACAAGAGTGGCTGAAGAAGAACGGGTATGCGCCTTATAGAAATTGATGAGGAAATAAGTAATCGAGTAAACATTGTTATGCAGAAAAGAAGATTGAACATGTGAAGAGCACTGAAGAAAATGCAAGCCATTTGATAACTCTACAGATGCAGCAACGCAAGTAGATCAAGTAATCTTAGAAGCTAGCTGTACGTAGTGAATAGACTGCAGGCAAAGCCGACATTTTATAGTGTCTGGACATCAGTGCAACAGACTTTAGTAAGCTCAAATCCACAGAGAAAGAAAGATCGAGAGATGTGTGTGTCGCTACAAAGAATTAGCTGGAGATCGCAGACTTGAAGGGTGAAGCTTTTTGGACTGGTATCAAAGCTGAAGCATCCAAGAACTGGTTATCTATCCATGAAGAACAGTGAACGTGAAAAGCTAAATTATCCCTCCTACATACATATATCGAAAGGTTTTAACTTTGTCCTGGATGCTTATCTTCTCTTCTAAGTGTAGGATTTGATGGTAAAAAGCTCATTTGATTCCATTGTTGATTGGTTAATCAAAGGAAATCAGTATTAACCACTTTGAGAATGAGACAACTGCCCCATATCCAGCCCTCTATAATGGCAATTAGATCTTGATTTCAACTCAGATTATTAGCTGGACCTACCGTAAAGTTGAATAGAATGTGGCTTTTGCCTGCATAATTGTGGACTGACACTGCATGATCATTGGTCATGGAGGGTTGGGCTTGACATATTTGTTGATGTGGAAGCATTGAGAATCTCCCTTTAAGGGCATATCTACACCAATACGCTTTGACAATGGCTGGTTTTGCAAATGCAAAGGACAAATATTTTCCGTAGTGTGCTGACTTACAGAAAATGTGCACTCTACACATTGACACAACAAGACCCAGGGCTTTGTTAATGCTTGTTTATGATATTTGTATAAATGCATGTCTCCCAACCTAACAATAATTGTTGTTGCCAGTACATTGAACATAAGGACCTTAATCAGTAACTTTGCATGCAAAGGATGGAATGCAGAATAACTCTTACATCAAATAATCCAACAAACTCAGGAAGTTGGCAAAGTCTCATCCGACTGTTTTATTATCAATTGTCTAAAACAGGGAGTTATTATGGACATCAACGGGCATTCGCTCGAGCTCTCAGCACAAATCACATAAAAATACACTAAATGTTAATCATAAATGATGTCATACTACGTGGCAAATGAGAAAAATCTACTGGGTATTGTGATTGGCTCGAGGAAAACATCTAAGTATACTTCTATAAAGGAATGGGTTGTGATTGGGTCTCTATAGTCAGGTGGACAACATATGCCCACCCCTAGTGAAAGTAATTTTCAACACTTATTTGACACACAGAATACTATTGGCTCTTAAACTAGGAGGTCCTTCGTTATATGGCCCGCTACAATTTGTTGAAATGCTTGTGCCATGTCTGGAACATTCGGCTCCTTAGCTGTACGTGAACTCATACCCACGTGCCGGGAGGTGGACATGACTTTGCTTCCCACTCAATTAGCCCTACTTCTCTCATCGCCCCTGCCTTCTGCCATGAATACTGTCTTTGAACTTTTCATCACGGATGCTCAAAGAAAAGATATGCCCCCCGGGCAACATAGCTCGCAGAGGTGTTTGGACATAGTGAAGGGCTCTGGGCAGAGCGTTAAACAGTCCCCCCGGGGGAGTGAGGGCTCATGTCCAGGAAGCCAGTATAAAGACACAAAGAGTAGTTGGACTTGAAGAGGGAATGGAAAATGACTAAACATTCTCAATGTGGATTTAAAGGAAAATGGTTATTCCATCCGGGTGCAACAAATCTGTTTAAAAGTGGATTCCTCCCCTCTCTATTTGGAGGGAAAAAAAGGGAGTGGTCAAATGACAAATAATAAGAGGGGATGAGGAACCCAGAAGTTATTTTTGGAAGGTAGGCTGTCCAAAGAGGCAACCCGAGTTGACAAGAAGATCCAAGTTATTGTGACCCACCAAAAACAGACCTAACTGATTTGTCTTTTAGGGACCGAAATTGAAAGATTTCCAAAGGGCCCATTTGCCTTACAAGATAATATTGAGCAGAAATGTACAGGTCACAGCACACAAACAATTGGCTGGGTGATCTTTAATTGTTGTATCCAATCATCCCCATACCATTGTACTTGAGAGTGTGCTGCCAGAAAATAAACTGATGACAATAAGACAATCCACTATCTCACAGTTGTTCTCTGAGATACCCAACCTCTCTGGGATTGCCTCTGCAGATGTGAAAAGGGTCGACTTCATTGACCGGCAGACTACTGAACAGCCTCTGTTGGTGCTAAAGTCTCGATTTGTCTTTGATTTAATTCTTAGGCAGATGGACAAAACGTGAGTTTTTGGCTTTGATGTTTGTGCTTTTAAGGGGGAAAGATTGGGGGGAGGCACAGAAATAGCACAGGCTGAAATTGCACATAAAAAAACGAAAATAGAGCACTTCACAAATAACTGGCCATGGCTCCAGAATGCATCGCATCAGAAATAATAACAAATTGCCCTCACCCGATTTCGCAGACACCCAATTAAATATGATTTTGTGGAATTACAGGGGACATAGGCACTTGTTCTCGTCACCGGACATAGGGCAGAACCTGCAATCCTCCCACATAATAAAACTGCAAGAAACATGGTTAACACACAGCTCATCTTTGGATGAGTGTGATGCAAGTTTTCTGGAAGCAAAGAAAGGACCTATGGGGTGCCCCTCAGGAGGCGTGCTTATTCTAACCAGATCTTCCATTGACATGGAAGTAGTTAATATATAAGCAGGGGGTGCTGGCCACACACGTTCTATTAGGCCTGGGTAAAGCACATGAAGTACTATTGCTTAATGTTTATTGGCAACATGGGATGTGAGGTTTGGATGTTATGTTATGTTACTAGGCATTTATATAGCACTCTATATATTATTGGTATGACCTCAAAGCGCTGGTAGATTGAACACCCTCGGGAACCGTAGTTCTGGTCAGTAGAGAGAGATAGTGTCATAGGGTGCGTGGGTGCACCAGATATCTGTGCAGCTGATGTAATTGCCGGATGGTAGCTACATCCTAGCGTTAGGTGTGGTGGTGAAGACATCAGTTGGATGTGTGCAGTCTGGTGGGCGGACACCCAGACTGGGCTCTGGCTGCGTTAGGCCTGAAGGATGCATATGTGAGCAACTAGGCGGAATGTGCTCGGCTAGCTGCATTTTATTAGGGTGATGAGGTGTTCATTGGGTCGTATTCATATGTGAACAGCTCAGAAGAATTAATCAGGGGTATAGCTGTGTTCTAGTTGAATGATGGTGTATACATAGCTCTCAACTCACCCGCTTTTGGCGCGTGTCACCCGCCTTGCAAAGGGCTGACTCACCCGCCAAGCCTCCTGCACGCCCATTCATTCCAATGGGTGTCTCACCTGCCAAAAACAAAATCGGGTGATTTCACCCGCTTTTGCAAGACAAATGGTTGAGAGCTATGTGTATAGTAGAGAGTATTCATAGCAATGTGATTTGATGGTTATCTTTAAGGCACCCGAGACCAGGCACGTGAACAGGATGGCAGGGAACAGAGGGAACATAGACACATAGAGGCAGGAGGCTAGGCTCACAGTGACACGTAGGGGGTACGGATATATATCAACAACATGGGGAACAGGAAAGCAGGTTACACAGTGATACACGTGTGGGGCATGCTAAAATTTACATTCGCATTATTATCCAGATGAGATTGAGGCTAATGTTCATAGCTCAACCCAAGTGTGGGACATGTCAACATTTACATTTCTATCTAGAAGCGACTCAGGCTAACGTTCACGATCCTGTCAGGCACAGGCTAATGTTCACACAATGAGTGCAGCATTGTCAATATTCAGAATCCTGTCCAGGCCAGGTGCAGGCAAATGTTTGCCATTCCAACCAAGTGCGGTATTGCTAACATTCACAATCATGTGTGTTCGAAAATCTAATAGGGGGGCATTGCTAGTATTCACAATTGTATCAAGAAGTGACACAGGACACTGTTTACAATTCTAACCAAGTGCGGCATTGCTAACACTCACAATCTAGTATGGTTCTGGCATAGGCTAATGTTCACAATTCTCACGGAGTGCGGCATTGCTAACATTCACAATCCTATCTATAGGCGATGCAGGCCAATGTTCAAAACTCTAACCAAGTGTAGCGTTGCTAACAATCACAATCCTACCTAGATGTGATGCAAACTAATGTCTGCAGTTCTGACTAAGCGTGGAACTGCTAACATTCCCAGTCCTGTCTGTGTCTGGTGTAGGCTAATGTTCACAATTCTACGAAGTGTGGCATTGCTAACCATCACAATCCTATATAGAAGCGACGCAGGCTAGTTTTCAAAATTCTAAGTAGGTGAGGCATTGCTAACATTCACAATCCTTTCTGTGTCTCGCGCAGGCTAACGTTCCCAATTCTAACGAAGTGTGGCATTGCTAACCATTACAAGGTCCTGTCCGAGTCTGGCACAGGCCACTGTTCACAATTTTAACTAAGTGTAGCATTGTTAACAATCAGAATCCTATCTATATGTGATGTAGGCTAATGCTTCTGACTAAGTGTGGCATTGCTAACATTCACAGTCCTGTCTGTGTCTGATATGGGCAAATGTTCATCCGTTCCATCTATCCATCGAT
Source organism: Ambystoma mexicanum (assembly GCF_040938575.1). NCBI lineage: Eukaryota > Metazoa > Chordata > Amphibia > Caudata > Ambystomatidae > Ambystoma > Ambystoma mexicanum. The sequence goes on from NC_090941.1 coordinate 443,162,960, forward strand.
TCCATCCATTCATCCATCCGTTCCATCCATCCATCCATTCCGTCCATTCATCCGTTCCATCCATCGATCCAACTGTCCCATCCATCTATCCATCCGTACCATCCATTGATCAGTCTGTCTCATCTATCCACCCGTCCCATCCATCCATATGTCCCATTCATCCGTTCTATCCATCTATCAGTCACATCCATCCATCCATCCATCCATCCATCCATCCATCCATTCATCTGTTCTATCAATCCATTTATCCATTACATCAATCCCTCTATCTGTCCCATCCATCCATCCATCCGATCCAACTGCTCTGTCCTTCCCACCATCTGTCCCGTCCGTCCATTCCATCCATCTGTTCCGTCCATCTGTTCCATCCATCCATTCCATTCATCCGTTCCATCCATCTGTTCCATCCATCCGTTTCATCCGTTCTATCCATCCATTCCATCCATCCATCCCAGCCATCCGTTCCATCAATCTGTTCCATCCATTGATCCGACCCATCCGTCCCATCCATCTGTCCCACCCACCCATCCGTTCCATCCATCCATCAAGCAGTCCCATCCATCTGTTTTATCCATTCATCGTCCCATCCATCCATCCCATCCATCCATCCGTCCCATCCATCCGTCCTATCCATCTGTCCCATCCATCTGTCCCATCTATCCATCATCCGTGCCATCAATTTCATCCATTCATCTGCTCATCCATCCATCCGTCCCATCCATCCATTTGTCGCATCCATCTGTTTGTCCTATCCATCCATCCGTCGCTTCCATCCGTCTGTCCCATCCATCCGTCCATCCATCCGTCCATCCACCTGTCCCCTCCATCGAACTGTCCCATCCATCAATCCATCCCATCCATCGATCCGTCCATTTGTCCATCTGTCCTTCTGTCCCTTCCATCTGTCCCAGCCATCCATCCATCGCATCCATCCATCCATCCATCCAATCAATCCATCCACCATCCATCCATCCATCCATCCATCCATCCATCCATCCATCCATCCATCCATCCATCCATCCATCCATCCTCCGTTCCATCCATCCATTCCATCCATTAAACTGTTCCATCCATCATCCATCCATTCCATCCATCATCCATCCGTTCCATCCATCCTTCGTTCCATCCATCAGTTCCTTCCCTCCATCCCTTCCATCTGTCCATTCGTTCCATTGATCCATCGTTCCATAGATCCATCTGTTCAGTCCATCCATCCATTCTATATATACGTCCATCTATCAGTCCCATCCATCTATCCATTCAATCCATCAGGTCATCCCATTTATCCATTCATCTCATCCATCCATCCTATCCATTCTTTCCATCTATCCATCCATCCATCCTTCCGTTCCATCGATCCATTGCATTAATCTGTTCCGGTCTAACCATCCGTTCTGGTCCATCCATCTGTTCCGGTCCATCCATCCATTCCGTTCCATCCCATCCATCCATTCCGTTCTATCTATTCCGTTCCATCCATCCATTCCATCCTGTCCATCCATCCCTTCCATTCCATCCTTCCGTTCCATCCGTCCCATCCATCTACATCCGTACATTCGATCCATTCATTTCACATGTGTCCATCCATTCCATTCATTCATTCTATCCCCTCCATTCACTCCATCCGTTTATTCCATCCATCATTCTATCCATCCCCTCCATCCATCCACAACACCCATTTGATCCATCCATTTCGTCAGTCCACTATCTTCATCCATCCATCCATCCATCCATCCATCCATCCATCCATCCATCCATCCATCCATCCATCCATCCATCCCCTCCATCTAATCCATCCATCCAATTCTGTGGGCAGGGTCAGAGGTCATTATTCAGTGTTCAAATACGGTTGTCTATAGTTGAATCAGGGGGAGAATTCATTGAAGACATGGTAGAGAGTCCCATTGTGTATTTAGTCATTGGGTTGTTGGGAGTTCAGATCTATCTTTAAGGTTGTTGTTGGTGTTATGGGAAGAGTCAAGCTTTTAGTAATTTGCGGAATGTCATGTGTGTGTCGGATATGAGGTGGAAGCGAGTTCCACAGAGTGGGGGCCAATGCTGAGAAAGAAGATCCTCCGATCCTGACGGGGTTAGTGGTTGGGATCATTAAAAGGAGGGCAGAGCTTGATCTTAGGGTGCACAGTGGGAGGAAAGGTTTTAAATTATCTTGCAGGTATAGAGGGCCGGTGTTGTGCCCAGTATGATGAGTGATGCACAGGGTCTTGAAAGTGGCCCTTCGTCCAACTGGGATCCAGTGTAGGGTTTAAGAGCTGGATGGGTGTGGTCTCTTGGACCCACGGCTAGGAACATTTTAGCAGCAGCGTTTTGTGCTCTTTGCAGTTTAATAAGGTGATATGCTGGGACTCCAAGCTAAAGGCAGTTAGCATAGTCCAGTCTCGATATTACAATAGACATAATAGTGGCAAGTTTGTTCGGGAAGGAGAGGTAGGGAAAAATGCGCCTGAGAATTTTGAGATGGTAGTGACAAGATTTAGATACATTGTTGATCTGTCAGGATAGTGTTAGGCCAGAGTCCACAGAGCATCCAAGGTTTTTTACTGTGACTGAGGCGGTGGGGGGGGGTTGGCCCATGTAAGGGGTCCAAGGAAGTGGACGAGGCAGAAGCTCAGTGTTGCTGCACACCATGATTTTGGTTTTAGTGGGGTTTAAGAGGAGGTGGTTTATAGTCATCCACGTCGATATCTAGGAGGCAGGCTGCGAGGTTGGGCTGAGAGTTGGAGTCTGAGTTGGGGAGTTTAAGGATGATTTCGGTATCATCGGCGTAGTTGGAGCACAAGATATTGTGCGGGCAGATGATTCCAGGGATGGTGGACATATAGAGGTTGAATAGGAGAGTTGATAGACATGCGCTTTGCGGTACTTCAGTGTTAACTGGGCCGAGGGCCGAGACAAAAGGGGAGAGGAGGGTTATTTGTTTCCTGTTGTTGAGGAAGGAGGTGATCCATTTGAGAGCAGTTCCATGAATTCCTAGGGAGTGGAGGCGGTCAAGGAGGATTGAGTGGTCAATTGTGTCAAAATCTGCAGACGGGTCGAGGAGAATTAGTGCAGTGCATCCTGCAGAGTCTGTAGTGATCATAAGATCGTTCCATATTGAGGCCAGAGTGGTTTTGGTCCCATGTCGTGGTCTGAAGCCTGATTGGACGGGGTCAAGGAGGTTGTTGGATTCAACAAAAGCTTTTAGATGGGAGTATGCTGTTCGGTCAATGACTTTTGCAAGGAGTCTGGTGTTTGAGATGGGACGGTAGCTTTTGGGGTCAAGGGATGTTTTTTTAAGAAGAGGCTTGACATGTGCAATTTTAAAATCATTGGTAAAGATTCCAGAGCTGAGGGAGTCATTTAGGATGGTTCTTGCATGCTCTCCTGCGCAGGTGGATGAGAATATTTCTTTGAGGACTGATGCGGGGCAGGAGTCTAGGGGGGAGCCAGAAGGTTTGCGAGCAGATAGAAGGTCAAGAAATTCTTCTCTGGAGATGGGTTTGAAGGAGTCAAATGTGGGTAAGGAGGGGGTTGCAGTGGCAGGAGGAGGTGAGGTTGTTGGATTGGTTGGTATTTGAGGCGTGGAGAGGAGGAACAGTTTATTGTTAAGGGAAGTCATTCTGTCAACAGCAGTGGTGTAGAAGAGGAGGGAGAGAGTGTCGCAGAGTGATTGTGATGTGGTAGATTGGAAGAGGTGCAAGTGGGTTTGACAAATTCAGATACGATTCTGTGGAGTTCTTTGCTGCGATTTTCACAGTTGAGAATCTGATTGATGTAGTGTGCTTTTTTGACATTCCAGATTTCTGCTTTGTAGTTACGATAGTGCAAGGCGAAGGTGGATCTGCTGAGACTGTTTTTTCTGTTCGCCATTTGCATTCCAAGGAATTATTTAGTTTTTGGGCATTCCTCAGTTCACGAGTAAACCATTTGGGAAATAGTCTGAGGTGTGAGGAAGAGGGGCCACGAGGGGGTGAGCGGAATTAGTGAATCGTTGAGCCATGAGTGGAAGGAGTCGATGGTTAATGATTTATTGGTTAGCATTACTCATTGTCTGTTGGAATGGTATGCTGGTGACCAAGGCAGACATATTGTACTGGTTGGCGATTTGAATTCCGACTGCATAAATACAGAAACCTGGGAAGAGTTGGGGCAATGGGGGCTTGGAGTTATAATAAAAGGGGAAATGGAGGAAGGTGGGTATCATCCTTGGATGATCTTGGTTTATGGTCACTGAATGAGGCTTTCTGTCAAGCACATCAGCAACCCCAAATGGGCTTATGAAATCCATTGTGGACTATGTATTTGTCAATGGCGAGCTGGGTGTTTTTTGCTCAAAGTTTGAAGTTAATTGTACACCCTACAGTGACCAAGCCATGATAGAGGTAGGATTTGACATTTTACTGAATAATAAAAAGGCCCTCGAGTGAACCCTGATCAATCCAAATTTTCCATGAATCTTGCAACAAATAATGCAGGCAATCAAGTGTTTTGGAATCACACAAACATCTCATAAGCGATTTAAATATTAGATGCATACCTTAAATTGACGGATTAGTCCTGGATATTGAAAACTCCAAAACCTTCAGACTTCGGAAGCTTCATATGATCCTTGCTACAACGAGGTGGAGTCTTTGGTAAGGGTAGCATAGAGAAAACAAGGGTGAATCATGTTCACAATTATAATAAAGAAGTAGCCTAACATAAGAGGGAGATGCAGCAAATGATTTTACAATTGAAAAAGTCTAGGCACTGCGTGACTGATGGCATAAGGGAGCGAATAAGAACAATTTGGCGAGTTTACAGAAATTGGGTAAAACAATCAAAAGCAAATAGACTTCAGTAGGATGGGGAACCGATGTTAATGTGCATAAAAGATAAGAACGTTTTCTGGCAAATTATAAATGTCATTGAATCACCTCAGCCTCTAGCTCTAATCAGTGGAGTTTCAGAGGCAGATTGAGTGGTGTATTTTGGCCAGGTCTTTGCAGAAAGGACCAAATTATCTGGGGGGCCAGAGATAATGTCCTCTAACACTCAAGAAATGACACCCATACATTTTAGGGAAGAGGTGGTTTTTGGGGTGTTAACTCTGTTAGTTCTTCTTGTGTCCCGGGTCCAAATGGATTAGCCAACCATGTATTTAAATCAGGGAGGAAAGCTTGGGCTATGGTACTATCTATTCTCTTTGCTAATATACTGGCAACTGACCTCCTCCCTCCCTCATGGTCTAAGGTATATATAGGGCCTCATTACACGGTAGGCGGTGAGCCATGGCGCTATTAGCGCCATGGCTCATGCCGGTAAAATAAGGGTTCCATTTCCATTCCAAGGTTGGAGGGGCGGTAAATCCCCCTTCGCCATTGCCCTTCCCCATTCCCATTTCTGCCCCATAGGGCTCTATGGGAATGGGGAAGGCGCTAATTACGGCACCGCAATTTTGCGGTGCCGTAATTAGCTCCGAGGTCCCTTAGCGGGTTGGTTTTTAACGCCTGCAAAAAGCAGGCGTTAAAGCACCAACCCGCTAAGGGACCTCGTAGTAAGGCGGTAAGGGTTAACGGTCACCGTTACCATTAACGGTGGCCGTTAACCATTACCGCCATCCGTGTAATGAGGCCCATAGTCCCCATTTTTAAAAGTGGGGACAGAGTTAGTCCCTCTAGTCATCACCTCATGGCACTACTTGATGCGGATAGTAAGGTGTTCGCGTTCATCTTGAGGTCTGGGTTGCAGAGACAGGAAGAATATCAAAATGGCAAAAAGGCTTTAGACATTGGATGGGGACACCAGTCAATGGGCTTGCAATAAATTGTGTTCAGCATTTAGCCTGGGGGAATTAATATGAAGCAATATATGTCGCCTCCCTTGATTTGACGGCAGCTTTTGAAGCCCTTGATCAGGGGCTTTTATGGAAAAAAATACACACATGCGGCATCCCGACAGGTTTGCTCAAGATGATTGCTGGCTTATATTCAAGAACTGAGATTCAAGTCAGACAAAATAACTTGATTGATTTATCACCACGAATGCCTACTTTGCGGGCAATAAAACAGGGATGTGTTCTTGCTCCCTGTCTTTTCAATCTATACCTCACTGACTTCGAGGACACTTTGATTACACCATGATTTATTTCCCCTAAAATGTAGAATATGTTTTATCAATGAATTGCTAATGCAGATGACTTCTTTCTGTTTGATGCTACTGGAATTGGACTACAGCGACTAATTCATAGATGTGTACTGTATATGAAAGACCACATGCTGAATATCAATCCTGCAAAGTCCAAAATAATATGATTTTGGAAATGTAGTGGTCTCAAGTGTCAATTCACTGATTTATTTGGGTATTTTAGCGAACGTGAGACCCCCCGAGGATAATATTTGTCCCTGGTTTAATGAGTGTACCTCTAAATTGGGTGCACAATTTATAATGATTGATCAAATTTGGAAAGTTTTCGTTTAAACTAGTGATCAGGTATTATAAGGCCAAAATGATTGCCAAGTTGCTGTATGGAATTGAAATGTATCCTTTGTCAATATTGGACCAACTACCTATTTTGGAGGGACGGATTTGGAAAAGAATACTGATGGTGACAAAGGGCTTTCAAGTGGCAGCAATAAGATATGACGTTGGCCTGGTAGCCCTTAAAGCAAGAGCCTACTGATATGATATGATGTGATATGATATGGTATATATAACACACCACAAATACACACGTGTTTCTAGGCTCAACAAGACAAAGGGGGAACAGAGGGAGGACAAAACAACAATATTACTAGGCCTTGTGCCATTCAGATCGCACACGTACAGTAAAGAGTCAATTGGAGAAGTTCCAGGAGGTGAGGGGATGGGAGAAGTGCAGGTAACTCACTAATTGCAGCCAGTGGGTAGCTCATAAGTGTAGAGGCAAGGGACGTTTTGGTTTCAGGTACAGACCCTTAAGGGCTGAGGGAGACCAGAAGCAGTGCAAGGGAAACTGGACCTGCAGGAGCCTGAAACCGAGTTCAGGGGGTATCCAGGTGACCAGTGCCTTGAGCAGTCAGGTATGTCAGCAGGGGAGAGGAAGAGAGAAAGCTGAGTCGAATAGGAAGGTCTTGAGTTGCTTCCGGAACCGGAGGTGGTTCTGCTCAAGTTTTAGAGAGGCAAGAAGGCTGTTCCAGAGTGAGGCCCCAGCCTAGGAGAAAGATCTTCCCCACACTCTCTGCTTGGAGAAGCGCCTGACCCTCAGAGAGTTGGAGGTGGATGAGCGGAGAGCTTGAGAAAGAAGGTTTGGAAAGGAAAGTTGGAGGTAGAGTGGTCCCAGTCTTGTGGACGATGCAGAGGGTCTTGAGCTTGATCCTTGCTGCCAAGGGGAGCCAGCAAAGAGATTTCAAGGCTGGAGAGATACTATCTCTGTGCTTTAGGCCAAGGATAAGTCTTGCAGTCCTGTTCTGGATAAGTTGTAAAGGTCGGAGAGTAGAGGCAGGCAGATTTATTAATAAGCTGTTGCAGTAGGCCTGCCTAGAGAGGACCAGAGCTCTTGAGACAGTGAGTCTGTGGGGAAAGTGAAAAAAGGAATGACTACCTCTGAGGAGGTGCAGCTGATAGTTTGACTTCTTAAAGACATTAGAGATGTGAGGAGAGAAGGAGAGGGCGGAGTCGAAGATGACACCAAGGTTCTTAGCCTCACAGGAAGGAGTAGGAAGAGGGCCCAGAGTGGGAGGCCGGAGTGAGAGAGGAAAGGAGGGAGCAGGTGTCCAAATGAGGAGGATCTCAGTCTTACTGGCATTAAGATAGAGATAGTTGGTGGCACAGCACTCCTGAATTGCAGCCAGGCACTGGAACATTTTATCGCTGCTCCGAAAGATCTTATGCCCTGTAGAGGCATTCCTACTGTTGGATTTTAAGTCTTTCTATGAGAAACAAAGTTGTAATAGGATTAAAGGTTTAGAGGATATATGTCATATTATTCTGGATTCTATAAGCTGCTCTATACAAGACCAACCAGCTCAAGTGAAGTGATTACTGTATCAATATGATCGGATATCTATCACAGAGTTATTCCATTCATATCCATCTTTAGCACATTTGAGAGATGATCACAAAATGAGGTGCATATTGGCCCTGTTTTTTAGCATAGGTCTTGATAAACAAACTTGTGCACATTTTATTTGCTTCTGTTGGAATTTAGTTTATTTGTAGCAAATTATGATTAGAGATGGTAACATTTTCCCCGACAATGGTTCTTGCAGTTTCTCATTATAATGTGTAAGTATGTGGAGTGATCATTTTTTAAAGCTTGTGCTATTGTAATATGCACTATTTTATGTGAATATGTAATGTGATTTTCTATTTTGTATTGTATTTGAGTTATTAAAGGTTGAAATTCTTTCAACCAATAATAAATATAAAAGAAAAGTGAAATACATCTGAAAGTCTTCTGTATACACTGTAGAACAGCTTCTTCAAAATAGGAAAGTGATTTAGTAAAATAAAAGTAATGCAACTCTTAACAACTACTCTTCTAGCAGCTTTAGAAATGTCAAAGTAATACCTACACAACTGGTGCATATGTGGTTTCAATGTTCCGTGGGTGGGAGGGTGAACACATTTTTTATCAAGCTGCTCTGGCATTTTTACTTCGTACATTTTGAGTTGTATGTACCATATTGTCAGTCACAGCGCTCCACACCACCTCCACTCCTCTAACATTGAAATTGTTTGCCGCATGCCTGCATTGAGAATACTCCTGTAAACCATGGATGAACATATCAGTGCCCTGACTTTCTCCACCTCTGCCATCTTCACTACACACACTCTCTTTCTAGACAAATCAACAACGTCAACATCTGATTGGCTGATCCCTACAGTCCCCTTTCCATGCTGGATTTGCTGGAAAACCCCGTATGTGGCACGCCCTACCCGCAGATAGCCGCAGTGTCTGCGCAGTACCTAACTCTTAGCCAGCCCTTATACTCTTTCCACATCACTCTCGGTTCCATTCCCTCATTGGATACAGCTAAGCAGTCACACAACCATCCACCAATCACATCCAAGACCTCTCATCTAACTCCATCATCAGAGTTCCGCACTTCAAATGTACTGTTGATCACTCTGAATACAAGTCTCATATCATTGGAAAGCACCTACTACAAAAACTACTGTACAAGTCTCGAAGATTTCTACTTACAGCTCCATACATATCCACATGCATGATTACAAAGTACAGGTATGCATATTTTATTCAGAGTACATGTACAACTCTTATGATTCCATATAAACTAAGTAATGTCACTAAATCTGCATAGCCAATACATACATGCCAACGCTCCTGATTTACACGCAAGACTCGATTTTTAAATGAAAAATGTCACATTTACTGTCTCCCGCCTAAATTAATGCCAATCCCACACAATCATATGAGAAAAATAAATGTTCCCGATTGCTGTGGTGAAATTTCCCTCTCAGGTGCTCCCGATTGTTCGCATGTCTAATTATAATATGAAATTATTCAAATTTTTCCCATCTACTATAATGACCTATCATTTACCTAAACCTGTCTGCTATCTAGAACCCAGCTGTAAAAAAATCAAGTGAATTTCATGAACTTAAAATTCTACTCATTTGCGAAGCATGTTCAACTAACATACTATAAATAACATATAAAGACTGCACATAGTCAAATGAAATGCATGCATACACTATGTTCAAATATCAAATAGGAATACTACCACAAAAACATAAAAATCAATGTGTACATTAACATCAGTTCTATAAACACACAAAATTACTAACTTCTTCTTTTTACAATTGCAGTGAAGATGTACGATACTACCTTTATAGTCGTACTGTTCCTCAAAGACACTGTGTGGTTCATTCATGTAATTTACACACCAAAAAAAACATCAATTTCTGAACCATTCTGCGCACAAATCCGCATTTATTAAACAGAGATTAGCAGGCAGAATGGCACACAAATCCCCGTTTTTTTGGAACACAAATAACATACTCAACCCTTAGAATATTAGTACTACAAAATAAAAGAACTGTTTTAATTTTATACCATTATGTTTACTATTAATGCTTCTCTTCACCACTAGCTCACTTTCTACTCTCATCTGAACCGCAGTGTAGTAACATACAAACAGAAGAATAGCCTTCGCAACTCATTGTAACTGCCCAATGCACATTCACAAACCACCACATACATCTTTCCCATCAAACTCATACACGCATGCACACAGCACACATACATTGCAAAACAAACCAACCCATACCTTCTTTTTTTTCCAACAGACCCCAAAGAATGCCTACCAAAAAGCAAGTCCGTAGAAAGCAACACAGAAATAGAGCATTTGAAATTAAAAGTGTCTAAAATAAGCATCCATCTCTACCAGCGTTTGTACAAAACGTTCAAACAAAACAGCGAATGCAGTCATTTAACGAAACAAAAGAAGTTTCTAGTACAGAAACTTTGCCTCCTCTATCAAAATGTAAAACGAAACAGAAATTGATTAACAATAATTCAGCTACCACTACTGCTAACACTGCTCCTATAAATCTTGATGTAGTGGCAAGTAACCATATCAAGTATTTTACCAAAAAATGTTCCACCACAGAGTCCTTCAGAATCTGATAAAAACAGGAGCAAAATCATGCACAACCCTTAAAACCTACCGTAGAAAATTAATTCTAGAAGTTCTCGTAGACAGTGCAATCCTTCTCAAAAGGAAGTTATTTATTTTAGTTTTAAACTGAATGAAACCACCAACAAAACTAAGTACTAAACTACAAAACAACTTCTCAATAAACGCAATGTCAACAAATACAAATTCTTAAATATCTGTTGAGGTGAATGGAGTCACACCAAAAGCACATAACCATATTTTAATGAAGAAGCACACAAACAAAACCAAACAAACACAATTGCCATCCATAGCAGTATAGCAGTAGACGAGGTTATGAAAAAATTAATAATACCACCATGGAACAAGAAACACTGCTTACAAAAATATCCCCAGAAAACTCAGAATTACCTCTCCATTCGACTGAACCAGAACGTCCAGTATAGAAATGGCTGTGCACGTCAATGTGTAACATTCCCAACAAATCTTTCAAATCTTTAGGCCAGTTCCTCAATCAGTACATGAAAGGTAATGACAAAATCAAAATGAAAGTGCTGCAAAATATGGATACATGTCCAGTGCGCAAATACACAGGACTACAAAGACTTTAATTAGCCTGCATTTCAGGACCCATTTGCAAAAGCACCATCCATTATATCAAAATGATCTCAACACATCATTCAACTGTAAGAAATCTAGTCTATAAACTGTACTATGCGAAAAGTCCTGCTTTAGAACTAGCCAATTTAAATAACACTCTACATGGTACACCAAAAGACCTACAAGAAGAAATCGACCGTAGCCAGAGAAAATATTTTGGAAGTGAAAGCCACTTACAAAATGCAATAGCTTTAGAACAGACTAGCAACAATTCTGTACATGGCAACCGTCTACTACACACATACAAAAAAGAAATACTAAAATTTAAAAGTACATCCGCTGAAGTACCAAACCATGTGTGTGTGTGTTGCCACAGGCTTTTTACAAAAGTAACACAAAAACTATAGACGTAATATACAAAATAGAAGAAAATGAAGATTCCAAATGGTTTGAATTAGCTCTCTACCTTTCAGCAGAAAACAAATATGAAATAAATGACCCCTTAATACTTTGAAGATACTGCACTACAAAACATGACAACAACCAAACTCCTTCATGTGCTATCACAAATAGCTTCGAATTATTCCCACTACCAAAACACCTGCAACAGCTCAATTTATATGAGAGCATCATAATTCAAACAGTACACCCATTTCAAGCAATAATACGCCTTCAACCAAAAACAGCAAAATTACCTCCCTCTGAATTGGTAAAAGGCATTCGTGGCAAAGTAGTTTATTTACCATTAGATCTGACAGAAAATGTGCACACTCTAGGAGTGCAACGTCCAATAGAGCAATCTTTAATTGTCTTAGTAAATGGTGTACCAACAAAAGAAAACAAAAATTTGGCAACAACTCGTGGATTTACATAATTTTAGACAAGCATTGCAATATCTAAAAGACAATAATGAGTACTACAAAGAAATAAATATTGAAGAAAACTTAAGGGGAACAACTGAAATAATTCAAGAGTCACCAGAAACTGGTCAATTTGAACTTATGGATCCTGCTACAGTATCCAATATTTTAGACCATTATGTAATTCATCCATTGCACTCTAAAGACATAGATGATGCACTAGAAACATACCAAATGTGACAAACCAAAGGATCACCAATGAACATATGGGAAAAAAGTATAGAAGCACATGCTTTTCCTCTACTATTTCCTACTGGCAAAGGAGGGAGGTACGATGATAGACCCACTCAGATAACAGCATCAGAATACCGCTCATTACGAATGTATTCTGAAGATCCCAGATTTAGACAAAATGTGGAATACATATTCCACCTACCCTTTGAAAGTGAACTAGCAACTCTATGTTACGGAGTTGCACACATATTGAAATCGGTAACCCACTTTCAAAATATGTCAGCTATGCAATTAATACAAAAAGTGCAAGAAAAAGATGAGGTTTTACAATCAAGCATTACAAATCTGTTTGCAAACAAGCGTGGTACAAAAGAATACTGCTTTTGACGTCACTGAGATGTACGTTGCATGATCAGAAACCTTGGACCACCCAATTGGTTTGTTACATTAAGTTGTGCAGAATATGCATGGGACAATTTACATGATTTCTTACGCATATCAAACAAAAATAAAACAAACATAGATATACTAAAACCTGGAGAACTTTGCTCTCGAGATCCTGTTAATGTTCCAAGATATTTCCACCATAGTTTCATTGCTATAACACATTTTATTTGTGATAAAACTGTTCCTCCCCTTGGAGAAGTGCAACACTTCTTTTGGAGAAAAGAATACCAAGCCAGAGGAGCACCACATATCCACATGCTTTTATGGATTAAAGATGCTACTAAATTTGGTCAGGACAGTGATGCCACTGTTTTGCAGTTCATCCAAAATTTGTCACTTGTGAAACCCCTTCACAAATGAGACATAGTGACCTTCATGCACAAATTGTCGAATTTCAAAGACACAAATGGCAAATATTGTCATTGCAAATACAAAAACAAAAGGAAATACTACACCAAATGCTGCTTTGGTTTCCCTAGACCAGTTACAGAAACAGGTGAAGTGATCAACTTCTTGTCTTCAGTTAGACATAGTGTTAAAGGTAAATAATCCAAGAATCCGTATTACAAAAAAAGAACTGAATAATCAAAATATATCAATGATTACAATGCAATCATTGCCCTCTTATGGAATACAAACATAGATGTGCAGTACATTGCAGACAATTCCACTGCAGTTGCATGATATGTTACAGCCTACTTAACAAAAGCAGAAAAAACAGAGCTTCAAGACCTCTGGAATGACCTATCATCAGACAAAACACTATCTCAGAAATTGTACAGCTTAGGCATAAAAATGCTCTCTCATAGAGAATGTGGTGCTTATGAAGCTGCAGATCGTTTAACCGGTACTGCTTTGTATGGAAAATCTGAAAATATAGTATGGCTTGAAAGTACAGTATGGCTAAGTCTTGGTCCTGCTAAATCTAGAAAAAGAGTTCTCAAATCATACAAGATATAGAAACAATAGCCAGAAATGATCCCAACAGCCAAGACATTTTGAAAAACAATTTACTAGACACATACTACCCGAATAGGAGTACCACATTAGAAACCATGTGTCTATACCACATAGCCCAAAACTTTCCATACAAAATAATATAAAACCCGATGAAAACAAAGGTAGATATAGAATGACAGATTGTGAAGGCAGCTTAGTGAAACTTACCAAACAAAGCTTAATTAATCATATCAAATTGTCATTAAAAACTCCTCAACAGAAAGAACTATATTACATGTCCCTGCTACAACTTTTTAAACCATGGAGAAAAGAATTAGAGATACTAGATAACTATGACTGCTATGAAGACACTTTCAAAGCAAATGAAAGCACTATCACCAATGTGAACTTTATGCAGTACAAAACAATGTTGCAAAATGAACAGCAACACGAAGAAGAACTCCAGGCTCAACTAGATAAGGACACTTCTGACAGCAGTCACCCTTCTGTATCAGGAAGCCAAGAACCACTGGGACAGCCACTAATAGCAAATGAGGCAGAATTAGCTATGACAGAAGTAGAAAACACCATGTGTCACTATGAAGAAGATACAGAAGACTTAACTGTACTACAATCAAAACTTAACGAAGACCAGTGCACCATTTTTGAAGAGGTAACAAAAGAAATTGCACATGGTGTACAACACGAAAATAAATAATGTACCTGCCAACTATACAAAGCTATACTGCTATGCCTCAGTGGTGAAGCTGGTTCAGGCAAAACATTCTTAATCAAAATCATCAGCAAGTTCCTTCAACAATTGACAAACAACAAACTGTCAGCTCTTGTAACTGCCCCTAAAGTTTTACTGCCTACTACATAGGTGGTGTCACTCTACACTGATTACTACTCCTTCCAGTAGAACACCAAAACAAATTAGACTATTACAAACTTTCTACAGAAGCTGCAATGGAACTACGCAGAGTATTAAAACAAATAAAAATGCTACTAATAGATGAATTGAGCATGGTCTCCAACCTAATGTTGGCTTTGATTCACCTCAGATTGCAAGAAGTACTTAAAACAAACTACGAAGAGTTCTTTGGAGGAAAACACATTATTGTTTTCAGAGATCTTCTTCAATTGACACCAGTGAAAGGTGAACCTATTTTTAAAACCTTAGGACACAAACTCGTAAAACTGTTAGCAGCATAGGAAATGTCAACTTTTGGCAACATTTCCAATACAAAGAATTAACAGAAAACATGTGCCAATCTGCAGACCTCACATATGCCAACATTTTAAAAAGTATTAGAGTTGGTGTACTATCTGAAGAAGCACAAACAATATTAAAAACCTGGCACATCCCTGCACTTTATGTCGATAACTCATGTCCTACTGATGTTATGGAACAATTAGCGCACAAAAATATCAATTGTATGGCCTTAATGCCAACTCTTGCAAGCTGTTCCAAATTCAATGAAACAATGTTAAAAAAAGAAATGCAACCAATAATTGAAATTGGCACCACAAACAAACTGGACGTACATTGTATGACACTACCAATGTGTCAACAAGCCACAACAAGACTAAATACCTTAGAAAATTCTATCTCCAACACAGCTGGGTTGAAGAAAATATTAAGATTATCCTTAAACTGTAGAGTAATGCTTAAACGTAACCTTGACGTGGAGCAAGGACTAATTAATGGAGAACTGGGTACAGTTGTTGGCTTTCAAACATACCCACGTGACAACAACATTCAGTTTGTCAATATTCTCTTCGACAAACTTTCAGAAGTAATAAGGATAGGGCGCTAAACAGCTCAATTCCTTCTCTTCAAAGACATGTATGTAAGCAGAAAACAATTTTCTCTAACTCTTGCATATGCAGTTCCCATTCATCCCAATGTCTTACCCTAGACAAAGCATTGATAGATATTGGTAACACAGACTTTAAAGAAGGCATGACCTACGTAGCACTATCACGCTTACGTACACTTGGCAGTCTATTTCTAATCAACTTTGATGCAAGTAAAGTCAACGCTGATATTCCTTGCATTCTAGAATACAATAGGCTATATTCACTACACACCCCCACCTAAAAGCATATCCTGTTCCACAAAAAGGAAAATGTTGTAAAAAAAACATATTCAAACTGAAATGCAACAGAATCTGACGGCAAATACTCCAAAGAGAGTAAAAGAAGCTAATACTTCATCAATTACCATAACCAAAGAAGAACCTATTAGTCAAAGTAACTCAGGTACTTCTTCAAAGAAGCAACACACACTCTGAAAAAGTAACTTGGACGCAGAACTATCTGTTGCATTCAAATTTTCAAATGTAACTGGTGTAAGTTGTTACGCAAATGTAGCAATGAATATTCTATTTCAATTACCACCAATTGTTGACAACATTTACTTACACAGTACAGACCAATTGTGTTTGCAAATGTTAGTCCTTCATAGAAATGCAACAAACAATCCTGACAACACAGATAGTTTTCACGGAATAAGACAAGAATTGGACTACTGTGCTGGAATGGTGAAATTCACTATAAACTCACAAGAAGATCCACAATCATTTCTAATGTACTTGCTAAAAGTACTAGAAAACAAAAACATACCTATAAATGAAATCTTTAAGCTTTCAAACTTGTGGAAACATACATGCACTCTCTGCAACAATGTGACGTAAGAACAAATCCCTAATGAGTACTTCGTGTTTGTATCCATACCTAATTGTGAATCCATTCCATTTCAGCAACTTGTACAAAATGGAAACCATGGCAGATTATGTACTACCTGCAATTCAGATAATCGCTTCACCTTACTTATACAAACACATAGTACTACGTAATACTAATGCTTCTAAGTTACAATGCAGATGGTACCAAAAACAACTGCAAGCTGACTGGATTCACACACGGTCAAGTATCACTTGGTAGGAAAACCTTCACAACAATAGGTATAATCTATCACGCAGGAGCCACAACCAATGTAGGTCACTACACTGCATATATTAAAAAGAAATGTGGATGGTTCGAATGTAATGATAGTACTCTTACTCTAAAGCAGAGATTAGCAGCAAATCTTACAAATGCTTATTTAAGCTTCTTAAAACCAACATTTAATAACTAATGTGTACTTCAACATTAAGAAAAATTCTAATAACAAACTATAAACAGTTAGAGTACACCAACAGGTATCTAACTGGCCCAAGATTCTATAACAACCAAACAGATAAATGAATATCAATAAATTGTAACAAAAAAAAGGCAGTTAGAAAAACAGGTATCTAACTGCTTCAGAAATCTGCAACAATCCAACAGATAGAACATTAACCAGAAACAAGTGAACACTGAAAGGAAACAAACAAATAGACTGTAGCATAACAAAAAATGTTTTTTTTAAATCCGACAAGGATTTTTTTATTCCCACAGACCCAATGATTTGAAAAACAAACACAGAAACTGAGCAAAAAGCACAGTACACTGGTTTGTAAACCAAATATGAGGGTCCACAAAACGCTGAAATGTCTATTATGCAATGTAATAAGTCTTTATAGAATACATACACTAACATGCTCTTTTCTTTTGTCACAGAAATTGAAAAAGAATATTTCCTCCAGGTACCAAACTCATGTAACAAATATATTGAATCTCAACAAATGAAACAGTAGGTATAATTACAAACATTTGATAGATATTCAAATCTATAGGTGTGGCTCTGATATGATGCAGTGGTTGTGGTCAGGGCCTAGAGTCTTGGATGTATAGCCTGCAGCCATGCACCCAAGACGATAAGCCCTGGCTACAACCAACACAGCATATCACAACCACTGCACCATATCACACCCATGCTACCTTATAACTTCAGTACTAATGACTTTGGTCTTGGGTGCATGACTCTATGTCCTGCCCACAACCAGCACACTATATGAAACCCATAGTGGCTTATAACTTCAGTGCTTATAACTTTGGTCTTGGGTGCATGGCCTTTGGCCATGCACCCAAGACTCTAGGTCCTGGCCACAACCAACGCAGCATATCACACCCATTGTGGCTTATAACTTCAGTACTTATAACTTTGGTCTTGGGTGCATGTACGTGTAACCATAATGTCCCTTTAACAAAGTTTTTTCACTGAATTTGATAGGTTTTTAGTAGCACAACTTAAACATAACGTCCCTTTAACAAAGTGTTTTCATTGAATTTCATAGGTTTTTGTTAGTGCAACTTAACCATAACGTCCCCTTAACAAAGTTTTTTCATTGAATTTCATAGGTTTTTATTAGTGCAACTTAACCCTAATGCCTACGAACATCTGACTTCATTGTAGACCTTCCGGACAGTGCCACATTACAATATGCTGGTGCGCGGCATGATGACCTGTCCGAGAACCCGTACGCACTTCACAATAAGATCCGTGCTTCACGGACAGTTCGGAACTGCATTTTCTACTGATCTAGGAACTTTCAACTTCAAAATTTCCCTTGAACAGCTCCAACACCTATTCCTACTCATTATCCATTAACAATCTAGTACACACTTCATACTTTTAGCAAAACTGCTATTTATCTTAAAATGGAATCAGCTAATGCCATCCCTCCTCCCCAAGAGACACCACCACTGCTGTAATCAAAGAGCATGAGTACACTGCCCCCTACCTTAGAAATAACACATGTGCAACATTTTCCCCTGACCACCTGACACTCCATATTAGTGATTGGTGCCTCTTCTGTCATTTCCCTCCCCTCTATGCTCTCCTGCCAATAAAACAAATGCATCCAAAAACAATAAAAGAAATGTTCCTTTTGGAACCACCTTTCACAGTTAAAAAATAGAAATAATAAAAAAACTTATAGACTCCATCTACTTTATATTTCTCAGTAAAGTACATAGAATCAATAATATTTTCCAACATTACCATTTGCATTTTGTGTTATGCTAATGGCAATATTTTGGCGTTTATCCTCTGATCCAGGGATGGAACTGTGGATACCGGCCTGGCAGCTCAAGTTATCAGCCCAAGCCCCTGTAATGGGGGATGAAGGCCAATAGCAGCCTAGGTTCCCAAAGCGGGACCCTATGGTGCTGGATTTTTCTTCCTATACCGGGACGGCGTCCCGGTGTAGGAAGGAAAATCCTTTTCCAAGATGTCCATTATGGAAAGGGAAGGCGGGGTTCCATACAGGGCCCCTCTTTGCTTTCCGTGGCAGCCTGCAGAAGGCAAAAATAGAACTCTATGACCATATTACCATGAGCACTTTTTTCTTCCTTTTCAAATCTATCCCAAATTCGAATACCATTACCACAAAGCCAGTCCCAGGTGGACATGGCCACTTTAACCCCATGTTTTGTCCCTCGTGGTCATGGCCAGTAGCCAGATTGTCCAGATCATGACCTTATTCCATGACCTGGACAATCTGGCCACTGCCCATGGCCACAGGCTACACCTCAGTCACCAAAGGTATATCGCTATTTTTTGTACCTACATCATGACACTTGTCAAAAAATAAAACACGGGCACATTTGCAAAACCATGCTTTCATGTCCTTCTCAATGCTCCTTACACAAGTTTGCTGGAAATCCACCCATGTTTTATTTTTTCAAAAGTGTCAAATGATGCACATACAATCGTAATATAACCTAGTCCCCACTTGACAAAATCCATTCAAACTTTACGAAAACATTTATATCTAGATCTATAATCTTGTTGCAAACCATTGTGTAGATTTGTCAAATGAAACCACATTTATAAGCCTTTACAATATTTTGGGACCCCCCCTCTAATCTGCCCCCTCTTGACAGAATCCCACCGAACTTCCCAAAAACATTTGTATCAAGATCTATTTTCAGTTTGCCAAATTAAGTGTACATTTGTCAAATGGAACCTCATTTATAAGCCTTTACAGGATTTTGGGACCCCACTCTAATTTTGCCCGCTCTTGCCAAAATTTCACCAAACTTCAGAAAAACATTTATGTCTATTTGTATTATCAGTTTGCCAAATTAAGTGCATTTTCGTCAAATGGCACCTCATTTATAAGGCTTTACGTTATTTTGGGCCTCCCTCTAATTTTGCCCCCTCTTGACAGAATCCCACCAAACTTTGCAAACTTATCCAGGATTAGGTTAGGAATATAATTGCAAAATTACATGCAGTTCCATTAAGTGGCGCCAAAATTATAAGCCATCAAAAAACTGCTTTTCACCAAACCAGTAACGCAGAGGTGTCCACAAACTTTTAATGGACTTTGCGAACATCCGGACTGTTCACGGACTTTCGTGGTAAAAAACACCTGTTTTTTTGCTTCTTGCAGCCATATTCCATCCCATCCTCATCACCCCTCACCTCCCCAGAGATTATTTGATAAATTTGACAAGTGCAATGTTGTGTTTTTTAATATGTTTTTACCGCAATGTCCCCGTACACCGACTCATGTCTGCAAATCCAAGATGGTGGGCATTTCCAAAAATCTGACGCACCTCACGCTTCACGCCAACCAATCAGTGAACACATTGGGTGTCCGCGGACATGATGCAAGTCAATTAGCCAATTGGTGTCCTGTCCGCAGAGCGAACAGGGAAGTGTGTCCACGGAGTGGACATAGATATCACTAATTTTTTTGCTTAACGTTTTGGTCATTTAAAAAAAAAAACAACTGAACAGATTTACACCAAAATAATAAAAGCAAGCTTTCGGGACCAAGCCGCCGCTCCTGCCGCAAATTTGGTGAAAATCTGTCCAGCGGTTTGGGCCGTAGGCATGAGCAAAGGTTTTTCCCATTATGTCTATTGGAAAAAAAAAATGTTGGGACCCCCCCTATAACTTTGCCCCCTCCTGGACCAAATCTCTACAAACTTTGCAAAACAATTCAGAGTGGGCCATACACTTTTTGCAAAGTTTAGTGAGGATTCGTCCAGGGGGAGCGAAGTTATAAGGCACCCAAAAAGTGCTCTTCCTATGGGTTTAGCAACTTAACCATAACTACACGGCCACTACCGTGGGTGTGTTATATATTATATATATATATATATATATATATATATATATATATATATATATATATATATATATATATATATATATATAAGTGAATCGTTTTTTTCTTCTGTCAAACCACAGAAGTATGTTTTCCTCTGTAGCATGACTAATGAATACAACCTTTATTGGTTGTGTACTAGGAATACTTTCCGTATTCACTTAGTATCATTATGAAACTAACAAGAAATATTCTTCTTTTTTTAATTATAAAATACATTTAATTCTGTTTCAGAATGACTGTTATTCATCATAGAAGATAATAACATAGAAAAGGTATGAGATAAGACATTTCATAAATATAATATGTATGTACAATGCACATATATGTACTCAAAGATTTGTATATATTTTTTAGATACATGTATGCAGCACCAACTACAGCACCAGCCAATGAGATGTGGGCATTTGCAGGCATGACTAAGGTGAGCATTGTCTGGAGTGATCCTAACCGTAGCTACAGGCTCATCTGGCTGCATTATATTCAGGGATGTAGGTGGAACTTTTGAGGAATTTTGGTCATTCAAATTGCATAAAATAAATGACTGTAAATATTGTGATATATTTTTAAAGAAAGTCTGTGTGTAATTTTATCTATTTTTGTAATTTAGAGGGTGGCCATTAAAAGGGCCGTTTTTGTTGTAAGGAAAGAGGGGGTGTGTAACACGGAAGGAGAACACATAAGGATGAAACATATAACAAAAGGATTACAATAAAAAGGAACATATATTTTTGGGGTATTTTGATGGTGTTCTTTTTTTTTTAAATGAAGGGGGCGGGAATTCCCACTTAATAAAATAACTAAGGATGACAGTGTTCAGATATGAACTTATCCCAATCCTTAGTTGTGGCATCACCCACAGCGACCTATTGGTGGCATAGATCACACATGACTCTCATAACCGAGACATTGGGATCTGGTAAAATTGGAACATTTGGAGTTGACACTGCTGCAGAAGTTGAGTGTTCATTCAGTGGGCATGGTGTCACACTGGTGGATTCAGGTGCTGGAGATGGTGCCGATTTACGTTTTTTTCCTCTGTAGAATGATTAATGAATACAACCTTTATTGGTTGTGTACTAGGAATAATTTCAATATCCACTTAGTACCTTTATGAAGAAAACATCAATATTCTTCTTTTGATTTTTATTATAAAATACATTTCATTCTGTTTCAGAATTACTGTTTTTTAACATAGAAGATGACAACATACAAAAGGTATTAGGTAAGGCATTTTATGAATATAATATATATGTTCAATGTACATATATATACACACATTTGTAATTTTTTAATTTAAATATATGTATCCGCAGCTACAGCACTAACCAATGACATAGAGGTATTTGTAGGCATGGCTAAGGCGAGCAACAGGTGGAGTGAACCTATCCATGACTACAGGCCCATCTGACGGCTCTGTTACTGTGGTTATAAGTGGAACTTTTGGGGAATTTTGATCATTCAAACTGCATAAAATATATTACAATAGATATATAATATTTTTTGAAGACTTTGTTTAATTTAATCTATTTTTGTAATTTAGAAGGTGGCCCTTAAAAAGGCCATTTTCTGGGAAGGAAAGAGGGAGTGGAACAAGGAAGGAAAACACATAAGGATGAAACATATAACAAAGGGAATACAAATAAAAAAGAACATATATTTTTGGGGTATTTTCTTTTTTACATTTTACATTTTCTTTCTCACAAAGGGGGGACTGCCAATTAAATTTTAAAAAAACTAAGGATGCCAATCTGCTGTTCAAATATGAACTTGTCCCAATCCTTAGTGTTGGCACCCCCCACGGCTACCCATTGGTGGCATAGATCATACACAACTTTCATAACTGACACATTGGGAGCTGGTACAATTGGAACATGTTGACACTGCTGCAGAAGTTGAGGGTTGTCGCACTGGTGGAAGCAGATGCTGGAGGTGGTGCCGATTTATGTGCCCATAATGCATGAGCCCCATGCATTTTAATGGTGTGGTGTTAGTGCAATTTCCTATATGCGTCGTCCACATCATCCCAAAGTACTTGCACAAGATGATTTATCATCACAGATGTTCCAAGGCTATGCGGCAGAACATTTGATGGTCCACGACTCGGAGTCTTCTTGCACAATGTGCACAGTACGTCCTCCACCTCCTTTTTAGAGTAGTGTTCCTTCACCTTGATATGATATGGCATTTATAACGCGTCTATACACAAGTGTTTCAAGGTGAGACGCGGCAAGCGAGGGGAAACAGAGGTAAAACAGAGACACTGATCCTACTAGGCCAGGTGACATTGAGATTGCGCAAGTGCAGGGGAAGGGGGAAGTGGAAAAGTGCAGGGTGAAAGGGGAGGGGTCAGTGCAGTACATAGGATAACAGTAAAATAAATAAAGACAATACATAATAAGTAAAAGTGCGGCCAGCTGGTGGCAAGTGCAAGGGTAAGTGCAGAAATCAGGTGTCAATAGGCGGCTGTAGGGATACAGAAACAGTCCCCAAGTGCAAGGGTTACCAGGGAGACAGTGCAGGTGTGCAACTGGTGGGGAGGGGACCTGGGCCCAAGATCAGAGGGTAGCCAGGTAACCTGTGCAGTTTCAGATTCAGCCAGGAGACCAACAGGGGAGGGGATGAGAGAAAGCAGAAACAAAGAGGAAGGTCTTGAGGTGCAACCGGAACTGGAGATGGTTCTCCTCAAGTGTCAGAGAGGCAGGGAGGCTGTTCCAGAGGGAGGCCCCAGCAGAAGAAAGAGATCTACAACCAACTCACTGCTTGGAGTAGCGACTAACCCTGAGGGAGTTGGAGACGGTTGAGCAAAGAGCTTGAGAAGGAAGATATTTAGGAAGAGAGAGTTGAAGGTATTGAGGTCCCATGCCCCAGAAGGCCTTTTGGCCAATGCAGAGGGTTTTGAATGTAATCCTTGCGGCCTCTGGGAGCCAGTACAGAGATTTCAGTCTTGGAGAAATACGATCCCTGAGCTTGAGGCCAACACAAGTTGTGCAGTCCTGTTTTAGATGAGTTGCAGAGGATGGAGAGTAGAGGCAGGCAGATTTAGGAAGAGGCTGTTGCAATAGTCCAGCCTAGAGAGAACCAGAGCTCTGGAGACAATGATCTTCTGGGGGAAGGAGAGGAAAGGAGGAATACCTCTGAGGAGGTGCATCTGGTAGTGTGACTTCTTAGAGACGTCACAAATGTGAGGAGAGAAGAAAACAGTGTGGAGTAAGAGATCACCCCAAGGTTTTTAGCCTCACAGGTGGGAGCAGGAAGGGGGCCAAGAGAGGCCTGCCAGAAAGTAAAATGAAAGGAGGGAGCAGGTATGCCAATGAAGATAATCTCAGTCTCACTGGCATTAAGGCAGAGATCATTGGTGGCACACCACTCCTGGATGGCGGACAGAGAGTCAGAGATGAGAGAGGGAGAAGAGGTGGCTGAGGGTAGCCTGAAAATGAGTTGCGTGTCATCCACATAGCACTGAAAGTTGGGGCAGAAAGCAGCAATATGGTGGCCAAGAAGTGCCAGGTATTGGTTGAAGAGCCAGGGAGAGAGGGTAGACCCCTGGGGAACACCACATGTAGAGATAGAGATAGAGGAGAGGAAGGACTCAAGTTGGACCTAGGAGAGAAGATCAGAGAGGAATGAGGTCAGTGAATCCAGGGCCTGATCAGTGATACCCAGGTTATCAAAGAGACGATTGAGCAGGATGGCATGGTTGACCGAGTTAAAGACAGAAGAGAAATCAAGTAAGATGAGGACACAGGGGTTGTTGGAATCGAGGTTGGAGAGCAGGTCTTCACAGATGTTCACAAGAGCAGTTTCCGTGCCCCCCACCCCTCCCCAGCACTGAGGGGCACCCTCCACCAGGCCCCCACTCATGTCTCCCACCCCCCACCCCCCAGCAATGCAGGGGCACCCTCCACCAGGCTCCCACCCATGTCCCCCTGCCCACAGGCCCTGACAATCCTCAAACATGGGCCTCATGGCCAGCCACCACAGCCCAAAGACACAACCAAGTATTACATGCACCCATGATACTACTCCAATGGAAACAATGTAAATCAACACATGTGTCTCACACACACACAATGGTTGCAAGTGAACCTGAAAACCCATATCATGACATGCATGAAATCAATGAGATGAAACCAAACACTGAAGAATTAAAAAATCCAAATAATGTATTAATAACAACAGTAATGGCAATCAAAATGAAACAAAATACACAAGTAAAAAAAAAACAAAATCAAGCTGCCTGTCCCTTTTCAAATTAAAATCAATAAATGATAATCCTAAAAAATTTCTTCCAAAGTTCTAGTCCATAAAAAGGAAATGAAGGGAAAAAAGAAAATGAAAACCATTGCTCCATGGAAAAAAATACCATAGTAAAAAAAAAATCCAAATCCAAAGTCCAACTATGTACAAAGTATTCAGGGTCCATCTTCCCAACAGAAGAAATGAAACCTACCAAAAAACCTATTTAAAATGGAAATATATACAAAAGGTGGAGCATTGTCCGTCGACTCCAAATAAAAATAAACTATAAAGGAAACCTATCACTAAATAACTATATACAATGGCGGCGGGCCAGTCCAGCGGCTCACTTAGTGGTGTTCTGGGCCAGGGCATCATCAAACTCCTCGTCTATGTCCCGGAGGTGGTCCTGTTCCATGGCCCCGAGGGTCCGCAGGGAGGCCAACATGTTCACCCCCAACTCCCTGCGGATTGCCTCGAGGCACTCAGCCCGCCTCAGGGCCCTCCGCATGGAGTTCTCCGCCCTGACCATCGTGAGCCGTGCCTCTTCCGCCCGCCGCCGCTCCGCACCTATCTGCTGGCCCAACCGCTGCCACACGGAAGACACTTCCCGTCCAGGGTCCTCCTGCCCTCCGGCCGAAGCCTGCCCCTCCGATGTTAAAGGCCCCGAGCTATCGTGGCTCCCACCTACAGCCTCCTGCTGCTGCAGCTGCTGCTGTCCATGTGCCCTGTCCGATGGTGCGTGCACATCCTCCTTCAGTTGGGGTGCAGTCATTGATGTGGCCACCCCTGCTGGACGTCCGACTCCCGACTGTGGCAGGGATCTGTTGTCCACCAGCCTGGCCGCACGGTCGGAGGCAGCTGCACAGGTGACACATGGGTGGGAAGATGGCATGGAGGACGACTGGGGCATAGGGGGTTCCGTGGAGGAGGGGGTCGGAACAAGGTCCAGGAAACAGAGCAATCCAGCCCTGGTGAGCTGTCCCAGTGGGTCAACGCAGTCAACAAGCCATGCAAGAAGACATGCAGACTCATCATGAAAAGACTGCAGGTCAGCTCGCATGGCCCGTTGATGCAACGCCACCCCACCCTGGACAGGCTCAACCTGGTGCAGGATAGCCACATCCGCAGGGAGAGGAAGGCCAGGTGTTGTAAGCCAATCCCCTCCCTGAGAACGGGTCTGGAGGTAGGCATCCCCGCTGGTGCAAGATGATGCAGTGACATGAGCAGGGACAGGATTGCACACAGGCACCTCCGCAGTGGCCTGTGCTGCTTCCTGTCCCAGATCCTGCACTGCACCACTACCACCAGTGGAATCCCCACCTCCAGACCCCGCCTCTGTCGCTTGCACGGCCTCCTCCACCTCCAAACCCCCCACCAACCTGAATGACTCTGTGCCATCTTCCTCCGTTGGGCCCTGTAGGGTCCCAGCTGCCCCTTCTGCTGCCGAGGAGTCCAACTCCAACCTCCACCTCTTGGACCTCCCCTCGGCAGCTGCGGCCTGGGACACGGCACCGGACTCCTCACTCCCTGACGAGATCAGAACCTGGGAGGGGATCCGGGCCGTGCATCTCCGGCTGGTGGTGCGACCCCTGCTGCTGTGCTCCACAGCACCTTCTCCGCCCGCTTCATCAGTTGACGCTGCAGACAGGGAGAAAGAAAACACAGGCATCAGGGCACTGTCCAATGGACTCATACACACATGACATTCATACATGAGTGGCATTGGTAAACCTCAGACATGGCATCACAATACCCAACACACATGTCATTTCAACTTGCACACATGAGCCATACCACAGGCATATTGCAACAGCCAGCACCATCCATTCACATACAACAGCATGAGCAGCCAAAGGTCATCCACACATCACATGCAAAATAGGGAGTACACTACACATGCACACACACCACCAAACTTGCATGCATGTGTACACCTCTGCCAACTGTCGCAGTGTTCCGATCGACATCCATGTCACACCTGACAATCATTCCTCCACATCCTGTGCCATGCAAGCCCACACACAAAAGCACCATCCATGTGTCACACATGAGACCCCTCGCATGTGTCAGCCTCACGGCCCTGTACACCCACCCTACTTGCCCACATAAAAATACATGTTCAACCTGCACACTCCTGGCACACCACACGCACAGCTTACAATCAGTATGCATGTACACTTACCGCTCGACTCCAGACGGGTCTGCCTCTCAAGGACCTGGACGTGGAACGTTGGGGATATGCGTTCCAGGACCCTCATCTGATCTTCCGACAAGTGGCCCCGGCACCCCTTAGCATCTGCTGCCCTCAGGAGGCGCCGGGCCTTGTTGAGGGTCCTGGACCTGAAGTCCTCCCAGCGCTTCCTGACACGTTCGTAGTCGCGGACTGCCACCTCCTCCGTGTTGATGGCAGTCACAATGTCCATCCAGATCCGAGTCCGTCCTTCCTTGTCGGCGCGCAACCTTCCGAAGAGAGCTTCATACTGCCCCAGGACATGCTCCACCAGGACACCAACTTCGGTGGCAGTGAAGCTGGTGCCCCTCTGCCTCCTTGGCCGGGGGTTGCCACTGGTGCCAGATGTTGCAGTGCCCGACATGGCAACCCCAGAGGCAGGAGTGGGTGGGCAACTGGGTCCTGGGGCTGGGCTGTGGGGCGATGGAAAAGCAGTCGGGAATCTTCGGTTCCAGCAGGGGTGGTCACAGCAACAGCACCCCTGGCTGATGTGCAGGCAGCAAATGGCAGGGCACGTGGGCAGCAGGAAGTCAGGCAGCAGCAGATGGCAGGTGGGAGCATGCTCAGGGCTCTGGGGGGCAGTAATTCGGCCTTCTGGGCAGGAGCGTGGTCTTCCGTGTGTGAACGCGTGGCCAGCTTGATACGGAGTGATTTTGCACGTGAAAATCCTGCACGTCTGCGTGTAATTCGAGGAAAGGCCCTTAGCGCGTAAGCGCGTCAGCACACGTCTGTACATTCATTGGCCCAAAGGCCACCAGCGTATGCGGGTCTATGAAGTTACGTGCACGTTGAATATGGCACACGTTTGAAATGTTGCGTGTTAAAAAAATGAAAGACACGTCCCAGTGTCAAAGCGTGTAATTGGTGGAAATAGCACGTACATGCGGAAGTGACAAAGCGTGTAATTGGTGGAAATAGCGCGTACACGCGGAAGTGACAAAGCGTGTAATTGGTGGAAATAGCGCGTACACGCGAAAGTGACAAAGCGTGTAAATGGCGGAAAAAGCACATACACGCGGAAGTGACAAAGCGTGTAATTGGTGGAAATAGCGCGTACCCGCGGAAGTGACAAAGCGTGTAATTGGTGGATACAGCAGGTACACGCAGAAGTGACAAAGCTGTAATTGATGGAAATGGCCCTAGCGCATACATGCGGAAGTGACGCTGGACGTGTGGGCCTGCATAAAAGGTACGGGTAGAACACCATTTCCTTGTACGTGCTTTTCGTGGAGAGCGAGTGGGTGAATTCTGTACTTCTTGTCGTTTCACACGCGATTTACTTCACAGCGTTTCAAGTTCGTACTCCCTGTTACCTCTGACAGCTTTTTCTCTTTTTTCTCTTTTTCTGGTTTTCCTGGGCCTGTTCCCTCAAACAGTGTTCCCTTCTACTGTTGTCCTGTCTCCTCAGACAGCATACAAATCTTCTTTTGGCGGGGGTGTTGCCAACCAAACGCGGTTCTTTTTCACGCTCTTTTTCCTGGCAGACGGTGAGTCACGCACGTATCTAACATCTGTGCTTGCCCCGTGTGTAACCTACCCCTTCAGAGGTCATTCTAGGCTGCGTGTGACACGCATACATTCATTCTTGTGTTACTGGGTGCCACAGCGTAGTGCAGGTTTTTTTTTCCGCACGCGTGGTCTAGGAGGGGTTGCGTGCACGTCATCTCCCTTTTTTGGGCTTCCTGTGCGTTGCTTGACCCATCATCTTTCCCCAGGGGTCCCATTCAGCCTTGCTAGAGCACTAGGGTACAATTACCATCTGGTACCCAACCCCTTTGACCCCCAATTGCCCAGGACAATAGTGTACAGCCACTCCCATACGCACATTAACATCAGTGCCATGGTTGGGAGGCGAGGATTCCATAAGGGTGGCAAAGGTGGATGAGCCACAAGTGGTGGCCGTGGGGGATCCGGTAGGGGACGTGGTCGTTACTTGCAGGGTGACCCTGTCCCCCCATGTGTGGAGGACCAGTCAAGGGCACCCATAATCCCCCCCCCCGTGGTTGAGGCTGATGTGGCTGACACCATCCATGCCCAGCCCTTGTTGGACCAGCCCATTGTGGCACCAGACCTGGCTGACTCCATGGCTGACTTCCAGGTCAGCAGGCCTATGACACATGCGCTGGTGCACGTTGATGTCATCAGGCCACGTGGATCAGGGACAGCAAGGTCATCTGCTGCTCCAAGTAGGCAGGGTGGAGAGGCTGCAGGGGCAGCTGCGGCTCCATCCACCCCAGCTCTCACACACCCAGCCAGGACAGTGTCGGTCCTAGTCCATCCTGCTGACATTCCCCCTGACACCATTACACTTGAGCCAATGCCTGCACCAACTCCCATGCTGAGTGTGCAATCCCACACTCCTGATACAGAGTCCACCAGTGCTCCTGCCCCTAGTGTCCAGAGCGGCGCAGGACACTCAGGATCACCACCACCTTCCAAGCGGAAGAGGAAGAGTGCTCGTCCGGCACAGGCTGATGCCCCAGACACGGCTACACAGTCCGGCCCGTCGAGGAAGCCCAGCTCCACGGATGCCGAACTGAATGCACTTGTCGAGTATGTGTCCGCACATGATAACGAGATGGTCATTGTTGCAGGATCCAAGACCACACCTGCACAACGCCAGGCACACTGGCAGACCGTTGCGGATATTGTAAGTGCCCTTGGAATCGTGAGGCGCACAGCCAATGATTGCTATAAGCGCTGGAATGACCTAAAGCTCAGGGCAAAGAATAAGCTGGCCTCAAGTCATGCTGCAACTCTAGTGACTGGAGGTGGGTCTCCAGTAGAAGACATGGAACTCACTCCACATGAGTCAGTCGCTGGGACCTACGTCACAGAGGAACAGATCCAAGGCGTGGGAGATCTGCCTGATTATGAGGCATTGTCCGGTGAGTGCACATGCATGTGTGTGTCATCCATGTGCATGGTGTGTGTGTGAGGGCTTCTGTTTGTGTGCCAGGTGAGTGTGTGTGCGCCTGAGTCATTTGGGTCACCCATGTGCTTCATGCAATACATTCTGCTCAGCAGCATTTGGCCATAGCAGTATCCCTTCTGCCAACAGTAGACATCTAGCCCAACAGCACGCCAGTTGCCCTTCAAGTGTCACCGTGCCACAACATTGTTGCTTATTTTTCTCTGTTCAGTCAGGAAGATTGTTTGCATTCCACCACTTTTACTAGGCATTTCTCAGTCCTGTAGTCACATGTCTGTCATGGCTATGGTAAAGTGGAGTGACTTTCTTACCTCGGTATCATTTGTTCACACATGTCTCTATGCAATCGGACCATTTTGGACTGGCAGCTCCAGGTGAAAAATCAGACCTGTTTGAATTAGAAAAGCTATTACATGCGGGAACTGGACTAAATGAATAAGTGCTGCCCTCCTCTCCATCTTCACTCAATAGCAATGGTACATGCCATCTGTGTGATGGCATGTGTATGTCACCTGGCAATCACAGGCCAATGTGTGATGCCACTGCCAGGCAGCATGAAGAAAATGTGTTCATCTTCCATCTTGGTGTCATCAGTGTGTGCCATTTGCCTGCCCTTCATACGCAGTGAGGGTGCATGCATGGGAGGGTTTTAGTCATGTGGGACATGTGTCAATCAAGTACTGGTTCTCTTGCTTCTCAACCCTCATTGTGTGCCATGGTGCTAATGCCTGTTTCCATTTGTTTTCTTTTATGTCTTTGCAGGGGAAGACTCACATGATACTGCTGGGGTTGTGGAGATGGTGCAGACCCAGGAGGGTTCCGAGTGCCGACCGACCACCAGTGAGGGACGTGGTGTGGTGGTGGGTGAGAACCCACAACTGCTGCAGGTCGTGCTCTCAAGGGGTGTCTCTGGCTGCACCTCCCCCGAGCTGTACTCAGGTGTTGATTCGGATGATGAGACCTACGTGCCGTCGCAGGTGAGTGTTCCTGGGAGGGATTTTGTTCTGTCCCTCCCACCTGCACCAGGGTCAGAACCCTCAATGGGGATGTCAGTGTTGGCAGCTACGCCTTTGGTGGTTACGGATGCAGGGTCACACTCTGCAACATCTGATCCTGTTCCTGGGCCAGCAGATCAGAGGGGGAATGCAGTCCTGCAGCCTCAGGCAGTGCCGGCACAGCAAGGCGCAGTTCGCCTTGCCCCAGACAGGTGTGGTGCCCGCCGACGTGGTGGCCGTACACCACCTGGCAATACCGCATGGGAGCAATCCATTTACGGTATGGCAACCTAACAGGCAGCATCATCAGAGATGCTGGCTCAGGCCATGGATAGGGTGGCCACTTCCATTGTCCCCCCCGAAAGGCTGATGGAGCGACTACAGCAGGCAACTTACTCCATCTGCCAGTCACACAGGGAGGACATGTTGGCGTCCAACAGCGACAGGCGGGCGGCACTGGCGACTCTGCAGGAAGCCATCTCCATAGAGTCCCAGGGCCACAGGGAAGCCCTGAGGCAGGAGCTCCTTCACCTCAGGACGACTCTTGTTGAGCTTGAGGCTTCAACAAACCAAAGGACAGAACAGCAGCTGGAGCGTCTCACCTGTATGCTCTCAGCTGAGATGCAGGCAACTAGGGCGGAGGTCCGGGCATCCCGTGAGTTGTTGCATGGGGACCTACGCACACTCATCCTCCAGAATGAGACCTACCACACCCGCATGCTTGCAGCCATGGAGGAACAGACTAGGGCCTTGCGTGGGCTGCCTCCCATAGTGCAACCACCTCCAGATCCAGCTGCACAGGGTGATAATAGCGACAGCAGTGATACTCCCACAATAGGGTAGCCGTGTGGGCCATGAGCCATTGGAGGTGTTTTTTTTCCCAAGATCCACACAGGTGGGTTTTGGTGTGCACCCTGTCCTCGGACCTCCTGGGTGGCCTCCCCAACCCCCCCGGGCCCATTAATGGCCATTTTTGATTTTTTTATTTTTTTTTTCTTTATTTTTATTTTTTTTGGGACAATGTGTTGCCTTCCGTGGCTCCTGTGGGCATACGCTGCATTGTGGCTGGGCACATGCAGGCTTGTCATGTATTTGGTTCAGATGCTTGGGTTTTTGTCACACACACCCCTCCTGCTTCCCGTTTCCATGGGCTTGCAAAGGGTGTGCCCAAGTGACATTGACGTACATGGTGACATTGGACTCCCACTACATGTGTGGGTAGTCTAATCAATACTGTGTATACATTCCTAGTGCATATTGCTGTTGTGTTGTACACTGCATGTTGCATTGATGTGTAACTCATCATCCGTGTCTACCTCCTAATTTGCAGGTCCTTTCCTCATGTCTACACAAGGCCCTCTACTTTGGAGATGGGGTCCATGTTGGCAGCAGTGCACCTACAACTCTACATGGCGGCAACACTGTACAGTTGGAAGTGGTGGGAGTGCAGGCATTTCCAGGTGGTGAGATTACTAATTCCTTATATTCGTAATGTCATGTTAATGGTAGTTTTGAGGGTCAGTGGCCGATAAGTGTTATTGCTAAATACCTGCTCAAGTGTGTTGTTGGTCCTGCATTACTGTGAGAATTTCAGGTGTCACGAGTTTCAATTAGGGACACTGTACATTGCGACACTTGTGTCATGTTGTGGGGATTACTTTGTTTACCTGCACATAGCATGACATGGCACGGTGTGTCGTGTGGCGGTGCTGGGGATGGGTTGGGTGACATGGCACTGTCCTCATGTTGCATTTTGCTAGTGGGTTTTCATTTTGGCTGCTTGAATGTGTTTTTTCACAAAACTGCATTGGTGGTGTCTGTGTCGGTAGGGATGCACACATTGTAACACTTCCAGGTGAACAATCTCAGGCTGATATGGTTTTGACGGTTGATTCTCCAGACATTCAGGATCAGTGTCAGGTTGAGTCATCATTGATTGTCAGATGGTATGTGCCAGGGCAGTGTGCACTCCACAGGGGTGTGATTTCTAGGTGAAGTAATTAGCCACTAGCTGTGTACAGGCTGTCTCCCCCCGTGCCCTTTCCCCTCCCATGCGCAGCGGCCGTGCATGTGGTTGGGGATGTGGGGCCACCACCATGTCCACGGCCAGGCCCCAGCGTGTTGCAACGTTGTGCAGGTCACATGCTGCCACTATGATCCTGCACACTACTGGGGGAGCGTATAACAGCTGCCCGCCAGAACGGTCAAGGGAGCAAAAGCGTGACTTAAGCACTCCGAATGTGCGCTCCACTATGCCCCGGGTTGCAATGTGGGCTGTGTTATATCTTACCTCGGGTGGAGTGGTGGGGTTCCGAATTGGCGTCATCATGTGGGGGCTGAGAGGGTAGGCACTGTCCGCTGTGGAGGTGGTGATTGGTATCATTGGTGGGGTTGTGACCTTGCTCAGTATCTGACATGCATGCACGTGCAGTGGCATTCATATTCACCAAGCAGCCATGTATCGCCATGCCGCCCAGCTTCTAGGTCCCGGCTTAGGGTGGACATTCGGTAAATGAAGCTGTGAGGTGATGATTCCCTTGGCATTATATACTACCTGCACGTTGATGGAATGCCAGTGCTTGCGATTCCTATAGATGTGCTCAGATGCCCTGGGGGGACATAGAGCCACATGGGTGCAATCGATGGCACCTAGCACTTTGGGGAATCGTGCCACACCGTAAAAATCCAGGGCGGCAGCATGCCTTTCTGCAGGTGTTCTGGGCAGGTATATGTGCCTGCGGACTGATGGGCGTGCAGTGATGATGTTCAAGACCTGGTGTAGGCAGCGTGACTGCGTGGCCTGTGACACCCCACCCACTATGGCACTTGTCCGCTGAAATGATCCAGTGGCTAAGAAGTGCAGTACATTGAGGACCTTCTCCAGGGGGCTGAGTGCTTGGGAGCACAGGGTGAGTGATGTGAGGTCATCCTCCCACTCACTCACCAGGTCCAGTATTATGTGTGGTGGAAACCTGTACCTCCCATACACCTGGTCATCAGGCATCCCGAAAAGGCTGGTTCTGGGTGTGAATATTCTGGCCCTGACTATCCTCCTCCTCCTCCTTTGGTAGCCCACAGCCACTGCTGCTAGGAACGGTATATTCATCCTGGTGTCTGAGCTTGTTATTTTGTTTGCGCGCAAATTTATGCGTTGCGGGTCGACGTATGCCTGCTTCCTACTGACGTACGTGTTTCTTTGCGTGTGTTGTAGGCGAGCGTGTGAAACTTCCAGCGCACCCCTGAAATCCAGTACCCAGGCCAATAGCGTGTGAAACTTCCCGCGCACCCCTGAAATCCAGTACCCAGGCCAATAGCGTGTGAAACTTCCCGTGCACCCCTGAAATCCAGTACCCAGGCCAATAGCGTGTGGAAATTCCCGCGCACCCCGGTATACACGTGCGCTGATGTACTCGCGTGTGTAAGTGCCCGCGCACCCCTGAAATACACGTACATAGGCCAATCGCATGTACGCGCACTTTTGTCCAATTACACGCGATGACACTCTGACGTGCAGTCTTTCCACGTGTGCTCCGTCATCACGTGCTATGAGGGAAACACCCGTGCGGGTCACGTCACAGACGTGCTTAAACGCTGGGGCCTTTGGTCCAATAGAATCGTGTATGCGTGCTGACGCGCTTACGCGCTAAGGGCCTTTCCTCGAATTTCACGCTGACGTGCAGGATTTTCACGTGCCAAATCACTCCGTATCAAGCTGGCCACGCAAAAACACACGGAACACCACGCTCCTGCCCAGAAGGCCGAATTACTGCCCCCCAGTGCCCCGAGCACCCTCCCACGTACCATCTGCTGCTGCTGCCTGCCTGCCTGCCTGCCTGCTGCCACCGTGCCCTGCCATTTGGTGCCTGCACATCAGCCATCTGCAGGGGTCCAGTTGCTGTGTCCACCCCTGCTGGAACAGAAGACTCCCGACTGGGATAACATCGCTCCACAGCCCAGCCCCAGGACCCAGTTGCCCACCCACTCCTGCCTCTGGGGTTGCCATGTCGGGCACTTCCACATCTGGCACCAGTGGCAACCCCAGGCCAGAGGGGCAGAGGGGCACCAGCTTCACTGCCACCGAAG
This sequence comes from Ambystoma mexicanum, assembly GCF_040938575.1. Lineage (NCBI taxonomy): Eukaryota > Metazoa > Chordata > Amphibia > Caudata > Ambystomatidae > Ambystoma > Ambystoma mexicanum. Next base: position 443,198,169 of record NC_090941.1, read on the forward strand.
TTGGTGTCCTGGTGGAGCATGTCCTGGGGCAGTATGATGCCCTCTTTGGATCGTCCCGTGCCAGCAAGGAAGGACGGGAGATGATCTGGGCCGACTGTGTGGTTGCCATCAACACGGAGGGGGTGGCAACCCGCGACGTCCAGGAGATCAAGAACCGCTGGGAGGACTTGAGGTCCTGGACCCTCGTGAAGGCCCGGAGCCTCGTGGAGGGGGGCCGGGGCCACATGAGTTCCATCCAGATGAGGGTCGTGGAACGCGTACGCCCAGCGCTCCACGCCCAGATCCTTGAGAGGGAGACCCGTCTGGAGTTGAGCGGTAAGTGTCCAAGCATTGCTGTGTGAGACAGGGCATGTTGCGGTGTGCTGGTTGTCTGATACTTGCCTGTATGTGTGATATAGGCCATGTATGCATGTATGTGTGCAGGGACATCATGGTAATGCATGTGCGACCAGTGATGTGTGAACCACATTGTTGTTGCATGTGTTTAAATGCCCTATGCAGATTTTACACATGAGAGCATGCCAGTCTCTGTTCCTGGACATGGGTGGGGGTGAGGGATGGGTGCTGATGCCAGGTACATATATGGTAGCCATGTCTGTGTGCCTGACCTGCGTGTCTGTGACTTGTGAATGCCATGGATGCATGACACATGTGTGTGACAATGCACAGATTCACTGATGCAGCCTAGTTACCCTTGTATCCATTGTGTTTGGGGTGTATGAGGCCAGATGGATGTGACTGAGGTGAAGTGTGTGCATGTGATAGGCATGAACCATGATGCATGTGAGTTCCATATCATTGTATGTTTCAAGAGTCCATTGGACATGTATGGAAATGTCCATGGCATGCACCATGCCTGTTACTGTGTGTGTTATGCCTGGACTGACCCATGTGTTGTGGAGGGACATGATGGAAGTGTACTTTGACAGTGGTACTCATCTGCTATTGCTTCCTGTCTAGGGGACCATTGAACAGTACCCTGATGCTTGTGTTCTATGTCTCCCTCTACGCAGCGGCTAGTGAAGAAGAGGGCGGAGACGGCGCTGTGGAGCAAGGCGGCGGGGATGCCCCAACGGCTGCAGCGGAAGGGGTGGGTGAGCCCCCACAGGGGCCTGCTACGGTGGAAGACGGTGAGGAGCCATCCAGGTTGGTGGTTTCCACAGAGGAGGAGGAGGCCGCCACTGAGGCACACATGGGGCCTGGTGGGGGCATCCCTGCTGGTGCAAGTGCTGCAGTCCAGGGACAGGGGCAGGAGGCAGCACAGGTCACCGTGGAGGGGCCTGTGCATGTCACTGTCCCTGACCCTGTGAGTGCACCACCATGCACCAGCAGGGATGCCCTGTCCCATGCCCGTCCGCAGGTAGAGGGGATGTCCATGTCACCTGACTCCCCTCCACCTGCGGAAGAGGGGACCCGTGTCTGTATGGAGAAGGTCCTGATTGGGGTTGCGATGCGCGCGGGTGCAATTCGTGATGACGTGCGTGCTTCCCGGGAGGAGCACGCACATCATCACGAAGAGCACCGTGCCGATGTGGCCCAATTGGGATCTTCCATGTTCGGGGGTTTCCTGCATGTGTCGGCCAATCTGGCGGCCCTCTCCTCCTCTGTGGAGGCTATACGCCAGTCGTTCTCCTTGCCGTCTTCCGGCCCAGATGCCACCAGGGCCCCCTGTGGACCTGCCCTGACCAATGCAGCCAGCTCGGTGGGGATCCCATCCCTGCCACAGTCGGGAGTTGGAGGTCCAGCAGGGGTGGATACCACAGCAACTGTACCCCAGCAGATGGAGGATGTGCCGGCATCATCAGGCAGGGCACGTGCACGACGGCGTCGGTGGATTCCATCAGCCTGGATGCCGTTTTGCTGGCAGAGGCAGTTGCATCGGAGGCAGCAGCAGAGTCAACGTGGGAGGCATCATGGCTCGGGGCCATCAACATCGGAGGGGCAGGCATCGGCCGGAGGGCAGGAGGACCCAGGACAGGAAGTGTCTTCCGTGTGGCTGCGGTTGGGCCAGCAGATAGGTGCGGAGCGTCGGCGGGCGGAAGAGGCGTGGCTCATGATGGTCAGGGCGGAGAACTCCATGCAGAGGGCCCTGAGGCGGGCCGAGTGCCTCGAGGCAATCCGCAGGGGGTTGGAGGAGCAGATGGCGTCGTCCCTGCGGACCCTCGGGGCCATGGAACAGGACCGCCTCCGGCACATAGACGAGGAGTTTGATGATGCCCTGGCCCGGAACACCACGGAGTGAGCCGCTGGACTTGCCCCCTGCCTTTGTATATAGTTCTTTAGTTTTATGTTTCCTTTGTTTCTTCTTATGATTTGGAGTCGACTGACACTGCTCCACTTTTTCTATATAGTTGGATTTTAGTTAGGGTTTTTTGTAGGTTTCCTTTGTTCAGTTGTGCTCATGGACCCTTGGATGTTTTGTACATAGTTCTTCATCGGATTGTTTTATTTTTTTATTTTTGATTTATTCTCCATGGAGCAATGGTCTTTGCATTTATTTTTATCTCTCGGATTGATTTTATTTTTAATGTGACTTTGAACAACATTTGGATTTGGATTTGTAGTTTTGATTTTTTTGGACGGACATGCAGCTTATCTTTTTTTCATTGCCATTGTAGTTTGTTTCATTTCATTTGCATTCAATTTTTTTTAATACAATTTTGTTTTCATACTTCACTGTGTGGTATCATCTCATTGGTTTCATGCATGTCATGTTGGGTGTTTTCCCATTCATTTGCAACCATTGTGTGTGACGGACATGGGTTAATTTGCTTTATGAACATTGGGGGTGTAACATGTAATTTCCATTTCCATGTGGGTGAATGGGTTACTTGGTAGGGCCTTTTGGCTGTGGAGGCTGACCATAACGCAAATGATTGGGGATTGTGAGGACCTGGGTGCAGGGGGACATGAGTGGGGGCCTGGTTGGGGATGCCCATGGTGGCTGGGGGGTGGAGGTGGTGGGAGACATGGGTGGTGGCCTGGTGGAGGATGCCCCACACTGCTGGGGGGGTGGGGGTGGTGGGAGACATGAGTGGGGGACTGGTGGGGGCTGCCCATGGTGGCTGGGGGTTGGGGTGGTGGGAGACATGAGTGGGGGCCTGGTGGTGCTGCCCCTGCACTGCTGGAGGGTGGGGGTGGTGGGAGACATGAGTGGGGGCCTGGTGGTGCTGCCCCTGCACTGCTGGGGGGTGGGGGTGGTGGGAGGCATGAGTGGGGGCCTGGTGGGGGCTGCCCATGGTGGCTGGGGGGGTGGGGGTGGTGGGAGACATGAGTTGGACATGAGTGGGGGCCTGGTGGGGGATGCCCATGGTGGCTGGGGGGGTGGGGGTGGTGGGAGACATGAGTGGGGGCCTGGTGGGGGCTGCCCATGGTGGCTGGGGGGGTGGGGGTGGTGGGAGACATGGGTGGTGGCCTGGTGGAGGGTGCCCCACACTGCTGGGGGGGTGGTGGTGGTGGGAGACATGAGTGGGGGCCTGGTGGGGGCTGCCCATGGTAGCTGGGGGGTGGGGGTGGTGGGAGACATGAGTGGGGGCCTGGTGGTGCTGCCCCTGCACTGCTGGGGGGTGGGGGTGGTAGGAGACATGAGTGGGGGCCTGGTGGTGCTGCCCCTGCACTGCTGGGGGGTGGGGGTGGTGGGAGACATGAGTGGGGGCCTGGTGGTGCTGCCCCTGCACTGCTGGGGGGTGGGGGTGGTGGGAGACATGAGTGGGGGCCTGGTGGGGGCTGCCCATGGTGGCTGGGGGGTGGGGGTGGTGGGAGACATGAGTGGGGGCCTGGTGGGGGCTGCCCATGGTGGCTGGAGGGGTGGGGTGGTGGGAGACATGGGTGGGGGCCTGGTGGAGGGTGCCCCACACTGCTGGGGGGTGGGGGTGGTAGGAGACATGAGTGGGGGCCTGGTGGGGGCTGCCCATGGTGGCTGGGGGGGTGGGTCGGTGGGAGACATGAGTGGGGGCCTGGTGGGGGCTGCCCATGTTGGCTGGGGGGGTGGGGGTGGTGGGAGACATGAGTGGGGGCTTGGTGGGGGCTGCCCATGGTGGCTGGGGGGTGGGGGTGGTGGGAGACATGAGTGGGGGCATGGTGGGGGCTGCCCATGGCGACTGGGGGGGTGGGGGTGGTGGGGAGACATGGGTGGTGGCCTGGTGGAGGGTGCTCCACACTGCTGGGGGTGGGGGTGGTGGGAGACATGAGTGGGGGCCTGGTGGGGGCTGCCCATTGTGGCTGGGGGGTGGGGGTGGTGGGAGACATGGGTGGTGTCCTGGTGGGGGATGCCCATGGTGGCTGGGGGGTGGGGGTGGTGGGAGACATGAGTGGGGGCCTGGTGGTGCTGCCCCTGCACTGCTGGGGGGTGGGGGTGGTAGGAGACATGAGTGGGGGCCCGGTGGTGCTGCCCCTGCACTGCTGGGGGGTGGGGGTGGTGGAGACATGAGTGGGGGCCTGGTGGGGGCTGCCCATGGTGGCTTGGGGGTGGGGGTGGTGGGAGAAATGAGTGGGGGCCTGGTGGGGGCTGCCCATGGTGGCTGGGGGGGTGGGGGTGGTGGGGAGACATGGGTGGTGGCCTGGTGGAGGGTGCCCCACACTTCTGGGAGGGTGGGGGCGGTGGGAGACATGAGTGGGGGCCTGGTGGGGGCTGTCCATGGTGGGTGGGGAGTGGGGGTGGGTGGGAGACATGAGTGGGGGCCTGGTGGGGGATGGCCATGGTGGCTGGGGGTGGGGGTGATGGGAGACATGAGTGGGGGCCTGGTGGGGGCTGCCCATGGTGGCTGGGGGGTGGGGGTGGTGGGAGACATGAGTGGGGGCCTGGTGGGGGCTGCCCATGGTGGCTGGAGGGGTGGGGGTGGTGGGAGACATGGGTGGGGGCCTGGTGGAGGGTGCCCCACACTGCTGGGGGGTGGGGGTGGTAGGAGACATGAGTGGGGGCCTGGTGGGGGCTGCCCATGGTGGCTGGGGGGGTTGGGCGGTGGGAGACATGAGTGGGGGCCTGGTGGGGGCTGCCCATGTTGGCTGGGGGGGTGGGGGTGGTGGGAGACATGAGTGGGGGCTTGGTGGGGGCTGCCCATGGTGGCTGGGGGTGGGGGTGGTGGGAGACATGAGTGGGGGCATGGTGGGGGCTGCCCATGGTGACTGGGGGGGTGGGGGTGGTGGGAGACATGGGTGGTGGCCTGGTGGAGGGTGCTCCACACTGCTGGGGGTGGGGGTGGTGGGAGACATGAGTGGGGGCCTGGTGGGGGCTGCCCATTGTGGCTGGGGGGTGGGGGTGGTGGGAGACATGGGTGGTTTCCTGGTGGGGGATGCCCATGGTGGCTGGGGGGTGGGGGTGGTGGGAGACATGAGTGGGGGCCTGGTGGTGCTGCCCCTGCACTGCTGGGGGGTGGGGGTGGTAGGAGACATGAGTGGGGCCCGGTGGTGCTGCCCCTGCACTGCTGGGGGTGGGGGTGGTGGAGACATGAGTGGGGGCCTGGTGGGGGCTGCCCATGGTGGCTGGGGGGTGGAGGTGGGTGGGAGACATGAGTGGGGGCCTGGTGGGGGATGCCCATGGTGGCTGGGGGGTGGGGGTGGTGGGAGACATGAGTGGGGGCCTGGTGGTGCTGCCCCTGCACTGCTGGGGGGTGGGGGTGGTGGGAGACATGAGTGGGGGCCTGGTGGTGCTGCCCCTGCACTGCTGGGGGGTGGGGGTGGTGGGAGACATGAGTGGTGGCCTGGTGGAGGGTGCCCCTGGATGCTGGGGGGGGTGGGGGTGGTGGGAGACATGAGTTGGACATGAGTGGGGGCCTGGTGGGGGATGCCCATGGTGGCTGGGGGGGTGGGGGTGGTGGGAGACATGAGTGGGGGCCTGGTGGGGGCTGCCCATGGTGGCTGGGGGGGTGGGGGTGGTGGGAGACATGGGTGGTGGCCTGGTGGAGGGTGCCCCACACTGCTGGGGGGGTGGTGGTGGTGGGAGACATGAGTGGGGGCCTGGTGGGGGCTGCCCATGGTAGCTGGGGGGTGGGGGTGGTGGGAGACATGAGTGGGGGCCTGGTGGTGCTGCCCCTGCACTGCTGGGGGGTGGGGGTGGTAGGAGACATGAGTGGGGGCCTGGTGGTGCTGCCCCTGCACTGCTGGGGGGTGGGGGTGGTGGGAGACATGAGTGGGGGCCTGGTGGTGCTGCCCCTGCACTGCTGGGGGGTGGGGGTGGTGGGAGACATGAGTGGGGGCCTGGTGGGGGCTGCCCATGGTGGCTGGGGGGTGGGGGTGGGTGGGAGACATGAGTGGGGGCCTGGTGGGGGATGCCCATGGTGGCTAGGGAGTGGGGGTGGTGGGAGACATGAGTGGGGGCCTGGTGGTGCTGCCCCTGCACTGCTGGGGGGTGGGGGTGGTGGGAGACATGAGTGGGGGCCAGGTGTTGCTGCCCCTGCACTGCTGGGGGGTCGGGGTGGTAGGAGACATGAGTGGGGGCCTGGTGGTGCTGCCCCTGCACTGCTGGGGGGTGGGGGTGGGGGTGGTGGGAGACATGAGTGGGGGCCTGGTGGTGCTGCCCCTGCACTGCTGGGGGGTGGGGGTGGTTGGAGACATGAGTGGGGGCCTGGTGGGGGCTGCCCATGGTGGCTGGGGGTGGGGGTGGGTGGGAGACATGAGTGGGGGCCTGGTGGGGGATGCCCATGGTGGCTGGGGGGTGGGGGTGGTGTCAGACATGAGTGGGGGCCTTGTGGTGCTGCCCCTGTACTGCTGGGGGGTGGAGGTGGTGGGAGACATGAGTGGGGGCCTGGTGGAAGGTGCCCCTGGATGCTGGGGGGTGGGGGTGGTGGGAGACATGAGTTGGACATGAGTGGGGGCCTGTTGGGGAATGTCCATGGTTGCTGGGGGGTGGGGGTGGTGGGAGACATGGGTGGTGGCCTGGTGGAGGGTGCCCCACACTGCTGGGGGGTGGGGGTGGTGGGAGACATGAGTGGGGGCCTGGTGGGGGCTGCCCATGGTGGCTGGGTGGTGGGGTGGGTGGTAGACATGAGTGGGGGCCTGCTGGGGGATGCCCATGGTGGGTGGGGGGTGGGGGTCGTGGGAGACATGAGTGGGGGCCTGGTGGGGGCTGCCCATGGTGGCTGGGGGGTGGGGTGGTGGGAGACATGAGTGGGGGCCTGGTGGGGACTGCCCATGGTGGCTGGGGGGGGTGGGGTGGTGGGAGACATGGGTGGTGGCCTGGTGGAGGGTGCCCCCCACTGCTGGGGGGGTGGGGGTGGTGGAGAGACATGAGTGGGGGCCTGGTGGGGGCTGCCCATGGTGGCCTTTGGGAGACATGAGTGGGGGCCTGGTGGGGGAGGCCCAGGGTGGCTGGGGGGTGGGGGTGGTGGGAGACATGAGTGGGGGCCTGATGGAGGGTGCCCCTGGATGCTGGGGGGGTGGGGGTGGTGGGAGACATGAGTTGGACATGAGTGGGGGCCTGGTGGTGCTGCCCCTGCACTGCTGGGGGGTGGGGGGTGGTGGGAGACATTAGTGGGGGCCTGGTGGGGGGTGCCCATGGTGGCTCGGGGGTGGGGTGGTGGGAGACATGAATGGGGCCTGGTGGAGGGTGCCCCTGGATGCTGGGGGGGTGGGGGTGGTGGGAGACATGAGTGGGGGCCTGGTGGGGGCTGCCCATGGTGGCTAGGGGCATGGGGGTGGTTGGAGACATGAGTGGGGGCCTGGTGGGGGCTGCCCATGGTGGCTGGGGGGTGGGGGTGGTGGGAGACATGAGTGGGGGCCTGGTGGGGGCTGTCAATGGTGGCTGGGGGGTGCGGGTGGTGGGAGACAAGGGTGGTGTCCTGGTGGAGGGTGCCCCACACTGCTGGGGGGGTGGGGTGGTGGGAGACATGAGTGGGGGCCTGGTGGTGCTGCCCCTGCACTGCTGGGGGGTGGGGATGGTGTCAGACATGAGTGGGGGCCTGGTGGTGCTGCCCCTGCACTGCTGGGGGGTGGAGGTGGTGGGAGACATGAGTGGGGGCCTGGTGGAAGGTGCCCCTGGATGCTGGGGGGTGGGGGTGGTGGGAGACATGAGTTGGACATGAGTGGGGGCCTGTTGGGGAATGTCCATGGTTGCTGGGGGGTGGGGGTGGTGGGAGACATGGGTGGTGGCCTGGTGGAGGGTGCCCCACACTGCTGGGGGATGGGGGTGGTGGGAGACATGAGTGGGGGCCTGGTGGGGGCTGCCCATGGTGGCTGGGCGGTGGGGTGGGTGGTAGACATGAGTGGGGGCCTGCTGGGGGATGCCCATGGTGGCTGGGGGGTGGGGGTCGTGGGAGACAAGAGTGGGGGCCTGGTGGGGGCTGCCCATGGTGGCTGGGGGGGTGGGGGTGGTGGAGAGACATGAGTGGGGGCCTGGTGGGGGATGCCCAGGGTGGCTGGGGGGTGGGGTGGTGGGAGACATGAGTGGGGGCCTGGTGGAGGGTGCCCCTGGATGCTGGGGGTGTGGGGGTGGTGGGAGACATGAGTTGGACATGAGTGGGGGCCTGGTGGTGCTGCCCCTGCACTGCTGGGGGGTGGGGGTGGTGGGAGACATTAGTGGGGGCCTGGTGGGGGGTGCCCATGGTGGCTGGGGGGTGGGGTGGTGGGAGACATGAATGGGGGCCTGGTGGAGGGTGCCCCTGGATGCTGGGGGGGTGGGGGTGGTGGGAGACATGAGTGGGGGCCTGGTGGGGGCTGCCCATGGTGGCTAGGGGCATGGGGGTGGTGGGAGACATGAGTGGGGGCCTGGTGGGGGCTGCCCATGGTGGCTGGGGGGTGGGGGTGGTGGGAGACATGAGTGGGGGCCTGGTGGGGGCTGTCCATGGTGGCTGGGGGGGTGGGGGTGGTGGGAGACATGGGTGGTGGCCTGGTGGAGGGTGCCCCACACTGCTGGGGGGGTGGGGTGGTGGGAGACATGAGTGGGGGCCTGGTGGTGCTGCCCCTGCACTGCTGGGGGGTGGTGGGAGACATGAGTGGGTGCCTGGTGGAGGGTGCCCCTGGATGCTGGGGGGTGGGGGTGGTGGGAGACATGAGTTGGACATGAGTGGGGCCTGGTGGGGGATGGCCATGGTGGCTGGGGGGTGGGGGTGGTGGGAGACATGGGTGGTGGCCTGGTGGAGGGTGCCCCACACTGCCAGGGGGTGGGGGTGGTGGGAGACATGAGTGGGGGCCTGGCGGGGGCTGCCCATGGTGGCTGGGGGATGGGGGGGTGGGAGACATGAGTGGGGGCCTGGTGGGGGATGCCCCTGCACTGCTGGGGGGTGGGGGTGGTGGGAGACATGAGTGGGGGCCTGTGGGGGCTGCCCATGGTGGCTGGGGGGGTGGGGGTGGTGGGAGACATGAGTGGGGGCCTGGTGGGTGATGCCCATGGTGGCTGGGGGGTGGGGGTGGTGGGAGACATGAGTGGGGGCCTGGTGGAGGGTGCCCCTGGATGCTGGGGGGTGGGGGGGGTGGGAGACATGAGTTGGACATGAGTGGGGGCCTGGTGGTGCTGCCCCTGCACTGCTGGGGGGTGGGAGTGGTGGGAGACATGAGTGGGGGCCTGGTGGGGGATGCCCATGGTGGCTGGGGGGTGGGGGTGGTGGGAGACATGAGTTGGACATGAGTGGGGGCCTGGTGGTGCTGCCCCTGCACTGCTGGTGGGTGGGGGTGGTGGGAGACATGAGTGGGGGCCTGGTGGGGGCTGCCCATGGTGGCTGGGGGGTGGGGGTGGTGGGAGACATGAGTGGGGGCCTGGTGGGGGCTGTCAATGGTGGCTGGGGGGGTGGGGGTGGTGGGAGACAAGGGTGGTGGCCTGGTGGAGGGTGCCCCACACTGCTGGGGGGGTGGGGTGGTGGGAGACATGAGTGGGGGCCTGGTGG